>NC_142516.1:63289772-63904545 GCF_057876585.1 Rhinolophus sinicus | reverse complement strand
AGCCCTCTGGATGGAGTAAAGAAAGCGGTAGATGGCCCCTTAAACTATCCTCATTTTTTTAGGATTCTTTTTGCTGTTCTGATTGGGTGTCTTCTGCTACCTTATCTTCTAAATCGCTGATTCGATCCTCTGCTTCATCTAATCTGTTGCTTCCCTCTAATGCATCGTTCATTTCAGTTATTGTATTCTCCATTTCAGATTGGTTTTTACATTTTTTATCTCCATTTTTATCGTTCCTATCTCTTTGTTGAAGTTCTCCCTGAGATCACTGAGCATCCTTATAACCAGTGTTTGGAACTCTGCATCTGGTAGATTGCTTGTCTCCATTTGGTTTAGTTCTTTATCTGGAGCCTTGGTCTGTTCTTGCATTTGAGACATGTTTCTTTGTCTTCTCATTTTGCTGCCTCCCTGTGTTTATTTCTATGTATTAGGTAGAGCTGCTATGTCTCCTCGTCTTAGTAGAGTGGCCTTTTGTGGTAGATGTCCTGAGAGGTAATATATATGTGTATATGTACACACACACACACACACACACACACACACACACACACACACACATGCAATGGACTACTACTCAGCCATAAAAAGAATAAAATCTTACCATCTGAAACAACATGGATGGACCTAGAAGGTATTATGCTGCGTGGAGTAAATCAGACAGAGAAAGACAAATGCCATATATTTTCACTTATACGTGGAATCTGAAGAACAAAACAGACGAACAAACAAAACAAAAACAAACTCATGCAGACAGAGAGCATTTTGATGATTGCCAGATGGGAGGTGGGTTGCCGGGGTGATGGGTAAAAAAGGTGAAGGGATTGAGAAGTACAAATTGGTTATTACAAAATAGTTGTTACAATTGGTTGTTACAAAATAGGGTTGTAAAGTATAGCATAAGGAATATAGTCAATAATATTGTAATAACTATGGATGGTGTCAGATGGGTACTAGATTTCTCAGGATGATCACTTTGTAAGTTATATAAATGTCTAATCTCTATGTTGTACACCTGAAACTAACATTGTGTGTTAACTATAATTGAAACTAAACAATTATTTTAAAAGAAAGAGAGAAAGAAATGGATGGACCACAATGAATTGTATAGCAAAGGAACCAGCTTTTGGTTTTGTTGACTTTATTGATTTTCTGGTTTCTATTTCATTGATTTCTGCTCTAATTTTTTATATCTTTTCTTCTGCTTACTTTGGATTTAATTTGCTCTTCTTTTTCTAGTTCACTAAGGTAGAAACATAGATTATTGATTTTAGATCTTTCTTCTTTTCCAACATTTTGCATAGCAAAGGGATGGAGAGTGTGAGGAATATATTTAATGAGGAACTGAATGACCAAAATAAACTGTGCCAACTTCCTAATTCTGCCTTTTTACCCAATCCTCTTAATTCCCTCATATTCGCTGTTTACAAACTATTTTACCCACTGCCAGGGACATATGCCCAAAGAGAAAGAACCTGTTATTACCAACCTTTGTCAGTATGGCTTAAGATTCCTTTTTAATTACTGTTATTATTTTTAATTTTAACTCCTAGAGAGAGCATGTGGGTGATTCTGTAAACCACTGCAAATCCTTTTGGCAGTACTAGGATTTAAATTATACATAAATGAACATAACACTGCAATGAGTCTGGCCTCACACCCAGCCTTGCCTCTCGTTGCGGCCTTGTTCCCTATCCAACTGGCCTCAGCCAGCCCCACCTGCCACCTCCTTAGGGAGAGAGGTGCTGGTGGGAGTCAGTGCTGCTGCTTGAAATAGCGCACGATGCTGGAAGCAAGAGCCTTGGCGGCAGGAGCTTTATGAAGCCTATGTGGGTTATTTATATGGTCTCAAAAGGAAGCATCCTGGAAAAGTTCCTGTTGATATTTTTAGATCTGATGCTTGGTCCTGCTGTTGCACTTTCATTTTGAAACAAGTAGGGACACGAGAGTGATAGATGCTGTCTGCAGGGCTGTTTTAGATGCTCGGAGGGCCCATCTGACAGGGTCATCCTGCCAGGGCACAGATCTGCCTTCTGTTTCTTCTGTCTCTGGGACTTCAGAAGTTACTGACTTTAGCAGGTGATGGATAAAACCTTGGCTGCTTGCCACCAAGTCAGAAGCTCTGACACTTCCCCCCTGGCTCTGTGGCCCTGTGCAGGTGACACCCACAGGTGGAGGTGCTCTGCTACTGCTTGTGCTGTTTCTGTGAGAATGGGACATGTGTTTGCATGATAAGCCTTTGGCTGGAAGTGAGATGGTTTAGAATTTAACGAGGTGATTAAACTGGTTAAAAACTCACAGCCACACAGTAAGCCATGAGCTTACCTCTTCCAGAGCCACTGAAGGGGATTGAGTATGGTTACTGAGTTGCTGCTATGGTTCATTTGCCTGCTCAAAATCAGTGCTCTAGAAAATAAATAAATGGATACAAACAATTTTAATTTTTACGTTACAAAAGGTATCCTGTCCAAGAATTTCTGTGATGAATCCTGTGGCTTTGTCCTCAAGGAGAAGGGAGGAGCAGGGCAAGATGGAAAAGGTGTCTTTCCTCCGCAGATGTAATTGATTTCTCATAAAAAGTTCACGGATGGTAGCTCTAGCCCACTCCAGCTGAATCATCCATTCGTTTGAGAAGCTGAAGTGTGTTCAAGGAGGAATAAGCAAGTTCTTAAGTCCTCATGGCTGGGTAGTGTCTCGTTTGTCCCTGGGATTCAGACTGTGGCAGATGGGGTTCTCTTACAATCCGAAAAACAATACACGGATGAAGCTGCTGGGATGACCCAAGGAAACCGTGTGAGACGCGGCGCTTCCCGCCCTTGCTTTCTGCGCTTGCTCTCGTGGCCTGTGGACATCGTCGTCGTTCTTGTGTCATTATTTTTCATATCTCTCTCGACAGCAGACCACAGAAACGGGTGAAGACGAGGACGACCAGCCTCTCAGCCTGTCCTGGCCTTCCAATCCCCGCAAACAAGTCACGTTCCTAATTGTTCTCCCCATAGTGTTTCCTCTCTGGGTTACCTTACCTGACGTCCGCAAAGCTGTAAGTAAAGCATTTTTGAGTTGATTTCTTGTTAAAAGCATGGTATATAATAGTCTGCCTCTATTTGTCTTGAAAGGAAAAGGGGGTGACCTATACAGAGGGTGCCAAAAAAAGTATACTCATTTTAAGAAAGGACAAAACTGTATTAAAATTACGCAGATGGTAACCACTTTGAGCACCTCTTGTAATTGCAGAAGTCAAATGTGATTTGTATTCATCTTTTGTTATCAGTATATATTGAGTCTTACAATGTTAATACAGTTTTCCTTTCTTAAAATGTGTATACCTTTTTGTGGCACCCTCTGTGTATGTTTATATATGCCCGAAATTTCTCTGGACAGATACACAATAATAGTGACTGCCTGGGTTATTGAATCCACATCACAAACCACTCCAAAACAGTAGTATGAAGCAGCCACCATTTTATACGGCTTGTGGATCCTGTGGCCCAGGAATTTGAATAGGATACATTGGGGCCGCAGCTGGGAAGACTTCAGTGGATGGGAATGACTCAAGTGGTTGCGGGCTGGCATCAACTGGAAGCTCTTCCCTGACATCTCTGGCACCCAGGCCGGGATGATTCAAAGGCTGGACGCCGCTGGAAATGTCTCCTGGAAGGCCTCAAGGTGGCCTCTTCCTGTGACTTGGCTTCCTCATAGCATGGCGGCCTCCAGGCAGTCAGATGTCTTGCATGAGCGATCAGGGCGCCACGAGTGAGTGTTGCAGCCACACAAGGCAGAAGCTGCACAGTCTCTCATGACCCAGTATGAGGTCACATAGAGTCACGATAGGTGTACGCTACTGATCAAAGCAGTCGTAAGTTTGCCTTGATTCAAGGGGAAGAGACGAAAAGGTTAGCTGGTCTGTGTCAGTGTCATATAGCATATGACACTCTTGATGGGACGAGTGTCAAAGAGTTTGCGACCATGTTTTAAAACCACCACCATGGTTGTCTCTGAGAAGGAGAAGTGAAAGTCTGAGGCAGGAGGGCGACTCACAGTTTACTGAATATTTGTGTACATGGATTATTCGTTCGACTCAAAAAATAATTTAAAGAAATGCATTAGGTAGTGTAAATGCCTACATGTCTGATCTCCTTCCTATATTATTATCGTTACTACAGTCAATATTATTTTCTGCTATTATTGTGCATGGGGTGCTATGAACATAATACCATCTTATGATTACGTCCTACACACACATACTCATTCAGCAAAAATGTGTACCCACTGTGTATCAGCCTCTGCCCTGCATATTTTCAATAAACTATATTGTGGAATCTTAGGAAATAGCTAGTATAAGAAGAAAAAAAATGGATAGATAGATAGATAGATAGATATAGATATAGACATATAGGTAGATATAGATACTGATATCTATATCTATATAGATATATATGTAGAAACTCAGGCACGAAGAAGTTAACTGACTCATGCCTGGTCACTTCCTAGGGGATGGAGCTGAGATTCAGACCTCGGTCTGTGTGACCACACAGCTTGGGCTTCTCATATTTCTTGATGGCAGAAGGTGGAAATCTGAAAACATCATTTCTAAAAGCATTTGGAATAGTATGCTGTGGTAACATCCAGCGCCATTTAGCATAAGTCTTAAGAGTCCCGTGATGATCCCACTTTCCTCACTTGAAAAAGACAGAAGAAAATCCCTGTCCCATGAGCCTGGCCTATAAATAATCCAACCTGTTAGAGAACTACATCTTATCACGTTCAGGCCCGGAAAGGACCCCCTCGTGTAAGGACTCCCATCATTAGAGGTTTCCTAGTAAAGGATGCATGTAACACACGTGGCTCACTTAAAGCAATGTTTAGGTTTCTTTATTCAAGATGCAATAGCAGAGCATCTGCAAAGGGCTGGCCTCCTGGAAACTACAGCAAATAGCTGAAATGTGATCCATTTCTCCTTGACGCACATCACATGACATTTCTGAGATGTACGTGTTCCCATGTGCTTGCTCATTCTCTCTCTCCTTCTATTTCCATTGTTCTGTTTATCCTGATGCTTTTGCACAATCCAGGGAGGAAAATCAGGGACACAGACGCAGTTTTCTAAATCCCCACAGCAGGCCTAGTGTGGTGCGGCCCAGAGTAGAGGAGGCTGATTGACTGATAAGAGGGTATCAGCACACAACTGCTGAAGCAATCAGGAAATTGGACAGGAATGGCGAAATCGTGCCAGTCACTCAAGGCCCTGGGCTCTCAGGGTTGGTGGGGGACTCCTAGAGAAAGGGCTGGCAAAGTGCATGTCCTCTCCATGACCTGGGCTGGAAGGACAGGGAAGCTGTTTGAGATGATCAAAGCTCTCAACAAGCAATCCCTGGACAATATCCCAGACCACTATGGCGGTAGTTACCTGGACTGTGACAACTGTGCTGGCTAATGCTACAATTCCCAGGGTTGCAAAGCAAGAAAATGCAGCTGTATGTGACAGTGTCTTCTGCAGTACCGTTGACTGGTCATTCACTGTGCAGCAGACCCATGCAGCCTGGGCTAGGTTAGCCCAGGGCTTTCACTCATTGCACCCCAGAAGTGCCATCCGTGGGGTGGACTGTGCCTTTTCTGTCTTTTTATGAGTAGACTTTGTGCTGTCCCAAGCAGAAATGAGACTCAGTTGGAACATTTCACTGTTTTTAGATTTCCTCAGCAAATATTTATTGAGCACCTAGTATATGCCAAGTATCAGGCTTGTGCCCTACAAAGAGATATAAAGACACAGAAATCACAATTTCTATCTTTAAGGACCTATAAACTTAGTAGAGGAAACAAAGCATGCCCACATACAACTACAGAGCAAGATTGCACAGCTGCATTAGTGAGAGGAACTAGACTCGAACCCAAGTCTCCTGATTCCAGAGTATTCTCATTCTACCACATTGACTGTGGTGGTTTTTCACACACAACTCATGAGCTGTGCAACCTTCGGAACCTCATGTCACCACTCTGGACCTCATTTTTTTTCCTCTGTAAAGTACAGAGTGGAAGCTTTCTAGATCCCCTGGCAGCCATGATATTCTGTGATTAAGGAAAGCATAAAGAGATAACCATCAATACTATATGGCAGATTTAAGGTGCCCGTACAACCCAGTTTGCCCAGGATAGTCCCAGTGTACTCTGAAAGCACACTCGTTTGGAAGGTGAATGGTGTGGCTCTCCTTTACATACATGCAATGCCAAGTGAAAGAAAGCACACCATTTGATCCAAAAGCCAGTAAGGGGCTTCTTGATCATGCCTAGCTCAGACAAGTTTCATTAGGTTTGTATCAGTTATCCTTTGCTGTGTAACACACTAGTAGCTTAAAATAATAAGCATTTTTTAAAGCCCATAATTCTGTGAATTGGCAACTTGGGCTGGGCTCAGCTAGGCAGTTCTGCCACCCGCTTATACGGGTAGGGGCTGGTTGGCGGAGGGGAACAGCTCGTCTCTGCTCTACCCGATCTCTTACCCTTACGCAGGCCAGCCTGAGCTCGCTCACACGTTGGCCAAGTTCCAAGAGCAGCAAGAATGAATGCCACCAGAGGGTAAGGGGGGTGGGGGGTGGGGGGTGGGAGATGAGGGTAAGGGGGATCGGATATATGGTGATGGAAGGAGAACTGACTCTGGGTGATGAACACACAATGGGATTTATAGATGATGTAATACAGAATTGTACACCTGAAATCTATGTAATTTTACTAACAATTGTCACCCCAATAAATTTAATAAAATTAAATTTAAAAAAAAGAAAAAAGAATGAAAGCCACAAAGCCCTGTTGAGATGTGGTTTGGAATCCACACACTGTCACTTCTACCGCATTCTATTGGTCAACACAAGGCATAAAGCCAGCCCAGATTCAAAAGGGGGGGGGGGTAAGGGTGGAATAGACCTCATTGTTTGATGGGAGAAACTACAAAGTGTTATGGCCATGTTTGCAGTCTGCCATAGTCCTCACGTACTGCCACAGGGGCCTCTTGAAAAATTATCCAGTCAGGGGGAGAACAAGGGGAAAAATTATTAATTAATAGACGTGCGCTACACCTCAGGGCTGGCAGCTCTGCCTCAGTAGTGGCTGAATTACCCATGGAGATGAACATCCCACACCTTGACATTAATTACAAAGAAAACATGACTTTTTAAAAACGTATACATCTAGTTTCAGAGTAAATAGTACTCCCACTTGTTTTTATTTCCACTTCATTTATATGCAAATTATATGACAGTGTTTGTTGAATTATGTACACTGCCAGCTTAGATCATTAGCGTGGGCTTCACTTTTATAGTTTTCTTAAATTAGTGGCTTTGTTTTGAAAGTAAAAAAACTGAAATGTAAACCTTAATGAGGAACATGTCTTTGATGAAAATTGAAAATAATAAAGGAAATAAAAACCCAAAAACTTGTATTCTCTCATCACCTAGGATGGGTGTTCTTGTAAATCAGGAATGCATCTAATGAGATATGAAAACATGACCCATCAGAGTTAGGAAGGTACCTGAGAACCCAGCTGGGTTTTTCCAATTTCTAGCATACACTGATTCATTCACCATAGATTTATTATGACTACTATATACCAAGCACAGTTCTAGCAAGGAGGAAGTGATCACTAAACCCAGAGAGGTTTAGTGACTTGTCCAAGCTCACACAGCGAGTTAAGAGGCAAAGCCGAGACTCTAAACCAGGTCTCTCAGTCACTTTCACCTCCCTGAGTTTCAATTTCCTCATCTCTTAGAAACCAAAATGAGAATAATATTGTTGAATAGCAACTGCCATTACTATCTGAGCACTTATTGTGTGCCAGGCACTTTGCTAAACACTTTATGTGCATGAAATCCTCAGAATAACTAGATATTGCTATTCCCCTATTTTACAAATGAGGAAAATGAGGCTTAGAGAGAGAGATTAAATACTTTGTCTCAGGGCACATCACTGGTAGTTGGGGAGCCGGGATTTCAACACCAGTCCTCGGAATCCAGAGACCACACTTTTAATCGTTAATAGGATGGTTTTGGAGAATTTTGTTAAATATGTGTGCTCCAGAATCTTGCACAGAGTAGATGCTCAGTGAATATTTGTTGAGTTAAATGAGTAAGGATATGGCCAATTTGGGCAGCGATTTATAACATGTCCAGCAACGTTTCGCAAGCCAAGAAAGTATCACTCTGATGTACTACAAGCTTCTAATGAGAACATTAGCTGTCAATTATACAAGTAAACCATTACATTTGGAACAAAATGACTGGCACATGGACACAATTTGCTATTTGCTAATTAGTTTGAGGCGCGTCCCAGCAGATGTCAGGATGAGTTACCATTACTAACCATAAACTGACATGTCAGACCGTAGCCTCAAGGGCTGTTTTCTTCCATTGAAACTGGTAACTAAATAACTGCACAGGTGCTACTGGGCCATAACGTCTAGAATGAGACCATAGAGTCCAAATAAGGGGACTAGTTCAGAAAAAGTGAAAGAAAAGGAATTGCCTGGGCTGTGAGACTGGAAATGATAAGGTAGTTTGACAGTTGGGAAACGCTTAACCGAACTGCTGATGCATGAAGGGTTGGTGCGTCCAAAGCAGGAACAACAGGGGAGGCCGGCTGCGGCAGATGGCCATGCAGCTGGAATGCTAGCCTGTGTTTTCCTGATGCTCTTTGTATTCTCTGGCATTCGGAGCATAGGCTAGTATTATGACGATCATCATCATCATTCTGTGTCTAGAGTTGGGTATATTTTGAGTGTTATTGGCCTTTTTTTTCGTTTGGAAAGAGTCAGTATGAGCTCAATGTTAGGAACACATGCTGTACAGTCAGACAGACCTGGGTTTGAGTTTCACGTCTAGCTCAAGATCTGGGTACAGAGTAGGTGCCCAGCTTTTATCTGCCCCTAGTTAATGACTAAGGCCTGGAAAACTACAAAGAAAAATTATTTTTCCCTTTTCTTCAATGAGCCCCAACTACAACACTTGACCAAGGTACATTGAGAGGTCCATTCGTTACTACTTGGCTTCTTGAGTAAGAATCATAAGCACCACATTTTGAGTTAGAGAGGTTTCCACTAATACTGATTGGAACTTAGTTACTTTAAATCCTTAGTCTGATTCTTTGCTTTCTACCTTTTGACTAGAAATGTTCCATGGTTCAGGGATACTATGTTGCAGATGCCAAATATGTTCAAATTTAATGCTGATTTAATTCTGAGTTGTGACATTATATCAATGAACAGACATGCAAAGGTAAAAAAAATTAAAATTGTGACGACATACTTACTAAATGAGCCAAGCTGGAAAGGGCGCGCTCTGCGAACGAGGACTCTCCCGGGATATCCAGTACATATACCTTTCCATAGAGCAGGAGGTGGTGCTTCGTTGCCCTCCAGGGTGCTCAGAATCAAGCTCATTGGTAGCTGCTCAACCTTAGGTGTGGCCCCACAAGAAGGGCCCCTGTCTTCCCTGTGACAGCATGGCCGCAGGAGATGAAACCCTCCGCACACTTAGGACCCTGAAACAGTGACTTAGGACCAGAGGAAAAGGACAGGGACTGCAATCGGCTAAATGCTGCCCTGGGAAAACTTGATTTCTTGGCACTCACGATTCCAAGGCTCGGGGAAGCTGGTCTCCAGAATCCGACAGGACACCCAGTCTTAAAGGAATTTGCTTTCAAAAGTGAATGTCTCAGCTTCCACTTTGAAAAATTGATTACTTTTGCTCCCCGTAATCCATTAAAGTGCTCCGGTCCCCAGAAAGGCCAAAATATTTTCCTTCTAAGAAAGGGAAGAGGTGGGGGGAAGCACTTGAGGAGAAGGCTGTGGCTACTCAGGGTAGCCTGCTGCCTCCCCCAATGTAATCAAGTCCACCTGTCTTCCAGATACCCAAGCTAACAAAGAACCAAATGAAAAGCAGCCATCATTAAAAGAGAGACATGATTATTGTGAAATTTCACAGAACTGTGTGAATGATAATAAAAACATATATTGAAAACTTAAAATTAGCAAAGAGAACATAAGCCTGGTTTGGAGCGATAGAGACGTTCCTCTTACGGATATTCAGATTACCACGTACAAGTTTATCTTTCCCTTTTAATGAAGTTCTCAGAAGCTATGGCAAAAAGCATTCTGTGTGACTGCCCCAGGTCAGCCCTTCAGACAACTGAGATAGCTTTCATCCCGGTCAACTCCAGGATTCATTTCTCTGGACAAAATTGGATGGCATTATCAAAGCAAAGAATGAGATTGTTTCTCAAAGTGGAAAAGCTTTGAAATAAAAAGCATTTGGCAATAAGAGGTGAGAGGCTCTCTGAGAATATTCTGCTATCTGAGCATGTTTTAAAGGACCCAAATTTTGCAAAAACAGCCTCAACAGAACACCACCAACAGTAGTGCAAGCCTGGAATTCCCTATAGTGAGGTCAAGTAAGAAACACTGCATTTTGAGTGTCTGATTCCAGCTGATGGAAGGAAATGTTCAAAGTGCTTATATTGTAAGCCTGAGATTACACAAAGTCCAGTGGTAGAGGCAGAGTTGGGCATAATATATTATAGTTAAGGTTGGAGAACAGACAGAAAGCATCCCGAAAAGCACCTACTCTGCTACCCCCACGGAGAGCAACACGGTGGGGCATCTCTGCCTAGGTCTATTCCTGTCTACATGTGTGGTTCAAGTGCCCTGGACTGACCATCATCAGGGGTCCGTAGAAACTGTGGTGATGGCTTCCTGTGTGGGGCTTTTCCTGATAACTCATGGGGCTGTAAGATGAGCCAATCTATTTTTGAACCTATTGATTCTTCCTGTTCCTTGTAAAATGTAATTAATCCCATAGATTTTCTGGCATATGAGTTGTTATGATACATGGGTGCAAGCAATGGAAACTGATTCTGATAAACTCGAGCAAAAGAGAGAAAAGGGAACAGGAGCTGGGAGGGAGAATATGGGGTAGTTAACAGATTGAAGGCCAAGCTGAGAAACCAGGCCTCAGAAGAGGCAAAAGTAGAGGGCAGGTCTTGTTATCCAGCTGCAGGAATAGACATTCACTTTAAGAGCTTTCCATCTCAGGCACTAGCTTGGCCATGATTTGGCTCCAACTAACTTCACATGTCCAAGAGAGAATCTTACTGTCCCAACCTGACCAGGGGTGGGCAGGGCCTTCAGATTGCCCAGCCTACCAAGACTGCCAGCTGCATGGGTGGTTTTAGCTCCAGAGTAGCAGATCCACTTCAGTTGCTACCACTGACACTCTTGCCTCTTCCTGGTTCTCTTTCAGTCAGCAAGGAAGTTTTTTCCCATCACGTTCTTCGGCGCCATCACCTGGATTGCAATATTCTCTTACTTAATGGTCTGGTGGGCACACCAGGTAAGACCTTGACAGGGACACCATCTGCCTGGTTTTCCTTTTGTTTGCCAAGTGGTTTTGCTTTCTGAGAATGTCATAACAGTATTGCATCTGAAAAGACAAGGTGAATATCCCAGGACTAAAGGAATTTACTCCACTTAATTTCCCCTTGTCTCCTGGCCGTTCCCTGTCGCGTGGAGTCAAATAAGCCCCAGACAGGCCTGGGGAGGCACGCAGGCCAGCCTCACGGCCTCCTGCCTTCCATAGCCTGAAGCCAGGCCAGCTCAGGCCTGGGAGAAATGTCAAGGCTTTGCCTGACTCAGTGGCACTTACTTCCTCTTGGGCAGCCTTCTCACCAGCCTTTCAAATTGACTCTTAGGAAAAGAACTGGAGACAAAATGGTCTCTTCTCGAGCCTCAGTTTATAAAACTGACGATGCATTTCACTTTTACTACTTTTAACTCAATACATGTCATAATGCCCATCACAAGAACAAACTCTCAGGAAGTGTTTGTTGTAACACGTGACTAAAAGAATGAGAAGCGAAGGTTTTACGTTCTCAGAAATAATGGTGGTAACCATTATTGATTGACTGTGTGCTGTGTTCCAGGCAATTCACATCCCTTATTTGCAAATCATATATATCTGATAAAGCACTATATACAGGATATATAAAAAGCTCTTAAAGCTAAAGCTAAATAGGCAAGCATCTACTATGTCCTAATTTTTAAGATGGACAAAAGATTTGAATACATATTTCACCAAAGAAAATGTGAAAATGGCTGATAAATACAAGAAAAGATTCCCAACATCGTTATTCATTAGAGAAGTGCAAATCAAAACCACAATGAGGTCCCCCTTCACACTCACTAGGATGGATATAATCAAAAAGACAGACAAAAACAGGAGTTGGAAAGGATATGTAGAAATTGGAACCCTTTTATATTGCTGATAAGACTATAAAATAGTGCAGCCACCTTGGAAAACAGTTTGGCAATTCCACAAAATGTTAAACATAGAGGTACTTGATGACCCAGCGATTCTACTCTTGGTTTATACCCAAGAGAAATGAAAACATCCACACATACATTTGTACAAACATGTTCATAGCAGCATTATTCATAATTGCCAAAAAGTGGAAACACCCAAAATGTCCATCAACTGATGCATGGATAAATAAAATGTGGTATATTCATATGATGGCATATCATTCCACAGTAAAAAGAAATGAAGTACTGATACATGCTGCAATGTGCATGAACCTCTAAACATTATGTTAAGCGAAAACAGCCAGTCACCAAAGATCACATGTGGTATGATTGCATTTATATGAAATATAAAAAACAGGCAACTCTATAGAGACAGAAAGTAGGTTAATGGTTCCCTTCGTTTGAGGAGGTGGAAGGGAAATGGGGAAAGACTGCTAATGGGTATGGAGTCTCTTCTTGGGAATAAAAAAGAACATGTGGCATCACTAATAAAATCCACTGGAAATGTTGGCTGATATACCCAGCATTATTCCTACGAGATATTTTATATTATTCCTATCAGTTATTTTACTGACGTTTGACTTTTTTTTCTTAGATATTTCCCCAAATCACTGGCCCCCTGAAGAAGTTCTGTTTGCCCCAAAGTCATTATTTTCCACATTCATTGAGAGACATTTGCTATCAATACCTGGCAAAGATTATTGCAGACTGGGCTGCTTCTCAGCCTCCAGATCTCCAGGCTAAAAGGACTGTTTTCCATTTATAACACATAATAGCTCTTCCTAATAATCATTTTTCTTCTTTCGTGTACTGATAATGGAAAAAGTGAGGTTGGTTTTTTTCCACTTGTTGGAATATGTTGTTTTCTAGATACTTCTTCTCTTTAGCCATCTATGGGTTTCTATCTTTTCTTTTTGTTTCCTTTTCATTCTCCTATAGAAAAACACAAACACATTGCCTGGAACAATAACAATTACAAAAAGGCCCAGAAATATAAAGTGAATAAAAAGAAGCATTACTTTCTAATAATGGATCAGATTTCTCTTTCCTTCCTCCCATAGAAGTGCTTTTCTCTTTCAAAACATCCAGACAGCTGATCAAAACAGCAGATTCTGTTCCAAGAAGTCTAGCTCTAATTCCAGTGTTTGTATTTTTGAACTGTGAAAGCTATAAAGATAGCAGGTACACCATTTAGTGCTCAACTTTTTTGGTATCCACAGTTTTACCAATAATCAATGCTATTTGATACAATTATTTGACTATTGTTTAGCCAAAAATAAATGCCCTTCACATGAAATGCTTTATGCATATATGCATATTGTTATTTGTTATTGTTTTTGCATCATAAATTTTTACCTTAGTAAATTTCATGGGTGAGAAAAACCTGTGGTTAAAATCTATACTGCATCTAGTATGAGAAGTTAATTCTAAAAGTCAAATAGGACCGTGTGTCTCATTTAGCCAATATGACGTTTTTGCAGACATTTTCCTTCAACCAAGGAAGGGAAATGCATCACAGAATATTAGGAACAGCAGTGAATTTGGATTCTGCGTGGTCCCGTCATTTCCCTCTATTAGAAAATAAGGAAATTTCCCCCCCGAGAGGCTACTGATGTTCTTCCTAGCTCCAAACTTCTCTGCTGCTCCCCAGTACCATGAGGGATGCCATCACATCCATGTACCCGTCACCTTGCCTCTGATTCACCAGAAGTTACCTTCAGTGACATATACTCAAAATGAGCTTCTGTAGAGTAGTTCTCCTTCAGTGAAAGTGTTACTAGAGCCACACAGATTCATCAGGGCTTTGATGGACAATGAAAATTCTTCATTGTTCATATGATTTCCTACATTTGTGGACTGACCTCACTGAACCAGCTTCTCTCCCTGTTACCTGGACCCTGCACTCTGGTAAATGGGAGAGAGAAGGAAGTAGTGTCTGAATTATCATCACTTATATTTATTGAATATTTGCTTTATGCTTGACACTGTGCTATTGGCTTCATAAGCATCAGCACATATAATTATCACAACTCTAAGGGTGAATATCATTGTCCCCATTTCACAGATGAGTAAAACTGAGCCTCAGGGATGTTGGCTACCTTGCACTAGGAGTGGCAGGCTAGGATTTGCACCCAGGTTTCTATGTACCCCAAGCCATTCGTAACCATACCACCACACGCCCCTCTTTAATGTCTGCATTTTCCTGTCTATAGTGGCATTGAAACTCCAAATATATATGGTTTTCTAAATAGTCGTTGCTTTAGAACTCGCTCTAAGAATTTAAATGATTAAGAATGTATTAAATAAATTGGAACTTATTAAGGGTGACAGTCATTTAGTCAGCTTCTCCACAGTCTTTGAAAATGGTTCACTCCAAATCTAACAAAACAGAAAAAAAAGGTCAGTCATCAAGGAGAATATTTTGCTGATATTTGCTGATGAACTAAGCTATCACTTCAAAATTAAAAAAGCAGGGGAGGAGGGATTTATAAAGAAGCTTATTCTATTCCATAAAAACCTTTATTCTTACATGCTACTTTCGTTCTTTACATTTTTCCCAAAAATGCTGGACGTCATCATGCAGGCTTTTAGAAACCAAATTGAAAGCATTATCTTAAAGATTTCCAGTTCACCAGCTCCACAAAGTATATAAAGCTTTTAAAAGTCCCAAGAAGACGAGCACGTTGCTCAAGAGAATGGAGGAACTTCCGTCTGAGGCTAGACCAACTGTCCATGGCAGAATTCATCAGTCTTAAAAGCAAAGACCAAAGGAAAATACAGTAACTGGCTCCCTTGCTTTTCGTTAATAATGTACCATTTACTAAGAGCTTTTCCACAAATTATCACTTAGTCCTCACAACCACCTTGAAGGTCGGTATGATCGTCCGCAATTGATGGATAAGAAAGTGAGGATCAAATACTTTGTACGATTGGTTCAGTCAGCAATAGTCAAGTACTTAATAAATGCCAGAGCCAGACCTTGGCATGAGGTCCTCTGATGCCCTCACTGATGGTTTCTTCACAGCTGCCTTGCTGATGTACAGTTCCGAATTACCAAGCCCAAAATCAAGTTTCCTATGGAAATGGTAGTTTTAAATGTTTAAGAGTAGCTTACAGATACTACGTGATGTTAAGGAAAAGTGGGGATGCTCTTTAACCTTCGGTGGTAAATCCAAGAGCAACTCTGCCACAATGTTTAGTGCCATTGTCTGGCACTGGCCCCTGGAGCCACTGACCAATTGGCTTTTATAGCTAATTTTCAGCTTCCTCTGCCCAGAGTAAATACCATACAGAGGCTGCCCTCTAGCCCTCTGTAGCTCTTGTTTGAGATTATCTCTGTAATCGTTATGTGAACATTCCCAAACTCTTGGGTCTGAATCTCATCAAAGTATAAACTCCTCTATGGCAATGATTGTGGCTTACTCCTCTTTGTCATCTCAGCCCTCAGCACAGCACAGAGAAGGAACTCATTAAAAGGGCATTGCATTGAAATGTTTGTGGTTTTTATGGTTTTGTGACTACAAACACACGTTTGTCTCCGTCATCACTTCTAGGTTGGAGAGACAATTGGCATTAGTGAGGAGATTATGGGTCTGACCATCTTGGCTGCTGGGACCTCCATCCCTGACCTTATCACCAGTGTCATCGTGGCCCGGAAGGGCCTTGGGGACATGGCTGTGTCCAGCTCTGTTGGAAGCAACATTTTTGACATCACCGTAGGGTGAGTAGAGATAGTTCTATAAAGATGCACGCTAGCTCCATCACTGTCTTTGTCTTCTTAGAAACTGTGAAGACATGACCAGCATATTTGAGCCCAAAACTAACAAATATTCACTGAACATGAAGACTGGTAGTATCATTCAGTTTCACCACCTCAATTTTTCATTTTCCGAGAATTTAACGAAGAATACATTATCCCTAGACAGGCAGAAACACATACCTGCCTACAGGGTGGATGTTGCAGGAAATACTTGAAGAAAATGTCACTTATATAATTGCCTTGCCTGCACATTATGAATATGCGATATCCAGGTGTGACTGAGATGCTCTGGTAGTTTCACTCTATTTTTGTCCGTATTCTATTTCTAATGAAAGTCCCCACCAGCCTCAAGTGAGATTTGGATTGTAAAGCAGATTGGAACAGGCACAGGCCCAGCAGAAAATCCCATCTCCTTCCTTGGAAAATACTGGCACATTTGCATTATCATTTGTTTATCTTTGCTGGTAAAGATATTCTCGGTTTTTTGAAAGTCAGAAGACGAGATCTGTTCTTACAGTGAAGCAAACTGGAGTTCTCAATATGAATAATCTCTAAAGTGGATCAGATTGGGGAGGAGGGCTGTTACTTCATTTCATTTAACGTGTCAAAAGCAAAATTAGTCTGATAAATAAGCTGGAATGACAGTCTCCTGAGAAAGTGAAACATGGGATATTATCCTATATTCCCAGAAGAATTGGGCTCAGGACACTTGAATTTGGAAGCTCACTAAAATGGATCTATTCTCTCATTGAACTTCTTGAATACTGTTCTCTCTTATATCTTTCCATTACCTAGTACATATGATATTTTTTTTGCATTCAGTATCTACCATGTGCATTGTACATACATTTTTTTTTATCCATATAAACCACACAAAGATCCATAAGGTATTTTATCATCCCTGTTTATCAGACAAGGAAACTGAAGGGCACAGAGTTCGTACAACTAGTAAGATAGCTAGGATTTGAACCGAGTCTGTGCTCTCAACTACAGCACAGTCTGTGCATAAAACCCTTCTCTGAACTTCCACTGTCTGAACCACCTTTAAGTTCCAAAAGTGCCTTTCCTACCATTCTTTCTTTACTTCCCCGCGTCACTCAAGAGCTCTCTCTACCTGGAAAACTTCAACTTAGCCTTCCAATGTCTACTAAAATACGGGCTTCTCTGATTTTCTTGGGCCTGACCTTGGGAGCTGTTGCTCCTGAATGCTTTCTACACATTGTACTTTTGTCACGGTCGTGTACATCAGTCACCCTGCTAGACTGTGAACTCCCCAAGAGCAAGAACTCTCCAAAAACTAACACATTGCCTAATGCATGGTAGTGGCTTGACAAATATTTATTGGATGGATGGATGGATGGATGGATGGATGGATGGATGGATGGATGGATGGATGCCTTAAAGGTGTATGTTCTAAAGGAAAGGTATTCCTAATTAAAACAGTGTTTCTCAGTTCCACTGCCTACACATTTAGAGTAGGTCTTTTTTGGTCAATCTCTTGTAAAAAGGAAAAGAAAATGTTATATAGAATAAAAGAAAATCCTACAAATTGGGGAAAATTACAAGTGTTCTAAGCCATATTTGTCATGTTTTTGAAAGATAAATATTCTAGGGAATTACAAGATGCTTTTTGTTGATTGTTCTTAATTGTGTATTTAGTAACAAATGAAAGTTCAAAGAAAAATCATCCCTAATTCTACTACCCAAGAACAACACTTAGCTTCTGTACCTTCCGTACCTTTTCTCCATTGGTCTCCTCCCACCCTGCACACACCCTCCAGTTCACCTCTTTAGGGCTGAGGGTGACATTTTCACTTCAACTAGGAAAGAAACAAAAAGTTATTTCAAATGAAATTCAGAAATCACCCGCAGCAGTCACATCTTTGATCTCATTCAACTGTAGAAGAAATTCTCTTTATTCTCCCCAATTCAGTGAGGAAATAGGTCAAGGTTTTTAAAGTTCACCCGACCTCCTTAGGCGATTTCCTGGGTCAGCCATGCCTGAGTCATAGAGAACCTATGAAGACACCCTCTTCAGATGATAGAGCCCAAGAAACTAATGTCACATCGTATGCCTTCTCCCACATGTCTGCCTGTTCCCTTGCTTCTCTCCCTCACAGGCTCCCACTGCCCTGGCTCCTGTACACCATCATTCACAGATTCCAGCCAGTGGCCGTCAGCAGCAATGGCCTCTTCTGCGCCATCGTCCTCCTCTTCATCATGCTGCTCTTTGTCATCCTTTCCATTGCCCTTTGTAAATGGCGGATGAACAAAGTGCTGGGCTTCATCATGTTCGGCCTCTACTTTGTGTTCCTGGTGGTCAGCGTCCTCCTAGAAGACAGAGTTCTTGTGTGCCCAGTTTCCATCTAGCAGGAGAAGCCATAATCTTGAACCAACAGCCTGGATGGTCCATCCCCGCTCTGGGTTCTAGGCTCCTTGACTCTCAAGAAGAGGCAGCTGGCACACAGCCCCGGCATGTGGGGTGTCCCTCTTTGGCCGACGTGTGGAGGGACGGACTCACACTGGACTGGCTCACTTCACAGGCTGCTTCCACCCTTGCCCACAGAAACGTCTTCATGCAAGAGACAAAGACAACCGTCCACTTGATGCTTCTCTCCACTCACCACTGACAGGTACACCTCGCTGGTCGGAGGTACATTCATTGTAATGATACAAGCAATGATAGAGGCTGTGTATGTACATATAAAATACACACTTTATAAATAGATGCACCTGAACACACCCTGCCTGTTCCTGTACTTTACCTCTCCTACCATGTCTATAGAATAATACATACCTGTATACAAAGAAACATTTTATATATATATATGTAATTATATATATATAAAAATACAAATGCATCTTTTCAGGGATAGCTCTAGTATATTTATAATACCTATTTGAAGAGGGGCATCAACTTTCAGTCTGAGCTTTACCTCTTAAGTACAAGAGATGAACTAAGGGAGTAATCGCTGTGACCTTCAGCCTGCCTTGGACTTATTAGGATCCTGCCTGCTAAGGTGGATGTTTTAGGGAAATAGGTTGTAGGAGGGAGGGCTGGGTGGAGACGGTCTGTAGAGTTGAGCCCTCCAAAACATTCCCTTCAGCCAAACAGGGAAGACTCTGCCACAATGTGGGGTATACTGACAAAACCCACAGCGTTAATTGGGACAGACAAAGCGAAAATCCACGTTGGGTGGATACTGGTTTGGGGGCAAAGGGAAGTTGATCAGGGTTGGGTTTGGGGGGATTTTTTAATATATATATAGATATAGATGTATATATCTATATATATAGATATAGACATATAGATATATATACTGCCTCAGCATGCAAGTAGAAACTATGACTGCAAACCAAATTAGCACTCTTCTAGGACAGCAAGACTATATAAACTGACCCTATATTGTTCCAATGCATGTCCCATTATCATCAAAAGAAGGGAGGCAAGTTTAGCCGTGATTGTCATTTAGACATATCTTGATGCTAAGGGCTCACATATAATCAAAATGCCACCAAAAGAGCCCAGATATGTAATAAGAAATACCATCTAGTAGAGCGCTTAGTGAGACTTGCCACCCAATGGGAATATAAGGTCATAGTTCCTTAATGCATCGTCCAGTGTGGTCATAAAGGGCTTCAGTGTCTGAAGAAATTGTTATCCCTTAAATACAACTAAACTGACTCTGATCGATACTGCTTGGGTTGAGGCAGCTTAGACATGTTTGGAAAGGCGTTTGCACTCTATGAAGGTTTCTGAGTCCTATGTCTAATGGTATCAGGACCAGGATTTGGTTAAAGCCCATGCACCATCTGTGTCTCTCCTGCCCTCGGGACCCCATCTGGGACTCTTCCTCGCTTACTGAAGACAATACTCAACAGCTTCTTTTCACTGGCTTCCAGCCAGTCACTCCAAGGTCTTGATTTCCTGAGTTTGCTCAGCATTCATGGGATATTTTCATTTCATTCATTCAGTGACCCCAGGTTCTGTTTGACACCTTATATGATTTCTCAGGTCTATATTAATAGAAAATAAAACTAGCAAGGGAGAAAAAAAAAAGGCAAACTAAACTGATGAAAACAATATGCATTTTTCATTTCCCCAAGTTGTGCTTTTCCTAAAATCACTTGTAAACGTCAGTAGAGGACGGCTCGTTCTGCACTCATCCTACCTAAGTTGGCTCACACCACATATGGGAAACTATACCATCTATGTTCTTGTCTCCAATCTGTGGTGTCACTGACCTGCTGTGATTTTGTTGTCGGCACGTGCCTCCGGTCATAGGAGACAGGATGCAGAACTCACAGGTGAAAAAAGAGGAAGGGAGACCTGACAGCCCCAGATCAACCTCAGTATTCCTTCCACAAAATCTCCGCTCACTCCGCAGAACGTGGCAGTAACAGGCGGCATGAATCATTGCTCTTCACTCACAAGCAAAAGCTGCTTCTAAGTGGAGGCCCACTGGGAAAACAAGAAATCAAGGTGGCTGCCACCCAGGAGGCTCGCTTTCAAGTCTCTCCAACGTTGCAAAGTCTGGTTTTCAGCTGTGTGAGAGAAACCTGTGTCTCGTTCATCAAGGGCAGAATTTTGTATTGAGGCAAGAATTCGTGCTAGTTCCTTAGAGTGAAAGAGAATGAGTAAGTGAACTTCTCGTTCCAAGCTCTGGTGGTTTTCCCTGTGCACGACTTGAAGGGGAGCAAAGTTGGTTATTGCGTGAATATGTGTTGTTGAAGGTTTGTTATTTGAAAGAAGGTGTGAATAGGTGACTGTGACTGAACTGTAGATAGACTGTGTAAAACCAGAAAGGATGAGGGAGGTCTGGTGCCGCCCTGCTTCCTATTCCAGCACTTCCTGATGCTCCTTCCGCCTGCTCACTGCTTCCCATTAATTCCCAGCTCACAGCAAAGACTCACCCAAGCTGCCATGGAGCATTTTACTTGCCCGGGAGCTCCATTTCATAGGGAGTGTGTGAGCATGAATGAAAATTTGTATTCCAGAAGACAATATCCCAAAGCCCTGTTCCCACCTCAGTGATGTCCACTGACCCTGATGTACAACTGCAGAGGTCCTCAGTGGCTGGTACACAAGCATCTGCTCCTGCCACTGCTTGCCCTTGCTTTCCCCTCACGATGTGTCCAGGAGGTTATGTGTCAGGCGAGGCTAAATCCAGAGAGAAATGCATGGGATGCAACAGGAGATCTTGAAACGCATTAAAATCATTAACATAAGAAAGAACTTTCCACATCATGGTTCTCTGAGTAGGAGAACTCAGAGATGTCCAATGCCTTTTCTGCGTGGCTGTGTATGTACATATATAAATATGTATCTTTATGCCAGATCTATATGTGTGTCCACAATATCACATACATCATCACCCTCTGACCCAGTCACATTCGGGATTCAAAAGCAGGAAGCATCAAGGTTGCCATAGCGAAGGAAAAGGAGAGTCATGCACACCAACCACCAAAGCAAACATTTCTTCTTGGTCTCCCAGGGTTTGTTCTGTGCACATGCACATTTGTACCCACTCCATATATTTTCCCACCCAAGAATATAGATTTACAGCCTCACAGAAATGGCCAGCCATATGTAGAAGTAAAAAATACACGACAGAAAATTACAGGGGGAAAAATTAGACTGCAGACACTCTTCACTTCACTGGAACAGGGTGTAAAATAATATCAAAAATTCAAGAGCCAAGTTTGTTCTGCTCAATCTGATATAAATGAGCTGCCTCCGAATGATTCCATTTACCCACAGCGAACTGAGCTGTCACCTTCCTTTGCTTGCTGTCACCTCCCCTGTCGCCCTAGGCAGCCTCAGGACAGGAGAGCAACTTGGCTCAAACTGAAAGTGCCCAAACAGAACCTTCTAAATTGCATCTGGGAATGCCCACGCAGGGTCCAGCTGCCCTCTGAACCTGACTAGCTCCTGAAGAGCTGAAGCTGGAGATGAGATGGTGTTTACGCAGCCTCCCAGGCTGTAAGCCAAGCCAAGCAGTGACAGATCAGGAAAGCACAGTACATGTGCTGGGACTAAGGGGTAGGGCTATTTATCAAACTGGAAGATGCAGGAGAACATCCTAACGTCTTTTCAGAAGGTTATCAAAAGAGGCCGGGACTGTTTCATATTCGGGGAAAATGCTTTGTAAGGCTTCGAGCAGGTGTCACCTGACAAGGGCCATTATAATTTACTTTCTAGGGAAGACATGAGTCAGGTGCTTTGGCGCCCTTTCAGCAAAACACAGCTGCCTCGCTGATGAGACATTGGATAATATTAATGTACATCCATTACTAGGCAGGGAGAGAGTTGGCAGACTCCCCACCACTGCTCGTAGCTCTTTAACTGTCCCCTCTGGAACAGGGAGATGGGAGATGAGCTACAAAGGGAAGCCCCCCACTCCCACGACACCTTATCAGCTCACCAAGGGAATGACAGCAGACACAGCTGCGGGTGGATAGACAGTTGGGGAAGATGGGACTTCTGCTACCGTGCTCTGCTAAAATTACTGGGTTGGAATATCTGACATGTGTCTGATAACCTGTCTGAATCCAAGCATTTCAGACAACTTCCCTACATGTACCAACACACACGTGCATGCACATACAAACACACACACACACACACACGATTGTGAGGATACCAAACTTTCTTGCTCCTAGACAGATTGTTACTCCAGTAAGTAAGTGACCATATTATAAGCTCCGTTCCAAAAGAAATAAAAGGAAAATGTCCTCAGGGTGGTTTCTGGAGAAGTCAGCTGTCTCCTGAAAGCTTGTTATAGAAGCTGTTGCTCATTCTTGCTAAGCCAGATCTTACCTGACTACCTGGCTTAATATTTTTAAAAGATACAGCCTCAACTCCGATAGTGTCCTCAGCAATATTGTCTTCAAATAGTAGGTAAGAGATTGTGATTAAGGGAGAGTTTATAGTGGGGGGGGGGGGAGGAAAGGAAAGAAAGGAGAAATTAATTTACTTTCACTAGGATTCCCAAGAAAGCAAGTGATATAGATCCCTATATAGTTTAAAATAATTACCAATTTCAGGCTTTTTTTTTTTTTAACCAATTACAAGCGCCTATATAGTGTCCCAGATTTTTTAAAAAATGGCCCCTTCTGAAGAAGGCCTCGGGAAAGATAGATAACGTGCTCCTGGTCCACTGTCTATTCACGTGAGCGCCTTGCCTTTGTCACTTCATGTTTCTTTTTTAATCGCACAGCTTTATATTCTTTGAAATGTATAGCAGTCGAGAAAAGCAATAAAGCCAACTAAACTCCAGGACTTACAAGTACACCATCACAATATTTTTATCACTTCACTGAGAGCTTTGAAACTGCATGGGCTGTGGCATTAACTCTACAGATTTCTACAATCTGTAGAAATCAAAGGCACACTCACGTTTGCTATGGAAGTAACATGTGCTTTCTACCTGGATCCCCCACCCACCCCCACCCCAATATTACATGCACTGCCATGTGACATGCCCTCCCACATGCAGGAATCGGCCTTGCTCAGAGCCACCTGAATTCCACAGTGGTCTTTAATCTGACTGATGACAATTTTCTTTAGACAGAGCTACACAGGACAAACCAATCCACAAGTCAGCCAGATTTTTAGAGACAGAAATGACCCTGTATTTATGACTAGATAGATAACTATGTTCAAATGTGTGAGAGACTGTGCAGCATCAAATTATTTAAACCAAAGCACTTTCACGAAATGATGGACATACTGGAAAACCATAAATAATTATTTTAAAACAGATAAACACCTGTCTGAAAGAGGGTCATAGAATTTGCAGGGAGTTTGCTAAAAGTTTAATTCCATCAAGAGAGTTTGTCCAAACTATCGTCCTCATCTGAAGGACAGCCCTTTTATGGGAAAGAAGCCCTAACATAGATCTTTCCAGTGTAACACAGTTCCATGAACTATTAACATTTACAACTATCAGCGTCAGAAAAGGCTTCATCCAGGTGAACTCAAGCCCCTCAAGTTGATGATTTAACCTGTTTTTTTTTTCTTTTTGGCAGAAAAGAATTGCATCTGGGCACTCTCCAATTTACCCCTGACATAGTTGGGAGTCACCCTATGTGACCCTTTATGTTCATCGAAGTATCTTTAGATTTTTATTTCTGCGTCGTTTCTCCTAACCTTCTTAATAATTTTTACAGCTCTTCTCCACTAAGCCTTTTAAAACGTTTTATGTTGCTCTTAAATTACGGAAACTTCTGACTAGTTATGACACAAGTATAAGGTCTGAGCACAGATGAATTACAGCCTCGAACCGAACCTGACGCTTTGCTCACTTTTTATGCATGTTTCTGTTGCCTTTACCTTTTAGGAAGTCGCACTCCATTGCTAATTCACATTCATCTTCTGTTCCCTGCAACTCCTGTAACTTTCTTCCAAGACATTTGGATGAAGCCAGTGCATTTCTGAGTTTGCCCCAATGCATTTGAGTAGGTGTCTTACTTACTATGAGCCACGCTCAATTTGGCCTTAGGAGTTTCAGTCTGTCTTCTCTAACCCTACATCCAGTTTTCAAGTCCAGGTTGGACCCAGTTCTTACTCCCCTTTAAGATTCTCACCACGAACCTCCCCAGTTTCTTGGCCAGTTTAATGAGAATGTGAATATTCAAAAATGCTACATTCTTGCCCCAACTTACATTTTGTGATTGACTACTTCTTAAGGGTTGGGGGAGAGGAAATCCCTCTTAATTGCTACTAAAATGTGAACAGAATTCACAAGCAAAAGAGAGCAAAGTCACAGAAATAACCTAAGAGCACCAGCAGGCATTTATCCTCCAGTGAGAAGTCTGAAATGAGAAACAAAAACTCATAGACACAGACAATAGTTTAGTGGTTGCCAGAGGGTAAGGGGGGTGGGGGGTGGGAGATGAGGGTAAGGGGGATCAAAAATATATGGTGATGAAAGGAGAACTGACTCTGGGTGGTGAACACACAATGGGATTTATAGATGATGTAATGCAGAACTGTACACCTGAAATCTATGTAATTTTACTAACAATTGTCACCCCAATAAATTTAAAAAAAAAAAAAAAAACTACTTCTGAAAAGTCTGAACACTGGATCCAGCATTCTCATGAAGCCCTGGTGAGGTCAAGGTCATGAGATTCAGGTTAAGGTCATAATCCCACACTCACAAAGGACTCAGAATGTGGGAGGCACCACTGGAGATCATTCAGAAACTCTGAACCTGCACTTACATGTATTGATTTACCAAAAGGAACTTGTATCTTTGCTTTAAGTAGGAAATGGGAAATGGTTAGACCTTCTCTTATCACGCAGTATTGCAATGCATTTACTTTTCTGTGTAGTAGGTTGGATAGGAATTGTAAGGTTGTTGATTAGTGTTCTGGCCCAGGAAAATGGGCCACATTTCACCAAAAGGAAAGGAATTTGCTCCTACATTCTCACGTATTGGGTTGCATACTCCTTTATAATGGTTCCGTAAGTAACTAAGACCTTGGGACTTCTAAAATACTCAACTAACCAAAAGAGAATATTTTTTAAATCGTGTCACACACAAAACAAGAATGAAGTCTGAATCCCTGAATAAAATTATTTTGAGGATGAAATTACATGCATGAATTAAGGGTAGATAATTCCTTGCGGTCTAATTCAATGAATCTTCAATTGTCATCAGGATAAAAAAGGACAATGGATGCCTTTTGGGTTTCTTAATTTTTTAATATTGCACTTAGTAGTACTTCATAAGAGACAATTGTCTTAATTAAAGCCATAAAATACCAATAATACATATATTCAGGGCTTCTGAATATAGTCAGTTAATAAGCAGTCCATGAGTTATTCCTATTTTGTATTGTTTGTTGTAAATTGGAGTTTATCTGTTCTATTTTTTATTGCTTGCAATTATTGTCCTAAACAATTGTAATCTGATCAATTTTAGATGTGAACTTTAACAAAACTCAGAAAATCAAAAACATTATTCATTTCACAAAAGCATTCTTCATTTTCAAAATTGCTTGTTATACAGATCCTTTAAATAGCAAGTCCTGATATTGAAAATATTTCTTTTTTTTAAATTATAGATTTACTGCTTTTCAGGAATCCATTTGTTATGCAAAGTAAGGTTCACCCACATGGAGAGTGAAATGGATAATTTCCATACCTGGAAAATTTAAGGTTGTTTGAGTGTTTATATAACTATCTAATGGGTCTAAGAAATTTCCTTATAAAAATGGCAAAGAGAGATATACAATTTATCAATAATTTCTTATGCCTAAATTATAAACCTTCCATGGGGGGACATATAAAACAGCAGACTTTATGATCCATTGGGTTTTTTTCCCTTTCTGCTAAAATACACAATTTCTCACCTAGTGTGGTAGACTTACACACATGTATACACAGATGTCCCCACAACTGAAAACTTTCATGTTTCACTTCATCACAACTGTTTATATAATTTGAGTGAAAACTAAAAGAATGACTAACAGCCACTTAATAGACTAGAACTATCCACCACAATTGGGCACCTAAAGTACCGATATAGAATAAATACATATATTAAATTGGACGACCCCGTGAATTTTATGCTTAAGTGGCCATTTGCCCTAAAGAGAGTGTGTCTGAACCCAGAGCCAGTGAGTTTCCTGTTAGGGCTGTTTTGTGGTCTGAAGAGTTTCTCCAAGGGCAAAGACTCTCCATCCAGAAGAGGGAGACTCAGTTGGCATAGTGCCCTGTTGAACCCTGCCTACAAGTCCATATTTGTGCCCTGCAGCTAGCCTAGAGGCTTCTAGCTCGAGTTTTAAAAAACTCCAGAAGCAACAGCTTTCATCTCGAAGCAATCTGCAATCTCAAAGAACCATCAAAACTGAGAGAGCAAAACTACTTTCCTGGTTCCACGAAGTTATGGCTAGCACTAAAAGGAAGATAAATTATACTTTTGTTCTTTGCATAGTGTTAAAACAACAGGTCAACATGGACCCCAACATAAACATTTGCCTTAGAACATGCAAACAGGTTACATTATAAAAGTATCAGAATGCCATTTTTGTAAAGGATCTTTTTTAGGGATAGATATCATGTTATGCTTCCTTTGTTTGCCTACATTCTCAAGAAGAATTTTAGCCCCTATCTTTACCCCTACAAGAATCCAGTTGATGTACTTCCAAATTATTTTTATCATTTTATGTGTGTTTCGTTTATTATGAGCAATTTTCACTGGGTGAGATGTATGGAGATTTCGCATCAGTTTATTCTCTGTGAATATCTCTGTACATAGACTGAAAGATATTTATTTGTACATAGGCTGTTTGTAATAAAGTGTTTCTGTCAATGGACTTCACTCTGATAAAGGGCGTTTCTTCACTGTGTTCATGTTACACTTTCTACACTTGTGTGCTTCTACTACTGGTAATCAACTCACAGAATATCACTTTATGTAACTAAGTCTCCTCCGTGTGAAAAATAATAGTAATAAAATTGACTCAAAGAAAAATGTGGTTTTGTTTTTGGAATCATCCTTACCTTCAGCTAATCAGAACTCTCAGGACCTCAAGAAATTGACACACAGTCGGGGAGGCTTCGCTGCCAAGATTCAAAGGAATAAAAGGACAAACAGGAGTTACTGTTAATTATAACGACCATGTCTGGCGTGCTTACTCATGTCAACTGAGCTTTTAAATGCCTGAGGGAAATTGTGCGCTGAAATGACTACTCTAACAATGGAATTTTAATTAGTTAGATATATTGAAATTGTACATTCAAAAGCCTTGTGTTCCCTGAGCCTTTAAGTTCATTTTAGAATTCTTATTATAAACCTAATACTTTTATGTAAAAATAAGAATTCACAGCCATTTTTTTCTTTTATATATCCAATTAACTGATAAGTTTACAAGAGTAAATTCTACATAATTAACCCCATTTATAAAATCTCCCTAGGCACTTTGTAAATTTTACCCACTTAACATACCTTATTCTCTCAAACACTCCAAACTTACAGACTTACAGATCAAACAGACTTACAGATCAAAAAAAAATAAAATCTTCCTATGCTCTTAAGCAATTTCTATTAATCTGTCAAACGTAAATAAAATATAGTAAGCCAGGTTATTTTAAACATTTAAATACCGTTTACAAACTTAATAAAAGTCTAAATGTTCTCTGTATCTATGAATTTGTTTCTGTTTTGCTTGTTTATTTTGTTCTTTAGATTCCACATATAAACAAAATCATTGCATCTGTCTTTCGCTATCACAGACTTCACTCAGCACAATACCCTCTAGGTCCATCCATTACACCACAGATGATGAGAATACATTCCCTTCCATGGCCGAGCAATAGTCCGCGGTATATATGTACCACCTACTCTTTATCCATTCCTCCATCGACGGACACCCAGGCTGCCTCCACATCTTGGCCACTGTAAACAATGCTGCAATGAACATATGGATGCACATGTCTCTTCAAAGTAGCATTTTGGGTTTCTTTGGATAGTTACCCAGAAATAGGATTACTGGGTCCTTCTTTGTTATTTGTTATAGCCTTTGTTTTAAAGTCTGTTTTGTCTGGTATAATTATTGCTCCCCCAGCTTTTTTTTTTTCATTTCCATTTTCATGAAATATCTTTCTCCTGTCCCTTTACTTTTAGTCTGTGTATGTCTTTTGCTCTGTAGTGAGTCTCTTATAAGCATCATGTGTAAGGGTCTTGTTTTCTTATCCATTCAGCCACCCTATCTTTTGATTGGAGTATTTAATCCATTTACATTGAAAGTAATTGTTGATAGATATGTAATTATTGCCATTTTATTATTAGTTTTTTTGTTTTTTTGTGTGTGTGGTTTTTTTGTTTGTTTGTTTTTCGGTGTGTGTTTTTGTCTTAAGTCCCTGTAACATTCCTTGTAACAATACTGGTTTGGTGGTGAGGAACTCCTTTAGCTTTTTTTTTGTCTGGGAAGCTCTTTATCTGTCCATTGATTCTAAATGTTAGCCTTGCTGGATAGAGTAATGTTGATTGTAGGTCCGTGCTTTTCACTTTGAATATTTCCTGCTAAACCTTGCAGAGTTTCTGTTGAGAAGTCAGCTGATAATGTATGGGAGCTCCCTTGTAGGTAACTAACTGCTTTTCTCTTACTGCTTTTAAGATTCTTTCTTTGTCTTTAACCTTTGGCATTTTGATTATGTTTTGTCTTGGTGTGGGCCTCTTTGGGTCCATTTTGTTTGGGACTCTGCACTTCCTGGGCTTGTATATCTATTTCGCCAGGTTAGGGAAGTTTTCAGTCATTATTTCTTCAAATAGGTTTTCAATTCTTTGCTCTCTCACGTCTCCTCTTGGATTTCTTTTGTTTGTTTGTTTGTTTGTTTTCTGTTCTGATTGGGTGTTTGTGCTACCTTATATTCTAAATCACTGATTCGATCCTATGGTTCATCTCATCTACTATTGATTCCCTCTAATGTATTCTTCATTTCAGTTATTGTAGTCTTTATTTCTGACTGGTTCTTTTTTATGTTTTCTACTTCCATTTTTATCATTCCTATCGCTTTGTTGAGCTCTTTGAGCATCTTTGTAACCAGTGTTTGGAACTCTATGTCTGGTAGATTGTTTGTCTCCATTTTGTTTAGTTCTTTTTCTGGAGCTTTGTTCTGTTCTTTTATTTGGCACATGTTTCTTTGTCTCCCTATTTTGGCTGCCTCTCTGTGTTTGTTTCTTTGTAGAGCTGCTATGCCTCTTGGTCTTAATAGAGTGGCCTTATGGAGTAGGTGTTTTGTGATACCCAGTGGTGCAGTCTCCCTGATCACCAGAGCTGAGTGCTACAGGTGTGTCCCTTGTGTGGGTTGTATGTGCCCTCCTGTTGTAGTCAAACTTTCATTGCTATTTGCATGTCAGTGAGAGAGATTGAGCCTCAGGATGATTGGTTGTGAGGACTGGCTGTGACTACAGTGGATGAGCCATTGTGCAGGGGCTGACCCTACAGAGCAGAGTTTGATTTAGTGGGGCTGTGGTGCCTGCCCAGTCTGCCCTTTGGGTCTGTTGTCCTTGGAGGTGGCCAGTTGATTCTCCATCATACTCCAAAGCTGGCCACTGGGCAAGCCAGCCCCAGAGCCTTTAGGGAGGGGACACACTGCAGGCCAAGTTCAGCCACAGTCTGTGCCCTGACTGGGGCCACCTGGCATGAGCCACAAAGCAATCCAGAGATGGCCGTCACCCTCGCTGTGTTTGGAGGTGCCTTGAGAGGCCAAACAGTGATAAGAGGCCAGCTGTTGTTCATGCCCGGCTTAGGGTTGCTCAGTCAGGTACAAGTGCTGCTTATTTGAGTTTTGTGAGCCTTTGAGAGAATTTAGGAAAGTTTGCAGCATGAGCCAAGACAGGTCATTTATAAGGAAAAGCCACTGGAAGGGACTTGGGTGGGCCCAAAAGTTGGGTGGGGCATGGTCTCAGGGAATCATTAGGACAGGCAGACAAAAGGTGATAGGCAGTTTGATGGAGCCTCAGATATGGAATCTGCCTGCGTCTTCATGCAGGGAGTAGGAGGGGAGTGGGAGGACTCAACAAAGAAACAATGGCTTCTGCCAGCTTCTCTCTCTGGGATAAAGATGCCCCTCCAGCCCTGAGCCTAAAGCTAGAAAACTCATTTCCTCACTGTATGTCCCTGGCGCCTTTGGAGCTGCGGTAGCTCAGAGCAAGTGAGTCCATCAGCAAGTAAGTCTGTGCATGGGCCCTTTAAAAGGAGCACCTGGAAATGCAGCAGCCCTTTGTTTCAACCACAATCTCTGCTGATTTTTACAGCCAGAAGTTATGAGGACTTCTCTCCCCGGCACTGGAAGCCTGGGCTAGGGAAGAGCTAGGACCCATTGCTCCTCAGGGTGCACAGCCAAGATATCCCTCCCAATTTTTAATGGTCACATGCAGGTGTGGGACCAGCCTTTTCCTCATCTCTGCCCCTCCTACCAGTCTCTAGGTGGCTTCTTCTGTATGTCCATAGTTGTAGGGCTTTGGTTCAGCTAGACTTCAGGCAATTCTCAACCATTGTTGTTCTATGGTTTAGTTGTAATTGATGCGGTCTTGAGAGGAGGTGTACAGCATTTACCTACTCCACCATCTTGACTGGAAATTCCCTATTGTTATTTTCAATGTTTGAGAATGTCAACATTTTCATCAGAATGATATTAATGCCGATTTCAGGCAATATTCATTAGGTTGATTAAAATCCTTGATCTATAGAGAATATTTTTCCTTTTTATTTTTTTGAAATTTTCATGGAGACATTCCCTTCTGTGTAAATTTTAAAATAGTTACTCAATTCATCAACTAAGTTCTGTTTCTGTATCTATATCAAAATTTTATCAACCACAGTTGCTATTGGGAATAGCTGTTGGGAATCTTCTCCATTATTTCAACTGAGCACAGTTTTTAATGGTACAATTTTACAGACTTAAATTTCACCAAGAAAATTTATATTTCAGGAAAAATTTATATTTAGGAAGTGTTAAGATATCCCAGTAAAGGACCCATTTAAGAGAATTTCTCAATCTTTGAGAGCTTATATAACTTGTTTAAGGTCACATAAGGTAGGGAGGAAGGAGCTAACATATACTAAAAGCCTACTATGAGCCACGCATTTTATGGAGTTATAATTCACTTACTCTTTTCGACGACTGACGGTGGGGTTGTGATGCTGTAGAATTATCTCATAGACAAGGGACTACTGATGCAGAGCCATTGGGTAACTTGCAGTGGAGGTGGCCCAAAGTCAGTCTTTTCAACAGTGGGCTGTACTGGATTGCGGAGGGTCCCTAAGCAGTCTAGGCTCTTTTGTACCATCGAAGGATCTTCACCAGCATGTGACATGGTCAGACTGGGGCTTAAAAAGGCCCTTTGTACATACTGAAAAGAAATAATGTCTTAAAATTGTTTCCAAATGATGAGTCGTATAGAAGAAACTAGATTGGCTACGAGTTGATGATTGCTGAGGCTAGGTGATGGATATACGAGGTCGGACAATTAAGTTCACAAATTCATCCTAGAAAAAGGGCTACATACCTCATTGCTGATTATCAGTACAGTCACCTTTGAAGTACTCCCCTTGGGAAGCTATGCACCAATGCCAGCACCTAATCCACCCTTCAAAGCAAGTTTGGAACTCATTCTGGAATGGCCATCAGAGCTGTCAGCATACTACCCTTGATGTCCTGAATGTCATCAAAATGTCTTCCTTTCAATATTTCCTTTATCTTCGGGTAAAGAAAGAATTCACTGGGGGCCAGATCAGGTGAGTAGGGACAGTGTTCCAATACAGTTATTTGTTTACTGGCTAAAAACTCCCTCACAGACAGTGCCATGTGAGCTGGTGCATTGTCGTGATGCAAGAGCCATGAATTGTTGGCGAAAAGTTCAGGTTGTCTAACTTTTTCACACAGCCTTTTCAGCACTTCCAAATAGTAAAGTTGGTTAACTGCTTGTCCAGTTGGTACACATTCATAATGAATAATCCTTCTAATATCAAAAAAGGTTAACAACATCATTGCAACGAGTTCACAAACTTAGTTGTTAGAAGTTGTACAGCCATACCTTATTTTATTGTATTTCACCAGTGTGTTTTTTGCAAACTGAAGCCCAGACCCTCCACCAGCAAAATGATTAAGACCCACTTTATTGTGATGCTTGCTGTATGGTGGTCTGGAACTGAAACTGCAATATCTCTGAATTGTGCCTGTAAATAAGGGGTTTATTATACTACTCTGTTTCTCTACGATTTCAACTTTCATTATAAACAGTTATCCTGAAAGGGTGGCTGAGAGAAAGCCCTTAGGCACTGTCACCCTTTGCTGTTATCAGCCATTTGTGCCTCAGTGTGAAAGAAGTAAAGTTTTGATGGGAATGAAGGGGGAGGTGGGGTGCCTGAGGTGAGAGAGGGACAAGAAAGTAAAACTGAGAAAGGATAAGGCAGTCAGCAGGGAGGCTGGGCTGCCCAAGCCACCTTCCCCTCCTGCGAGTTTCTACTTCAGGACTTCGCTGAGCCCATTTTAATATCCTAGATGATGAGTTTTTCCTGAAGTGATCTGTTCTGTCTGAGGTCTTGGATCTAAGATGTATCACGTTTGTGTCATATCCTCAAGAACAAAGAGTTCACTCCAGAGCCTTGGGTCATGGACAGGATAGGGTCACAGCATGGGAGTCCCAAACTGCATGGACTCTGGGACCAATGCAGAGTGACCTCCAGGAGTTCAGAGAGAAGTTTAGCGCCTGTGAGCTTCAGGAGTGGGGGTTGTGAGGAGTCACGGATGGTCGATGGTGCTGCCTGTTTCACAGAAAGAAGATAAATTGAGGGCCTTGTGTGAGTGAGAGAAACCAGGAGAGAACGAGCATACAGAGGAATGGAAAGTATGAGGAAAATATCCTTAGAAAAACAGTGACTCCTAAAACCATGCAGGCCAAGGCAAAGGGTGTTTCTCAAAAGAAGGGAAAGTATTCTTGTTCTAGAGCAGCATTAAATCCAGTGACTCTGAACTGCTCTAACTGGGAGATAAAACCAGAGTTTCTGAACTACTGTAACAGGGATTAAGTAGGACTCCTGCCTGCATCCTCTTCCTATTTCTGCAGGGGAGTGGGGAGATGGTTCTTGAGCTGCCAAAATAGAACCATCTTACCTTCTCTGAGCTTTATCTAACCTTCCCTCAAGTTCTTTATTCCTCTTTGCCTGTTGCAGTGGAGAGCAGGGGGAGTTATCATCTTCCTGTCAGCTACTTTGACATCTACCATAGTTTGGCAGGAACTAATCTGAAAGACTGATTTAGATTGTTTTCTGGGAAGAAGCATTTGGGGGACGAGAAAGCAAGAGAAGAAATGTGGGGTCAAAGCCCACGAGGAGGGGCAACAGGCACAGGCTTCCTAGCTGTTTGCCTCCTGCTGTAGTCATTGAGGATGGCCAGGTGCCCAGGCTGTGGGGAGAGGGGCACGGCCTCCACACACCCCAAAAATAGCAGGTGGGGCTCCAGCCAACACCACTGCTGTTCACCAGGCCTCCTTCCCGCTTTCACTTGCCAAGGCACTTTGCAGGGGCACTTGGAAAATGTCTCTTCTAGGGGTGACTGCCAAAAGGACGGGCAAGGTGGGAAGAGGGATGGAGGGAAGAGAGAGGCCAGGCTGACTACCACCTTGCAGTTTTAAAATGCAACCAGGAAGTTGTTGGTGCTACTGTCCCCTACAGGAAAAAAAGCGATATACTAGGAAAATGGCCCCACCCATAGAGACAGTGAAAATGTAATGGCTGTGTGTGATGTCAGAGGGGTAGTGGATGGGGGAGGAGGGTTGTCACTGTGTGAGGGATATAAATGATAAATGTCTAACTATTACATTGTCTTGTGCACCTGAAACTAATAAAATAAAATAAAAGTTAAAGAAAAGAAAAAAGAAAATGGCCCCACCCGAAGTGCCCTGAAGATGGGTTACCTCCATTTCCTACAGGTAGCCTAGAAGTAACAAAAGAGAAAAGTGGAACTGGGGGGGGTGGGGAGGGGGCAGGGCCCATGGGCAGAGGCCAAGCTTTCTAAAGGCTAACATGATGGCCTATGGGTTCTCAACGGTTCTCACCTAAAAAGGAGCAGTAATGACCGCCCCCCGCCTTGGGGGAATATGAAAATGTGTGCAAATGGTTTGGGGTTGTCCCATGATTCTGGAGCACTACCTGGCATTTAAAGGGCAAGACCCAGCAATGCTACATGTCCTCCACAGGGAGGAGAAGTCCTGCACAGAAAAGCATCCTCCCACTCAAAATGCCCCAAACTCTCTTCATGAAAAACACGGATAAGACCTTGCCTTTGCGGGGATCCCACGAGGCAACTGTTTCTCCTGGACTCCTACATGTATGTCCAACGACCTCCACAGAAGCCAGGTTGAAATACCGCCACATCAACAGTTAAATGTTGCCAGTTCTGGAAATCATTTAGTGATAATGGGATCGTAAATACAAATGCAAAAAGCAGGCACTGAAGTCACATAATGTAGTTGGTTTTGAGGTGATCATCTATGATCCAGAATAGCTGTTCATTCAACTTTTTGTAATTTTGAGAATGAAATCACAATCGTTACCAAGTTATAAAGACGGCTCACACCCTTAAGAATGTGCCTGTGGACCTTCTCGGTGTAGCCCAAGGACACAGACAACTTGATCTTCTCTGATATAGGTGTTCCAGCTCCACAACTCCAGTGCAGCTGCAGCCCAGCAGCGTGGGCAGCACCTGGGAACTCAAATGCACATTCTCAGAAACCCAGCAAACTGTGTTTTAACGAGCCACAGGGATTCTGATGCTCACTAAATTTGAGAACCACTGAGCTACGTAAGCGTGAGTGTAAACATTCATTTGCAACCTAGGTGTCTTATTTAAGTAACAAATGTGACTGATTGTGACACGCCTGCTCCTTGCAGGCAGTGACTGAAAGCATAGAGTGAGATGTAAGGTAATATGGGCAGAAGAAACCAAACCTGCCTCTTCCCCAGAAGTTCCCCTGTCTGCAGGCGCAGGCATCACATTCAGAATCTCAGGACATCACAAGTGCTTCTAGCCTACCACTGAGGGAGGGTGATTCTCTCTGCTCCTGGCCAGATCTCAAAACTCAGACTGAGCTCCCACAAATACAGATGATCTAGGGGTGAAGAAATATAGGTGGTTTTGGCTAGAGGAGCAGGAAACAGGACGATAATGCTGGGTGAGCATTTATGTCAGGCATTCTCAGAAGGACCATCTTTTGTCATTCTCATAACTACCCGGTCATGCAGGGAGCGTTACCCTCATTAACAGAGGCCGAAACTGAGCCCCTCGGGAAGTCAAATGACTTGTCTACAGTCATTCAGCTACTTAGGAGAAATGAGATTTTAACCCAGCCCATCAAACTCAGCCAACCATGTTCTTCTAAATTCTACTGAGCCATGTCAACCTTGTCTAAAAGGACTTTCTATGATGATGGAACTGTCCTTTTTTGGTAGCCACCAGCCAAAATGTGGATGAGCACTTGAAATGTGGATGGTGCACCTAAGGAAGTAACTCTTTGTTTTATTTATTTCACTTAAATTTAAAAAGCCATGTGTGGTTCGTGGCTAATCTGTGGCATGGTGGAGGATTGTACAGTTTTTTTCTAAACATGCCATAAGAGTGGAAATCTTCACCCAAAATAATCCTCAGGGGATAAAAAAAAAAACATACAAAAGCGTTGGTACAACTTGCAATTAATCATATTACTCATTAGTCTTTACTTAATACAAATGGTGACAGATTCTCAACAGTGTCTGAGTTTAGGAAATACAATTAATCCACAGACTCAGTTATTCAGATCTAAAGAGGTCTGCCTTCTCCAAATGCTGGCAGCCAGCAGAAGCCAGGCATGGCAGCTAACAGGTGCCCTGTGCCCCCAGCTAATGGACTGAATGAGGACAAGAAAGGCAAATGGAACCATTTCAACAGTTAATCTTTGCTTCACTTGACAGACTTTAGAGACACCCTGTCTCGTTTCTTCTAACAACTGTGCTTCTAAATGCTAAGAGGACATACTCAAACAGTTACCCATGGAGTTTGAGCCATAGCAGTGACATGAGCAGGGATATCAGTGAGATAGCTAGTGCTGGGCAAAGCAATCTTTCAAGATAGCAGTCTAGAGTAACCAGCCTTGTGCAGAGAAAAGATTAGAGGTCGTGTTATCCGGTTGGCACCTGTCAACTGGCCACTCAGTGCCCTCTTAGATGGGAATTCCAGCCCATCTAAGGGGCTGTTTAATAGATTCCAGAACAGGTGAAAGACTCCCAAATAAGGGACCAATTGAATAAAACTTTGTCTTCTCTTATCAGCAAATAAGATCCACTAGACAATTCTACTCCCAACCTTATTTGCCTTTTGAGCTAAGATTCTGGGCCGTGTTAAATAGAATAAACAAGTCAACAACAGCTGAGGTGGAGAAAAGCCTTGGCAGTGTACTCTGCAAAACCAGGACCTCGGTCAAAACCCTGAGCCAGCAAGAAGGTGGCAAGTGAAGCAGACGATGAAAATGGGAACAGAGGGGCTGAGACAAGCCCCAAAGCAACCAGGAGGGTTGAAAGAAATTCTGAAAGTTGAATATTAGGGTCCATACAGTGTAGAGCAACATAAAAAGATGAAAGAATTAATAGTACAGGGAGGAAGAAAAACAGATGGCACAAAACAAGAACAGGGTTTTCTTTCCAGAACAATACGGGTCACAAAGCCCGTGCAAATAAATCATCGATATGATTTGCGAACATTATGTTAAAGCTTGAATTGCTATTTCATTAGGTCTGGAATGAGTGTGGGGACGGAGTTTGGGGTAGCAGTTTCCAGGCTCTCGGCCTCACGTGGAAGGGTGCTGGCTCGGGTAGTAGATAGCCGTCAGCTGTGACTGGCTGGACATTAGATGTGTCCGGTTGGCCAATTGGCTGCTGATGTAACTGCCGTGGCTGCGCTGGTTGAAGGGTTGGTTGGCAGAAAAGCGGACGGCGGATTGCGCATAGTGTGGCTCCTACTTGATGTGTCTCACCAGTGAGAGTGGGGTGCAGGAAGACCCCTTGTTGGGGTACTGGCAGATGTTTGCTCCCTGTGTCTCCAACCCAGCCACCAGCAAGACTATAGTGGTATGACTCCCCTACCTATGGCTCCGTGGGTGTTCCTTTTTGGCCTCACCATGTCCTGCGTTCTTATGTGGGGAGCGGGAGCTGAGACCCCGCATGACAATGAGGCCTGAGATTCTACATTTCCAACCAGTTCACGAGGAAGCCAACGTGCTGGTCCTTGGACCACACTTTGAGGAACAAGCCTTTATTTTCTCTGTTGGTCACAAGCTAGCACAGTCGGTTGAGAATGACACCAGCAAAGTCAAGGATGTCAGTTTGATCTGTGCCAGTGGGGTCACTCCATTCTATGGTTGCAAAGTGAACCCGCAGCAAGCACTTGAAATTTATTTAATTAGATGCATGTGGTGTTGGCACTGCAGGTGTTTACTCTCTGATGGAGTCAGAAAGAAGCCCCTCCCTTAAGAGATCCTATTTTATGGCTATGTCTTTATTTTCAATGGTTTCACAACATTCATTTTTTAACAAGATGGTTTTCTGTCTCCAGTTGAAGAAATGTGTGTATGTGTGCAGATGTCCAGTGTGCTTCCACAAAACCTAGGCACAATTTGAATGCTGATGGCATATTTTAAAGACAGACATGTGATTATATAATCAACTGTGCAATATGACTGAGCTTGGTGAGGGAATATTTATGCATCACTCCAACTGCCATACAGATTAAAAAGTAGAAATGTACAATATCGGCATTGCACCAGACATGTGACTCATTGAAGTTTTTACTGGAGTGTCTAGATTTCTGTGCTGTAAAATGTAAAAGCATTACTGGGGGAGAAAGAGAGAGAGAGAGAAACACCTTCTTAATAGCACTTACTACAATTTTCTCTCTCTGACAAGACTATTAACTCCTAAAAGGCAGTGAGCTGGTCTATTTGCAAAAATTAGCTACCACTATTCCCTTGCTTGTTTCCAAGTCTCTTAGCAATGACTATCAAGAGGTATTCACCTCTCCTTGGAATCTGACCTGGCCTTGTGACTTGATTTGACCAATAGAATGGCTAAAGGGACATTATATCAGTTCAGAGCCTAATCTTTAAGAAGCCTAGCAGCTTTCTTCCACTCATTCATTCTCTTGGAATCTGCCTAGCCACCACGTGAATAAGTCAAGGCCAGCCTGCTGGAGCATGAGAGGGCATGTGGAGCAGAGATGAGCCATCCCAGCTGAGAACCGCCTAGACCAGCCAAACCTGACTGAAGCAGCATCTGGCCACAGATGCTAAGTTCAGCCAAGACCAGAACTGGCCAGCAAAATCCAGCCCAAATTGTTGACCCAGAGTATTATAAACTAGTACATAGTTTTTGTTTTAAGCCACTACATTTTGAGGTGTTATGTAGCCAGAGTTAGATGATAACAAAGAGAGGCTGTGTTTGAATTTTATTTATCTTTATGTCTCTAATACCTAGTACTGTGTTTGGCACAGTGTGGCACTCAGTGAAAAACTATTGAATAATAAGTAAATGAACAAATGAACAAACTAGTGTGACTGGGCAATGATTAGCCTTTAAGTTCTTTGCTGGTAAGAGTACCACGAGATAAAACATCATTCTCCCTTAATCTATAAAAATAAGAACATTTCAGAATTCTGCCTTTTTGATAGTAGCAATGTCTCTTATTAAACAACAGAGGAGAAATTGGGTACCTCCTGCTCTGAAGTTTGAGGCACATGCCTAAATTCTCTGAAGATCTCAAACTGTTAAGTAATTACTTTTTGAAGCTGCATTCTCTGGAAATCCACTTCTTTAATCTATCTGCAGAACAGCCCTGAAATGTGGACTCCCCACATCACAGAAGTGAGCACCCGTTGTTTGTTCCCTTCTGCAGAACCATTGGCTGCATCTACTCAGGGACATAATCGGGGACTGTGAGAAATAGAATGAGGTATCTGAGTGTGCTTGCATGCCACCTCCAGACTCTGATGGTTACTGATCTGCTGTTTATAATAGATCTTAAGTCCATATATACCAGGTACCAATTCAGGGCTCCAGTCAGCACCCAGGCAGGTGGCATGTGGCCATAAAGATCCATGAAGAAACCCAGAAAACCAATATTAAAGAATTTAAAAATATGATCTTAAGAAATTTCTTCACCACATATGTGCTAAGTGTTCATGAACTGTTAAAGTTGCCGTGTGCAAGAATGGAATTCATGTAATACAACTGCTCGGTGTGACAACAGGCCTGTACTAATGTTTACTATGCGATGATTCAACTGAATTCTTTTACCGCTTGTCTGTATTTGCATTACTTGGGAAATCTTCATTTATATGTTAGGACTTCACTAGGATGGAACCCATCATTCGTATGTTAGCATATGTTGCTAGGATTCTTTTATCACTGACCTATAACAAACTGGTACATGTCTAAAAAAAAAAAAAAAAAATGAAGGAAGACTCATAAAAGACAATTAATCTGGATTTTCTCAGAAGAACTTAATAATGCATAGCTCAGGACCTCTTGAGTCTGCCCAGGAAGGGAAGGGTGTGGCGAGGTCTTGAGCATCATCATGTATGTGCACAGGGGTCCATGGTTCCTAAAGTAACTTGTAGTCTTAGAAAAGTCTGAAGAAACTCTTGGTAGCCAGAGACCCATCTTGGAAAGAGCATGTGCTTCAGTAACAGATCAAGGCTCAAATCTGATGTTGAACCTAGAAATTCCACTTCTGGTCTACACATATACAAAGAAGGCTATTCAAGAATGTTCACTGCAGCATTATTTATAACAACAAAAACTAGAAACAACCTAAGTATCCACCAATAGGGGAAGTGGTTGACTAAAACATGGTACATTTATTCAGTTGAATACTATGTAGACATTAAAAGGAATGGAGCATTTCTGAAAAGAGCTCTTAGCTGTATTATTAGGTGAAAAGTGCAGGATAATGTGTATATTAGATTCCCATCTGTGTATATGCACACAAAAAATTGTATCAAGTTACACAAGAAACTCTTAATAGTGTTTACATGTGGAGAGTGGGACTAGATTAGAATTAGTTTTCCTACCCCAGGGTAAAGAAGGAAACTTTCTCTCCTCATTTTCCCTTTTGTATACTGTTGGGATTTTTATCCTGTGCATATGCTATTTTCATAATTTAAATATAAAATCATACTTCCGACATTTGCAGTAGATTGCAGAAGTGGACAAAATTCTCTACCTCCTCCCCTCCCGGTATGCATGACCCTTTGCAATATAACTTTGCAGCTCTTCTGATCAACAAGTGGGGTCCAGGTCACCTTCCCTTGAATCTGGGTAGGCCTCATGACTTGCTTTGGTCAATAGATATGACAGAAGTAACTCAGTACCAGTTGCAAGCCTAGGTATCAAGAGGCCTTGCATCCATCCACCCTTCCTCTTGGAATCCTGTCAAGCTCCCATGTGAACAAGCCCCAGCTAGCTTCTGCAGGGTGAGAGAGATCATGTAACCAGTTGTGCCCTACTCCCAGTGCCCCGGCTGACAGTCAGACAATCCCTAGAATTGTGAGCTAAATAAATGGTGGTTGTTTTAAGCCACTGTTTTGAGGATGGTTTGTAACAGCGAAAGCTAACCGGTATTTCAAGCCTGTGACCTTAGGAAGAATCTGTTTCCTCTTTTAAAAGATGGAAATAACTACACCAATTACAGAAGGTTTCTGCAAAAGTTTTAAGTGAGATAATATATGTAAAACCCATTGTTAGGCGGAATAATCCCAGTACTTAACGTGACTGACACTATCTTATGAAGTAAGCTGACTGCCAATTCACTACCAAGAAGGGAGGGCCATATCACCTGAAAAGAATATTCTTGTATACATAAGTGAGCCCATTGAGTTGTTTACTGCTTTTGACTATATAGCTCTTAACGAGCCTGTGCCTCCTGGCTACAAGCCACTTGTGTTAGGCCACTTGGCTACATATACTATGCCTCTGTCCCCTTTTGATGTAGAAATCTATCATTTTGTTGTCACCCAAGAAGCTGCTTCTATCCGTAAATTCCCTTAATAAATTGTTGATGCAATTCTGGAGTTGTTAGCCTCTTTAATTAGTCTCTCGGCCCTTTGGAGGTCGGTTTTATACACTGGGGAATTCTTCCCCTTCCCCATGCCCTCTAAGATTGTGAATCTTGAAGGATGGAACAGAAGGTAGGTGTCACCCTGTGCCTGGCTGGAAAGTTGAACCCCAGTGGCACAGGCCTGGAGCTAGAAGAGCCAGAATTGAGGGTGTGCGTGTGTGTGTGTGTGTGTGTGTGTGTGTGTACTTGGAACACCGATAAATTCTCCCTGGTCAGCCTCTACAGAAGGGGCTCTGTGGGCCTAGTGAAAGGACAGGCAAGTCTATACCATATGGGCCACTTCCTGACAGGCCCAGAAATGGAGAGCGATCACTGAGACCTTTCCAAACAGGGCCACTCTAGAGGTCAGCTCAAGGCAAGGAAAGGGTTAGAAGATGCCTAACAGAAGTCCTTACTTCAGCAGAATTAGCCACAGGTCTGGCAACTGTCACAGCATTCAGCCCCTCACCCATGTGTTAGATGCCTATGGTGCAGAGACACCAGAGGATCCTCTTTCTTGGAGAATAGTCTTCAGGGATTATGTAAGGTCATAATGTCATATTACTCTCCCAAGGCTGCAAACCCATGGGATTTCATAGCCACAGAAGATCCAGCCTCTTGGTCTCAGGCCACTCCAAGTAGTGGACTCTGAGCTGGCCTGCTCCCTTGGACGATTCCAGAGGAAAAGTTCTCTCCCTGGAACAGGCCCTGGGAAACAGCTCCCATGGGGTCTTAGCACAACAGAACCACTTAAGCAGGACAAAGGAAAGAAAGGCTGCCTGGGCCTGAGCAGTCTGCCCGAAGAGTGAGGCCTGAGGGAGAACAGAGGGAGTTGCCCAGCCTCTCTGCAGAGAGAAGACCTTGAAAACTAATCATTACTCACTGCAGGGCGCTCAAGGAATCCTGAAACTGATAGGACCGCAGAGTGGATGAGTGGGGACTGCCAGCAAGTGCTGGGCACCCATCTGTTCCCAGGTTCTGTATCTGAACTCCATCCTATAAGGCAGGTCAGGTACGAAAGTAGAGGAAGGAGTATGGGAAGGGCATCCTAAGCAAAGAAGTGTGTGGAGAAGGGCACAGAGACAGGAGGGCCTGGAATGATTACAAAGAGTTTGGAGTGGCTAGAACTTACCAGCGTGTGGGCAATGGTGTTGGCAGGCAATAGGGCATGAAGGGGGTAGGGGAGGCCAGATTGTCCTAAAGAACTTGAATTTCATCTCGAAGGCAATATGATCTTTTTACTTTCAAAGAAGGAGAAGGAACTTCTCATAGAGCCAAGCAGATAGTAAATGCTTAGTCATTGTTGGATGGATGAATAAAGAAGAAATGAGTCTGGGTCCAACTAAGCCTTCAATTTCAGCAGTCCGTGGGTAAATTCTCACTCAATTTTAAACTATAGTAGGAGCAGCCAGTTAGCTCAGTTGATTAGAGTGCGGAGCTCTTAACAACAAGGTTGCCGGTTCGCTCCTCACATGGGCCAATGTGAGCTGCGTCCTCCATGACTAGATTGAAACAACTACTTGACTTAGAGCTGATGGGTCCTGGAAAAACACACTTAAATAAAAGTTTAAAAAAAAAAAAAACTTAAAAACAAATTTTAAACTATAGTCATAAAAGCAGCAACCATTCATTGAGTGCTTATAAAACAATTACTATCTCACTGGCTCTCAAATTTGGCTGTACACTGGATTTTCCTAGGGAGATTTTTTTTAATATTGATAGATTCCCACAACCAGGAATTCTGATCTAATGGATCTGGAACTTCCGAACATCTTCCAGCAATTCTAATGCCCACCCAAATTTGAGACTCAAGACCCTATCTCATTTAATTGTCACAACATCCCCATGAAATAGACTCTGTCATTACTTATTGTGCAAAATTATTGTGCAAATATCCCTGTGGAACATTGGGTGCTCTGTGTGTTTGTGATAGAAATTGAGGAGCTGTTTATGAGTCAAGGTGGAGTTTATTGACTCTCAGGCTTGCATCAAGTCTTAGGGTTGAGACTTATGCAGGTTTAACACAGAGGAAGATGGACTAGGCTGTTAGTCTACCCAGAGCTAGAGGCACACGAGTAAGGCCCTACAATCCTGGACCGGGAAAAGTGAGAGCGAAAATGGGATAAAGAGGAAAATGGCGGCAATTCAGCTGCGGAAGGGTAGCAGAGTGATGCTCACAGCGCTTCTCATTCTGCTGCCGATACAAGCAGCTGGATGCTCTTTTTATAATTCTTTGTCTTCTCCAGAAGCACAAAACACATTCTACATAGAGATGCTTCTCTTAGCAGCTGCAATGGCTGGTTTCAAAGGCTGGGCGTGAGGTGGGGAGGTAGGAAAGATAAATGTTTCGTGATTTTTTTCGCCCGCAAATTTGTTGAGCTAATATGATAAGGAAAATATATGTGTTAGTAATATATTATGAAATGATATATCTGGGTCTCTCTAAAGATGGGGACAACATTAAACAGTACGTCCAATCAGCACAGAGGATGTGGGCAGCAAGGGGACAACATGGGGTAGAGGTAGGGAAGTTCCTTCAGTTCCAGTGTTGCCTAAGATCTAACTCTACCCAACAGTTTTTCTTACAAATTACTCCTGCGTTCATTAGGCCTCTTTTGGTTTTAAGTAACAGAATCCAGCTTAATGTAGAATCAGCCAAATTTATTAAAAATGGCACAGGCATACCTCATCTCACAGGACCCAAAAGGTAATCATTGATGTGGCAGTTGCCAGTGTCGTTCCCCTGCTCCAGAATCACCTCAAGAACTTGAAAAATTCAGAATCTTCAGGGGTGGGGACAAAACATCACTATTTTCTTTTTAAACCCTCCCCAGATGTTTCTAAGATGCAGCCAGGTTGAGAACTACTGGACGAGAGTAAGAACAAAAGCTCTATTTTATTGAAAACTTGCTGTGTTAAGCTTTATTCTAGGTAGTAACTCATTTAAATTTCACAACTTGATGAGGTGGGTACAATTCTCTCTGTTTCATAGGTGTGAAAGCTGAGGTACAGGGAGACTTACATAGTCCAAGGAGGCTTCATGAGACTTGACGTGGGTCTCGAAGGCTATGGGTACTGGAGAACAGCTGGGGAAGCAGCGAAGGGCAGTCAGAATGGCGTGGCAGGATAGAAATGAGCAGGGGACAGGGAGCCAGTGGGAGATAATATTTGGTACCATATGATCAGGAGATAAAGACAGTCTGGGACACTCAAGCTATCTATAGGGATGACTTTACCCCTGGGGAGGAGAAAGAGCCTCCACAGGAGCCCCAGTGTGGCAAGCATGTGACAGCTGAGGACAGGGAGTGAGGAAGTAGTGCTATTTTTAACCAAAGCAGCAATAGAAGAATTTAGGTCGGTAGAACACCGTCACTAAGACCAGAGTTGGGCAGAGATCGCTGACACCCTCTCCCTAGAGAACAACCCTGGGAAACTTTTAAGGTCAGCAAGGCCTAAAGGACTTCGGGTGTTAGGAACCATTGACAGAGAGCAATTCTAAGCCCTTCTCATGACTTTCAAACCTAAACCACTAGCTCTGTCCACTAAAAAGGCCAGAAACAATGACCAAAACACTAACTGTGATCATCCTGAGAACCTAGATTAGGACTTGAAATACAATATCTCACTAAAGTAAAAAACAAGCAAACAGACTCTTTGAGTCCTGGTCTGGGTAGAAAATGTACAAGATGACCCTGGAACATGTTGTCTTTCTGGAAAACAAGGAAACTACCATGTTTCCCAGAAAATAAGACCTAGCCAGACCATCAGCTCTAATGTGTCTTTTGGAGCAACAATTAATATAAGACCCCATGTTATATTATATTATTATATTATGTATTATATTATTTTATATTGTATTATATTATATTATTATATAAGACCCGGTCTTATAGTAAAATAAGACCAGGTGTTATATTAATTATTGCTCCAAAGGTGCATTAGAGCTGATGCTCCGGCTAGGTCTTATTTTCAGGGAAACACAGTACCAATTACTAGGGTCGTTTCAGAAATCAAGAACAATCTTGAAGAGAATTTCATTGGCAAAGATGGAACAAAGTGAGTATAAATGACAATCAGTGCGATGGCTTGAAATCTATCAAATATATTTAAATCTATGAGTTCATAATTACATACATTCAGTCCTTTTTGGAGGATAATAGGAAACCAATTTTTTAATCTTTAAAAGCAGTTAAGTAAAGGAAAGAAATCAAAACTGTATTCTGCTTTCCCTATATGAGCTTTATCACAGGGTAACCAATAGTAGATGAGGGAAATTTTCTCTTTATAAAAGTACTCCAACTATTAAATGAAAAAGGAATGCTAGAATTAGAGTATCACCATTTTTTGCAAACCCCAATGTATTACTAGATATAGGCATTAAGCACCAATGGCTGCTAATATCACTTACGTCATAAAAAGAGAGACAACCAGACGTTATGTGCCTCCAGTACTTTTGCCAAAGGAATCGAACCTGAGTCCAAGCCTGTCTCTAAGTCCAGCTACCAATTTGCAGGAGCCTGGTGAATTGTTCATGAATATGCAATCGGCAAATACAGACTATGGGACCCTCTACAGGTCAAACGGACCAGGTTCTTCCACAGGTAGATTTAAAGGAAAATAAAGAGATGGCAGGGAAACCTCTAGATTTTAAAAGACTGAAAGAGACTTAAAAGACCTATCAAAGATATATCTTTAAATGCCCAAAACTAAAATATAGTGTCTATGGATGCACATTTGGATGAAAAGAAAAATCTATAAAAATAAGATATTGATTACTTGTTGGGGGACAAAGGAAGGGAACTGTGATTGGAATAGGGGACCTAGATGGGCTTCTGGGGTAGTGGCAAAGGTCTATTTCTTGACCTAGTGGTAGTTATACTGGTGTTTGCCATGGAATAATTCATTGTCACATATTTGTGTGGTTTTTGGTATTTGTGTTTTGTTTAAAGTAAATTTTTTTTCAAATAAGAAGACAGCAGAGCAATGCTGGTGAGCTGTGGCCCTGGCAGGAGAGCACCTCCACCCCTCAATGAGGACAACACTGGAATTTGGGGGCTATGAGTGTAGTGAAGCTAATTAACGATAAGGGGTGTGAGAAAGCCACAGGGACCGAAACATAAGCTCGTGGTTGGTCAAGGCCTAGAAACCCCAGTGCCGAGGCTCTTGGGCAACCATAAAAAAAACTATTTTAAGAAATAAAGAAAAGTATTTCCATTTCACTTCCCAGACAAGAAAAAGCTGAAGGAGTCCATCACCACCAAACCAGTATTACAAGGAATCTTAGAGGGACTTCTTTAAGATAGGAGGGGGGTTAAGGATGGGTGAAAGGGGAAGGGATAAAGAAGTACAAATTGGTTGTTATACTGTAGTCATGGGGATGGAGGGCATAGCATAAGGAATATAGTCAATAATATTGTAATAACTAGGTATCCTGCCAGATAGGTACTAGGTCTATCAGGGTGATAGATAGGAATGGGGTTGGAGGGAGGGTGAAAAAGGTGAAGGCATTAAGAAATACAAATTGGTAGTTAATACAGTATGGGGAATATAATCAACAGTGTTATAAAAATCGTATAAAGTGCCTGATGGGCACTGGACTTATCAGGGGGATCACGTCAGAGCCTGTATAGATGCCTGACCAACCACTGCGCTACACGCATGAAGCTGAAGTAGAATAATATTGAGTGTCAACTATCACTGAATATATAGGTATTTATAGTCACAGGATGTGGAGTACAACATAGGGAAGATAGTCGATGGTATTGTAACAGTTATATAAGATGTCAGAGGGGTAGTAAGTTGGTGGGTGGGTTATCACTTTATGAGGGGTTCAAATGTCTAACTATTACATTGCTTTGTACACCTGAAATTAATAAAAAAAAATTTCCATTTCAATAACTCAAAAATGCTTCTAGCCTGCTGGGGTACTTCTCTACCCCCATGGCCACCGTCATCTCCACTTCATTTATTATTTCTATAAATATGTACTGCAAACTTGCAATATGAAAGGCACTACGCTAGCACTGAAGATTCAGTGGAGAAGAAGGCAGATATACTCTCTGCCCCCTTGACGCTTATATCCTAGTGAAAGTGACAAAAAAGAAGAACTGAATATATCAGTCTGTAGCTCAGTATAGTCATCAACTTATAGATGACATTTATGTCATGGGACCAGATGGGCTCACCAAGAAAGAGTATAAAAGAGAAAAATAAAAATGGAAGACCCAAGGACATACCTTAACAAATACAACCACCAAGAACAGTGGTTGGCAAACTTTCTCTATAAAGGGCCACATATGTAAATTAATGCATGTGGCTGTATTCCAATAACACTTTATTTATGAGCAGTGAAATATGAATTTTGTATCGTTCTCAGGTGTTATGAAATATCCTTGTTTTTTTTTCAACCCATTTAAAAATGTGAAAACCCATTCTTTGCTCATGGGCACAACAGGCAGTTAGTCCATGGGGCATAGTTTGCCAACCCCTGATTTAGAAGTCAGAGAGAAAAGACAGGGCCAGCTGGCAAGAGTAGAAGAATGCCCTGTGTGGTAATGTACAAAGGCCTATCCAAACCCTCTCTGAAAGGGGAACCCCAACAGTGATTCAGGTCACCAGGTGGTAGAACAGAGAGCACCAGTAGCAGCTGCAGAAAAACTGTAGTGGTGACCTGAAAAAGGCGAGGCCCCCTGGACACTTCCAGGTGGATTAAAGACCTCAAGCCCCTTGTTCTGATTCTACTAGTTGAGAATTTTGAGCCAGAGACTATTTTCATAATCAGCACAATCATCCCCACACTTTTAATTCTTCTTAGCCCAGCTCATGAAAAAAGGATGAAGGAAATGAAATACGCAAAATATTGTAGATCTGGTGCGTGTTTTTTTCTACTATGGCGACAAGCAAACATAAAAGCAACCATTTATCATTCACGGTAATGATAATACCAGGTAGACTGTGGTGGACAGAATTTTAAGACAGCACCTTTCATGGGTTGAATTGTGTTTTTCAAAATGTATGTATTGAAGCACCAACCTCCAGTACTTCAGAATGTGACCTCATACTGAAATAGGGTCATGGCAGACGACTTCGTTATAATTAAGTTAACGAACTATACGTAGTTAAGATGACTTAATTTTAGTTAAGATGAGGTTATGCTGGAGTAGGGCAGGCCCTTAATCCAATATGATCAGTGTCCTTATAAAAGGGGGAAATTTGGACGCAGACACACACACAGGGGAACAACCATGTGAAGAAAAAAGCAGAGATTGGAGTGACTTCTACATGCCAAGAAATACCAAAGACTGCCAGCAAAGCACCAGACGCTAGGGGAGAGGGATGGGACACATTCTTCCTCACAGCCCTCAGAAGGAACCAACCTGGCCAACACCTTCATCATGAACTTCTAACCTTCAGAACTGCAAGCCACCCAGTTTGCGGGCAGCTCTAGGAAACAAATACAACACCCAAGATCCCTGCCCCCCAATTGTCCACACTGTATAATTTTGTGAGCGGGGCTTGAGAATATGAAGGACGTCAACCCTGTCATTATGTTATGTGATACGGTGACAGAAAGGATTTTGCAGAAGTAATTAAGGTCCCTAACCAGTTGACTTTGAGTTATTTAGAAGGGGGGATTATTCAGGTGGGCCTGATCTAATCAAGTGAACCCTTAAAAGGAATCGGGCCCTTCTCTAAGACAGATGGTCAAAGCATGAGGGCCAGTGGAGAGGGCCAGGTGGCAGGGGTCTGAGGGTGGGGCTCTAGAAATCAGAACATCCCCAGCCAATAGTCAGCAAGAAAACAGGCTCTTCTATCCTTCAACCACAAGAATTGAATGTCACCAACAACCTGAATATGCCTAGAGGGGAACACGGTGCTCCAGATGAGAAAGCAGCCTGGCTGACATCTTGATTTCAGTCTTCTGAGACCCTGAGCAGAGAAAGCGGCTACACCAGGCACGGACTTCTGACCCACAATGTTGGGAGATAATAATTAGGTGTGTTTTGAACTGCTACGTGTATGGTATTTTGTTATGTTGCAATAGAGAACTAATACATAGACCAAGCTCTAAGCTGTGAGAATAATAATAAGGTATTTCAAAGCAACCTAAATGCAATAGTTGGGGGGGGCAATTTTTTTATTATTAAAATGTTAATCATAAATAGGGAAAAAAGTTAACAGTAGCAAAGCACTTTAGATTTCCAAAGTGCAATAAAGAAAATAAAGTTCTCAAATACGCTAAAAATAACTCTAATTGCTATCAATTGGTAAGAAGCACTCAGTTGAAAAGAGGTCTTCTGTATCTGAAGAAGCATAATGAACCCACCCCCTCACCTTTCAGACTCCAAATACACGTGTGGCTTAATAGAGACTATTGAAGTGGGGAAGGGGGGAATTATCTTCTTCCTCCCACTCTCACCCACCCAGAAGCAGTTAGTGACAGGGAACAAAGAGAGCCACATGCCTTCTCGTTCTAAGACTCGGGAAGATGGAGCCAGGTGAGGAAAGTAGGTACCCTGGGAAATGTCGGCATCACGGGAGTAGTTTGACAGAAGCCAGGCTATCCACTGACAGTGGGTAACACTAACAGACTAGCCGGTGGGTTTCCCCAGTTCAACTCCAAAGGCCATCTGCTCAGAACCATGAAGAACCAATGTTGTGGATGAAGTTCAAAGGCAGTCTGCTGAAGAATTCTCTCTTGCTGGAGGGAGACAAGTCTTTTGTTCTAGTCAGGCCTTCAACTGATTGGATGAGGCCCATCTAGGTTATGGAGGACCGTTTAGTTATTCAAAATTTAGATTTAAATGTTAATCTCATCCAAAATACCCTGACAGAAATACCCTGAATAATGTGTGACCAAATATCTGGGCACCCCACAGCCCAGCCAGTTGACACATGCAATTAACCATCCTGCCACCTGAAAGGTATATATTGCCTTTGTTTTGCACATGAGGAAACTAAGGCTCAGAATTCAGTGATGTACTCAGTTAAGTAGCTGATTGGAGGTCAGGCTACAATCAAACCTAGTCTCTCTGACTCCAGAAAGTTGGGTGTATGGTGAGTGTCATTGAATCTCACCTGGAGAGAAAATCCAGTTCTCTCCCACCTACATTAATAACCCTCAAACTAGTATTCAATCAACTTGCGAGATTTGAATCCCTACTGTGCTGTCAGGAAACTAAAATCATATCTTGGAGACACAAGCATTAAAAATGTGTGGCTGCTCTTATTTTCTCTCTGGTACAGGTGTTCCAGGGGGTTGAGCTGCACCCCTGAGTCACACCTGAGGTGGATGGCAGCGCCAGCATCAGGACCCAGGTCCAACCATCTCTCCTGCTACTAGAAGCTCTCCCGTCTCAGGTGACCACAGAGAAGAGTAAGCATTCAGACTGCGCGATGAACACTTACATCAAACAATTTTATTTTATGAGGGGGGCTGCCTGCTGAGGTCCATTGAGGCAAGAGAGTAGGTACTTCAAAAGCCTCTTCTTTCAGTGGGATGTAGGAAGAACATGTTTCCTTAGGACAACCAGACAAGGAATACAGGTGTGGGGACAGAGTCCCAGAGAGCAGTTTCCAGGCTCTCGGCCTCACATGAAAAGGTGCTGGTTCGGTTATTAGATGGCCATCAGCTGTAATCAGATGCCTATCCGCTGTGGCTGGGTGGCCATCAGCTGTAACCAGTTAGCCATTAGCCACTAATATAACTGCCGTGGCTACGCTGGGGGGTTGGTTGGCAGAGAAGCGGATGGCGGATTGCAGATAGCAAGTGGGTGTTGGTGGTTGGGTGGCAGAGAAGCAGCCGGCGATTGTGCACCGTGTGGAGCCTGCTCCCTGTGTCTCCAACCCAGCCGCCAGCGAGACTACAGAGGTATGAACCCCCTATCCATGGCTCCATTGTTGTTCCTTTTTGGCCTCACCATATCCTGCGTTCTTATGTGGGGAGCAGGCCAGAGACCCCGCATGGCAATAGGAAAGTCACGTGGCAAATGTCTCAGCGCCCCATCCTGCTTCCTGCACACATTGCCTATACGTCAACCCTTGATCTGTGCCTCTTCTATGGTCGTGAGGCTGAGTTTCACCCTTTCAGAAAGCCAACGTCCTCTCCACCCACAGCCCCCCTGGGTTTGGCCTCAGGTCTGCGAAACAGTGCCTGCCTCTGGCCTGGAGCTGGGAAGGGGGACCACTGGTGACACCTAGTGGCCAAGGCGGCTGCAGCAGCCGAAGAGCCAAGGCTAGTTTGAATCACGACAGATTTTTTTTATTATTATTAAATTTATTGGGGTGACAATTGTTAGTAAAATTACATAGATTTCAGGTGTACAATTCTGTATTACATCATCTATAAATCCCATTGTGTGTTCATCACCCAGAGTCAGTTCTCCTTCCATCACCATATATTTGATCCCCCTTACCCTCATCTACCACCCCCCACCACGACAGATCTTTGGACAGAGAAAGCCCCGTAGGAGTCTACGATATTTCCCAGAAGGGAGAACTCCCGCGAGAGAGTCATGAGATTTTAATATTAAAAGGAATGTGACTTCATTTGTTACTCTAAGTTGGTCAAGGGGCACCTATGTCAAAAAGCATAGAAAGACAGGTGGCCTTTTCTTGATTCTGGTCCCCAGAAAAGAGCAAAGTGAAGATATCCAGGGTCAGGCCCCTGTTTGAGCCCCTCTCCCGTCCTTCCTCCGATTAACTGCATTGTCCACTGTGCTCAGTAGCCACTAGTCATGTGGCTATTGAAATATGTGGCTATTTAAATCAAATTAATTAAAATCAAATGGAAAAATCCCGTTCTTCACTTGCACCAGCCACATTTCAAGTGCTCAATAGCCACCTGTGGCTGTTGGCTAACAGGTCAGACAGCGCAGGTTACAGAATATTTCCATCCTCACAGAAAGTGATAATGGATAAATGCTGGTCTACCGACTAGGAAACTTTTCCCCAGGTGTCCTTCACTTTTTTTCTTTCTTTTTAAATCAAAGTTTTCTTTGGAAAGAAGAAAAGACAGGAAACTGGTGGCACTGTCATCTTGGTATATACTTCATTCGCAGGGAAGCACAGGCTGACAGAGAAGGAGTTGACACAAATTTGGCTTGAACTGGGTTTTTTCCAGATGCCACATTACTGTGTCTTTCTCCCAAGAACATGAGTCATGTAGGCGTGTGTGTTTCAGGCTCCATTTGTCACTGGAGGTTGACAAGGCGTTCTCTCCCTTCCTGCTTGCTCTTCAAGAGAAATAACTTTTTTCAAATGTCTGACAAAAAATGCTGAGTGAAAATGTTTGGGGATCCTCTGGTCTGGGATGAAGGAAGGCGATTTGGGTACAGGCTCTAAGGCACAGATTCTAATCAGGTTCTAAGGCAAAAAGGAAATCCCGCACCAGGTGCCATTGGATGGGCCACCAAGACCCAACCATCCCACCGGGTCTCTTGGTACTTCATTCATTTGCTCATTCAACCAACATTTACTGAGCGCCTACTCTGTGCCAGGCACTATTCTAAGCTGTGAGGATACAGCCATGAGCTGAACACAGACCTGCACCAGTGAAGCTTACACGGGAGGGGTGACCCCACGATGTAAATAATGGTGCCACATCAGTATAAGGGATCCAGATCGGCCATGTAAGATAATAACAACAGCTAGCTTGTTTTCCATTTATAATCCCACCCCGATTCTGTTCCAAGCACTGACCTCTCACGGCAGCCACGTGGGGTCTCAGGTACTGTTATTCTTGTTTTCCATACACGCAAACACACTCAGGAGGTGAAGCAAGTTGCTCAGTCACATCACTGGGACGAGCTAGCATTCAAACCCCCGTCTCAGTGATTCCATATGGTAGGGGGGAAAGTATATGTTGTCAGGAGGCCTGAGTTCTAGCCTCAGTTCTGTTACCAAGTAGCTGTGTGGCCTTTGGGCTAATCTAATCACGAAATCTTTCGGGGCTCATTTCTTCTGCTATAAAATGAAGATGTGATGCTAGGGAATAGGTAAGATCCCCCCAAGTTCAAATATTCAGCGATTCTAGAATACTAGGAAGGACCTGCTCCTCTGCAGATAGAAGAAGTGAGCAAGCCTCAGACTCTTCCAGTGGCAAAGACAGTTACATACAATGCAAGGCACCCAGTGCTAGGAAAATAGAAGTTGCTATGGAAACACAGAGGAAGGGCACATAAATCAACCTTGGGGGGTGTGGCAGGGAAGTAATCAGGAAAAAAATCCTGAAGGAGGTAATAGGTAAACAGAGTCCTGAAGGGCAAGTAAAAGTAAGGGTGTTGAAAATGTGGAGGGGAGAGAAAGATGGGCAAAGGGAATAGATGCACTGGAGCCTACAGGGAGGGTATGCGGTGTGGTGGTATGCGGTTTGGAAGGAGAGAAGTGTTCACTTGAGTCAGAGGGTGTTGTTGGACAATCATTGAACTTGCTGCGGATGAGACGATAGCCAACAATGCTTCTCAGCATCCACATCATCAAGGTTACCTGTCAACCAGCATGAGATGTCATCCACTGAAGAGCACCATCAATATTCGCCCTAAGCCTTCACACACAAGCCTTCTGTAGTTTACAAAGCAACGCCACCTGCCCAGACTCACAAAGCTGCTCCCTGGCCCAACCAGGACTGCAAGTCAGAGCTCCAGCTTCTATTCCACAGCCAGCTGGCCAAATCCCGTAGCTGAGTGGCAGATAATTCTGCGGAAAAAACTAGAAGCGAGAGAGTGTCTATTGAAGATGGCTTTGAAAAGGAACTGGGGGTGCCATCCTGGAATCTAAGCTAAGGGAATGGAAGTCTGGAATCAAAAACTGCCCTGGTGAACATTTATTTCTGCTCCATTGTTCTTCCAGATTAGGTAGGTTTCAGAACCTATCGTGCTTCCCTGAAAATAAGACCTAGCCAGACCATCAGCTCTAATGCGTCTTTTGGAGCAAACATTAATATAAGACCCGGTCTTATTTTACTATAAGACCGGGTCTTTAATATAATGTAATTAATATAATATAATATAATATAATATAATATAATATAATATAATATAATACCAGGTCTTATATTAATGTTTGCTCCAAAAGACACATTAGAGCTGATTGTCTGGCTAGGTCTTATTTTCGGGGGGAAATGGTACATCTCAGGGAGGCACATCCTGTTGGGCCCATCAGAATTTGCTGCAAGGCTTTGTCACACTTCACATAGCCTGTCACTGAGATTCTGTGCCCCCCACCTGGCCCCAAGGCCTTTCTCCCTCCCCATGCTCACATACTTCCCCTCCTTGAAGGAAACAAGCCTGTGTGGGCCTCTGTGACCAATGGGCACAGAGCCTCCTGCGGGCGTGCTGGGTGGGGATTCCTCTGAGAACCACCGCCTGGATGGTCAGATGGGCACAATAGCAGTGCCCACCTCAGGTTGTTGTGAGGAATCAATCAACTAAGGCTTGAAAATGATTTTAAAAGCAGGCGTGCCTGGATGCCTGGCACACACATGGATACTTCCCATTTTTAAGGAAAAGATTAACAAACATGACCACTTCAAACTTTCCGACCTTTGCATGTTAAGTAACAATAACGACAGCAGTGAATATTATATTCACAGGGCTCACTTCCGTACCCAAAACTTTCTCAACTCAATAGGAAAAACACTGAAATCCCACAGTTGACCATTAAAGAAGAAACAATTAGTCGATGACCTATTCACTGAATATGTGTGGATTATCTCATCCATCCTCACAAATGATTGCAATCCCCAATGATGAGCAGTGACCACAAAAATGGGCTCAAATGAGATGGTGTATTTTACAACAACGTTTCTACTTTACAGCACAGTCTGTAACACACGATCTTCAAATGAAAGATTTATGTCTCAGTCCCCATTTTGTGCTCTGGGGCATAATTCCCTCCCCAGTGGCTTCGGCAGCTAGCAGTATCTGACATTTTCAATCCTGCAGCCCCAGCAAAATGAAATTTCACACGCTCCCGTTGTTCTTAATGATGTCTAGCAACGCCTCACTAAACGCGATGTAATCTATAGCTCAGCACTGCAAACGGGAAAGATTCCTGAGGCCACCCGGTTATGAATCCATGGGCTTCCCTTCCCTGTAAGAAGCCACGGACTCCACCATCAGAGCACTTAGAGCTGGAGGCCTCTGGGAGCTGAGGGCAAGGACGGGCATGACATCTCCCATGGACACAACCTGAGGAATCGGTTGGTTCTGTCTTTCAAATTACGCTCCATAGAAACCTCAGGAGTCACCCCAAGGCAGTTTGGGGACAGAACCAAAAGGATTGGATGGGTCAGAAGTTCCACTTACATCTGTATTATGTAGGGGTTGCCATCTGAAAAGCAGTTTCTGCTGCTAAAAACAGTTTGAAGACTCCTGTGCGAATCTAGCCCCCCCATCCATTAAAGAAAATAAAATGGAGCCTGAGAGGGAAGAGCAGAAAGGGTGACCCTAGTCTCCTGGCCCCAATGCACTTTATCCGCCTCCTGGCCACCACCTTTACTCTCCTCACATCCAGGCTATGATTGCAGCTCACATGGCCACTGAGGAAAGGAAGCCAGGCCCTCTCCCAGACTGGACTCACTCTCTCCACCTCCTCTGTCCAGCCTCTTGAACCCCACGGTGCCATGCCTTGGACCAGAGCTTTAATTGAACCAACGGAAGTTATGCCAACCTCTGTGGGTGGAAATCCCTGGGAAGAGGGTTATGTGGGTCACAATTCAACCCCTCTGGAAAAGACTTGAGACTTAACTCATAAGAAGCAATAGAAAAGGAAAGCTGAAATTGTGTAGGCCTCCTGGCCAGAGAAATTTCTCTAAATCAACGATTCTTGACCAGGGGCAATTTTGCCCCCTGGGGCACATTTGACAATATTTGGAGACATGTTGGGTTATCACAACCAGTAAGTGGGTACCACTGGCATCTAGCGAGTATAGGCCAGGGATGCTGCTAAACATCCTACAATTTACAGAATGATTCTCCACAAGGAATTATCTAGGCCAAAGTATCAATAGTGCCAAGGTTGGGAAAGCTGCTCTAACTGGATATATTTGAAAGAAAAGAACAGAGACACTCACAAAATAAAGATTTCCCTCCAAAATGTCACAGGGCAAAGGGGACTATTTCTTGAGAGTGAGAAGCTGTAATAGATCAAGGTTAGGCTATGCTGCTGAGAGCTTACACACACACACCCTTAGACATTCGCCTCTGGCTCTGCTCTGTGTGCACACTTAGTTTCTCCCACAGCTGCTGGTGGGTCTTCCGAGTCAGGGATGGAGACCCTCAAGGCGAGGACCAAGCAGAAACTTGGACTGGAACCACTTAGAGGCAGAGCCTGGTTTTGTGGGGACTGAAATTTATACACTTTGGGGGTATTTTTTCGGGGGAAAAAAAAATAGGACCAAGGCCTTGGAGTGGACTCCTGCAAGTGAGGGGCTCTGCTCCAATATAAAGGATGGATGGACAAGCAAAGGTGGTGCCCTCACTAGTAGGGAGAAAAATAGATGGATTTGAGATGTAAGGGAAGTGGAATTCAGAGGGTTTACTTAATTAGGTGAGACATGGACAATTGGGGCAGAGGGGACTTCCTCTGGTAACTGAATGGAAAATGGCCCAACCCGTTGAGAAGGTGCACAGGTGCAAGTTTAGGAGAGGTGTAAGTTAAGGCAACACAAGGTGCCTATTGGACATCCAGACAGAGGTGACCAGGGAGGAGCTGGATCTCAGGTCTGTCACTGGAAAGAGAGAGAGCTTGGACATGCAGCCAGAAAAGGGAGGGGTCCCGTGTGTACATACACCCCTGTCCAGGAAAGGTGTGAGGAAGGGGGTGTGGGCTTGCCCTGTGGCCACAAGACAGCACTGCCATCCAGGACTGTGGGGTAGTATGTTAGCTTATTAGTTGCCATTTATTGAGTACCTACTACATACCAACTGCTGCTGTCTATCTCATCATTTGTATTAATAGGATAGTTTTGAATCTGATAATCCCAACTTGTTTACCTCCTTTGCCATTTTAAAAATAAGGTTAAATCCTTTGCAGAAAGAGAACTGAACTTAACAGTTGAGTCCTGGTTTCAAATCCTGATTCTCCACCTAATAGCTGTGGTCAAAAAGACATTTCTGAGTCTCAGTTTTCTCATATCCAAAACAGAAATCATCATCAACGCCTCACAAAAGTCATCAGGAGTAAATAGGACAATTTGTGTGAAAGATAACATGCGATGGGCTCTCAAATAAGGTTTGCTTTAAGACAATAATAACACTCCAAGGGAAAATACCAATTCTTTCATCCGGCTGAGATTATACGTTATTAAACATGATTCATGGGCCATCAGTTAAAGTTTAGAATTCTCAAACCCTAACCCCTCCCTGGTCAAACCTCCCTGCTCTCTCCTGCCTGCCTCCCCCTCACTCTTGATTCCTCTCTTGTAGAGATTTCAGCGGTTAGTGGTCTCCTTCTCCCCATCCATGTTCATCACAGGCCCTCTGCAGCCACACAGCACTTACTACAAAGCAGGCATTTGCTAAGTGCTGGTTCAAACAATATTCAGTCTTAAAGATTTTGGGGTTTCTGACTTGTGTAAACGAGACTATAATATTAGTCCCAAACGTTAAATTTAACTCCAGTGGATTAAAAAAAATCCTCTATATCACATCTATGTTAGGTTGGTTTTATATGCAGGAAAGTATTTGCTTTGTGGTATTTGGCAAGTTTTTAAAAATCTAGTAAATTCAAACACCTAATGGGGTGAAGAATGAGTCGCCAGGAGAAGAGAGAACAGGAAAAGAAAGACAGAGAGATGCTTGAAAAGCTCCAAAGAAACACACTGGTTCCAGAAAGGATTACATAACTTGTGGGATTTTTGACAATTATAGTGATTTCTCGGATGATTAGCAATTGGGGTGGGCTTCCTGTGTGCCACTAATAGCAATGTCCAAAAAGACCACAAGATGGCGATATTACTCCAGGAGTTCCCTCCAGTCCCTTCCACCCATTGGCTTTGTTCACAGGCGTCCCTCTAGAGAATGTCATCAGTGCCTTTCCTATTTTCTGTCACTTCACGCTCCTGGCCTTACAGTCAGCCACTTACCCATCACCAGCCCTAATACAAAAAATAAACTCTACTGACTTTATAGTTACTTGTTACATTTAAAAAATAGTGTTACGGTCTCTGCTCTTAATCGTAAAAGCAGATGAAATCAAAAGTCTTGTTTTAATGAGAAATCTAAAATAAACCAACAAAAACCTATGTGAGATTGGCCTTTATCTGTTTGTAAAAGACAGATGTGCCCACTTTAGACAAAGATAACTTCTTAAACTGTGGAGGGGCTGCAACCCCCCTTAAGACGGGGAGAGGAGGCTTAGCCCTGCTCCAGAGAGAAGGACAAAAATCCAAATACCATAGTTAAAAAATTTTTTATTATGGGAAATTTCAACAGTGCAAAAGTAACAATATATGACAGACCCAGATACCATTCTAAGGTGTCTCTGAAACTATAAACTATGAAAGAGGCTGTGAGGAAGATGTAAGTTCCCAGTTTGCTGAGGACACTTAAGATGTAAGTTCCTTGACTCCTGGGTCTGCTCACCTCACAATGTCAAGTCCTTACAAGAGAAAGTCTGTGAGGGCAGTCGGGAAGCAGAGCTGTGCAGACATCAATTTCAGCACCAGAAAGCACTTGAATCCTAGATTAGTGTCCTGTCACAGTTTTTTCACTGGGTGGCTTCTAGGGACATCTGGATGCCCCCCAAATTATACGTATGGGCATTTTCCTAGGGAGAAAACTTACTGCTTCCAACAGATTGTCAAAAGGCTCTGTGGCCTGCCACCCATTGCACCCTCAAACCCGGGCCAGAAAAAAAAAGTCAAAAACCACTCTAATCATACTGATAATGCTGATCCAGCTGTTCTTCTCCAATGATCATATCATCCTTTTAAATACAATAGCCTTTGAGTGCTTTACTAAAAAAAAAAAAAAAAAAAACTGCCGTGGGGAATTAAGAAAAACACAGAATTTTCCTGCTAAAAGTCATTTACTATTTTGAAATGTCATATGCTCCTCCTGGTGATTGGATAAAATCCAGCATGGATGAACTGTTTTCTATATTTGAGATTTTTATATCCATATGCTATAGTTGTAGAACTTTTCATGAAAGTAAATTGTTTTGGGGTACTTTATACTGGAAATATTTAGCTGTATTGACTTCATACCTTTGAGTGGAAACCAATAATTAATGATATTAATTTTAAGTATGTTTGATAATAATGATAATCCAAATTCATTAGTTAATTTGGGTAATGTGCTTTGCTCTAAAATCGATTTAATGAATTTTTTTTATACAGATAATTCAGAAATCATTGTGGAAATAAACACAAACATACACATATTTATTCATACAAAATGCCACTATGGCTTTAATATTAAACATAGCTGTCATAGTCAGTTCACAGAAAGAGTATAAAGTGCAAAAGCTCCATTTCAAAGGCCTTAAATCACTCGCAAAGCAATGGAGATTAAATGCTACCACAGCCAGTGGGCAGACGACCTTCATACAGCACCCCCTATATAAAGTGTGAAGTATAAAAGAAGGAATGTCTCTGAAAATGCTATATTTGCTCTGATTACATATTTTGGTCATAAAATAGTCTTAAATCTGTTTTAAAATATAGGGAAAGATACAGCTCAAACAATTAGTCCCTTAGAGTAGGGGCCGTTAAAAAAAAAAAAATCCGTAGGGGAATATGTCTATAAAATCCACTGAGAATCCCAACCTGGCCCAAGCCTTCTTTTTTGGCCAGCTGGAATGGCAGCACCCAGGCAGAGAGCTGGCTATGAAAGTTCCAAGTTTTCCAAGTTCGCTTAGGGAAAAGGAGCTCTGAGGGGGGCTCTGGCTGAGCTTCAGCCCTCAACTGTCCCCCAGAGGTGGTTCCATGTCAGGGAGGGACAAATCCCGGTCCTGGAGCTTCCCACACGCACTGGCTCACATCAGCATGATGGACTGCTGAGAGATGTTTTTCAGCCATGAGAAATCAAATCTACAGCATAGGTGACGGTCTTTTTACAAAGCCTGTGTTTGATGACCACAGAGCTTAGTCGCCCAAGAGAACACCTTTGATTCATAATTAATGTTTTAGACACTCTTCAGAGGGACAGGCAGAGTTCCCCCCAAAAATGTAGCTTGTTACCAAACAGATTCAGATATTTCCTCCCCCTACACCTTAAATATGTTCACTGAAGTACTTGTTTATAATTATATAACCATAAAGGGGAGAAAAAGATTTCTCTTTCTAAAAATCAACAATCAAACACTATAAAATAATAATCATTGACTTAAATAATCACTTGGTAACACTGTTTTTTAATATCCTAAATCCAGTTCCTCCAGGGGATTGATTGTGGGCAAATTCTAACCAGAATGAAAATCTGATAGTCATGCTGAGCAACCACCATGACCCACCGGTAACTCCTAAAATGTCAAATCTCCACTTTCCTGCATTACTGGGGGAGAGAAAAACGATTCATTGATTAATGAAATAAGCTATTCACTTATTTTAACTCTGAAAACATCAAAACCTGTAAAGCCATATATTTAACTGCTACTTCCTATGGCTCACCAATCCAAGCCCAGAAGCGTCTATCAAAAAGTAGGATCCAGTCCATTATTTCTTAGGGCCCATTCATGTCAAGTTTGATTAGCAGGGAAGACTCAGTCAGTAGTCAGTCTCAGGATCCAGTGATGAGCTCTCAAGTGGATAGCTAACTCTAGTGTACTTCAAAACCTGCTCTTCGTGAAAAATCCACAACTGGCATTTATATTCCCTTCAAGCTACAGGATAAACTGTCAGTACTAAAAGACATCTATTTGCAACTATATTAAGGGTGGGGGAGCGGGAAGAGACAAGAAGAAAATATACCAAAATATCAAAAGATTAACTAACAATGGTTGTCTTTTGGCTATAGAAATAATTTTTTTCTTTTTCTTCTTTGACTGTTCTGTAGTATCCTAGTTTTCTTAAAAGAGCATGTAGTGCTATAAAAGCATTATAAATATAAACATAACTATAAATATGAATGATACCATCAACCTAACTTAAAATAAGATCAGTATATTCCTACATCCCACATTGGCAAGCTATAGTGACTGCTGTTCAAAAGAAGACTTATGTTTTTGTCTTCCTCATATATGTCCCATTCCACCCTTTGGTCCAGCCCTCATCTCATTAAAACGAATCTCTAGAAGGGCGTTGTGTTTTTCACAACAAAAGCATTCCTGAAATTAGTCCTGGCTTGCAGTAGAGGAATGGAAATAGCCCCGTGAGTCAGGGCACTTAACTTCCTTACTTCCAGCAGAGTCATATTTTATCCCTATTTCCAAAGGACACCCAGAAATTTTCAGAAGGGCAGGGTCAAACCCTTGGGAGGTGGAGGTAGTATTTCCCGGGAAGCAATCCCTGTATCTGATAGGGGTAAATGGTCCTTCCTTGAGTGTTGGAACAATGCTCCCCTCACTGAGGAACTTTTGAGACAGAAATTAAACCTCACACACATACAAAAAACATTTCCTACTCCCCTCTCTCTGCTTCTCCTTATCTATGCTTCCACACTAAGACAGTTGGGCTTAAAATACATCAAACCTCCTACTTGAGAGCATTTTTATCCTGCAAAATGGATGGGACCAGAATTCATGCCTGCTAAATCAACCTTAAGCGAGGACAATGGTATTTCCCTTTTAAAAATTCTAGACTTGAAACCCAGAGAATTTAGCTGTTTTCAAATTCTGTTTCATGAACCAACTAGATCTCATAGAGGCGTACTAGAGGGTCCACGAATATTTCATTCAAATATCATTTTTTAATATATTTTTTAAACTATAATAAAGCAACATGTACACTTACTCAATACCAAATTTTCCACGTTGAAAACCACCAAATTGTTAATTTGCATTTTCACTGCCTGATATATTAAGGAAATGCTATAAGTTTGACCTTAAGATAAATTTCAGCTAAAAAATACAACCTATGTCACACATTAGGGTTCCATTCTCACTGCAAACAGGGTTGGGCTGCTACAATTATTTGAAAACCACAAAAGTACGATAAAGTCATTCATTTTTAAACTCTGAATTCAGTTTCTTAATGGACTCTGCACCTTAGATGCTGTGCAAATTCTAAGAAGAATCAAGAGTTCCTAAACATGCCAAAAACTGCTGCTGCCCACCTCTCGGCGACTTGGGACAGTGACCTGATTCCTGTCCATACAAGGACATCCGCCCTGCCCTCTCACAATGGAATGTTGCAAAGCAGGAAATGCCTGAGTTAAAATGAGTATCCCTGAGGTCTTGAGTTCCCACCTCACACCTTCAAGACAGTTTGGGAGTCTTCCATTCATCCCAGTGAGGAGGGGATTTAGTTGTAGCCCGTGTCACTTTAGGTGAGAAAGACTCAGAAGGCAACAGATTCGCCCTGCTGCACCAGCGACCCGAAGCAGCCGGTGTGTAGTTACTGCGAGCACTTGAGAAAAGCGAGCAAATGCTCAGCGAAAACTACAGGAAGCACCTCCCTCTGTGAGAGTCTGGAGTGTAATTCCCACAGCAAAAATGAGAGAAAGAAGAGGGGAGCTTCTTGAGGATAATTTCCAACAGGGTAGCATGCAGGAGGCTTCTAACGAGAACAAGTTTCCAAAACGTCATGCTTGCTCCAAAATTTGAACCAGGACCCCCATCACAAGTGTCATGAGCCCTTTGGCAATGTTACAGAGGTCAAGCAGTAAGGGGGGGGGGGGGTCCTATGTATGGACTAGTCACACCACAGCTATTCCTCTGGCTGTTTGAGACGACTGGGCTGGGAAGGGGACAAACAATGTCAACATTTCCATCAACATTTCATCTTCAAGAATGGCTTAAAGTGGAGAGCAGTTTTTGGCATAGAGGGGTTTTCTCATTAGCATACTCTCATCTGAAGTCAGGTCTCCATCTATCAGTAGAGGTAGAAGAGGATTAACAAATGCATGTAACACCTGGGTTATTGACAGCTGTAAGTGGAAAACTAGCTTCCTCAGCCACAAGTCCCATGTGTGTTTCACTTGATTGGTTTTGTTTTAAGAGTTTCCCCAAATGAAAATCTCTGGCATCCTCCATCAGTTGTGAGTGCGGCCTGTCATACAATCAGTCTGTCAACAGGAATCGTGGGGTTTGGAGCAGGTAAACTCTCTGGAAAGCGAGACATTGTGCATCACTGGGTCCCCCCAGTGACTGCTCTGCCATTGCCACAAAGGACGCAGCCCAACAAGCCACTGCATCTGGAAGTGATGCTGAGAAGATATACCTAGTGCCCTCAGCCCTCTACTTTCCATCTTTAGGAACGGGGAAGACACTCATTTCTCAGGCATAGCAGACTCCTGATGGTCCACAGACACACCAGTTAGAGCCCAAGGGAACAGAATTAAAAAAAAAAAAAAAAAAACCAGGACCCCCCCCCCCACCAACTCTGAGAACCCCTCAGCTGTCTTTGCTGAAAAACGCATGAGGAAACATAAGCAGAGAAGCCAGCCCCCTCCTTCCCATCACGTGATCTTGACTGATGATTTCTTGTTGGCGCACAAAAGGGATACGTAGGGGACGCCGATGAAGGCCCATTTCTCGCTGGGCCAGAACCTGATGACCGGGCCTTGCTCAGGGATCTCAGAGGCAGCATCAAAGTAGGCAAAGCATACGCAGCCCAGGTAGGCGGCCAGGCAGATGAGGATGTGCCTGCAAAGGGAGACAGGAGGTGAGAACCAGATGTGAGCAAAGGCTGAGCTGCTTCCCCTTTCTGGCCTAACAGTCCAGGAATGGCTTGGGTGACAGTCCGGGGCCTCTTGTTATTAGGAAAGGGTGAAAGTGACCAAGAAATCCTGGAATGGCAGGAGAATGATAAATCTGGATCAAACAGGGCCTAATTTAGAATATTCTAAACGATTCCAGCTTGATAACAGGAACAAACATGCAAATGCCTGTGGGGCTCACCAAGAAGACTGAGACCCAAGAATTTAAAACAGGCACTAAGAGGATGGAATTATACAGCACCCATACTGTGAAGAATTAATTGGAGACAAAAAATGATGACGACAATATATAAGCATTGGTAAGGAAAGTTGTCCAGGATCTAGTATTGTGGTTAAAAAAAAAAAAAAGGACCAGTTTGCATAATATATAGAATGATATTATTTTCATTTTTTTTAATTGAACTAGAAAAATATATATTCATAAAATCAGAAAGGATATACCTCAGGTTGTTAACAGTTGTTATCTGTCTTTGGCAGATGGAATTATGAGAGCCTCTCTCTCTTGATGTTGTTTAAATTTGTTATTTAAAAAAAAAGAACACGTCATTTTATAACTGGGACAAAAAATGGTTCAACTTTGAAAAACAAAGCAGAAAGAACACCAAATTTAGAAACAAATTAAATTTAAGCCAAAGTTATTACAGTCTAATCTTTGAATATCACTTAAATCACTAATGTGACCAGGGAACTTGGATGGACCAAACATATGATATCTTGAATGAGGTCATATTTATGCAGGTGGATACATTTATTAAAACTCATCAAAGTATATACACTTAAAATCTGTGCATTTTCTGATCTGTAAATTATAACTCAACAAATATATAAAGTGTGATAAATTCACTAGTGTGAATCAAGTTCAAATGATTTTTTGAACTTAAAAAATATCAGGCAATGGATCCTAAGACTGGAGCCCTAATTTGTGCTTTTATTTTGTTTTGTCTTGCAAACAATTCTGGAAGTCTCCACACCTTAAACTGAGAACAGACTGGGTCTCATGGTAGAGATACAAAAGTTCGTGTGTTCAAGGAAATTGAAGTGAATTCTTCAAACCACCTAGTTTTAGGCATTTCCTGACAGAAGTCAACCTTTATCTGAATCTAGACGTAACAAAGTTTTTCCAACTCTTTACCAAGAAAAATTCTTCCTGGATGTTCTCAATTTACAAGAGGCATACTAAACATATTTCTCTTAGTCCTTGTTGCTGTTTGCAATCAGAAATCGTGGAGGACAGCGAGGGAAAGATGACTCTGGGTTTGGAGCTGAAGCGGTTCTTAGGAAGAAAGCCACTCAATTTCCTCCTCAGCTTTCTGGGTGTAGGATTCTGCATACTTTGTAACCTGCTTCTGTTTTTTAACTTAGCAGTGTATCCTGAGCATGCCAAAGTATAGGTGCTCCAATTCCCTCTTATCAAACTCGTAGGCTGGTTTTATATAACCAGGTGGTGTCGTGAACAATTCACTTGACTTCTCTGGGGCTGTGTCTCCACCTGTAAAATGAATGGGTGAGACTGTCCCTAGATGACCTATGAGGCTCATGCTTTCACCTGGTCACTCAACCCTAAAAAGGGGAACTTGGACTGACAAAAATATACTGTATCTTGAAAGAGGTCATATTTACCTCCTTGTGGTTTGTATTTGGACCACATCCTCGTCCCCACACCTGTCCCCTTTCCCACCTCCCCTAGCCTAGAGATCGAGCCAGAGCTCAGGTGACAGATTAGGTTTTCAAGCTCCATTATGCTTTAATAATGGAGCTAGAGGTCAGAGGCCCAGGACTTGAAGCATAAACAATTAGGTCTTTTTGTTCTGGCTAAGCCAGCTCCCTGGAGCCCATTGTGTTTTTGACAATACCTTCTGCTGCTTCTGAACAGTCTGACGGTCTCTGTGAGGACAGAAAGGCACTGGGGCTCTGCTCTGTCCCCTGGGCACACTTGGGCACCTCGCAGGGAGAATGGAGCCTAACCGAAAGTGCAAAGCTCTATAGTGCAGCCAACTCCCCACAGGCAGGGGCTTACCACACACAGTGCAGGTAGGGAAAGTGGAAGGATGACAACAGCTCACAGAAGGCTCGGTCACTGATCCAGCAGAAGAGGGCGAGGGTCCACCAGAGGCCCGAGAAGAGGCCCAGCTTAAACACACGCACGTTGTCACACCTGCATGGGATCCAAAGAGCAACTCGCCATCAAGCTCGGTTTCTGCCCACCTCGCTGGCCACGTCGGTGGTTCCTCACTTCTCCCCAGCCCCTTGGCACTGGAGTTCCTACCCAACATACCATCACTCCACCAGCCTATGGATGTGAATACCACATGTACACAGATGACCCACAGAGCCATACCTCTCACCCAGGCCTTTCCCTGACCCCAGACTCACTTCTACCTTTTTGACATGTATGCCTGACGTCTAATATACACCTAAATTTAACACGTCCATAATGAACTCCTAACCTCCCCCCACCCCACCCAAAACCTGTTCTTCTCCCAGCCCTCTCCGTAAAAAAGTCATCCCATGCTCTCAGAAGCTCAGGTCAACTATATAGACGATTTATTTTGCACTATAAGAGGCAAAATAAACCGGCGTCTAGCCTTGCCATTTTAAAAGGTAAAATGAAAACTGAGAGAAACAAGTGTCAACAAATATACAGGCAATTAGTCTACTACAAGAGGATCTACGAGGTGTGATCAACAAATACGGTGAATGTTTAAATTTTAAAAATTTACTACAGTTAAAGACACATTGTCATTAATCCCCCTCAGAATACATCCCCTCGCTTTGAACACATTTATCCCATCGTTCTTGCCACTTTCTGAAGCAGTTCTGGAAGTCCTCTCTCGTGAGTTTCTTTAGTTGCGCTGTCATGGCTGCCTCCATGTCCTGAATCCATTCAAAACACTTACCTTTCATGGTCATTTAGACTTTGGGGAAGAGCCAGAAGTCGCACAGTGCCAGATCCAGTGTAAGGTGGATGAGGACACACCATGATATTTTTAGTTGACAGAAATTGCCGTACCGGAAGCAATGTGTGACACGGAGCCTTTCCGTTGTGATCACAAAATACAGTGACTGCTGCTGCCAAGTGCGATGTAACAGAAAGGTAAGGGATCTTCGGAAGCAGCACATCGAACCTTAGTAACAGTGTGTGACAAGTTTCAACTTGTTCTGTGCAGTCAGTCAGGTGTGAGCTACGGTTGAGAGAAGGTGTCTTTTAAATTGTGCCATAAATCATCCTCTATCATGACAACACTCCATGTCACACATCACTTCTGGCATAGGGTAATTTCTGTCAAATAAAAACATTACGGTGTGTCCCACCCACCTTATTGACTGGATCTGGCACCATGCGACTTCTGGCTCTTCCCCAAAGTCAAAATGATTCAGGACATGGAGGCAGCCACAACAGCACAACTAAAGACACTCACAAAAGAGGACTTTCAGAACTGCTTTAGAAAGTGGCAAGAGCAATGGGATAAGTGTGTTCGAAGTGAGGGGAAATATTTTGAGGGGGATTAATGGCTATGGATCTTTTACTATAATAAAATTTTTTTAAACATTCACAGTATTGTTTGATCACACCTTACATGTGCACTCAATTTAATTAAACCCAGAAAGTCTGGTTTAAGGAACACACCAGCACAGAGAGCATGTGTGTCAAGTAGCAAGAGAGAGGTGGACTGTCAGGTGATTAGTCACAGGGAGGTGGGGCTGGCCTGACACCTATGAAGCAGGGGAGAAAGCACTGCAGAGTCAGGGTCTCAGGGAAGCCTGGTCCCTTCCTCTGTTTCTAGAGGGACAGGCCCTGCTATATGCCACTAACCAGGCTTATTTGCACTTGGGACTTGTCCAAACCTGGGCACCATTGGGTTTTATTCCCACTTTTCAGGGCTTGTATCAAAATGTCAATGTAACATAAATTAGAAATGCAGAACAAAAGCAGGACCCTATTTTAGGATAGAATAATCTGAGAGTATGTCTACCATTTCTCCTCCTCTTGACCCCTTTGTTGCATTCTCAAAGTTTTTCTTAACAATCAACTCACTCCTATCATCAGAAAAACGTCTATTTTAAAATATTTTAGATGTCGCTGAGTCAGTTGGTAATGTGACAACACCACAAATTTCAGTAAATGTCAGGCCATGACCCCAAGTCATAATAAAATTTTGTTTCCACACGGTCTGAGAGAAGGTTCAGGAAGGACAATGATAATATGAAAAGACTAGAAACAAGCTCAAGGAATGAGGCTAATGAGAAAGAGAAAGCTGAAAAATTGTCCCTCCCCTACTTCCTCTGAGCAGAGAGGAGGCACAATGAGAAACATTAGCGGAGATATGACAGATCATTGCTGATGACAAGCAGGGAAGATCCTGGAGGGAAACACAAAGAGGAACAGGGCATCCTGTTGGCTGGGAATTGTATCAAAGCAGGCCAAGAACCATCTTCTCTTTCCTTGCTGGGACTCAGGTAAGAACTGGGACATGGCAGTGAACGTAGGGACCTCGTCCCTGACCATGTGGAGGAACAAAACAACAGCACGAATACTATTTAAATTACAGTCAGGATGGGTGCCATAAAGGAGAAGTTTGGGATGCTATGAGAGCATATAAACAGTTGAGCCCAAACCAGAAGGATGAGCAGAAGTGAACCAAGCAGGAGGGTCTGAAAGAAGGGACAGCCATGAAGACAGGCCTGGGACCAAAAGGAGCTAGGCCACCTTGGGGACATGAAAGATCAGAAAGACTGGAAGACAGAATATAAGGGGGAGTTTCGTGTGGGAGAGATTAGCATGCAGGTGCCATGTTGAGGATTTTGAACTTTATTGTAATTGCGATGTAAACTAATAGAAAAATGACCGTGAGCAGATTGGATGGGAAGGAAGAGAAAGCTAGGCTTCTGGTTTGAGCAACTAGGTAAACGGTGTTCAGTTTACTGTGGCTGGAAATATTAAGAGAACCAATAATGTAAAAGGCAGATCAGGAATCTGGTTTTGGACAAATTGAACTGGAGATGCCTGCGACATGGAAAGTTGGAGAGGTCAGGTCGGAAGCTAGATACTAATGGTGGAGGCAGAAAAAAGTACTGGGTTAGAGTCATCAATCTGGGCGTCACTCACATACGTACAGTAATGAAAGCCATGGTAGTCGATGAGGTATTTTGGGGGAACTACAGAGGGAGGAAAGCAGAGATGTGATACAGCACCTTAAGGGATCCATACAAGCAAAGATGCATAGAAAAGGAGTTTACATGAGAGACTGAAAAAAAGCTCGTGTAGAGTTAGGCTCCCAGCAGGGTGTGGTGTCATAGGAGCCACAGAAAAAAACAGTTCAAGAATCGGGGGTGGGGGTGCAAACAGCTGAGAAAACAACACATAAGACCCAGGAGGACTGAACAATTATCACTGAATGTACAACCAAGAGGGGTTTGGGTATTGAAGTAGGGGCAGAAGCCAGAGTGGAGTGGGTTGAAGGGTAAATGAGAAGTGAAGGATGGAGACAACCTTTAAAGAGGTTTGGCTATGACATACAAGAGAGATAAAGGGTGGTGGCTGGAGACAAACATGGATTGAGTCCAGGCTGAGTGTTAGAGAAGATGGAGAGACTCAAACATTTTTACGACTAATGGGAAGGACCCTTTAGAGCAGGGGTGTCCAAACTGCAGCCCGCGGGCCAACTGCGGCCCATGATCCATTGTTAATTGGCCTGCAGCATATTCCAAAAATATATTTAGTTTACTTAAATAAACCAGGTGAGGCAAGACATACCTCACCTCGAGTGAATGTTTATGTATTTTACTGCATATGGCCCTTGGTGAAAAACCTTGAAAAAAGTTTGGAAATCCCTGCTTTAGAGAGAGAGAGGGATGACAGAGTAGACAACTTATAGGAGTAAAGTAGATATAGGAGAATGGAGGGAATAATCAATAGGTACAAAGACTGATCCTAGATGGAAGGAGGGATATTTCCCATGATGCTGCATTTGCTAATGTAATGATGAAGACCAATTAGCTGTAATGATGACTAATTTTTCAGGGACAAAGATTTTAAATATGGAACAAAAATTATGTCCTTTATAACTACTTATGAAGATTAGCGTATTTAAGGGAAATATGCTTTCCTGCTTAAAGATCACAGTTGTTAAACAGAATTTATTTAAACTGTGGAATAATCTGCCCTAACCACTTGTCTTGGTTTTTTTGTTGTTGTTTTTTTTTTTTTTTTTTGCTCTTGTTTAAGTATTACGAATTTGCTCTTGTTTAAGTATTATGAATTCAAAATATTTTCCCTTTCTTTAAGCTACTTTGAATAAAACTATAGGCTAAAACATATTATTGAACTACAGAGTTAAAATGAAACCAGACTGCAGTGAATTCTCAAGACACATAGCTAAGTCCAGCACATTCTATTCATTTCAGGTCTCATATAAGCCAGCACCACTGGGCTGACTATTACAAATCTACTTCAGATGTCTTTATCAGATATTTTAGTGTGCGTTTTCCAAAGAGCTTCAAGATCTGTTAGTGTTCTGAAATGAGTCTCTTCATTCCCCAGGCCGTGACGACTTCTCAAAGAGGCCACCAAAACTGGACCTGACAGGGCCAGCCAGCAAAGTTTAAATACCTCTTTAGCCACCTTTGACCCTGTTTAGTATTGCTGACAATCAAATCAACCCCCCAGCGGCAAAGCAATGGAAAGAAATGTGTAAATATAGAGAGATATATATCCTCTCAAAACAAAGATTGAGAAACCTGACAACCCATTACACAGAGCAACTCTCACAAAGGGAGATATAGATACAAGACTTCAGTTAAGACACTCTATGTCCATAACAATGAGAGTCATGAATTTAAATACATTTCTAAAAGTGGACACAAAGAAAAACAAGCATTTTCAAAGAGTATTAAAATAAGGGCAGTAGTCAGATGTATTTTAGTTGGGGCCAGAAGAAGATAGTCGTGTACACACCAGAGCTAAACGAAAATGTTTGTGGATATCAACATGAACTCTGAGTATACAACTTCCCAAAGGAAAATGCTTATGCAAATAGCAAAGGCTTTACCTGATAGGTTGTAAATAAGAAACCTGGTCTCAGAGAAAAGAGCAGAGTCAATAGTATTACACCTGAAGCCAATGTTGTCTTGTACATAGAAATTCATCTTTTTCCTTCTCTGTGTAAATGCAACCACCTCTTTAGAACTTGTCTTTTCTCCTTATTCTTGTCATCTGAACAAATCTATTCTCCTTTCTACAGAGTTAAGTGTAGGCAGCTTGGCCTAGGGGCGTGTAGGTCCTTGAGATTTCCTGCTAAACTAGCTTGGGACCACTGGGATGTACTGCACCCACTAAGCAGGGGCTCCCGTTTCTGAAAATGAGAACATTAACATTTGGAACAAAACTATCACTTGTTTTCCATCCAACAGTCAGGAACTACCTCTTCATGAAGAGTCTAACTCCTCCTCCACACCAGCTCCTTGTTCCTGGAGCTGGTGTGTCCCTATCACAGTGACAGGCTAAGGGACACACAAGGGACAGCAAGAAGAACAGCACCCACCTCTTTAGCTCTGCAACAAGCAGGGCAGTGCAAGGAACCCCTAGAGTCATCAAAGAGATGTTGTTGATGGCGGGCTTGACAAACGCCAGGCATGTTGTAACTGCAGACAGAACGCAGACCACCGCCTTGAACCTGCCCCTGGATCAGTGAGAGCAAACCACATCCATTAGCAAAGGAGGTCTTGTTTGTCGAATGTTGACAAGGTACAGGGATTGATGGTGGGAATGCAAATACCAAGTCTAAACACCATTCACACTCACTGGCTCAGTAAGTCCACTTCCAGGAATTTAGCCTTAGGAAATAATCAGAAATTTTCAAAATATTTAGCCATGAGAATGGTAAAATTAGAATCAAACTAAGTCCTTAAGGGTGAGACATGGATACTTGTTTTCTTAGTGTTACTTAGATTTTTTTTTTTTTCAGATGTTTTACAGCAGGATTTGGCAAACTTTATCTGTAAAGAATCAGACAGTGACTATTTTAGGTTTTGCGGGTCATAGGGTCTCTGACACAGATACTTACATCTGCCACAGTAGACAATAAGTGAGTGAATGGCATGTCTGTGCACCAATAAAACTTGATTTGCAAAGACAGGCAGTGGACCAGTCTAACCCACAGAACATAGTTTGTCAACCCCTGTTCTACAAGGTAAACACATACATCTTTTATAAGAAAAACATACTATTTATAAACCATAAGTCTTCCTAGTTTAAAAGAAAAAAATCTTATGTTTCTAGCATACAAAAGTAAAATTCTTAAAAATTTCTAATAGGATCTATATTTACTGACAATCCACGGTCTAGTATGCATTTTGTTGACAAGTTTTTGACATGATAAATCTTAGAAAAGTAACTGATACCATCCTTCTACTATTGAGTGAAAGCTCTTTCAGTAAGAAAGAGCCAGAAATGAGGACGTGATCTTGGGCACGCTCCTTCTTCTCTCCCTGGGACTCCATTTCCTTACCTATACAATTAAAAAGTCTGAACTAAATTATCTCTAAGGCCTCATCCATGACTGAAATTTAGGAGCACGTAATTTTCCTTAAGTTTCTGTTATTCCTCATGAGCACAATTTACTTTGGCCAAGAGCCCTGGCACGGGTCACAGTTAGGAAACTAATTTGAATGAAATTCCATTATAAAGAAATCAAAGTTCACTGAAATCTTCAAAATACAAACTTATCTCTTAGAGAAAAACCATTTATCATCAAGGCACAGGAAATCATTGATCAAGCTGCCAACTTTCTGACTGGAATGAGCAGAAATTGTAGCCCTGAACTTTGACCAAAAGAAAAAAATATATGTGGGAAAGGATCCAGGCAGCAAATCCTCAGGAGAATTGTGTTTTTCTCCTGACCTTGGCTGGCATCCTTCAGCTACTGGATAAAAGGCTGCCTGCTCCAGCCTAAGGATGACAGCCCACACATAGCACATGTGCATAGCCCAGGGACCCACAATAACTCTTTCACTGGGTTTCAGGTTCTATGATACATGCCAAGGCTTTTGGCCTTTTTAGATCGGATAAACACATAATCATAAACTTCCAAATTGCCTCATCTTGTGTACCCAATGATTTAGGATTAAGACACAGGTTAGAAAGAGCAATTCAAAGCAGAGGTGTTCCAGGTAGACCCATGTGTGTCACATTCTGCTTCCATCACTTAGTAGATGTGGGATCTTTGGCAAATCATTGAAGTCTCCAAGCTTCTGGTTTCCCATATGAAAATGAAGACACCTGCCTTATATGTTCTTGCAAGCATGAGCACCTCCTACAATGCCAGGTACATGGTGTGTGCTCATAAAATCCACTCTTACTATGATCATTACCATCATTTGAGAGTAAACGCTATTTAAAATATTATTATTATTAATACTAGCACACTCTCAGGGAAAATCTGACTGAACTGGTGGTGCAATCACCAAAGACTCTATATATTAATGGTATTGCCAAAGAGCCCAAAGGCAGCAAGCTTGACAAAACATGCTTTCTTTAAGAAGAACACAGGCAGACACCTCGCACGTCAGTCCAGGGGGTGTGGAGGAATGTGCTTTGGGGAGCCAGCTTAGACAACAAGGACATCCTGTGAACGCACGATTTTGCAACCAGGAGAAGTCAACAGAGATCACACGGCCAGCCCAGCCGACCCCAGGGTCACCAGAGGCCCGGGCTACAAGAGAACTAGAAATATTCAGAATCAAGGTGCCCCCATGGAGGTTTTCTAAACAGTGATGACAGGTACCCCCTACGGCAGACTCTGGTCCCGTTTTCAACTTTCCAGCCCATTACCGGCTTAAACTGGAACACAAGGTCAGGGAACTCGGAGCACTCCTTCCTGTATTCCCCACGCCAAAACCTAGCAACCCAATATTATCATAGTATTATAATAAAGCTGTTACTGTTCTCATTAGCTACTCTTTAAGGAAGTGGTTTTCAAGTCTATCAGACCCTGTACCCCTTTTTTAAATCAAACATTTGGTAATATCCCTTTTAGTATTCTGAAGTGAAATGCAATTTATGAATGATAAAACGTCCCATCAGTGTGACTACCATAAACTTCCCAGATGTCCCTGAAGGGACAGAAATGTCCCTGGTTAAGAGCCTACCCTATAGGGTTAAAACATAACCTATTTAGAACAAGCCCCTGATTTGCCTAAAAATCATAAATAACCATCAACAGCTGAGTGTATGTCCTAAGGACTCTTAGGACAGTCTAGGCAAGATGAAAGAAAGCCCTTCTTTTTTTAAACACACCAATTTATTCCTATTTACATCATAAACTTTAATAATTTGCCCGCTGTTCTAGACATTATCATGTTCAAAACACTTATCCATACTAGCCATTTGCAATAACTGCTAGCACTTAGTGAGCCCTTACTCTGGATGAGACACTGTACTATATACTTTATATGATTTTTCCATATATTACTAATGCAATGTGGTAGATACTCTTATTATCTACTTTACAGATGAGCAAAATGAGGTATCAGAACTTACAAAAAAAAGTCGATTGTCATTCATATCTGTATCTGTCTGATCCAAAGTCACTTAGCCTCCATACTCTCTCTTCTTTAGAAATCTCGCACAGAACTACTCTTAATATGTTTTTACAAATATTCCAGCAAAGTCTAGACCACAAACAAACAGAAAAGGAAAGAGAAATGTTAACTGTCTGATCAATTCAGGCAGCTAAACCACACAAGCTGCAGTCTACAGAAATCCTGGTTTTGACCTGAAATCTTTGGTCTGCCACCTGTCACGGGTGGTGAAGCCCACAGAGAGACGTTTGGTCTTCTTGCTCTCCCCGTTACTCAAAAGTTGCAGATGGACAAACAGAACCAACATCTTTATTTAGAATAATCTACTTTTCCTATAACATGCACCTTTTCTTTCTTTGCTCACTAAAATCACCCATTCTCTCCTTCAGTTTGTATGCACATCACAGAGGTGCCAGGCAGAAATCTCTATGTGCCATGGGTAGTCATGAAAGCTAACTTTGATTGAGCACTCACCATGTTCTTAATTCTACACGAAGTGCTCAGCAGAGTTATCTCAAAAGAACCCTGAGGTGAACACTATTATTTACCTAATTTTACAGATGAGGAAATGTAAAGACTCCAGACAAGTTACACAGTTTGTGAGCAGGGAAGCTAGAATTAAAACCCACTCCAAAGCCAGGGATACATACATATGTGTTGCTCAGTGCCTCCAAAGGACTCTCCCCCAAACTGAAGAGAGGGGTCACATCTCCAGAGAATAGTGCAAGGTGCTGGCAATAAAAAAGTCCCAAGGGGCTACAGACCTCCCCGCCTCATAACTTGTTTTCATGATTAAAGTTGGTAAGCTTTAATTACTACAACCATTGCCTTACTTTCTTCTCTCCTGCTCATAACATTCCCTCACTCCCACCTTCAAGAAATGAGAAGAGAAAAGGGTTCTCTATTATGAATACATTAAAAACTGTCACTTGGAATTTCAACCCAGGCTTCCAGAGTGCCACAAACAAACAAAACCCTTATTCCCATTTCTTCAACTTCTCTCTCAGATCCCAGGACTTGAATGATCAGATCCAAGAGCAAAGTAGTTCCTCAGCTTTCAACCTAACACACACCAGACTCAGGGAAAGCATGGAGGAGACTGGGGAGCCCCTTCTGAAACAAGAGGAAAAGCCAAAAGGTAAACGGTGTGTTTCTTAGGTAGAGTCCAAAAGTCCCTGACTGCAAAGCCACTTCATGACCCTGCCTAGTGCCATCCACCTCCATCCCTACCCTCATCCCTTTCCCCACCTCATGAAGCTTTCTGATCATCCCCGTCATTCTCTGGAAGCTGAACAAGGAAACAAGACAAGACTAGAAATCAGAGACAGCCTAAACGAACCTGCTGTGTTTTAAAGTATACTTCCTCCAATGAGGAGAAGGCCTCAGCAAGATGGAGACCATATTTCATCTAAGACCAGAAACACCCTCCTTTCACTTCTACTTGTAAACGGCTCGCTCTCTCTCTTCTCTCTCTCTCTCTCTCTCTCTCTCTCTCTCTCTCTCTCACACACACACACACACACACACACACTTTTTCATAAGTAATCTTCTTAAGGCTACTACTATCTGCTTGATGATACTCAGAGATATTACTATTTAATTCAAACCCTGCTGCTCCGGATGAAGATTCTACAACGAATCCACTTAAAGTATGTTTTCACCCTACCTCATTTAAAAATACACTTTTTGTATTAAAATTTAACATGTACCCTTTGCAAAAAAAAAAAAAAAAATTAGAACAGTACAGATTAAAGGTAAAAGAGAAAGTTCTGTCTCCACCCCAATTCCTAAGAAGGGTAATAGCTGCTGTCCTCACCCTCCCAGGCATTGTGGTGCACATACAAAGACAGATACTCCAAGGACATTTAGTCCATTCGTTCTAAAATGAGGAAATTCCACACACGGTGCTACGCCGCTTTTGCAGCCAGCACATTTCATGGACACTCCTCTCCCTCAGTCCACAGACAGCAGGCTTCACCTTTAATAGCTGCATAGCTCCTGTTCCTATTCAGAGGACCAGGAAAACCGTAATGAATTCTATCTTTTTCCTGCTATACCTCACCCCTGGGCACACACAGCTTACTTAATTAAATCCATATCTTTAGACTGTTTACCATATATATCTTGACAAAATAAAGTGTCCTACAGAGAAACATGTGGGTAATATGTTCTTGGAACATTTCTCATCTTTATGAGGCGGACTCTCTTCTGTTCCTTAACAACCTTACACAACTGCTCAGGAAGGCTTTTCCTGACCAAACTCTAAATCAGCACCCCGAGTTACTACTCCCCCCTTCCCAGCTTCATTTTTCGTCATAGCAGTTATCACTCCCTAATATCATTCATGTGCCTGCTGATTCATAATCTCCCCCACTTCAGTGTAAGTTCATTGAGTGCAGAGATTCTGTTTTGTTTGCTGCTACATCCCAGTACCTAGAAGCCTAGAAAAATGCATAGTAAATAGTAAGTATTCCAAAAATATTTACTGGATGAATAATCATATAACATAGTAGATATTAAAATGCATCCTTTCCTGAAATTTTGGGTTTCCAGCTTGGAGCTGTATGTGTATGCAATTTAACAACTACAGTATCTATGGGTCCAAGAACCAATTCCTTAGTGAGTTCTACTGTAAATTTATAAAACAGTGGAGTGGATTAGACTAAAGGAAATGTTCTAACAGGAAATCAAAATCTTTCCACTTATGCTTATAATCAAATAAGAGAGACGTTTGACTTTTTGTCCTTAATGTCATATAAATTCTTCTCCAAGCATATTGAAATTCCCCCTTTTGTCTGTCAGTTTATTTATACCGTCAGACTATAAACAATCAGTGGATATTAAACAAGTACATGGTAATCTCATCACTGGGCCAGGCTCCACTGTGTGCTATTTTTCTCGATATGTACACATCGTTATATTGGACTGCAGCTAGCAGTAAATGCAAAAGTGTTCAGCACAAGCTTACCTGTCATTACGAAAGATCTTTGGTAGATACCTTCTAGGGAACCACATGGCCAGAGCACACATCAGAACCCAAAGAATGGCAAGTTCATCAAGCATCTGACCCAGGAAACTCAGGGTTGCATGGAAGTAGACGGATCCAATTCCTAGAATCAATTACAACCAATAAGAAAGGTCACCAAAGAAGAACAGACTCACAAATTCAATACACTGTTTAAGGATAGCCCTTTCACCAACCGCTATCGCAATCACCAGATCGTTCTCTCTTTGAAAAAAGAAACTGAAGGAAGAAACTCACACCACCTAGGCATGCAGACTTCAAGTCTAGAAAGAGGATTTCAAGAAGGGCCCAAATATCAGCACATCAGAACTTTAATTATTCCACAGTTAATCACACTCTGTCTTCATCCAGTGAACTTTCATGGGAACAGGCAGTGAATAAAAGTCAACATTCTCTCACTGTTAAGCATTCCCAATATGCCTGTGAAAGGAAATGGAAATTACACAAGTATTTCCCAGAACAATGAAAGATCAAACATCTAGATTTATTTATTTATGTTTTTACCGTTAGTCCATTTGAAAACAGTCTCATCAGAGTTCAATTGTTTCACATGACTTTTTTCAGAAGTTCTCAGAAAATTGCACTGGCACAACACCAGCAGCTATTACACAAATGAACTCTCAGATGCAATTAAGTGATAATTACAGCCAACCTTGTTATCAAGCCCGTATTCAAAGGAGTCTTTTTGGCGTCAAGCAAGCAAAATAAAAGTTTGCTAAGACGTCAGAGTGACTTTGGTTTACAAAACAATGTTCAAAGGGGACAGGAAGTGTGCAGAATTCCATTTCCTTCCTTTCAGTCCATGCTTGCAAACGAATCCACTTACCCACTACAACTAAAAGAGTCCATATTAAGTAGATGCCGCTGTTGAAGCACGTTGCATACTGACGAAACAAGTACATGCAGATGGGCGGTAAAACGAAAAATAAGATGTTGCTGATCTAAGGGGAGAAATGTAAAATGAAAAGATAAATATTAAGTAACAGGGCAAAAAACAAAGCAGCGTGTTCCAAGTATGTCCTTTGCAAACTGGCATACATCTTGTTTAAGTGCTGATACTTTTCTTAATGGCAGATACACAACCAGGAATATGTATTAATAAAACTTCTTTAATAAGCATTTAGGGGGTGCCTTCCTGCCTCTTTGGTTGTAGCAGCAGCTGTAAAAACACTGCCATCTGTGAAAGCTGCCCAGGCTCCTCTCTTGATTCAAAGAATCAATGACTCTTATTCTTTTTCCACACAGATTACGTAGGAAACATTCTAATTTACTTTTACATATACTTTAAAAGATAAAGCCTGTACTAAATAATGGTAAAAATAAAGTTTAATGAAGAGGTGAGAAGAACTAGACAGGTTCGAGCACCCCGTAATTTTCTGCCAGCCAGACCAGCCTTTTCTCCTGGGCCCACATGAAGGCAGGGTTCTTCCTGGTTTCCTCCTGTGTTGCCTTTTTCACCCTGTTCAAAACCTACTTTTAGTTACAGATCAAATTTGTAAGTGCTTTCCCAGCTTTAAAATGATACCATTTTATCTTTCAGACTTTAGTGTGGATGTAAGCCTTTCTCTTATCTCTCCAGAAGGCATTTGGCTTTTTTATTAAAAAATTATACATTCTGTCTAATGTAATATCAAAATATTGTCATTGCAACATGTCATCACTATTTAAATTTCCCTAATGAGATATTTTCCATTCTTGAGTTCATGCCAAGGCTTTGAAGCCCAGTGTGAATTTCACATCTCCCTTGGGGCCAGCCATATGTCACACGCTCAACAGCCACAGGTGACGAGTGATTACCACACTGGACAGCATAACTCTAGAACCTCACCTCTCATTTTGTAACTTACTTTTTGTTTGTCTTTTTTTTTTTTAGGAGGGTCATAGCCAGTTATTTTTTTCCCCAAAAAAATTTTTAATTGAGGTAAAATTCATATACCATAAAAATTAACCATTTGAAAGCATACAATTCTGTGGCATTTAATACATTCATAATGTGCAACCATCACCTCTGTCTAGTTCTAAAATGTTTTCATCACCCCAAAAAGAAAACCGTATGCCCATTAAGCAGTCACTCCCCACCCCCATTCCCCACAGCTCCTGAAAACCACTCATCTGCCATCTCTATGGATTTACCTATTCTGACTATTTCATAAAAGTGGAATCATACAATATCGGACCTTTTTGTGCCTGGCTTCTTTCACTTAGCATAATGTTTTTGAGGCTCCTCTACTTTGTAGCATGTGTCAGTGCTTCCTTTTTATGGGTGAATAATATCCCATGGTATGGACACCACATATTGTGTATCCATCCACCCATTTATACAGACGTCTCCAAATAGTGCCGCTGTGAACATTCGCGTAGAAGCTTTTGAGTTACCTGTTTTCAGTTCTTTTGGGTATATAGTTGGCATTGCTGGCTCATACGGTAATTTCATATTTAACTTATTGAGAAACCACCAAACTTGTTTTCCACAGTGGCTGAACCATTTTACATTCCTATGAGCAATGTACAAAGGTTCTCACTTTTCTACCTCCTTGCCAACACTTACTTTCTGGGGGTTGTTTTGTTTTATCCAATTAAGGCCATCCTAGGAGGTATATGGTGGTAGGGATGTTCAGCTTTTTAAGTTTCCTCTCTAAGTGTGTCATGAGGAGCTCGTCACAGAGGACTGTGAACACAGAGGACGTGAGCAGAAGGTGAAGAAAACAGCTAAGTCTAAATGACCAACATCATGGGGACAGGATGGGAGGCGTACACACAAAAAGACTGAAAAAAAGACTTTCAGAGATAGGATGGGGCAGAGGAAGTCTGGAAAGCTAACGGCATGGGGGTTTAAAAAAAGAAAAAAAGACTGGTCCCCCATGTTAGACAATACAGAGGAGACCTCAAAGGAACCACGAGGGAGAGTGAGTGCCTGCACTCAACTGAAAGAGCCAGGGTAGAAGGGCTTTCTCAGACCCACACAATCACACTGGTGCGCAACTAAACAAAACGCGGCAGCAAACCCCAGAACGTGAGGCGTAGTAAGGTGAGGATTGGCCTCATCCGTGGCCAATGTATGCCTCTGTCACCATCCAGGAACAGAAGAGGTTAGATGTGACACCATTTTTAGAAAGAGAAGAAAGGTAAGGGTGGGAGAGAAAATGAGAAAAGAACACAATCCTCTGTCAGGGATGGGATGGGCTGCTGCCTTTGGTTAAAACCCAAGACTGAAATCCCTTGTAGGGCTGCGGCATTCTGGGGGAGGGGGTACCTTTGTCTAGTTTGTCCACTCTGACGGGGATCTTTTTCTGTTTTCCACGTAGGAGTCCTATGAGCTACTGGTGAGACTGGGTGAGAGTATGAATAAACTGTGTCAGATGTCCCAGGCGGTATGCAGTGGTCAATCCTGGAAATCAGGCCAACTCTCATTTGCTAAGAATCAGATTAAGCAGTAGCTATTGTTCGTTGTTATTACCATAGCCTTTAATAGTCTATGCAATCATTTAAAGAATTGATCTTTAAGAGTTAAAATGAGAGATCTTAAAGACCATCCCTTGTTTTATAAGGGGGTATAACTGAAAACCCAGAAAGGTTCCCAGGTTGGCCAAGGTCAGACAGACAATCACAGCTGGGCCAGCATCCAGTCACCTCAAGCTCTTTCCACTGCCCCCAGCTGATTTTTACCTCCAACCCACGCAGCCACCTTCTCATCTCGTTAGCTTAACTCCTCAACTAGTATCTAAAAATTCTGAAGTGCATTACACACTGTGCACATATGACTCATTCTATGATTTAAATGTGGCTCTCCTTCTGTCAAACATAGACGTGGAAGGAAGAAAAGGAGGCTTAAAGGGGCAGAAGGAAGAGAAAAACGGAATTGTTACACCACAGGTAACTTAAAACCTGATCTCTCTCCTTTCATATACATGAATGTGTTGTCCTTGTTAAAAAAAAGAAAAAATATATTACAAAGCTAAAGTCTCCTTGCTATTCTATTCTCCTCCATTGAGATAACCATTGTTTTTAGATTCATAGGCTTCAAGTCATTTTCTTTGCATATACACAAATACATATATATCACATATGTAACATTATCATTCTGCAATTTTCTTTCCTCATTCAACAATATGCCGTGCAAACCTTTCCACCTTAGTTCATATAGATTTACCTCACTTGCTGTAAATGCTGCAGATGGCAGCAGTTTTTTTAACCATTCCCCAGTAGAAGGAACACCAATTTACAGCCCCACCAAAATGGTGGGGAAGAGAGCATACTTGCTTTTTACCCCAGTATATCTTTATTGCCTCAAGTTCTCTCAATCTCCCTTGGTTCAGCCAAGTGCAACTATTAGGTTGGTGTAAAAGTAATTGTGGTTTAAAAGGTTAAAAACAATTGCAAAAAACGCAATTATTTCTGCATCAACCTAGTATCTACTGCCAAGCTGTCCACCCAATGGCTCTGTTGGTTTGTTACCACCAGCAAGGAACACATTGATCACTTTTAAATGTATTTACACACTAGTCACAAAAGCATGAAGTCATTTATTATACTCGCAGTAAAATTATGATACTTCAAACATTTTAAATGCACGTATTAGGAGTTCGATTTAGAGCACCATTTTAACATATGCTCCCAAATAACACTGAAATCACATTATTACTTCTATACAGCCCATCTATCAATGCCCGCCGGCCTCCACCAGGCCTTCTAATGAGGTGAATCTATGGAAAGGAAAAGACCAAATTTGAGGGAGACTGTCCCTAAAACAAAAAGAGGAAGGAACTCCTAAAGAAATACGGAAAAGCAAACTAGTTGCGATTAAAAGATGGACTCAATGGCTCCGTCTCTACTGAGAAATGAAACTTCCCCTTAAAATGGTGTGGGTCACTGAAGCTGAAGAATAGTTCAGCCAAGAGGCATTTTTGAAAGCCTATTGTTGGATTATCGTTTGGAGAACTGGTTTAATGACTGCAGAACAGATTTATTAATTACAAGGAAACCACAATTTTTAAACGTGTTAGTAATTTCCGTAGAAAGTTCCTCATTCTATGAATTCCCACATGACATTTGCACCAAAATAATCTCATGAACACACTGCAATCTCATCCTGATGAATGTGACTGTGCACTTTCCCAGACAGGGTAAATACTGACAAGGCAACAGGCTGTAAGTTTTTCTGAACAACAAGTTCATAAACAGATAAGGGTCATTGCCCTGACCAAGTAGATGGTCTGTTTATCTTCACTATATGCATATTCCTAACTACCCATTCTATTGCTCCCCTTCTGCCAACTGTCCTGGTTTGCCTGGGACTGAGGAGGGTTCCCAGGACATGGAAATTTCAGTTTTAAATTCAGGAAAGGCCAATTCTTAGCAAAGCAGGACAAGTAGGTCACTCTACTCAGAAGCCTTCTTGCAAAATTCCCCACCCCACTTCCCACATTGCACCAACCCCACACAGAGTACTGGGGACTTGTAAACACCTTTCTTATGGCCCTTCCCACCCAGATGACTGCGGGTCTGGTCTCCATCATAGGCACACAGTGCTTGCCCAGTGGATGGATGGATGGATGGATGGATGGATGGATGGATGGATGGACAGATGGACAGATGGACGGATGGATAATTCTGCCCTTTAGATAGTAGGACGTGGGCTTTGACATATAAGGAAAATTCTACTTTCCTTATCTTCATGGTTGGGGGTAGAGCTGATTGGGAGAGGTAACAGATCATGGGCTGATTTAATGCATTATGTTTTGCTTCAAGACTTCTTTTTTCAGCACCAGTTGATTTCCTTCTGCCCTCCTGAGTCACCATCCAGCAACACAGTCCCCAAAGTCCAAGCCCCGTGTTTAAAAGGCAGACCCCACTTTTCTCCAAAGTAGCTAGTATCTTTCTCTTTTAGGGTGACTGAGGCCTTAAGACATAAAACATAAAAAGAAACTCAACTCAGTAAAACTTGTACATAGAAGAAACAGTACAAAACGTGCTCAAGCCAAAGGCTGTGAAAAGGCATGATGTGTTCTTGGAAGAGGTATTTTGGTTTGGCTAAAGCAAAGGATAATAAGATTTAAGGCAATCAAGATTTGCAGGGCCCAAAAGCAAAAGGTTTTGTATACCCAAACATTGTCACTGGCAGCATAAATCAGGGTCCTGTCTCTGGTGGGCCATTTAGCAATAAGTATCAGCCTTCAAAGTGACCATTACCCTTGACACAGCAATTCCCCATCTAGGATTAGCACTTTCAAAAGTATATCCAGATGCATATATGAGGATATTCATTGCATCACTGTTCAGAGACCAAAATGAAAACAATGAAACAAACAGAAAACTGCCCTAAATTTCCATCAATAGGAATTGACTGGTTAAATAAATTATGGTCAATCCATTAAATGGAATACTGCATAGACATTGTAAAGAGTAAGATTACGTTATAGGAGCCAATCATGGGACTAGCTTCAAGACACTTTAAGTGAAAATAACCAAGGTGCAGAAGCATTTGTGTAGTAGTATCTCAACTGGGTTGAACAAAACTTAAGATTGTGGTGTGTATACACTATACATACATATTTTTTATGCTCGCACAAATACACATGCTCTTTATATGCCTAGAAAAAAAGTATGAAAAGATACAGAAGGGTATTTTCACTTTATAACTTGCATACTCTGAATTTTTTTACCATGATCATATTATTACTTTTATAATAAACAACAGAAAACTACTTTAAACAAACTTTCCTTTTCATATCAAACATCATGATTAGCCTATAGATCAAATGGTCCCAATGCATGAATTTAAGAACAACTGAGTAATAAATATGTGTACTATGCGAAATAAATAAATCTAAGATAATACAATGACACTTGTATCTTCAAGAGTAGTATCTTAGCAGAATCAGATAGATCAAGGTGCTACTCTAGTTCTGCCACTTTTTTATCTCAGCAAGTCGCATAATCCATCTAGGCCCCAGTTTCCTCCTTTATCAAATGGATATAATAGCAACCGCTGCTTTGGGCAACTGGAGTACCCAGCAGAGCTTCAACACATAGCAAACAATTAACATTAACCAGTAGTAACTGAAGTTGTAGTAGTGATGTGCTACCCCCAAGGTCCATTAAGAATGTTCTAGATCCTCTCCCAGTCTTCTGATTTTACGTCTTAGATTCCTTAAACTTTTTCTCCAAATTAGTAATAATTATTATTTTCTTATAAAATGGATAATTAGACCTGCTGCCTTACTATGAGGATTTAAGGAGTTGGTTTTTTGTGTGTTTTTTTGTTTTTGGTTTTTTTTTTGACCCAGTAATAGTTCACTGTCTTCCTCAATATAGGAGTAAGATAAGCATGGGTTTGTCCTGTCATAAGCATCAGCAGGTAACTAGTGCATGGGAACAGAGAAGAAGATATGGTTTTTGCTAAACTCTTTGGACCTACACTCAACAAAGTTTGGTGACCAATTACTTCTCTGAAACCTTAAGCTCTCCGCTTTGCTAAAGCCAGTTTCGTGGTTTACAAATATTCCAAAGAATAAGGCTTGTCAGGCAAACCAGCTGGGCTAGTCAGTCACAGGCACTGCAGCTGAAGATCAACAGCTCATTTCTACAAAAGATTTTGGCACTCACTACATAACAGCTCCAATGGAACTAGATTAAAAGTAAAGAAAATAAATCCTCCCCCTCATCCAGCACTCTGGGGCTTTTCAAGGCAGGCTCAGAGCAGCTATACACTAACTTTTTGGCCAAGTAACCAGGCCTGATGCTCTGCTGGCCTCAGATTCCACAGATAATTACCATACAGGGTGTCTAAGAACCTGTCCCCAAGCTGTCATTTCTTTTTTAACTCTGGTGAAATCCTTAGTAGTATTTTCCACTTTCAAATGGAGAAACTGAGTTACCACTGTTGAAAGTACCCAGCCCTACTCCAGCCCATTCTCTATGGGCACCTGTCTACAGCTGACTGTATACGCTAAAAGAGGTTGTAAAAGAGGTGAGGTGTGGCCACCTCCAATAACTGAATCTTTCACAGTATCTATGAACAGCAGAGGACCAGGTTTTCTTGAGGAACTAACCTGGTATAAAAAAGAAGCAGGAGTGTTTAACGTGTAGGGTAGCCATGGATTTCAGCAATAGGGAGAGGAAAGAGTGCAGATTGCTGGATTGTGGCCCCAGCCATGCCAGAGACGTGAGCATGACAGCGCTCTTCTCAAGAGCTCAGTTTCCTCATCAATGAATAGAAGGACCCTCATTGGAGATCCCTCCAGGAAAAAAGAACCTGACTGATGCCAACATTCTCTCCAGCAAATCTAAGCTAAAAACCCTAAAGAACAACCTCAAATTCACCATGACCTGTAAACCAGGGGTTCCTCTTTTCCATGTCAGGGCAGTGAAAAAAATAAGCCACATAACAGACCATGCAAAGTCTTATATTTAGTCAGAATCCTAAGCCATGGGCACAGGGAAAAGAAGGGGCATTTCCCTCCCAACTGAAAGTTTTTTCCCTCCCACAAAGACTAAAAGCCCACAGGATTCTGCAGTGAGGAAGTTTCTGTATCTACAGACCTAAGCAAGTCCAGGAAACATGCACACAATCACTCCCAAATTTCCCTTTCACGCCCCAGGCTTAATAACTTTAAAATGCATAGGCCTGGGGGAGTTGATTTGGGGCTGGCGTGAGGCTGGGTGAGAAGTAAGGCAAGGAGATGAGAACTAGTAGTAATTAACTTGATTCTGGCCAAAGGTAACTCGACCTATTATTGGTGTATTCGTGGCGTGGAGTAAGTCAGCATGGTTCGAGGCGGCCCTGCCCCCGAGACCTGCCGGGTGTTGCCCCCTTTCCCAGGACCCCTAGCGCAGGCAGTCAGGTCAAAAACGCACAATGCGACCTAAGTGCGTCACGCCACAGAGATCCTAGGGGAGGAAGGCAGTTGTCCCAGCAGGTTCACCGCCCGCAACTGACCCGAACTGGGAGATGGGCAGACGCAGACCACTGGCTCCAGGACGGGTGGGGACAAACAACACAATAGAGCTATGAGAAAGAAATGACAAGAGGAAGAAGCCGAGCCCAGATGTCGGAGGTAGGAAACAGGAGAGGAGGACAGATGGAGAACTGGAAGGAGCGCGCAGGGAAGGGGGCGTGGGTCGACTCTGGCCCTGAAGAGAGAATGCCCCAGGTACAAGCAGAGAGCCACGTCCAGGTTCCAGGCACTGAGGCGCTTGTGGAGAGCCTCCTCCCGCCAGCCCGCCTGCCATCCCCACTCCCGCGCCCCGCACCGTGTTGTAGAACTCGGCGATGGCAGGCACGATGGTGTAGTTGTCCTCGCACCAGTCCACCTCCGAACTGCCAGCCCGCAGCTGGTCCCACCAGTGCGGGGCGCTCATGGCCGCTCTGGGGCATTGGAGCAGCTGCTCCTGCAGCCGAGAAGAGGCCAGAGCTGCTGCTGTAAGCTAACAGCGGCAGCGGCAGCAGCGGTCGCTTTATGCACAGCTGGGAAGCCGCCGGATGTGGCGCCTCCTCTGCCGGCCTCCTAGCGCTCAGCTCCGCCTGTTGGACGTGACTCGCTCGCAGACCCCGCCCCCGGCTCCGCCCCCTGTGGGAGCCCGCTGGCAGAGAGCCGGCCACGCCCACCGGGGGGGCCGGGAAGTGCGTTGGATGGGATCGAAAGGAGGTAGTATCCGGCTTCAGAAGCTTCTAGGCTCTATCTCTGCAGGTGTTCAAAGGCCTAGACGGTGCTGCGCACGCCTGCCCACGCCCACCTCCTGGCTCACACTCCCAGGCGCCTCCTCCTCCCCACCCGCACCCCCCTATTGTGCAAAGAGTTCTAGAGCCCATCCTGGCAAAAATTAAACATTTTTTCCCTCCCACAAAGGAGAGACCCAGGGTACCCAAGCCCCTATGCAGTCTTGGGGTGTTTGCTTTAATACCCCTGCTCTGTGCGTGGACGCCTGCGCTCCTACTCGAGTAAGGCCCTGGGTCCCTTCGAAGCAGATAAAGACCGGCTTCGTACCCTGGGCTGAGGCAGGAAGACCTTAGGGGCTGAAATGGCAGCCTCGACGACCCTACCATGCAGCCTCTGCCGCCCACTCCCGGATAGAGCACCAATGCAATTTCAAATACGTTCCTGCCCTCGGTCCCCTGGACTCCAGCATTAGGCTTTGTCTTCCATTAGACCTGAGGACGTACTTCAGCCATCCAGCCCACGAAGGATGTGGTATGGCAGGTATGACATCTCCAGAACATCCAAAGTACAAAAGATGATGACACATATGTAGCACTTATTATGTGCCAGGCGGTGTTTGAAGAGCTTTCATGTTATCGCTCATTTAGTGCTCCCAACGGGATCCTGCTAGAAAGCAAAGTCAGGATAATCTCAGATCTTCTCATAACTGCTTTGCTTTGCTGTAACTATTCTGTAGTTTCTAAATTAAAGTTAATCTGGTCCCAGCAATTCTTAGAGGAAGCAATTCTTAGAGGAAGCTTAGAGGAAGCCAAAATATATATATATTTTTTTGGTAGTAGCTCTGGTCCTCCTTCCTTGGGGGGTTGTAGGATTCCAGGTCAGGGCAGTGGCAGTGGCACGAGAGATCCTGGTCAGCAATCCGTGGTAGCTGTCACCAGGATCTCCTTTCTCAAGCCTGTGTGGTACCCTGAAGACCAGCAGCTCCCCAGGGACTGCCCTCTCTCTGGCTTGACTGTCCAGTGGGAACCTGGCTGTGCACCCAGTGTCCATCTTTCACAGACACCTGCCAGCCATTTGCATGTCCCCAAATCTCCATCACTGGCAGGAGCTATAAGCCCCAACTCCTAATGTCCAGAAAATCCAGCTTTCTCCCCTGGGGGCCAAACACACTCCTTTCCCCTTTGTCCCCACTTCTATCCAGTCCTCCTAGAGAGCCAATTCCATTAGGTAAACTGGGACCGTCTCCTAAGGTCAGAATTACCCAAACCTGCCGGAGACCCAGTGAGAGCTGGCCACTTAAGTGGGAGGGGGAAAATATTTCCCATGACTGCAAAAGAAAAATACATCAGCTAATTTATCAGTGTCTCAGAGTGCTATACCAACTGTGTAGCAATAGTTTTCCATGTCAGGATTTTACTCCTGCCAATATTATAAGTGGAAATATCCATATCATTATTAACTCCATTATTGGGGAACAGTGTGTACTTCCAGGACTTTTTTCCAAGTTGTTGTCCTTTCAATCTTAGTTGTGGAGGGCGCAGCTCAGTTCCAGGTCCAGTTGCCGTTGTTAGTTGCAGGGGGCGCAGCCCTCCATCCCTTGAGGGAGTCAAACCCGCCACCTTGTGGTTGAGAGGCCACTGGCCCATGTGGGAATCGAACAGGCAGCCTTCGGAGTTAGGAGCACAGGGCTCTAACCGCCTGAGCCACCGGGCCGGCCCCATTATTAACTCTTAAAGGTGTAAAACATACCATTTTTTATAGGCCAGTGGCTCTCAAAGTGTAGTCTCCCTTTCAAGGGATGCACAAGGTCAAAACACTTTTCCTATTAACACTGACATTATCTGCCGTTTTTGCTCCTTCTTTCACCAGTATACACTGGAGTTTTCCAGAAACTGTGTTGTGTGATGTCAACATCTCTTTGACAGCTAATGGAATATGTGTTTATGTATTTGGTATTCAGAGTCTTTAAGTTTCTACTATCATAAATATCAAAAGATATTACCACATAAACAAAAGTTCTTTATGGTCCTCGGTACTTTTTAAGAGTATAAAAGGAGTCTTCAGGTCAAAAAGGTTAAGAGCTGGTATTTAAAAATTCCAAATTAAACTATTTGTAATGTTTGTTTATCATTTAGAATTTTAAAATACTTATCGAGTGGAAGCTTTTAGACTTAGACATACACTGTTTTCATGCATCATTCTTGTGCAAACATAAAAAGGACAATATAAGCAAAATAAAGTCATTAAGGAATTCTTGTAACTCTTTACACTCAGAACCTCTATTCTTCTAAATCATTTTTAACTCAAAGCTGTTGGTGTCCTTCATTACCAGGTGTGGGTGAGGCAGTATGTCTTACGAATACTCCACTACTGTTTGCCTCCAAAGCCGCTGATACCTACTATCCATATTCTGATGCTGACAGGTCCTTGATCTTACCTGAAGGTGTCAGGGGAAGGTTTTCAGACAACAGACGGCATGTTTCTTTTCCAGATGGGCCTTACATGATTTGTTGACAGAAACGTGGAGATTACAGTTGTCAAGTCATCCCCCCAGGAATAGCCACTGAGTTTGTGCATGTTCAGGCAGTGACAACACATCTCCACCCCCATCTGGCCATCCGTGATTATAAAATGCCCTCCATTGTTAAGATGCATCAGGACTTCAGAGACATTACAGTGCAAAACAACGTGAGTTTTAGCACCAATGAAATATGGAATTCATTGGATAGAATTCATCCTTTGCTCCAGGTTCTACTAAAAGAATGATGGGGAGTTTTCCTCCTACATAGGAACTCTTATTGTCAATGACAATTCTGTTTCAAAATCAAAGCCAACCACTTGGGTTCCGTCTAATTACAACTGCACAGAGAGTGCTCAAGCCAAAGGCCATTGGTGAGTAAAGGATGCAAGTTACATTTCTCCAAAGACATCATTGTTGGTCTTGCCACTGTGTTAAAATTTTTCTGTTTTGATAGACTCTCTCCATTGTTAACATTTTTTCAATGACTATAACCTTAGTAATTTAACAGTGGGACCTATCATTAGGTCATTAATTTTGAAATTGATTTATATTAATAGTATGATGCCTTAGTGACTACTGTTAATGGTTTAATACAAAATGTGATTATCTGGTGTAAACAGAATTTGGGGAGAATGGGGGTGGGGTGGGCGGGTCACAGGAGAGAAGAGGGAGGGCATCTGTGTTGTGACAATGAGTTTGCTTGTGATGCTTTTGGTCTAAATATGAGTCAGTGATACAGATCCATGAGAGAGCAGGTTTTGAGAACCACCCTTGCAGGGAAGTCAGGATGCCAGCATCTTCTATTTTTACAGAGTTTATAACTGTGTCTATTTGGTCTAAGTAAATATCTGATGATAAATATCCAGTGCAACCAGTTCCACAAGTGGAAATCCTCAAATCACAAATTCTTCCTTAGGTAAAAAACAAACAAACAAACAAAAAATGCAAGCACCTGTAGAAATAAAACAACTGTGGTTTCCAGGCCAGCGCCATTAGCATCACCTAGAAACTTGTTAGAAATGCAGAATTCGAGGTCCATATCCCAGACTTATTGAATCAGAAACGGGGCGTGGAGTCCTACAATCTCTGGCTTAAAAAGTCCTCCAGGTGATTCTGACCCAAACTCAAGTTTGAGACCCACTGTTTTAGCCAACGTGTGGTGAGACAAATTCACTATGGACTATACACTTTGCTTCCCTGAAAAACCAAATCCAAGCCAAGACTGCTGCTGCCACAAAGGAAAGGAGGAAGAAGAGAAGCCCAAGAGAGGAAGTAATCATATTTTGGTAGCAAGGCTAGAGGGAACAGAAAAAAAATGACATGTCAATACAGTCAATAAAATCCCAATTAAGGGAAACTCTTCGTGCCAAACAACACAATTTCTTAAAAGAAAAGATGGCGAGGAAAGCTATAGATTTCCTCTAGAGACGTAACCAATTGCAATGTGCAGACTTTGTTTAGATCCTAAATCAAAGTGTAAACAAATACTTTTTAGGGCAATTAGGAAGATGTAAACACTGGATATTTGAATGATATTGGGGAGTTGTTGATTGGGGAGATGATGATGGGATGATGATTAAGTTTTAAAACAGGAGTCTTCAAAAGGCTATATGTGGGGTGGCCGGTTAGCTCCTTTGGAGTGTGGTGCTGATAACACTAAGGTTGCCAGTTCAATCCCCGCATGGGCCACTGCGAGCTGCACCCTCCTTCAAAAAAAAAAAAAAAAAAAAAGGCTATGTGTAGTTTAAGATTCCATTTTTATGACAGTCTGGGAAAGGTAAAACTAAAGAATAGAAAATAGACCTATTTTTAGAAAATATGTTATTTGGAGGTGGGAGAAGGAGTTCCCTGCAAGGGGCAGAGGGGGGAGTTTTGAGGGGTGACAGAGCTGTTCTATTCCTGATTGTGATGATTATATAACTAAGTGAGCTTATAAAACCTCAGACTTGTACCTTAAAAGGTAAATTTTACTGCATGTAAATTATACCTTAATAAACTTGACCAAAACCAAAAATAAACCCAAAAAAATGCATTGTTGTTTAGAGATACATACTGAAATATTTACAGACAAAATATACTGTCTGTGGTTTGCTTTGAAATAACAGGGGATGCTGTTGCTTTGTGGGTATAGCCGGAACACTTTCCATTTCCCACAGTGGAAAGCCTTTGAAGCTAAACGCATTCAACTAGCCTCTCTACTTTGTAGGAGTTTAAAGTTTTCCATAATAAAAAGTTTTTTTAAAAACTAAAGAAGCAAAACGCTTCATTAATTACGGTGTCCCCACAAGCACCCATGTAGCCAAGAACCCAGAAGGCGGGTTAGCGAGCGAGGGCTGAGGGCTCAACCTTTAGCAGTGGGAACCCTTAAAGCAGCAGTTCTGGTGGAACCTGTGGTTGTTACCTGTCCCCTTCATTCCACACGGCACAGGACTAGCAGGGAGGTTATGGCAAACAGTCTAAGAGGGCACCCTCCCTGGCCTCTGCTTGTTAGGCCCTTTCACCAAGGGAGCTGTTGGTAAACAAGCTGATTATGAGCAGCCTGGATGCGTTCCAAGTGGTGCTGTGGCCACTGACTTTCGGGAACCAGGAAGCTAGAAAGGTCAGGGACTGGTCAGTGCCATGCCTCACAATGCAGGGGGTCCCTTGGGGCGGGGCTCTTTGGTTCCTGCAATGTGTTGGGAGGAAGTCTGCCCTGCTCCATCAGAAACATCATCGTTCCCAATGGAAGGGCCACGTCACAACGGCCCATAAACCTCATGCTTCCTGCACTCTGCCTTCGGCCTTTCAGGGACCAAGAAAGAACTTAGGGACATGAAGGCAGTGGGAATCAAGAGGGAGGCGGCTGGTGGGGGTAAAATGTGAGGAAGGGACTGATGAAATTTATTTGCTGGAGAAGAAAGGTACATAGACTGGGCAGGAGCTTGAAGAAGGGTTACGGAACATTCCTTTAGTATAGGAGAGACTTCAGCAAATTTGAGCCTAAGCAAAAGGCACCCAGGTAGAGAAACAGATTTAAAATGTGAAAGAAAAAAAGGGTAAAGATCGCACAGGAGATAAATTGGAAACTCGGTATCTTACAATTTGCCTGAAGAGAAGGGATGGCGTGGAGTAGACATGTTTGTCTGTCACAGCATCCCCTCTTTTTCTGGGGCGTTCTGCTGCTTCTTCAATGGGGGCTGCCTACCTCCCACTTCCCTTGCCCCCAGCTCCACTCACATGGCTACCACTGTCATTCAAATTGTTTTCTCCTATAAGTAAATGTTGTTTTTCTCTGGCTGCTTTTAAGAGTTTTTTCTTTGTCTTCAGTTTTCAGAAGTTTAATTATATTGTGTCTTGATGTGAATTTCTTTGGGTTCATTCTGTTTGGAGTTTGCTCAGCTTCTTGAATCTGCACATTTGTCGCTTGCCAAATTTGGGAAGTCTTCACTCATTTTTTCTTCAAGTAGTTTTTCAGCCTGCTTTCCTCCTCTCCTTCCAGGACTCTGATAACATGAATAACATAAATATTAGATTTTTTTTTTTATGTTCCAGTTCCCTTAGGCTCTGTTCATTTTGGTGGGGGGGGAATAATGGGGAACAGTGTGTTTTTCCAGCCCATCAGTTCCAAGTCATGTCATTGTCCTTCAGTCTAGTTGTAGAGGGCGCAGCTCAGCTCCAAGTCCAGTTGCCGTTTTCAATCTTTAGTTGCAGGGGGTGCAGCCCACCATCCCATGCAGGAATTGAACCGGCAACCTTGTTAAGAGCTCGCGCTCTAACCAACTGAGCCATCTGGCTGCCCCTCCTGCTCATTTTTTTGAAATCTATTTTCTCTGTTGTTCAGATTAGGTAGGTAATTTCTATTGTTCTATCTTCCCGTTCGCTGATTCTTTCAACTACTCCCTTCATTCTACTATTGAGTCCATCCATTGAGCTTTTTATTTGGTTATTATAGTTTTCAGTTCTAAAATATCTATTCTTTATAGCTTATATTACTTTTCTGAGACTTTCTTTACTAAGTCTTATTTTTCTTGTATTTCAAGCAAAATATTAATTGCTCATGGAAGCATTTTGATCATGTGTTTTAAAATCATTGCCAGGTAGTGTTAACATCTCTGTGATCTCCATCTTTGCATCTGTTTTCTTTTTTTCACTCAGTGTGAGATCTTTCTCATTCTTGATATGCAGAGTGGTTTTCTATTGAAACCTTGACATTTTCATTACTATGTTATACAGCTCTGATATTATTTAAACAGAGGTTATAGTGGGCTTTCTCTGATGCTGCTTTGGTACGGGAGGGGAGAGATAACTGCCTTATTTCTGCCAGGTGGAGATAGATGTCCAAACTGCCGCACTGACACCTGAGAGGGGACTCCTCTTTATTAATGGTGAGAGTGGAAGTCCAGACTCTCCATGTGGTTTCCACTGACAGCACGGGGTAGGGGTGGTCTCATTACTGGCCAGCTGGGATGAAAGATCAACCCCCTACTTGGCTTTTCAGACACTGCCTGGCAGGATTATTTGGAAACCTCATTACAGCCTCATAAGGATAGAAGTCTAGGTTTCCAGTCAACCTTCGCTTGTGTGGTTGGGATTGGGTCAAAATTTTTTGTTTGTTTTCCTGTGGTGTTTGGCTGGAATAGAACGTTATTATCTGAAATTTCTGTCTTGCTAAAGCGGCCCCTTTCCTGCTCCTCTAACTACAGAAAGCAGGCTATTGTTGAGGATTTTTTGTCGATGCCTCTTGGCATTCTGAGTTGCTGCCTCCTTCAGTTCCAAGTCTCAGCTGTCTGAGGCAAAAAGAAAACCCAGGGAACGTACCACCAGGTCGTTACTGAGATTCTGAGTCTCTAGCCAGCCTGCCTGCTTCTCTCCACGTTTAGGATGCTTGTTTTATATATAATGGCTGGGGCTTTTCGTTGTACATAGGCGGAGGAATGGGAAACATGTATCTAGTCCATATTCCTGGAAGCAGAATTCTATGGGAGCATATTTTTATAGCAAGTTAGTGGTCTCTCCAATACCATGGGACCTTACAGGTGGCTAAGAGGGGATGCAGACAAAAGAGAGAAGAGGCAAGGACTGAGTCAAGAGGCAAGAAGCAGGGAATCATAAAGGAAGCTAAAAAAGCACAGCTAGTGAGGTAGGAGGAAAAACAGAAGACGGAGCAAGATGACTATAGTTAATGACCTTTTAAAAAGGATAGTTTAAGTGGGGACACAATCATGACTAAAGCGGGTTTAAGAAAGAATGGGAACAAAGTGAAAGAAGCAAGTTACGAAAGCTACATATTGTGTGATTCCATTGATATGAAATGTCCATAATAGCCCAATCTATAGAGACAGAAGTCAATTAGTGGTTGCCTAGGGCCGTGGTTGATGGGGCAGTTTGGGGGAATGGGGAATGACTTCTAATGGGTATGAGGTTTCTTTTGAGGGGTGATGAAAATTTTTTAATTAGATTGTGGTGATGGTTGTACAACTCTGAGATTTTTTTTTAAAATGGAATTGTATACTTTAAATGGATAAATTATATAGTATATAAATTATATTTCAATAAAGCTGTTAATGAAGGAAAGAAGGAAGGAAGGAAGGAAGGAAGGAAGGAAGGAAGGAAGGAAGGAAGGAAGGAAGGAAGGAAGGAACTGAGGGAGAGAGGAAAGGAGGGAGGAAAAAAAGAAGGGATGAAAAAGAAAATGACATGCATTGGCAAAAAATATGAAACTTTTATGCAGGACAAATTTTCTTTATATAAAAAGTGTTAACAATCCAACAGAAAAAAAACTGGTAAAAGATACAACAGAAGAATATATAAAAAGATGCTTAACTCATAGTAGTAGAACTATAAATTACATTGAAATAACATTTATTTCATCTATCAGAGCGACAAAATCCTACAGTGTGTTAACATTTGGCAAGACTTTAGGAAAATGGGTACTCTCGGACATCGGTAGTGGGCGTGTAAATTGGAACAACCCCCCATGGAGAGCAATTTATTAGTATCTATCAAAATTACAAATGTATATAAACTTAGACCAGGCATTTCTACCTCTAGTTATTATCTTATATTTTTACTTCCAGACATGGGACATACTTACATGCAGGGTCATTCATATAATTACAGGTTTTTTTGTAACAGCAAATAACTGGAAACAAATGTCCACTGGGAGGAGACCAATAAAAGACAGTGAGGAAGCTCTTCATGTACTCATAGTAAATGAGAAAATTCCCCATGATGTATTATTAAGGGGAAAATACAAGGGAAAACATGACATATATAATATGTTGCCATTTATATTTAAATATATATATATATATTTGTAGCAACCAAAACAATCTCTGAATGTATAAACAAAGAAGCTAATAATTCTAGATAACTATGCAGCATGAGAGGGGGAACTGGAAGGTAGAGTGAGAAAGCTGTATACCTTTTCATAATTTTTGAAATTTTAAGCATATTTTTAAGAAAAGAGGAGAGAATATGAGGTGAGGTAGTGGATATAATAAGTATAATAATTTATCTTAGTCTATTTGGACTATTATACCAAAAATACCATAGACTGGGAAGCTTAACAACAACATTTACTTCTCACAGTTCTGATGGTCATGAAGTCCAAGATCAAGGCTCTGGCAGGTTCAGGGTCTGGTAAGAGCCCACTGCTTCATAAATGGCCATGTTCTCACTGCATGGTGAAAAGGGCACGGGAGTTTTCTTGGGCCTCTTTTACAAGGGCACTAATCCCTGGTGAGAGTCACCCTTACGACCTAATCTCCTCCCAAAGCCCACCTCCTAATACACCTTGGGGGTTAGAATTTCAACTCAAGGCATTTTCGGAGGACACAGCCATTCAGTGTATAGCACAGTTATTACAGCTTTGCAATAAGGAAGAGGGTAGGGATTTGCAAAGAAGTGGTAGCTGGAGAAGGTGGTGGGGTCAAAATGCGATTTTTTTAAGATGGGAGATATTCCAGCATGTTTTTTAGGCTGATGGGAATAATACAGACATTTAGATCGTTTCATGCCTTTTGCTATACACGTATTACACGTATACTTTTTAAATACCTCCATCATATCTCTATTTTTCTGCTTATATGTTTCTTTCTCTATTGGGTAAAACATTCCCGGAAGGCAAGGACCATCCCTATTCATTTGTGTGTCTCCCGTCCCTCACCTGGTCCTGACATGAAGTAGGTGCTCAGCACGTTTGTTAAATGGTGTCGGAGAAGCTCCACCCCGTGGCTGAACCCATCCAGAACACCTCAGCGCCAAGTGCAGGTTTCCCTCTCCTCCTTGTACAGTGAGGTGAGCTTGGGTTGGAACAATAAGGAAAGACTCCCAAAAGCAGCACAACGTAAAGCAGACAGAGAGGAGAAAAGCAGGCATTACAGTGAGAATGACACGAGCTGAGTTAGAGAGACATGGGTAATGACAGTGATGTATGGTGGTCGGAACGATGAGAAGAGCTAGCATCCATTGAAAGTCTACTGTGCACCAATAACTGTTTAACTTGTTCCACATATTAGTTCATTTATCCCTGACAAGAACTCTATAAGGAAGGTATTGTCACCATTTTACAGATGGAGAAACGAAGGCACAGAGGGAGCAAGGAAGTTGTCCAAAGTCACAAAGCATCAAGGAATGAAAATACATGGGACAAAAAGAAGATTGTCCTGATGTAGTGACTTGACCTGATCAAAAACAGATTTATTCTTGCACGTTTCCTGTTGTCCCTTTTCCTTCCTGCCCACTACCAAATATTTCATAAATGTATGCCACAGCTTTTTTCCACAACTGCAAAAACATCCCTTCGTCCCTGACCCAAGGGGTGAGAAATCCATTGTAATTCTTGCTCCTATATACAGTTCCAGAAATAATGCCAAGGAGTTTTCCTAGCTTCATTTCTTTAACTTCCTTTCCCAAACACAGTGTGGCATGTTTTAAAATTAGTTTCTTCCTACAAATAGATATTGCCCTTGAAATTTCATTTTTTCTACCTAAAACGATCTTTTCTCTTGTTTTCTTGACTTCAGCCAAATATGAAACAGCTTACTAAAACACACGAACTCATTTCCCCTCTTACTACTTCTCTTCCTTTCTGTACTTATACCTCCCTTCAGAAAAATATCCCCTTTTTCAAACACACTTGAAAAACTCTTTTACCAGTAAGTTAGGGAAAATTTTACCTTTACTGATTGCTCTGGGATTATTATGATGTTATTAGATACTTAATGTTATTAGATACAAAAATGTGTTCTGTTTAGTCAGGATCCTTGTAGTTGAGAGACCCTACCTTTGGGCCCTGTTATAGGCTGAATTGGGTCCCCTCCCCCCAAATTCTTATATTGAAAGCCTAACCCCCAGTACTTCAGAATGTACCTGTATTTGGAGATAGAGTCTTTAAAGAGGTAATTCAGTTAAAACGAGGTTATTACGGTTGGCCCTAATCCAATAGGATTGATGTCCTTTCAAGAAGAGGAGGTTAGGGCCGGCCTGGTGGCTCAGGTTGTTGGAACTCCATGCTCCTAACTCCGAAGGCTACCAGTTCGATTCCCACATGGGCCCATGGGCTCTCAACCACAAGGTGGCGGGTTTGACTCCCTCAAAGGATGGTGGGCTGCACCCCCTGCAACTAGCAATGGCAACTGGACCTGGAGCTGAGCCGCACCCTCCACAACTAAGACTGAAAGGACAACAACTTGAAGCTGAACAGCACCCTCCACAACTAAGAGTGAAAGGACAGCAACTTGACTTGGAAAAAAGTCCTGGAAGTACACACTGTTCCCCAATAAAGTCCTGTTCCCCTTCCCCAATAAAATCTTTAAAAAAAAAAAAAAAAGAAGAAGAAGAAGAGGAGGTTAGGACACAGACATACAGGAAAATCACGTGAAGACACAGGGCAGATGGCCATCTATAAGCCAAAGAAGAGTCTCAAAAGAACCCAGTCCTACCAGCATGTTAGTCTCAAGACTTCTAGCTCCAAAATGTAAGAAAATACATGTCTGCTATTTAGCCGCCCAGTTTGTGGCATTTTGTTATGGGAGCTCTAGCAAATTAAGACAGGCCCCCACCCAAAGCCCACCTCTTATACTGTGTCAAACACTCATTTTCCAAACCTGTATACCCAATAGCTTATTGGATGTCTGCACTTGTATATCCCATAGACCCTTCACACTCAGTGTGTGCAAAACATCTCCCCATTTCCCCCACTCCCTGCCCCTGGCAGCCACTATTCTAATCTCTGTGTCTATGTTTTTAAGATTCCATATGTATGTGAGATGACACAGTATGTGTCTTTCTCTGACTTATTCCACTTAGCATAATACCTTCTAGGTCCATCCTTGTTGTCTCAAATGGCAGAATTACCTTCTTTCTATGGTTGAATAATATTGCATTGTATGTGTACACATTTTCTTTATCCATTCATCAATTGATTGGACACTTAGGTTGTTTCCATGTCTTGGCTATTGTGAATCATACTGCACTGAATGTGGCGTGCAGATATCTGTTAGTTCCCCAGGCTAATGGGATGGCTCCGGAATCAGTCTTGTTAGGTTTGAGTCAGTAATGAGGATGTTACTGGGTCTGCAGTGGAGTCCATTGTCGGTGGGCTTGTTACCAGGGGCCTGGGCTGGCATGCATCCTGTCTGGTCCCTAGTAGTATGGAACTGCCTCCGGTACCGTGTTCGAAAGGGTGGTGCTGGGACAAGGGTTCACTTCAGGTTTCACAGCAGGGTCCTCAGACAGCGAGTCTATTACCAGGTACGTGGATGTAGCTTCCACCAGGTCCCTGGGAGGATCTGGTCATTGGATGGACCCCTGAGTGAGCAGGACTGGCTCTGAGAAAATAAATGTTTTCAGGACTATGGCTGAGAAGGGCTAACATTGAGGCCCAGGCCTGTTTCAGGTTTCACAGCCAACACTGAGGTCTTCAGACCCGGATCTGGAGGCATGGATTGGGATGTCCCCCCGCCAGGTCCCTGGGTGGGCTGGACTGCTCCATGGCCATGGCTAGAGGGGCCTGAGCCAAGTGTAGGCCCCTTTCAGGATGTCCAGGGCACAGACAGGAGCGTTTCCTGCCCGCCCTTGTGCCAGCAGGACTGTTCACAGATTGTAGCTGGGATGGGCTGGAGCCATTACAGGGCTGTTTCAAAATCTAGTTTGACCAAGTTTCGCAGGCTTTCTTCCAGGGGCTCCTGGGTCACACCTGAGTGGCTGGAGCCAGTTCGTGTGCCACTTCAGGGTCCATAGCCAGGACCAAGGTCTGTATGCCTATTACCCAATGCACAGGTAGACGTGACTCCTGGATCCCCTATCACATTGTGCTGGTGACAGAACCAAAGCCAAATGCCACTGTTGCTGAGTCCTCAGGGGTACGGAACTGTTTCTGGGTCTGCAGCCTCAGCCGTGGTTGGCGAGTCAGTAGCCCGGGTGGGGACCTGCTTTCTCAGAACGGCTCTCCTCAGTCTTGGATTGCACAGCGGTTTCACAATCTACCTGGATCCCAAAGTTCCCACAAAGGTACTTCTGTCCCTGGACGGATGCCAGTTGTTGGTGGGGGTCGGGGGGAGTCTGAGCAAGGGACATTTTACGCAGCCATCTCACTGACGTTACCACTTTGAGTATACCTAAAGATTTGATTTCTATGTAAATGTAAATATTTTTTTTAATAAATTAAAAGAATAAAAAGGAAAACCACAAAATGTAATATATAGTCGGCCCTCTGTATCTGTGGGTTCTGCATCCACAGATTCGACTAACTGCAGATCAAAAATATTCAAAAAACGGTGTTAGGTTGCTGCTACGTGTACTATGTAGTTAGGCCTACATGGCGGTGTCTGTACTGAATGAAGATGGACAGACTTTTTCTTCTTGTCATTGTTCCCTAAATAGAGTATAACAACTATTTACATAGTGTTTTATAAGACAGTTAGGTATTATAAGAGATCTAGAGATGATTTCAAGAACAGGCAGACCTCAGAGATACTGTGGTTTCGGTTCCACAATCAAGTGAACATCGCCGTAAAGTGAGTCACATGGATATTTTGGATTTACCAGTGCATATAAAAGTTATGTTTCCACTACACCATAGTCTAATTGAGTGTGCAATAATGTCGCGTCTAAAAAAATAATAATGTGTGTACCTTAATTTAAAAATATTGCTGAAAAATGCCAACCATCATCTGAGCCTTCAGTGAGTCATAATCTTTTTTGCTGGTGGTGGCTCTTGCCGCAATGTTGATGGCTGCTGACTGCTCAGGGAGGTGGTTGCAGATGGTTGGGGTGGTTGTGGCAGTTTCTTAAAATAAGACAATGAAATTTGCTGCATTGATTGACTCTTCTTTCACCTGTGATTTCTCTGTAGCATGTGATGCTGCTGTTTGATAGCATTTTAGCCACAGTAGAACTTCCAAAATTGGAGTCAATCCTCTCAAATCCTGCTTCTGCTTTATCAACTACGTTTATGTAATATCCTAAATCCTTTGTTGTCAGTTCAACATTCTTCACGGCATCTTCACCAGTAGATTCCATCTCAAGAAACCACTTTCTTTCTTCACCCAAAAGAAACAAGTCCTCATCTTTTAAAATTTTATCATGAGATTGCAGCAGTTCAGCCACATCTTCAGGCCCCACTAATTCTCTTGCTATTTCCACCCCATCTGCCGTTACTTCCTCCACTGAAGTCTTGAACCTCTCAAAGTCATCCATGAGGGTTGGAATCAGCTTCTTCTAAACTCCTGTTAATATTGATATTTTGACCTCTTCCCATGGTTCACAAATGTTCTTTTTTTTTTTCTTTTAAAGATTTTATTGGAGAAAGGGAACAGGACTTTATTGGGGAACAGTGTGTACTTCCAGGACTTTTTTCCAAGTCAAGTTGTTCTTTCAATCTTAGTTGTGGAGGGCGCAGCTCAGCTCCAGGTCCAGTTGCCATTGCTAGTTGCAGGGGGCTCAGCCCACCATCCCTTGTGAGAGTCGAGGAATCTAACTGGCAACCTTGTGGTCAAGAGGATGTGCTCCAACCGAGTCATTCGGGAGTTCAGCGGCAGCTCAGCTCAAGGTGCTGTGTTCAATCCAAATGTTCTTAATGGCATCTAAAATAGTGAATCCTTTCCAGAAGGTTTTCAATTTACTTGCCAAGATAACATCAGAGGAATCACTATCTATGGCAGCTACAGCTTTATGAAATGTATTTATTAAATAATAAGACTTGAATGTTGAAATTATTCCTTGATCTATGAGCTGCAGAATGGCTGTGTTAGCAGGCATGAAAATGACATTTTTCTCACAATACATCTCCATCAGAGTTCTTGGATGACCAGGTGCATTGTCAATGAGCAGTAATATTTTGAAATGAATCTTTTTCTCTGAGCAGTAGGTCTCAACAGTTGGCCTAAAATACTCACTAAACCATGTTGTACACAGATGTGCTGTCATTCAGGCTTTATTGTTCCATTTCTAAAGCACAGGCAGAGCAGATTAAGCATAATTCTTAAGGGCCCTAGGACCTTTGGAATGGTAAATAAACATTGGCTTCTACTTAAAATCACCAGCTGCATTAGGATCTAACAAGACAGTGAGCCTGGGGTGGCCGGATGGCTCAGGTGGTTAGAGTGCTAGCTCTCAACAAGGTTGCTGGTTTGACTCCCGCATGGGATGGTGGGCTGCACCCCCTGCAACTAAAGATTGAAAACGGCAACTGGACTTGGAGCTGAGCTGTGCCCCCCACAACTAGGTTGAAGGACAACGACTTGACTTGGAGCTGATGGGTCCTGGAAAAACACATTGTTCCCCAATATTCCCAAATTAAGGAAAAAAAAGATGGCATTAATCAAATGAATGTTAGCGTCATTCATTGTATGTATATTTTAAAAAAAAAAAGACAGTGATCCTGCCCTGTGAAGCCTTCGAAGCAAGGCATTAACTTCTCCTCTCTAGCTATGAGAGTTCTATGGCATCTTCTTCCAGTATAAAACTGTTTTATCTACATTGAACACCTGCTGTTTCGTGTAGCCACCTGCATTAATTATCATAGCTAGCTCTTCTGGATAACTTGCTGCAGCTTCTCCATCAGCACTTGCTGCTTCACTTTGCACATTTACTTTATGGGATGGCTTTTTTTCTTAAACCTCATGAATCAACCTCTGCTCAAACTTCGAACTTTTCTTCTGCAGCCTCCTCACCTCTCTCAGCCTTCATAGAATTGAGGAGAGTTAGGGCCTTGCCCTGGATTAGGTTTTGGCTTAAGGGAATGTTGTGGCTGGTCTGAAATGTTCATCAACACACGAATGAATAAACAAAATGTGGTATTTAGATACAATGGAATATTATTCAGCCTTAAAAAGGAAGGAAATCCTGTCACATACTACAACATGGATGAACTCTGACGACATTATGCTAGTGAAATCAGCCAATCACAAAAAGACTACTACTGTATGATTCCATTTATATGAAGTGTCTAAAGTAGTCAAATTTATAGAAAAAGAAAGCAGAAGGGTGGTTATCAGGTTCTGGGAGAGGGGGGGAAAAGGGAGCTGTTTTTAATGGATATAGAGTTCTAGTTTTACAAGCTGAAAAAGTTCTGGAGATCTGTTTCACAACAATGTGAATATGATTAACACTACTGAATTGTATACTTAAAATTTAAGATGGTAAATGTTATGTGTTTTTCACCATAATTAAAAAATGCATTAAATAAAAGGAAACTGAGCAGTAGTCCTGGACTTTATTCTTTGCCTCATGTCAACTCACTACCACTACTTCAATAAAAATAAATAGAGCTAAAAAATAAAAAATAAAAAACAATAACAATGGGCAAAGGACTGGAATAGACATTTCTCCAAAAACGATACACAAATGGCCAACAAGTACACAAAAGATGTTCAACATCATTAGTCATAAGGGAAATGCAAATCAAAACCACAATGAGGTACCATTTCACACTCACTAGGATGGCTATAATTTAAAAAGAAAAAAATAACGAAATAAGTGTTGGCTAGGATGTAGAGAAATTGGAGCCCTCATACGTTGCTGGTGGGAATGTAATATGGGTCAGCTGCTGTAAAAATAATTTGGCAGTTCCTCCAGGCGTTAAACACATAATTACCATATGACTCAACAATTCCACCCTTAGGTATATACCCCAAAGAACTGAAAACAGTGGTATTCAAACATACCAGCACTATTCATAATAGTCAGAAGTTGGAAACAACCTAAAAGTCCATCAGTGGCTGAATGGATAAAAACATTCTGGCCTACACATAGTGGAATATTATTCAATCACAAAAAAGAATGAACTGATACAACATGGATGAACTTCAAAAACATTAGAAGCCAGACATAAAGGTCATATATTGAATAATTCCATACACGAGATATATAGAATAAGTAAATCCATAGAGACAGAACACAGATTGTGCTTGCCAATGGCTGATGAATGAAGGGAATAGGGAGCAACTGCTTAATGGGTACAGGGTTTCCCTTGGGGATGGTGAAAATGTTTTACAACAACTAGATAGAGGTAGTGCTTGCACAATATTGTGAATGTACTAAATACGGCTGAATTGTCCACTTAAAATGATTAACTTTGTTATGTCAATTTCACCTCAACAACAAAAAATTATATACACAGGCTTTAAATGCATCATGTCACCAATATTCTATATTTTAACCTCAGATGATCAAACAGGATTTAGTAGAATCTATCAACTTTGAATGTGAAGCGGGCCTAAACTCAAAAATGTGTGATACTAAAGTGGAAAATGGAATGTAATGAAGTTAAAATTGTATTTGTTTACTTGAATGCACTTTTTCTCTTGACAAAAAATATGTAGTAGGTAATACATTTTCTTTCCTTCCGAGTACTGATTGAGAGTGTGGGCTTCAGTGTTACATCACCTGGGTTCTCATTCTTGTTCTTCCAGAAATGTTCTGGAGGACTATCAAATGCACTCTATCTTTCCCACGTTTTTCTGTACTATTTAAGAGTTGCATCATTGCTGATTCAAGATTTACTATAATACATAAACTTATTCTCCCTCTGCTGGCTGTTTCCGTACTACCACACTCTAATAGACTAATACATACCAGAGCTGGGACTATGATCATTTGAAAATATTTACTGAGCACTTATTATGTGCCACGTACTTTGCTGCAACCTGAGGACCATAGTAAAGTTAAAACGTGAGCCCTGCCTTAATTTTTCATCTAGTAGAGGGGACAGACCATAAACAACCCATTTTTGTACCGTGGTTAAGTACTATAAAAGAAAAGTGCTATACTAGAGAATGAGAAGGATACTATTTGAGGCAGTGTAGTCACGAAAGGCTTCTCACTGGAGAGACGTCTAATCTGAAAGATCTTCGTGGCATTAACCAATGGCAATAGGTAAATTTGGGACTGTGGAAAACTTGTAAGGCTAGGATAAGGAGTTTGAGAAGTATTTAATTGCACTGAAAAATAAATGGTGCATTTCCAGCAAGGGAGTGATATAATTTTGTGTTTTAAAAAGATCGCAGAGGCAAGACAGAAAGCAGAGACTATTTAGAAGGCACCGATGGTGGCCTGGACTTGGGGTAATTGTGGTTATCGGCTAGCGTGACAGGGTGGCTAAGGATGTCATTTTGTGATAGAACAATGACTACAACGCGGTTGGAGGACAAAGGGACGAGTATTTAAAGGAAAAACATTTCAGGTTTTCAGGATGTCTTGTTGTGAACAGCCGGAACCAGAGCTGGCAAAACACGCTCCCGAACTGGAAATCTTCCCATGGAGCCTGAAGTACAGGAGAGCCCAAGAGAGCTAAACTCCGGTCCCGCCATCCTTCTTTGGTAGTAGCATCAGATAAAGAGTGTCCAGACCGAGTTGAACTAGCCCAGGGAAACGCGGGAAACATCAGGCAAGGGAGAGTCTAACCTTCAGAACTAAATCTGGCCGCCAGGATAAATCTCCGACACAGGTGCGTCCGTGACTTGCCTAATACCGTGTACACCTCACGACTGCAGCTTCGCCCCACCCCCGGAAGTACCGCCTCCCCATGGTCACTTCCGCTATCCCAGTTTTTTTTTTTTTTTTTTTTTTCTATCTCGCGAGAACTGGAAGTGTCTATGTGATCTGGGCTAAGCGGAAGTCGGGCCTCTTTTTCGTGGCGCCGCGGAGGCCGTCGGCTGCTTCAGGATGAAGGTTGGCAGTTGTTGTACTATGCTTGGGGAATGGGAATCGAGCCACAGAACACGGTGTTGCCGTAGTCGTAGCTTTCCAAAGCGCTGGCTCTAGGTAGAGAAGGGTCTGAGGTGGGAGAAAGCTCGCCCTTATGGGGCCAGAGCTCCTTGAGAGAGCGGATGGCGAGCGATTGCCGCTAGAGCTGCGCCGGGCGAGAGCGCCATGGTGGCGTCCTCGGGCCCAGCCGGGACAGATTCGGCCCCGCTGCCCAGTTGGCCGTCCCTGGGTCGGGTTCCTTACTCCTGAGTGTGTGAACGGCTATGGAGCACCATTCGCTCCCGCAGTCATTCCACAGGGCTTGAAAAACGTGCCTTATTTTTAGAGTGGTGTTTGTACGTTATTACGCACACGTGCTTTAGTGAATAAAACCGATATCACGTTTTTTGCTGATTGTGTGGGAATGAAATGAGACTTTTTGCAGTGGAATACCTTGGTGGTGGTTCTGCAGTTTTCATAAAACTCTTTTTCCCCCGTTTAATTCTTAGCTGAACATCTCTTTCCCAGCCACTGGCTGCCAGAAACTCATTGAAGTGGACGATGAACGCAAACTTCGTACGTTTTATGAGAAGCGTATGGCCACAGAAGTTGCTGCTGATGCTCTGGGTGAAGAATGGAAGGTAAAAGTTGATTACCAACCATATTGAATTGTTGCAGATAGTATTGAAGAGAAGTGGGAAACGCTGTTGGTAATTGTATGCATAATGGGGTTCAAACTCTGGATCCTATATGGCTGATCTTGGGTTAGTTTCTTCCAAATGATATATTTGTAAGATAGATCTGCTTCCTGGCAGGGTTGTGTAGATCAAATGGGAAAATAAATTGTACGCGGTTGTGCTGCAAGCTAATCTCCAAAGGGTATCGTTAAAAATGCCAAGAAGGGGTGTTTCTGATTTGTTGCTTGTTGATACTTGGGTTTCTTAACATAATCTTTCTTCCTCTGGATCTGTTACCTCTGGAAAAACCGGTTAGAGGTATGGCTTGATTGAAAAGAATTTGCTAATTGAACTTCTCAAATATTGGAAACAGACAAAATTGAGAGACTGGAGAAAAGTTTTAAGTTGTTTCATATTGGGCTTAATCTATTTCCTCAAATTGAGGGTGTTATTTCATAGAGGCCGTAATTCCTTATTTCATAATGTTATGTTCTGCAGGGTTATGTGGTTCGAATCAGTGGTGGGAATGACAAACAAGGATTTCCCATGAAGCAGGGTGTCTTGACCCATGGCCGTGTCCGCCTGCTCCTGAGTAAGGGGCATTCCTGTTATAGACCAAGGAGGACAGGAGAAAGAAAGCGCAAATCGGTTCGGGGTTGCATTGTGGATGCCAATCTGAGTGTTCTCAACTTGGTCATTGTAAAAAAAGGTGAGGCTTGTGTTTGAGGCTGTGGTTTTTTTGACATTGATTTAAAGCTGATTGTCCAAGTGCTTTTCCAGTGGAGTTTTATTTTGTTTTTGTTTGTTTTAATCAATGTATAAACAGTAACTTAGGGTTCTTTGTTAGGGAATTGAGTTAGAATTTATTTGTTCACTTGTCTTTTAGGGGAGAAAGATATTCCTGGTCTCACTGATACTACTGTGCCTCGTCGCCTGGGGCCCAAAAGAGCTAGCAGAATTCGCAAACTTTTCAATCTCTCTAAAGAAGATGACGTCCGCCAGTATGTTGTGAGAAAGCCCCTAAACAAAGAAGGTAGGAGAAATTATGCAGTTTAGGGCAAATTTCATTAATTTGTCGGCAGTGTTTTGTGTGCATATTTGCTATTTTCCTGGAGTTTTTAGGATATTGGAAAGGGTCAAGATACGCTATTGGTATACATTAAATTCATTGCTTTTGGATTAAGAGTTGAAAGAATGATAGAAAATTCTAGGACTATAATTGAATGTGCTCTCACCCCACACAATTGAGCTTTTTTCATATCAGAGGTTCTGTTTTTTGTTTACAAAAGAAATTTCATCTGGGATGTGGATAGCAAAATAAGAGTTGTGAGAATTAGAAGTTAGAAAAATACTGTATTCAGAATATTGGGGAACAGGCATTTGGGATTTTGGAGTTTTATATTTTAAAAAAGGCATGTTAATTAAGCAACATAACCCATCACCAGTGAGGTCTGTGGCAGTGATGCTCTAACAGTACTTCTGTAGTGAAATGAATGTTTTCATTAAACGGAATAAATGGCCTCTCAGTCCAGGTTGGGTTTTCCTGAGAAATCTGGGGGGGAAAAAAATTTGGTTGGGTTTTTTCAGGACTGGAGACTTAAACCTATACCTGGCATATACCGTATTTCCCCGAAAATAAGACCTAACCGTAAAATAAGCCTTAGCATGATTTTTCAGAATGACATCCCCTGAACACAAGCCCTAATGAGTCTTTTGGAGCAAAAATTAATATAAGACCTGGTCTTATTTCAGGAAAACACAGTAATAAGTGCTCATCGGTTACTCATTTCAAATATTTGGACACCACCTATGTGCCCAGTACTAAAGTGTTGAAGATACAATGTAGACAAATTATCATAAACTTAAAAACATTTAAAAAAATAATTGGCAGCTATATCAGAGTTTCCATAGTCATGCTTTTGGAAATACCATCAGTGTGGTAAGTGTGCTAGTTGATAGGTGTTTAGAAGATGGTTCTTGTGTCTTTATATTAAGGGGTTGTTTATCTTACTTTAAGCATAAGTTGAATAATGAATACTTAGAATATTTACCTGAGGTGGTCCTCCCACAAGGTGCCACAAACAAATGATTAAATCTGAAAAGACCTCTGAAGATCTATATTCCATAGAATATTGAATTATAAATCAGGCTAAATGAAGATGTTCTATGAAGAACACGTCACACATTTCTAATGTTAATGGTTTAGTTCCCCAGATTGGCAGGAAAAGAGATTCAAGCTAAATGGGACTTCAAAGCAAGGTGAGATAGTGAAGACAATCTAATAGTGGAAGGAAAAGCAAAGTGACTAGAAAAATCTTGAGAGTATGACTTCCTTGTTAAGTAACCTAAATTTACATGATCTTGGCATCCAAACTATAGGTATGGTTTAACTTAGGAGGATTAAATGTGCTAATTAAGGAAAATACTGACACTTAGTAAATAAAGTTAGCCTGGTTACTTTTTAGAAGGGCTTCTCAGTTTTCCTTTTTTTTTTTTTTTAAATAAAGTTATTTGTAATTTTTTTTTTAATAATTTTTATTGGGGAACTGTGTTTCTCCAGGGCCCATCAGCTCCAAGTCGTAGTCCTTTAATCTAGTTGTGGAGGGCGCAGCTCCTCTCCAAGTCCAGTCGCCATTTTCAATCTTTAGTTGCAGGGGGCGCATCCCATGTGGGGATCGAACCGACAACTTTGTTGTTGAGAGCCTGCACTCTAACCAACTGAGCCATCCAGCCACCCTGGAGCTCAGCGGCGGCTTGTTGCCTTCAATCTACTTGTGGAGGGTGCAGCTCACTGGTAATGTGGGAATCGAACCAGCAGCCCTGTTGAGCTCACGCTCTGACCAACTGAGCCATCCAGCCACCCCCGTTTTCCTTTTATTCTGACAAAATTTCGCCCATCTTGGGGTTTTGTTGACTGGTATTTTAAGTTACAGAATAGTTCAAATTCAAATTTGATTTAAAAGGCCTCATACAAGTAAGTTTTTATAGATACTAAGTGAAATTTGCATGTTTCTAAAATGTAGCTGTGGGTCCTGATGAACAAGGGTCATGAGAAGTGATTGAGTCGTTTAAATTTTTAGGTAAGAAACCTAGAACCAAAGCACCCAAGATTCAGCGTCTTGTTACTCCACGAGTCCTGCAACACAAACGTCGGCGTATTGCTCTGAAGAAACAGCGTACTAAGAAAAATAAGGAAGAGGCTGCAGAATATGCTAAACTTTTGGCCAAGAGAATGAAGGTCAGTCTAAGATGATCGGAGTGGAGGTGGGGAGTCAGACCCAGTTTTCAGTTTGCATTTCTAATGTAGAGTCAGACCCAGTTTTCAGTTTGCATTTCTAATGTAGACGGGCTTTGACTGCTATTTTGTTTTGTTTAGGAGGCCAAAGAAAAACGCCAGGAACAGATTGCCAAGAGACGCAGGCTGTCTTCTCTGAGAGCTTCTACCTCTAAGTCTGAGTCCAGTCAAAAATGAGATTTTCTAAGAGTAACAAATAAATAAGATCAGACATCATACCTCCTTTATTGTAAACTTGTTTTCATTGATGGTAAAACTTACAAAAATGAACAGTAAGAAACAGGTCTCAGGAAAGGGGGGGTATTGTGTACAGCAATCTAATGATGGATAAAAGTCTGTAAGGGATACTTGGAAGTGACAGTCTCCTCAATGCAGACTGGGACCATCCTATGGCAGTAGAATCTGAAAGATGGCCAGGACAGGGTTTCTCTTGGAATCTGGGTGGCTCAGGAAGATGCTTAGTGTAAGGCATTTTCAGCAAAGCATTTCAGATAAAAAAAAATGACTAGAGCTATTATTAATCTTTTGTACACTTTATTTTGAGGAATACAGTTTTTATTAAAGATCTATACACAGTACATGAAAAGTGTCCTTATGAAGATGGACATTTGTCATACATAAAAAAGATAACTTGGTTAAAAGCTGTTAATGGATACCATTTTGAAACAGTTCTCAAAGTTTTAAAAACCAGTGCAAATTTACTGCATTAACCAACAGAAGGCTTTTCAACTCGTGCATTCATTGTTACGCCTTTATTCTATTTCACATTCTGAACAGGACCGGATCTATTTAAGAAACACATCAATGAAGGATGCACAAAGAGAAAGTAGTATACTTTTTCTAACGTGCCATTTCTAGTTTCTGTGATAACTGCAGTTAGAACTAACCTTCACAGACTTTAAGGGTCTTAAAAAGAAGGCACATTAGGCTTTAACAGTAAAGAAAGGGGGCTCCTTATTTGCTGAAATATTTTAACCACAGGTGAGTAAAACCTTCAAATTCTAGCATGTAGAGAGAAGTTGCCATTAAGGCCAATAATACCTTACATGGACCATACTGTGAGAACCAAGATTCTTAGTCAACACTACAAAGATCCCTATTGCTCTTTTAATACATGGTTATTAGTTACATAACATGAAGTCGCAATTGGCAATTGACAATGTAAATCAAAGTTGAACTTAAAACGCAAAAAGGGCAAATGTAGCATTTTTAAAGATATCCAAAACAAAAAGGACTGACATACTATAGTCATAAGGGATAAATTAAGGCCAAAAGGCAACTAGTGTATATAATACTGTGTTTCCCCGAAGATAAGACCTAGCCGGACCATCAGCTTTAATGCGTCTTTTGGAGCTAAAATATAAGACCTGGTCTTATAAAATACCCAGTCTTATTCTAATATAATTTCTTATTCTAATAGTTTTTGCTCCAAAAGACTCATTAAAGCTGATGGTCCAGCTAGGTCTTATTTTGGGGGAAACACAGCCCAGAATTCTGTATTAGCCAGTATATGGTTGATTCTAATACACAAAATGAACTACCCTGTTTTCTGCGTGCAGTCCCTAAAGTGGACCTAAGACTGGCCTAGACTATTCTAACTCAAGAATTCTAGCAAATTTAAGAATGAGAACTTTTTTAAAAGGGATGTTAATGATACAGGATGCTATAATCAACCCACAAAATGTGTAAGTAGATCATTATAGGGTGGGGTTTTTTTCTTTTTTGGTTTTAGTGGGACGTGCTTTGGTAAGAAAAGATCACAAAGGTTCGCATTAATTGTATACATTTCAGGAGCTTTTAAAATGTAACAGGCAAGACAGCAAACTTAAGGATTTTTCTTTTCATTTAACATCAATTTTTTTATACGCATGGGTAATTACAAACTCTGTTGGGAGAATAAGTTATTAAGCATTAAAACTAGTACCAAGTCTTATCTTCAAAAAATATATACTCTGAAACAGTGCAAAAGATCAATTTTTAAGGTAATGAGAATTGTACATAATTTCTGACAATTTCTTCCACTAAGCACTTTAATAATAAAATGAAACGAGTTCTGCAAAGGTCAAATTAACCCTGAAATGTTGGAAGACTGGTACAGTAACAATGTGTAAAAGATTACACCAAGTGTGCTGTTAACTACCAGCAAACTTGTGTTGTATGAACTGATTTAGTCACGTGTAATGGCTATAAAAGCGCACAATCACTGGCTTTTCAAGCCGTGCAGACTTAAGGCAATCATGTTCTTAGGGATGTTTTTAACAAAAGGCATGGTAAATGTCAGGCATGTGAGGTCATGATTTTCCTAAACCTACTAGCAACAAGCTCAATAAGCTTTAAAGTTTTAAGACTTAATTGATTCATCCTAAAAAACAGTTATTTACAAATGCACAAATGAGCATATAGATCTATTATACAAGAATAAAACTGCAGTGCAAGTTTATCCCACAGGTTTTAAAAGTGACCAATAGCAACCATTTACTACTGTGCCTGAACAATTTCAGGTCCAAAGACACTATATACAAGCATTTTAAGCATGTTCCAATTTTGTGATGTATGAAGCTGATTTAAATTTAAACTATCTGACTGGCTCATTCCAATTTTAAAGCTATTGCATATTAACATGGTACTGGGAAGATGGAAGGAAGTAACTGGATAGTAAAGATACAATCCATTAAGAAAGATAATACACAATATGAAGGGTGAAGAAATATATTAAAATTAAAGTCAGAGGCAAGGCAGTTGTCATCAGACTAGGTAATTTTGAGATTAATGACTACAGATGAGTTTTAGTAGTAGTCATTTAATAAACCCCTTTCAGAAAATTGCAACACGCAATCTAAAAATTTTAATAAATATAATATGGCTGTATATACACATGCCTACACAGCCACACATATATACACACATACAAAGAGTTGCTCTTATAAAATTGAGATATTTCATTTTTGTTACGTGGGTTGGGCAAGTTTACATTAATTTGCCATTCCCCAAACCTGTATCTTCAAATATAAACAAAACGCCAAGAATGAATATGGTTTCTCATCAAACTACTACAAATAACAGAAATCCAAACAGTTTCAGCAGAGGCAGATAGTTTCAGAAGTTGTAAATTTTCAACAATAAACCCTGGGGCATTTTAACATCATTTTTACTTTGTAAGATGATTCAGTATGAATTCCATTTCATTATATATTATCCCAAGAGTTGCTTCATTTCAGTTTTCACCAATTCTTGGCATTTGGAACAAACCTTGAATGTTTCCAGACTGAATCTATTCCCCCAGCTTTGGGTCAGAAATCTAGTGAATCTGTTTAAATGAGAGGTGCTCCAAAACACTTCCTGCACCACTCCACACTGACACTTGGTGGGACATCAATTTTCTGCAATTTTTCAAGGATTTCTGAAGACAGACTATTGTATGCAGCTCCATATTCATTATCAAAAGCCTCTGAAAGACATTTTCAAAAATGCAGTTGGAATTTAAGAAAACAAAAGCAATGTATTTAAAAATGGTAGTCAAGTCATATTTATATACATATTTAAACTGCATATTCAAAAGTAGAAATCTTTCTAAAGGCAAGTATATTTACCCACACCAGTTACAATTTTCTAAATTACTTCAGAAAATAAAACTAAACCTCTAATAACCCACAATTAGCCAACTCACCAATATCAATATTCTCTCTTCCAAGAGATACTAATGATAAGAAGAGGATTTCTCTGTATAAACTCCTATAAAACAAATAAACATTTTAAAGTTAATGGGCAAACAGCATACAACTACATGAAGTTTTTGAAAATGGTAAAAAAAAAAAAAAGATTTTTAAGTTTTGTGGTCTAGTTAGCAGTAATGTACTTCTGTCAAATGTCCTGGTTTTGATCTTGTACTACAGTTACATGATGTCTCCTTTGGGGGAAGCTGGGGGAAGGGTAAACTGAACTCTGTATTAGTTTTGCAACTTCTGCTTCAAATTAAAAAGTTAATGGGCATAAAGTTTCACAACACCAAAGACAATTAAAAATGGCTTATTGTAACTTTATTACAGTTTTTAAAAATATAACAACTCTCCTAATTTCTCAAGATTTACAAAAGCAGTCTTCTCTCATCTTTTGCCACTTTACAAAGTAACAGATTAATTTCTAAATTAGGAATTTAAAATCCTTGGACACAATGTGAAAGATAGTGTGGTCTCTTTACTATATAATCCAACAGTAAAGGAGAAATCTTATTGGTCTTTATTGTGACATAAAAATGTCACAAATGAAACCTTAAAAATGAGCTTCATGGCTCAATTGTTGACAATAAGGACAACTTAAGAAATGAACTGGATTTGGGTATTTAACACAGAACAAAAATTAGAGGGGCCAGCCCAGTGGCTCAGGTGGTTAGAGCTCCATGCTCCTAATGCCGAAGGCTGCTGGTTCGATTCTCACATGGGCCAGTGAGCTCTCAACCACAAGGTTGCTGGTTCGACTCCTTGAGCCCCGCAAGGGATGGTGGGTTGCACCCCCCTGTAACTAACAACAGTAACGACCTGGAGCTGAGCTGCGCCCTCCACAACTACGACTGAAAGGACAATTTGACTTGGAAAAAATCCTGGAAGTACACACTGTTCCCCAATAAAGTCCTGTTCCCCTTCCCCAATAAAAAAAAAAATCTTTTAAAAAAAAAATTAGAGAACAATGCTGATTCTGTCACACTCCATGTACTGCAGCTTTTCTTTAGAAGCCGTAACAGGTCATTTCTAATATCCTTCCCTGCCTTTAGACTACACGTGGTTGAAAACTAGCGGCTGTTTAGACTGATGGAGGTCATCTCCATCTCTACTGTTGTGATTTCAAGACAACCCATCCATTTTCATGATCAGTTCTTGCACTAGGCTTTTCTGAAGCTCTCACTGCAAAATTCAATTATGCTGATGACACTGATGAGTGCTGACACAAGCATGTTACCAGACAACAGTAAGAAGATCAGGATCGCTCCATATACTTTCTTTGTTCCCATCACTTTCCTAAATTGTTTTTACTCCTAAACCGATTTTTTACATCCACAAGTAAAGCTGTGTGGGTATGACAGCCTGAACAAACAGTACATATGTATAACACCTATGTTAACAAATTCATAGAGGGTTTCCAGTGACTAGCAGTAACGTTCCCCAAGCATTCAGTACACTTTAGACATAAATGAATTACCTCCTAACATTTAATCTATTACCTCCAGATAGATAATTTATGTTAGTGTGCAAGTATGAATGTGTACATTTTGGTAGCACTTTCTACAACGATCAGATGTTCCACAGTATGTATTTCTTTTACAACTAGAGGTATTTAAAAAGCATTATTTTTAAACATGACATTATTTTGATTGGCAAGTACAGGATTATTACCTTTGTCTTTTCTTGTCTGGCTTCATCTGTTGTAAAAGTAGGTTGATGGGTTTAAGAACATCATTATGTTGAATACTCTGCCTGATGGTTTCCACTAAAGTGCTTGTTGCTTCTTGTTCCTCTGACAGGAGAGACAATTTCTTTTCAGAATCTAATAATAAGAACACAATAATCAAGAATATGTTTATCCACTCTAATTATTAAGGAAGTGTTTTTCCAGAGTTGTAGCATTTTCTAGTTTTCTGTTCAACACTGTCTCCCCCTTACTAGTAAAATTATGTGGCAATATGACCAGCTTAAAAAATATTTTTCCTGCTTTCTTAAGATAGGAGAGACCTGTCTCTTTGCCCGTTCCCTGAACACAGGGCTTCCTACAGGAGGCTGGTATGTAATAGCTTGTACTCCAGCAGCCCTCTTGTGACCATGAAGCAACCTTTACTGATGGAAAAGCACACACAACAGAAGGAGCCTAATGACAGAGAAGTTGCCTGGAGTGTCTACTTCATAACTTCGTACGTGAGAGAATAATCTTTATGCGTTTACGCTTCTGTTATTTTCTAGTAAATATAACAGCATAATCCTAATTTCTAGTAAATATAGTAGAGTATAATCCTTGATAAAACGCTTATTCTAGAATTATCAAGAACATTTATACGGATTTCACAGATTACAAAAGTGCTTCAGTGGTATACCAGTATTGAATCATAGCAACGTTAAAAATACACAAAATCAACAATGTGGGCTTGGACCAGAAAAATTGAAAAGTTTAATGCAGCAGCCATACAATTTTGTTTACAACCACATTAGTTGAGGTGGGACTATGTATCCAATAACTCCCAGTCAGCCTCATTCTAAGTGCCTCTCATAAAGCAAGCTGCTGTATTTGTCATACAATATAGCCCCTTAACAAAGACAACTAGTAATACTTCATTTGTGTTCAACTAAAGAAACAGCAAAATTCTCTGTTATAATACAAGAGGAAATACTAGCTACTATAGGTTTTGATCCTAGCTCTTCTACCTGCTAAATGATTACGTTGGAATAGATTTGATTTTCATGCTATGTTGTGATTTCAGAGCCTAACCCAAATATATGACTTCACTGCTTCTCCTTTAATTCAATTTTTTAAAATAACCCCTTTATTGATAAATAATTCCCAAACCATTCAATTCACCCATTTAAACTGTATAATTCAGTGGTTTTAGTATATTCTCTGAGTTGAGCAACCATTACCACAATCAACTTTAGAACATTTTTATCACCACCAAAAGAAACCTACTTATTATATTAGCAGTCACTCCTCAATCTTCCCAACCCCTCAGCCCTACGCAACCTCTAATCTACTTTCCGCCTCCATAGATTTGCTTATTCTGGATATTTTGTATAAATAGAATCACATTTTCTGTGCTCTTTTGTGACTGACTTCTTCTGTAATGTTTTAAAATTCATACATATTGTAGCTTGTACCGGTATCCATTAATTTTTATTGCCAAATAATATTCCATTGTATAGGTATACTATACTTTATCCATTCATCAGTTGATGGACATTTATGTTGTTTCCATTGTTTGGCTATTAAAAATGCTGCAAAGCACAGTGTTTTTATGTGGACGTATGTTTTTGCTTGGGCATATACCTATGAGAACAAGTGCTGTGTCATATGGTAATTTTATTTTGAGAAACTGTGAAACCATTTTCCAGAGCAGATGCGCTATTTTTTATTTCAATCAGCAATGTATGAGGGTTCCAATTTCTTTATAATCTCACCACTTGTTAGTTAGTATCTGTCCTTTTGATTACAGCCTATCTAATGAGTGTGAATAGTATCTCTTTGTGGTTTTGATTTGGATGTTCTTGATATCTAGTGATATTGAGCATCTTTTCATTTTGCTTTTGGTCCTGAGTCCATCTTGGAGAACTGTGTATTGAGATCCTTCTATGCTCTGAATGTTTGTCTCTCCCCAAAATTCTTATGTTGAAAACCTAATGCCCAATGTATTAGGAGGTGAGGCCTTTGGGAGGTAATAAGGTCATGAGGGCAGAGTCATCACGAATGGTTAGTGCCCTTTAAAAAAAAAAAAAAAAGGCATCAAAGAGACCCTTTCTGCCATATGAGGATATAAAGAGAAGTCTGCAATCCTGACGAGGGTCCTCAACTGATCATGCGATCACCCTCATCTTGGACTTGCAGCTTCCAGAACCGAGAAACAGACTTATTTTTTATGAGCTACCCAGTCTGTAGTATTTTGTTATAGCCGCCCAAAAGGACTAAGACAGATCCTTTGCCCATTTTTTAAGGGATTTGTCTTTTATTACTGAGTTGAAAGAGTTCTTTATATATTCTCAGTACAAATTCATTTTAAGATCTATTATTTGCAAATGTCTGCCCTATTTTATTCTGAGGTTGACATTTCACTTTTTTGATGGTTTATATTTTAGCACAGAAGTTTTTTATTTTGATGTCCAATTTATCTTTTTTTTTTTCTTTTGTTCTTGTGCTTTTGTTGGCGGTGTATCTAAGATCTTGTCCTTCACAAGGTCATGAAGATTTACTCCTGTTTTCTTCGAAGAGTGCTACAGTTTTACTTCTTACATTTGGGTCTATGATCCATTTTGAGTTCGTTTTTATGCATAATTTGAGGAAGCAATCCCATTTTTTTTCTTTACTTTTCTTACATGTTGCTCCAGTTGTCCCCAGCACCATTTGTTGAAAAGATTATGGTTTACCCACTGAATGATCTAGGAACTATTGCTGAACAACTGACTACACATATAAAGTTTATTTCTGGAAACTCAACTCTATCCTGCTGACCTCTATGTCCATCCCTATGCAGTATCCCACTTTCTTAATTAGTGTAGCTTTGTGCTGAGTTTTCAAATTGAGAAGTATGAGTCCTACAACTTTGTTCTTCTTTTTCAAGATTGTTTTGGCTATTCTGGGACCCTTAATATCCATATGATTTTTAGGAAGGCTTTTCAATTTCTGTAAAAAAAAAAAAAAAGCCACCTGGAATTTTGATAGGAATTTTGCTGAATCTGTCGATCATTTTGAGAGTATTGCCGCCTTAACAATATTAACTCTTCCAATCCATAAACATGGGGTTCCTTTAGGTCTTCTTTAATTTCTTTCAACAATGATTTTAGTTTTTAGAGCATAAATTTTGTACTTCTTTTATCAAATTGATTCCTATGAATTTTATTCTTTTTAATGCGATTATAAATGGAATTATTTTCCTAATTTCTTTTTTGGATTATTTATTTAATGTACAGAAATACCATTCATTTCCGCATATTGATCTTATATCCTGCAATTTTACTGAACTTATTAGTTCCATCTTTTGTGTTTGTGTGTATTCCTTAGGATTTTCTATATTAAGATCACATAACTGCACATAGTTTTACTTCTTCCTTTCCACTTTGGATGCCTTTTATTTTCTTGCCTAATTGCTCTAGCAGGAACTTCCAGTACAATGATAAACAAAAATGATGAAAAGAGACATACTTGTCTTGTTCCTGTACTTAGGGGCAAGTATTCAGTCTTTCACCATTAAGTATGATGTCAACTGTGGGTTTTTACAGATACTCAGAATCAAGTTGAAGAAGTTCCTATTTCTAGCTTGAGTGTTTTAACAAAAGGTGATGAAGTTCATCAAATGCTTTAGTCATGCCCATTGCGAAGATCATGTGGATTCTGTCTTTTATAATATTGATATGGTATATTACACTAGTTGATTTTCAAATGTTAAACCAACATGGCATGCCTGGGATAAACTGCACTTGGTCATGGTTGCACACTCCTTTTTCTATATCATTGGATTTGGTTTGCTAGTATTTTGTTAAGAATTTTTATGTCCATATTCATAATGATAAAGATTTTTAGTTTTCTTTTCTGATGGATGGCTTCAGTTTTTGTCTTGAGACCTTCTCACCAAAAGCGCCACTGTTTCCAAGAGTGTTCTCAGGCTTAAACTTCTCCACTCTCTGTTCCAAATAAAGTCATTTCCTTCTGAGAGAATTTCAGAGCTCTTGGTTCTTGTGACCTGCCTTTCCTCCTGGGCAAAATCTCCGAGCCACTGCTCTGAAGCTTCCTGGGAGTGACACTCCTGCTTTGTGAACAGGGTGTTGGGTGGGAGCAGCGGCCTGTCTTTACCGCTTGCCTCACTTGGGACACAGTGAGAACCGGGACCCCCAGCATTCCTGGCTTGCCAAAACTGTGGTAGAATGCCTGCCCGATACATGGGGGCTGGGTGGAGGAAATGAGCCTCCGCTACCCTGGAATTTTGCCTCTGTGATAACAGAGCTGAGAGGATGAGAACGGCTGGAAGCCTGTCTTTCCCAGGGAGACACCGAAGCCCTTGACTGGGAGCTGGGGGAGCAGCACGTTGTAGCTTAAGTGCCACAGAAACTCACTGCTTTTACTGAAATCTAGTATAGTTTCTTGAATAAATGTTTCTTCGTTTGCTATAGCCTTAGACTTTTATTTTTTCCCTTTAATAATTTTCACCAATATGGTTGTTTTGCTGGGAAGTGGGTTGCGGAGCTCCTCACACTGCCATTCTAGAAGTCATCACTCATTTAATTCTTATTTGTCTTTTCATCTTATTTATATGCCAGTTCTTCATTTAAAGCAGACAATCAAGTAAAGACACAGGCCATTCTTGAGAGCTCTAAAGTTTATCCCAACAAAAATTGTCAACATTTTGAAACACATCTATTTCAAGATGTGTGGACAGAGCTGATTTGATCTTAAAAAGCTAACTTCATTCTAAAACTAATCTGCCGGAACCCCTGTCCCCTATCTTTGTTCCCCCCAGATGGACTCTGCAGTGTGTACAGGGGCTTTGGGTTAATCACAAACTATCATTAATCCTTCCTCTACCGTTTAGCCCTATTCCGGAACAAGGCGCCCTCAGCGTTATCTACCTTTTAACTTGCCATGGCACCAGAGCCCTGGTGTCTGGCCCCTTTGCTCCCTTTGATCACCCTTGCCTTCCTTTCAGAGTATATACATACTGTTGTTTCCCCAAAAATAAGACCTAACCGGAAAATAAATCCTAACATGACTTTTCAGGAGGACAGTCCCTGAACATAAGCCCTAATGCATCTTTTGGAGCAAAAATTCATATAAGACCCAGTCTTATTTTTGGGGAATCACGGTAGGTCCATGTCTTAGGAGGATATAAAACTGGTGGTCTGGGGGCGAACAGTGGAGGGATCCCTATTCTGTCCTGCTGCCACCCAGGACTGCTATCTGTAAGCAAATTCCCTATTAAACGAACAAGGTGGACCTGTCTGCATTGTTTTCTTGTCCTCTCAGCTCCTTCAGCATTTGGGGGCAGCTTTGCATACATGGCCCTTTCACGAAACAGAAGAGATGCAGGAAAATAACTAAAGAAATGGCATCTCAATTCAATTCTTTTCTAGCATAAATTTCAGTTACTCTGCTCTTGCCTAAAAACCATTCAAATATCAAAACTGGAACAACAACAAAAATACAAGAACAACTTAATATATTTTACCATAATTTTTGTTACTGGCATATTTCAAGGGAAAAGACTGGATTATTTTCTTACAGTTTTAGGTTTAAAAAATTGCAAAGTAGTGATAGATTGTTGAAAAGTACAAAAAAATAAAAAAATATATAGAGAGTGAATTTTTCCCTTTCTTTTCTGAATAGCCACAGTTAACAGCTTGGAACATATGGTTTTAGACCTTTTTCTATGTATATGTTAAAAACACGTATGTATTTTTGGTTTTGGTTTTCTACAAAAAAGGGGGAAAAGATCATATACTGTTCTGGAACCTGCCTTTTTCCACTCAATATAATAATAGGTTGCCAACATTTCAATGTAGATTTATCACTATTCTCCTATTAGGTATTTACTTAAAGTTTTCATCATTATAAAAAAATCTCTGTACAGACAGCTTTATATACTGTATTTCCATAGAAGAGAGTTGTCTTACTGTGATTTCTAAGTTAAAGGGCATCCACAGATTGAATTGGGATGTTTGTTATACTGTTCTCCAGAACTATATCATTTCACATTTCTAACAGTACATCAAAGTATTCTTTTCCTCCATATCCTCAACAACTGGATATTAATCATTAAAATTTTTTGCCATCCTGATGTATCTAAGTTTATATTTTCTTTTTTTTAAGTTATATTTTATTAAATAATGAGATTGAGCCTTTTTTTCATGTTTGTGTAATGGATTGAATTATGTCCCCCCCAAATTCATATGCTGAAGCTCTAACCCTCAATGTGACTATATTTGGATGGAGTCTTTAAAGAGGTATTAAGGTTAAATGAAGTCACAGGGTGGGGCCCTAATGCAAGATAACCCGTCTCCTTATAAGAAAAGGACACGGGGAGATGCAGGCGCACACAGGGGAAAGGCCATCTGCGCGCTAAGGAGGGAGGACTCAGGAAAAACCACACCTGCCAATACCTTGATCTTGGGCTTCCAGTCTCCAGACTGTGAGAAATAAATTTCTGTTTTTTAAAGCCACATAGTCTTTGGTATTGTTATGCTAGCTCTAGCAACTCATACAGTTTGTGTAAGCCGTTTAGTGTTTCCTCAAGAACTGCCTATTGATATTATTTGCTCAATTATCTACTCAGTTGTTTGTGGTTTCTTATTGACTCAAGGGCTTCTGAACTGGAAGATAACCCTTTAAACCCCTTGTAAAAATATTTTCTAAATATAAAAGACAAAAATGAAGCCAGAATCTTTAAGACTAGTATCCATATAATTGAAATTGTAATCCTATACCAACACATCCAAATTATTCTTTCACTGTATGGAATTGACTCTCCAACTACCTAACCAAATTGGTATTTGAAAGAAAAATCACACACAAAATATTCTCCAACTCGCATGGAAACCTGACATAGTTAAATGGATCAATATAATAGCAAATCAATTTCAACAAAAATGGAAAAAAATCTTGAAAAGATACTAAAAATGAATTTAAAAATTTTAAATAATGCAAAAGATTTTGTTTCTCTCTTCTCCTTGATTCTATTCCCCGCCCCCCAACCCCCAGTAGTCCATTCTTCTTTATTGCTAAATAGTATTCTATTGTATGGACAGCTTGTACCACAATTTGCTTATTCATTCACCTGTGGATAAATATTTGGGTTGTTTTCAGTTTAAGTCTTTTATGTCTTTAATTCTATTTTACTTACTAAAATTCCTCCATGAGACATACAGAGGTTCTCCTGGTTCCTGATGAAAGTTGATATTATCCCATAGCAGCTGAATATACACAAGTTTGCTATCCTGGGACAGAGATGATAGAGGAAGCTAAGAGAGATCAATAAAAAGTATTAGTATCTCAAGCACAAGAATTTACCAGCAGACCTAGCAAAGCTTGATTATATAAAACAGATTGAGTTTTTTCAAAACTTTAGACCTAAAATTCTGAGCAAAAATTTGAATTATTATTTAGATCTGATGATAAATGTTATTATTTTCTGAAGTGCAGGTTTTTCATTCTAAATTTTAGGGATTGGAATTACAACTTGGTAACTAGCACAGTGGCTACATGAAAGATTAACTACCATCAAAAATTTTAAGAGAAAGTGCAATAATTTCCACTATCTTGTTGTACTGACTACTACTTAAAATAAATGAGTAAAAATAGAGTTTGTAATGCTTAAAGATTGTGTTGTATGTTTGGGATGTGGAGTGTCTCTCAATAATCAATATCATAAAATAAAGGAATTCTAGGAGCTCACCATCTCCAGTGGGATCGGGGCTCCAATGCAAGCAAAGAAGAACTTTAGCATCAGACACAGCCAGACTGTGATCTTGTCTATCACTTATTAGGTCTATGATCTTGCAAAAATTACTTAACTTCTCTAACTTATAACTGTTATCATCTGAAAAATATGGATGAGTCCTTTAAAATAAGGTCATTGTGAGAATTTCAGCTGGGAATATGACAGTGCAGAATAAAAGCTACCTTTTCGAGCCACCCTTGCAACTACCAATGACAATATAACTAAGTTCTCGCCAAATGGATGCATATGGAAATATTATGTGCAACTCCAGGAACTGTCCATAAATAAAGACATGCTCTTCTCTATCCATTTTTCTCCCTACTGCTAGCTGGAATGTGGATGTGATAAGTTAGAAGTAGAGTCAGTCATCCTGGACCAAGTATAGAACTTGGAAATGGAGGTCATATACAGCTGAGCTAGCTAAAAGACAGAAGCATCTCAGGTCCCTAACACGGCCATCCCTGGACCGCCTACCCAAACTTTTAAGTGAGAGAAATAACCTATGTCTTGTTAAGCCACTATTATTGTATACTTTCTATTACTTGAAGTTAACCCTCACCTGAACAACATCAATGTAATATAAATATAGAAGTTGGTACCCTACCTGTATACCTCCGTTACAATGTTCAGATGTGAGGATAAGTCCTGGCAAATTACTGGGAAGATCCAAACGTCTGAAATACCATACGAGGTTCCAGAAAATGATTGGATGTTGATTGATGAAAGAGGACGTGTGAATCACCTGATCACCTTCATTTTCTAGTAAAGATTCAAGTTCTTTACGAAGCACTAGAGGACTCAAGTAAGGCACAGAAACAGGCGGAGGATTGGGTCTTTTCCCTAAAGGATCCTTAAAAAAAATAATACAAAATGACATGAATATTACATTTAATTCTGTATGTTTAAGAGTATTTCTCAATGAGATTATGCTTCTCTAGCTATCCTTTCAAAATCAGTTATTTCAGGGCCATTGCTTCATGCATTACACCCTAATGAAAACCCCCAAAAGAAAAAAAATACTTAATCATAAATACCCTTAAGTTAAATAATTATAAGGGAAAATTAATAATCCATATAACAGACCCTACTTTAAACATGATTGAGTTTCTTTATCATGTTGGTAAGAGCAGTGGCCTATGTATGATTTATTTTTTCCTTGTCAATTTTTTTAATAAGAAATGTTTACATTTCAGATATTTTATCATGATTATACCAAAAAGATATGTGACTTTACCCTCCTCCTACAACTCAAAACAGATGAGGCAATTTTTCGACACCTTTTAAAATTACATCTAACTCATGTTTACATTTGATTGCAACAAAAAATAACGAGCAGTTTTCAAACAAAATAATGAAAATTTAAAAAACCCACCTAGGCTTTTTAAGTTGTGCATAATATTATCAGAATAAAATGTTTATGACCAACTCATTAATGAGTACCCCTAGTGCCCAGACTAAGGCGTCCAAATACCACCTTTCTCTAAAAGGGTTTCTTAGAGAAATGGCTGATTCTAGGTCTGGAGAAGGAAATATGTAACATGAGCATGAAACATCTTGTCATATAAGAAAGCAAGAAAACTTTTTTAAATTACAAAAAGGCTACAAGAGTTTGTCAAAAAGACTAAGACACCAACTTGTAAAGCGTTCTAGCTGACCAGAGATGGGATAATGTAAGCATCAGTAAGGATAACAGCAGCAATAGATGTAAACATAAACGTTTACATAAAAATCAACACGTTTACAATGATACCCTATTTCCCCAAATTAATGGATCACCTTGGAGAATGCTAGGAACCCAACTTGTTATTCTGAAAATTGGTAAATAAAAGGGAAAGAAATTAAACACTATCTTGCCTTTCCAACATAAATTGCATCTTTGGAAAACCAAGAAAACCTGAGGGAAGTTTCTCTTTATATGTATTCCACATAATAAAGATGATGACAGAATTACACTACCATCATTTTATGAGCTCCAAATGAATAACCTGATCTAGGCATTGTGGCATTAATAGCTACTAATATCACAGATAGTTCACGTCTCCTACTGGAGGAATATACCACCATTGATGAAGTTGTCTTACAAAAATAAACAAATAAACAAAACAAAAAAACCTGAACCTGATCAAGCTTCTAGATACAATTGCCACTATATAGGGTTGTAATCAACAAATTGCAAGGGGAAAAAAGAGAGTCTACACATTAAAAAAGACTAAAAAACAGATCAACCAATTGCAATGCATGGACCTCATTTGATCCTGATTCCTCAAACTACAAAACACATACTTGACATTTTTGAGACAATTAGAAATTTGGACAAAGACTAAATAATTGGATATGATTATTTGGTCTGATAATGGCATTGTATTTTTAAAAGAGTCCTTATCTTTTGGAAATGCACACTGAAATATTTACAAATGAAATCTATGAAATTTCCTTCAAAATAATCTGGAAAGAAGTGAGTGGATGAGGGTATACATGAAAGAAGAATGGCCATAAACTGAAAATTACTGAATCTAAATGATGGCTCAAAGGGACTCATTTATTTACACTTCTGTTTATTTTTTTACGTATTTGAAATTTAGAAGTTCTGTTTATGAAAAATTCTTATCACTATTCATGTCATTGAAATAAATCTACAGAAGAATTATGTGCTGTTCTAATACATAATTACATGAATATACAATATAATTATAATGTTGTTACATACCACAACTTCCTGCAGACTGTTTGGAAGACTAACTGTTGAAATGCCAGGACACGGTCGCTGGGAAAAGTCAATATTTTGCAAGGGACCTCCAACACTGTGACTTCGAGTCAAAGATACATTCCGCTTTGCTACACTATTAGGCATAGGTGAGATTTTCATACTTTGGACATCTCCACTGGCTTTCTTTATTTCATCACTTTAAAAAAAAAAGAAGAAATGTTGTGTTTGTTCTATAAAACAATAAATCTGTAGAGCTACAGTACTTTCTACAATGAATTTTGAGTCTCCTGAATATATCTGAGAGGAGTCAATAAATACTGCCTTGTAAGAATAAAATTTTCTTCAAGCGGTTTTGTAAAACTGATCAGAAAAATGGGTTAGAGTGGATGACTGTGAAGGATGGAAAAGGACATATGGTAGACAACAGGTTTTACTTTTAAAAGATGCATTGTCTTCAGTTGCTTGATTCAAACATTATTTTATCTTTATTAAACAAAATCACCTAAAAGTAACGATACTGCATGTAAACAAATAATGTAGATTCATTTCTACCAGGCCATGATCCACCTAAGGATAAAGACCAGATCATTCTTTTTCATTTTCAGTGTTTAGCATAATGCTGAGTATTCAATAGGCTTTCTGCCCCCCCCCCCGCCCCCCACCTCCTGCCCCCTCCCCCCCACTCCAGTTGAAGCCGTTGTTTCTCAGTCTAGTTGTGTAGCACACAGCTCCCTGGCCCACACTGGTGTTATGAGCATTGAACTACCCCCTCCCTGGCTGAGGCAGTCGGTCGCCAGTCGTCAGTCTGCCGCTCACAGCAGCTCACAGCAGCTCTCACCAGCTGCCGGCCACTCACGCTGGCTGCCAGCCACTCGTGGCAGCACACGGTAGGCACCAGCCCACACCAACCTCGGGCTGCTCATGGATGCCCAGCTCCAGGGAGAGCTGTTGTTTACAATCTTAGCTGTAGAGGGCGCAGCTCACTGGCTCATGTGGGAATCGAACCGGCGACCTCAGCTTTAGGAGCATGGTGCTCCACCAGGCCGGCCCTCAATAGGCTTTCAATAAATGTTTGAGTAAATAAATATTTAAGAGTAAAGAATATACCTCACAGTAAACAGAATATGTCTTTGAAAACTGGCAATGAGTACACTAAAGGGGAGAATAGTCTTTACTGGTTGAGAAGTGTGGGGACACAGCCCCAGAGAGTAGTTTACAGGCTCTCGGCCTTACGTGAAGGGGTACTGGCTCGGGTGGTGAATGGCCGTCGGCTGTGGCCGGTTAGCCAATTGGCCGCTGGTATAACTGCTGCGACTACGGAGGACTGCCGAGGATTGCCGAGGAGCCTAGCAGAGCCGAGCAGAGCCGAAGAGAGCGGAAGAGGAGAGCCAAGGAGAGCGGAAGAGGAGAGCCGAGAGAGAGGAACAGAGGAGAGAGTGGAGAAGAGTCGTCGGTTGGTCAGTTGGTGGAAAAGCGGACAGCAGGTCGGCGTCCGGTGGGCCCAGCCTCCAGTGAGACCATAGTGGTGGTATGGCTCCCCTACCTATGGCTCCGTGGGTGTTCCTTGTTGGCCTCACCGTATCCTGCGTTCTTATGTGGGGAGCGGGACCAGAGACCCCACAGGCCCCACAGGCCGCCCCGCACGACAAATGGCGAAGCGAGCAGGGTCTCCCACACGACAGAAGTTAATTTTGTAACATAGTATAAAATATTAAACATAGTTTCCAAAATAGTTAATCATCAGATTCATTCGTTAGGTATTTAAACAATATAGCAAGAAGTTAAGATTAAATTTTTAAAACGCTAGAACTTATGCATACATGAGGCAAGTTACCTTTAAAGATAGAATTTTTACAAGGATATCCAATTTATTATGAGGAATTCTCTATACCCTACGATACCTTGATTCAGCTGCAGAGCTTGTTTCTTCAGTTATAGTCTGGTTATGTTTGGGGAAATCCATAAAGTTGATCAAGTCAGGTTCTGCTGAACTGGATATAGGTTTGTGCTCCAAAGGTTCATTTGCCAATGGAATGCTGCCACTTTGTAAACTGTCACCAGAGGTAGTTGGTTTCAGGAAAAAGCTAAATATGGAGCAGTCCAAAACAAAAGTCTTTAAAAATCCCAGAGTCCTCTATACTTCATAATTAGAAACACTTTATATTAAATCAGTCATTAATGAATTATATAATCCATAGAAATACTGCCTATTTCAATCTCTCTCTCTCTCCCCTCTTCTCTCTCCCCCTTCTCTCTCTCTCCCCCTTCTCTCCCCCCCCCCTCACATATACACACACACACACACTCCTGCTTTCATTTTCTCTTTTGCTCCTATCCTAATCTGTTCAAATGAAAAGATCTAAAAGAGGTCATTATAGTTCAATATAAGAGCCCTTCAATTTTTGAGAACCATTAAAGAAAGCTATGAAGGATGATGAGAAGCAAAATATTTCATTAATTTTCTCTGTTAAAAAACAGCAGCAACAGCAGCATTTTAACATGTGTTAATACCTGTTTTCCTCCCTTATAAAATCTCCATTTTGTCTCTAGTCATTTCCTCTCCCGTCTATTCATTCAAGTACTTTACTTTCATCTTATCTCTCTCCTACTTCTGGATGGGACGGTGTGAGTGTTGGGCCTTGCAAGGGACATTAAGAAAACTTTCTGAGGTAATGATAATGTTCTATATGTTGATAAGTGTTTGAATTTGCACAAATGTATGCATTCACTCTTTAAATGGTACATTTGAGATTTGTATATTTTATTGTATACCAACTTTAACCTCAAAAGAAAAACAAGCTAAACAAATACTGAACTCTAATTAATGATATGCATGTTGAAGTCTTCGGGGGAGAAGTATATTAATGTTGACATCTTATTTTAAATGAATAGAAATATTAGATAAATTGGTGGATGGCCTGAGGAATAAATAGGTAATAAAGCAAGTACAGTAAAATGTTAATTGTAGAATGTAGGGATGGATATTTGGGTGTCACTGTAAAAAAGAAATCTTCAAACTTGACTATAAGTTTGAAATTTTCCACAATGACATATTAGGGACGAAAATCAACAATGCTCTTTTATACCCAATTAAAAAATGTAAAATAAGATACCACAGTAGCTTAAGAAACACAATTAACTCAACAAAAAAGGATATAAGACATGGAAAATAATTTAAAGGGACATAAAAAAGGGTTTTTTTTAAAATGGAGATATATACCATGCTCACAGGTAAGAGAATAATATTGAAAATGTCCATTTTCCCCAAATCTATAAGTCTAATGCAATCCAATGAAACTTGAGCTGAATTTTCTTTTAGGAACTCAATGTTACTCTAAAATTTTATAAATTTTAAAATAAGTAACTATTAGAGAAAAAAAAACTCCATGAGGGGGGAATTTACAGACACAACACAAAGACAGAGCAATAAAAACATGATACTGACATAAAGAATAGGAGAACACAGAGTGAGTGAGGTGCACATGGGAACTTGAGGTGTACATTAAAGACCTAAGTTATCAGAAGTAAAATATAAAGACCAAAGTAAAATATAAAGCTAACAAGAACGTTCAGGAGAACATTTTCATGTCCTACCGATGGGAAACAACTTTTAAAACAAGACTCCAAAAGCACAAATCATAAGGTTTAAAATTAATGGATGAGGACATCAGAATTAATGATTTCTCTTCAAGGAATTAAAAATATTGAAGGCAGAGATCAACAAGAAAAAGAAAGCTCAATTTAAAAATGGAAAAGGGATATAAATAAGCAATTCACAGAAAATGCTGGAATAATTAACAAGTCTATGTATTCAAAGAAATTCAAACAAAAATGAGATACTACTTTATATTCATTACAATGCAAAAATCAGAAAAGTTGATAATACAAAATGCTGGCAAGGATGTACAGAAATGAGAATTCTTGGACACTACTAGAGGGAATGTAGCTATCTGGGAAGCAATCTCCCAGTGTTTATTGAAATCATGTATGAATACGACACAGTGGTATCACTCCTAAGACTATTATTCTGAGAAAAACTACTTCCCAAGTCCAGAAAGAGACATATTTTACAGGGTATTATATTACTGCAGTGATGCTTGTAACAGAGAACTGGAAGCGACTGAAGTATCCAACACTAGGATAATGGATAAGTAAAATGAGGTATTAACTTCCTGTAGGATGAAAGAAATGACTAGACCTACATGTAGCAACTCAGATAGATTTTAAACTGAGTACTAAAAAACACAGAGAATCCTACAAAACAACATATTTTATAAGAATATATATTCAAGGATATACCACAGACAGCACAATGTCTTTGTTGGATAAAGGAATGAGAGTGGAAATGGGCAGGCAAAGGAATGTAGTGAAGGAGGGCCCTTGCAAAAACCTCTGATGATACTATGTCAGGAATTAGGGTATGATTTCACTAGACTCCACATCTGAAGCTAAAAGAAAAACTATAGAGGAAACACCTATAAAACAAGATATTTTTTAAAAAGCAGCTAAAGGTAGACAATAATATTTCATAAAACGGAAGGTTAAGTATAATTACCTAGGTCAGCGTACAGTTACCAAACTTGGAATTACTTAATGACTGATTACAGATCAGCTACTCTCCTTCCCATTGCTTAGAATTCAGTCATTTCACTGTACAGAGCACTAGTATAAGGGGGCAACAAGTTAAGAAGAGTTCAAGCCCCCCCCACCTCCTTTTTTTGCTTTTAGAAGACATAATTAAGGTCACTGAGGCAGAAAGTTTAAAATAATGACTAACATTAGAGTTCTGAATTATCTATAAAGCTTAGCCCCAAGAATTAACTGCTACTATAATCATATGTGAAATAAAACGGAAAGGTAGTCTCCTACATTACTAGTATTTCTCCTCAAATACTGGAAGTGAAGGACTGAAAGGAAAAGGGCACCTTACTGAGCATACCATGAATATTTCACTCTTTCCCCAAGAGCGATGCCTTTGGCTGGGGGGCACTTACCTCTTAAGGGATCTTTTAAAATACTAACCTTGCAGACCCTCTCAAGTCTTTAAATTCTATATTGAGAACAGGCAAGAAGTTGCTTTTACAGAATGGACAGGCTGTATTCAAATTTGAATCATCTGCTGTCCATCCAGCCATAATTTCTTCATCATAAACTAAAGCTTCACAAGCTCTGCACTGTGAACAACTTGACATCAAAACCTAAGAGTAGAAAAGTGCAGACACTGAAAACATCCTCAGTAACAACCTTAACAGACCATTCTCTTGAGACAGAGAATTTTATTTTGTTTATCACCTTTAGAATTAACAATTCACTTACTTTATAGGAAAAGCTACCAGTTTATTGCCTTGCTTACATAATACATCAAGCAAATTCAACAAAATGACTTATTTTATTATTTTGTCCACCAGGTATCAGAATTCTGTTAAATTTCATTCTAAAATAAAAATGTATTTATAGCCACTTTATCATGGGCAGAAACAGAATTTTTACCTCCATTGCACAATTCTGGTAGATGCTAGACATGCTGGTATTTTGAGAAGAACCATGGTCTGATTTTTCAAAGTCCTGCCCTTTTATGCCTCTTGGAAGTTCACCTAGAGAGAAGTAACCATCATAACACATTATATAAGAAAACGTCCTTATTCTTTGGAAATGCATACTACAGTATTTAAGGGGGCATATGAAGTCTGCAATTTATTTTCAAATTGTTCAGTATAAAAATGTAAACACACACACACACACACACACACACACAGTGCCAAAAAAAATGTATATACATTTTAAGAAAGGAAAAAAATGTATTAAATACTAAAATTGTAGTATTCATACATACTGATAACAAAAGATAAATACAAGTCACGACTAACTTCTACAGTTACAAGAGGTCCTCAAATTGGTTACCATCAGCGTCCAGAAATTTCTGATTATGGCGAATTACTGCTTGAGCTACGTTGACCAAAGTGTCCACTTATATTGCTGCACATGTCATTTCAATTTCTTCACACAGTACCATACAGCTCAAATTTATCACAAATGCGTGCAACTGTTAGGCATGTTGGAGGTTGTTGCATACTCACGCCTTCATCGTCATACTTCCATAACGTTCTTGACTTTCAAAAACCACCTCAAAATGGTCTTGCACTCCTCAAATGACAACCATGCTTCCGCCATTTTCTTTGACTGTCCTGCCTGTCACATGGTGATGCTAGCATTCATTTGATTAACGCCATCTTTTGAGCGAACATCATACTACCTACCTACACACTGCTACCGTAATTCAATTCAACTTCAAAAAGTAATACATAGATAACATCTCTTAAAATGTGTATACATTTTTTTGGCACTGTGTGTATGTGTGTGTGCGCGCACGCGCAATAGAAATTTGGATAAAATAAATAGAATTATAATTAAAACAAAAAAGCTAAGAAATTTCACTGATGCAGCCCACCGACTCTCAAACTCTGGTATGCATCTGATTCACCCAGAATGCTGGTTAAAAATACACATTTCTAAGGCCCCATCCTACAGATTCAGTCCCAAAAATTCTGGCCTACAGCTTGGACATTTGAATATATTTTAAAGCAAATTCCCCAGGTGATTCTGATAGACACGAAAGCTTCAGAATTAATGATATAATTCACAAATATACGTAACTAAAATTAAATCAGTGAGTGACTTCAGTACTTGTAGATCATGTGAAAGAATAGTGATAGCGTGGTGTGGTTATATTAAAAATCAGATCATCTCAACAAATGAAGCTTACTGTGTGTCAGGTGGGAGGAGGGAAAGGTATAGGCACATGAACTAAAAGGGAGGAGGACAACCCATACTTGTTGAGTGATGCTGTTTTCCTACATCTCCACTGCTGCTGCTACTGCCAAGGCTTGTGTTGCTCTGAGTAAGTTCACTGGGGACCAGCCCTGAGATGCTTGTGTTAGGTGATGTATTCTCCCCCAAAATGTGGTCTTCGAGGCCAGCTGGGAAGCTGTAATCTCTGTTAGTTTCCTCCTTTAATTGAAAAGAGTAAAATCACACACATAAATAATACCTTCTCCACTGAGAATACATTTAACGCACCCTTTTCAGAAATAAACTCCCCTATAATGCTTAAATAAATGATCATCCCCATATTTTTCAAAACTACAAACTCTTCTATTATTTGGAATTTTTCTTCTAAACTCTAAAACATTCAAGCAATGACCTATAATACTCAAAGATTATGTTGTGCCATGGTGTATGTTTGGATGTGGGGTGTTTCTCAATATTCAATATCATAAAATGAAGGAACTCCAGGAGCTCACTGTCTCTCGGGGAATCAGGACGGCAGCAGAAGCCGAGAAGGAGCTTTGGCGTCAGACACAGCCAGACCGTGCGTGACCTTGGCTCCCTATCACGTATTAGGTGTGTGACCTTGCAAAAATTACTTTTCTCTTACTTTTAATTATACCACCTGAAAAATATGGACAATATGTGCCCTTTAAAATAAGGTTGTTGTGAGAATTTCAACTGGCAATTTCAAATATAAAATGGCTCATTCTGGGTTTGTTTGTTTTTTAACATATGCCAGGGTAAAGTACTTTTGAAGCCAGCTTATTTTGTCTTTCCTTAACTGACTTTGTACGCTCTTTAAATACAAATGCAATTTGTCTTATAATACTCAATATTCAATATTGTACTTTTAATTCAATTAAGTTTGCATACAGAATAAGATTTTCTTTCAAATGGTATACAAGTCTTATTTGTCCAATTTAATTTCCTGTCTCTACTTCCTATTTAGAACTTTAACAATCTGAAATTGATTATATTATCTTGAAAATGCATGGTGTTTTAAATCTCCATTCTTTTCCTATTATTCTCTGATATACCTTTTGCCACCTTACCACTTTGACTAACCGAAAACTTTAAATGTATCCATCAAAAGCCAACTTAGATATCGCTTACTTTGCTCTTTTTGGACAGTCCCCACAGGAACCTCTTGTACTGTGTTTCCCTGAAAATTAGACCTAGCCGGACAATCAGCTCTAATGCATCTTTTGGAGCAAAAAGTAACAGAAGACCCGGTCTTATATAATATATAATACAATACAATAACAGGTCTTATATTAATTTTTGCTCCAAAAAATGCGCTGGAGCTGATTGTCTGGCTAGGTCTTATTTTCAGGGAAACACGGTAAGCTATTGCTCCCTTCTTTGCTACTAAAGTGGTTAAGAGCATAGACTCCAGGACCAATCTCCTAGACCTCAAATTCTAGTTCGGCCACTCATTGGTTGTGTGAACTGGGGGTTAATTAACCTCTCTGAATCTCACAGACCTCATCTATAAAATGGGGATAATAGTAATTCCAACCCATGGAGTTGCTAACATTAAATAAATATGTATGTTACATACCTATATATTCATGTATCAAAATAGATACATAGCATATGATAGTATCTAAAACATAGTGCTATAATAGCAAACATTTCTAGATATCTCTTTTCTACTACAGTACTAAAATTCTGTGAACACAATAGTGAAATTTTAATTAAAGTTTTTCTATAAAACAAATAAGCAAAATTTCCCCACTTTTAGTTTCATAAGATCTAGTTTCATAAGATCATCTTTACAATGATTTTTTAAAGAATTACCAGTTTTTTGTTATACAGTATGAAATCTATGGATTAAGTTGTAGAGTGACTTCACTTATATAAAGGAGATAACACAGGTAAAGGTTATTTAAAAACTGAAGAGCTATACAAATATAACATGGCATCATTATTAAATTTAAACATGAATCATTAGGGCAGACTGACCTATGAATTATAAAGTGGTCCTGATTGTTTTTTCTTCACTATTCATTTCCTTACATGTGCAACTATGTTCAAGTCATTTCAAGAAAGAAATAGGATATGCATCGTTTCAAAATTTAAAAACCAAAGTTACTAGGAATCTCTAAATAATCTGTATATAGAAAATTACAAACATTCCAGTATCAGACAGACTACACACGTAAAACATTCTTACCTTATCGTCTGAGGAGGTGTAGTTAGATGATGCTACAGCTACCCACATCTTACTGGCTACTGTCGCTGCTTGTTTCATACCAGATTTTAGGACATCTATCTTGGGCCCTGAGAGTATATTATCCAGTTTTAGCCCTGACAAAGAATTTACCACAGAACCCAATGAGCCATGGGGTGAAGAACGCACCAGAGCTGATAAAGAAGTTGAACGGTCCTTAGGACCTCGAGAGGGAGTGAAACGCGCAGCAAAAGTTTTAGATCTAGACACTGCAGGGGAACTCTTTTCACTTTCAGGATTTTCCTGCACTGGTGGACCATGATCTAAAGGTAGGCTTGATCTCCTCTCTAAAGGGTGAATAAATGCAGTGGTAGTGCCAGACTCTCTGTTTCCCTCTCCATGCAATTCCATACTAGAAGACTTGCTACCCAGGGGACTCTTTAGGTTCATATAGCTTTCGATTTCATCAGCCAGATTACGTGCAATCACTGGAGAAAACAACTTATCTTCAGAATCAGAAGTTTTTTCTCCTATACATTCAGTGGCTAAAAGAGACAAAGGATCACGTCCAGTTTCAACATCTTCCCTCTCAACAGCTTTAGCAACACCATATAAACTACTTCTTTTATTTATCAGATCTTTGGGTCCTGCTTTCAAGTCTCTGGGCTGACTACTGTTACTATCATTTTGCAGACCGTCATGTATATCCTCTGTCATAGTAGTTTCAGCTACACTGTCATCAGCCACAGGTTCTAGGAGCTCCTGGCTTTCCTCAAGCATCTCTAACCCGGAAGATCTGTGCTCAGAATCCCAAGTGCTTTCGGACACACGAGTCCTAGTATCAGCTAAATGACAGCTAATACTCTCAAAGCTGTGGGTTCTTGGAATATGGAGTGGAGAAGTCTTAGGATATGTCAATGCTGCTGTGAGAATCTTGGCATCTGCGCCCATCATGATGGCCACTTCACTTGAATTCAGATCCAAACTGCTCTTCTTAAGCAACATTCCTGCTCGACTTTCAGAACTAAAACTACAGCTCCTCTCCGGAAAATGTTTTTGTCTTTTTTCTCCTCTATCACCATTCTTGAGATTAGTAACTTCGCCAAAGACTGCATCTTCAACTGGATCTTGAGTAGAAAACAGCACATTTGATGTACTACCTAAAAGGGAAAGTACAATATTAAAAATGAATCTGTGTCTTCTCCTGATGTAACTTTTATTAAAAAGTTTATTTTCTGATTTTTTGAAAGTGACACATACTCAAAGATTCAGAAAGTTCAGAAGGTAAAATGAAGGTACACAGAAAAAAGTACAAAAAAACCTTCATTCAACCCTGCCTCCCAGATATAAAATTTTAATGTATAATCTGCCTTTTATCTTCTATGCATATATATATATATACACACACATACACAAACACACACACACATTTAAAAAAAGATCATGCAATATATGCTGTATGTACCTGTACTGTTCACATTTATCAATATAGATTGATATCTTACACTTAAAAGTTTTATATTCATTTTAAGAAATCCATTCTGCATTAAATAACTGATCTAAAAATAAACAACCTCTTCTATCTTAGCTTCCGTATATCTAACTCAACAAATATTTGCCAGGAACCTACTCTGCACAAAACAAATTCATAATCATGGAGGAATTACGTATTTGCTATAGTCTAAGCCTTACTGTTCCAAAATAAAATATCTGCCCCAAAGGAAAGAATCTAGAATAGAGTGCTTAGAATTGGCAAACTCCAAGAGGGCTGATAAAAGTATGAGTAGCTAAAAATTTTTCAGATATATTCCTTCCTTCAACAAACATCTGAATGCCTACTAGCATCCACTAAGTGAGGCACTAGCCCTGTTTCTCCGAAATTAAGACCTAGCCAGACAATCAGCTCTAATGTGTCTTTTGGAGGAAAAATTAATATAAGACCTGATTATATTATATTATATATTATATTATTTATATTACATATATTATATTACATTATATTATATTATATTACACCCAGTCTTATAATAAAATAAGACCAGGTCTTATATTAATGTTTGCTCCAAAAATCAGCATTAGAGCTGATTGTCCGGCTAGGTCTTATTTTCGGGGAAACACGGTAGGAATACAATCGCAAAGAAAACAGCATGATCCCAGGCCTCACAGGTCAGTCTTGTTTGATCAAGTAGAATAAAATTATGCCAGTGGCTGTAGGAACCCCAAACCCTACCCCTTTCTCCACCCTCCAACTTTGGGGCAAGCAAACTGTCTTCTACTCTTTGCTACCATGCAGTTTTTCTCACTCCAAAACCAAAGGCTATTTCCTACTGGAATCACTGTCCAAACTTAAGCCTATCCATTCATATCTAAGATTTTCTTTTTTTTTTAAAAGCATAATAACCGGGGAGATTTGGGGGAACGTCTTTGATAAGGTCTTTTTTTAATCTTCCGAGTTGATTTCAAGCTTCTTTTTAATCTTCCAAATTGGTACCAACCAATAATCATAATCATACCAATTAAACAGAATAAGCATTTAGAGATATTTTTAAAGCTTTTAGGGGAATTATATTAGCCTATTTTACAACTCCAAAATTTACACCTGCTTTGAAAACTTTTACCAATATTTTAGAAACAGATCTTTGTAAATTTACTGGTTCTCATAGTATTTCTAGGAATTTAGTGGCACATTTTGTTCAATTTTAAAATATGTTTGACTACTTGATATATTGGCAAAAGCCCCATTACTACCTCCTTCTTTCTTAATAGAGTAAGTCTTCCTAGATCAAGATGTAATATGGAAATAAAATAAATCAAAAGGGAAGGAAACACACCAGTCTCCAGACCACGTCCAGTTCAATATTCTGAGATGATTCTAAACGTTTGATGAAGAAAACTCTGCCTTCCTTTTTCTTAACTTGCTATCAACAGGTTGGGAAAATGGTATCCAGAACATATATATCAATTATTTTTTTCAAAAACCTTTACCTCCTCCTGAGCACTACCCCTCCAGCACAAAAAGTACAGTGAACTTGGTATCACAGTAAAATAAAATAAAAAATAAATAAAAATAAAAATAAAAATAAAAAAAGACTAGGAATAGGAAGTATTTCTACATTGATTTAAAAAGGTGGGCAAATTAATTTCTATACTCTTATAACAGATACACTTACAGACAAGACAGTCCACTGTAGAGAAGTGAATTGTAGCTACTAAGGGAGGGCGCAGGACACAGGCCAATTCCATTGCCCTTGAAAATCCCACACTTAGATGTATGCCTTAAGGGTACTTGGGAGACTACAACATAACTGAGAGTAGTAAACTCAAATTCAAGGCAGTCACACTCACTACAAATACTCAATCACAAATAAGAAGCGGCTGGGGTGCTTACTGGGCCAAAATTAAAGAGCCACTGGTATCCTGCATACCGAGTAAGTGACATCATTCTTCCACTTCACTTCAGTGACAGGCGTTATCCCATCACACATCAGCCCTCTGGAATTTGGTCACATCACTGCTTCTCTGTCCCTGATGAGGACAGGAAGCCCTACACTCATCTCTCATTATCTACCATGAGAAAGTGGGACCCAACTGAGCACAGGCACTCACGGGAAAAGGTATTCCAAACATCAACTAAACACTCTCAATAGCCTTTCTTTTAAAAATTAAATATCTTTAAATAACAACCATTTTAACTTCTCCTTTAGACCATGTATAGGATTTAAACTTACTTCTGGCTCTTCAGCATGTTCATTACAATTAAGTCAACAATTTAATTTCCTTAAAGACATATGTATGTATATCTGCAGAAGTGTATTTTAAATATTTAATAACCACTACATAAAGACTCACCAGTGCTGCTTTTCCTGTCGAGGACATCAAATACACCAGAGGGAACTTTCACAATACTGCTGCCCCACGCAGGAGGCTCCGTAGGACTGTGTGGCTCTCCACTAGGTGGAGAATGTTTTACCACAACAGCAGAGACATCATACACCTCTGGGAAAAAACATTTGGATGTTATCATTCCTACTTTTGCCAATATTGAACAGAAACCGTATACTGATTTTAGTACATTTTATGTAGCTTTTTCCCCCAAAAGGGAGTGATTATATGACTACTTTATTCATAAATGTTGCCGGTATTGACTGAAAATGTTGCCAGTGTTGACTGAAATAAAAGCTTTAGGTTAGCATTCAATAATCCTAACTTGAGCATGCCTGAGGGAATTAAAGCTTTGGCCTTCAGTTATACTCCTCATCACTTGTCAACAGGACAGGGCTTGCCTCTGCGTAACTCCAGGGCATAAAATAAGTGATATCATTGAAGAAAGTATACTTTGGTGTAGAAAGATAGGAGGAACATCCTAGTACCGTAAAGCCAAGATATTCCTCCATATTTCCATAAAATGATTACGACAAATCATTTCTACCTCAATGAGTCCCACAAAAAAAAAAAAAAAAAAAAAACAGGAAACCACAAAGGCTACGTTTAACTCACCAGTGAAAAATATCCATTTAGATATTTGAAGGACATGCAGTGAAAGCATTTTAAAATAAAAGGGGCACTAGAATACAAATTTGATGACTCAAAGTTTAGTCTTGATTCTGTCACAAAGTACACGTAGCTATATACCTTTGGCAAATGAATACTTTAATGGGTCACAGTTTGCTACAAAATTGAAAACTGATCTAAAATTCAGAGACTACCAAAGTCTACTATATATAACAATACATAGTATTTTATAAGCTCAGACCTTACATTTCCAGAAAGTGTCACCAAAATTATCAAATAACACTTCTAATTAATAAAGGTACTTTTCTAAGTAAATCTAGAAAATATCAGTACTTAACCTTCTGTTTGCACTTTCGTTTTAGTTATCAGTTCTCTTGCTACTGGTTCTTCAGGCACATGAATTTCTGCATCATCCTTGATAAGTTCATCCTTAGACCCATAGCCTTGGTCAGACTGACCACCTGCAAAAAACAATGCAGGCTTACACCGAAATGTTTTCATATTCTTATAGTCCAGCTATAAAATGTCAAAAGAAAATTCTACTGATCTACACAACTAAATTTAGATAAAAGGAAGACAAGAAAGCTTACAAAGCGCACAAAACATTTTAAAACAATGATAAGCAAAGAAGAGGAGAAACAGGAACATCAAAGACTGAAAAAAACCATTACACATTTGAAAGCACTGAACCTTAATTTCCTCGTCTGTAAATTAAGATTTCGACAAGATGTCTTGAAAAGTTTCTTTTGGAGTGTGTTTATAGAATGCTACTTTTTGTGTAAAAACAGGAAATAAAACAAACATATTTCTGCTTACTTTTGCAAAAAGAAATGTAGGAATAATAAACTAGAAAACAATAAAGCTAGTTACCTACAAGGTGTGGGGAGAAAATAGGATGGAAAGGATAGAGAAGAAAATCTCTAAATATGGCTTGTTATATTGCTTTTATTTTTGGAAATGTATTAACTTCCACATACCATGTTTCCCCAAAAATAAGACGTAGCCGGATAATCAGCCCTAATGCGTCTTTTGGAGCAAAAATTAAGATAAGACCCGGTCTTATCCGGCTAAGTCTTATTTACGGGGAAACACAGTAATCAAAAAAAATTAAATCAATAGAACAGGGGTTTGGGGGAAGGGAATAACTAGAATGCAAACAGAAACAAATGAAAACCAACTATATTTCATATAACTAACATAACCATGTTAAGATTGGGAAGGACTGAGCCAAGTAACTTTGAAACACATTATTTTGAGTATATACCCTAAACTGGGATGGGGGGTCGGGGGAAAAATATTTAAATCCTAAACTTCTCAGGTTTGTTTCTCACAGGGGAATGGGTGTAGCAATTCTGAAATTATTTTATGTGTACTGGAGGACTGAGCAAATTAGTAAATGTAAGGATGTTCTGGGGAGGCAAGATTCTTACTAGAGAAGAGATTTTTAAAAAATGGAATGAAGGAAGGCAAAGAAAAACGTGTGGGGTTGATTTGGAATTAGAAGTATTTCTACAATATATATACATATTTTGTAGCTCTACTGAAAAAATCTAGAAGCAGTAACACCTTGGTAACAGTAAGCACACCTAGAGCCCAGATTTTGTTTTCTAAAAATCTATTGCTCATTAAAAGGAACCTACGAGCCTTAAAGAAATGGTTGATTCCAGAGGTCAGGCAGGGAAGGCATGAGAATAAATCCAGAACATTTTATTGCACAAGAAAAGAAAGGAAGCGCTGAAGAACATGATGAAGGCACGCCTAATGGACATAGAATAGAATTCCATCTTATAATGTGGAGGGAGGATAGAACTGGCAAAACCACCACTTTATAACCATCATAGTAAAGATTGGTTCAGGCAAGAATCATCAATGGATGCCAAATTTAAAAGAGAAAGTATGATGAGAAAGAGGATAGTCTCATACTGTCTCTTCACAGATAGCTCATTATCTGCAAGGGGGATAATAGTACCTAAGAAAAACCAAACACTGAGACAAGTGATCAAAATCAACATGGCCAATTAGGGGCTGACAGATACTGTGTGCCTCCGTGATGTGATAATCAGAGAAGGACATAATATTACTTTTGTAGTAGAGTCATGGATGCATAACCTAATCTAATCACATGGAAACATCAGACAAGCTCAAATTGAGGAGAATTCCACAGAATAACTGGACTGAATTCTTCAAAACGGTCAAGGTCATGAAAGACAAAGAAAAAACAGGTGAGGCACTGTGCCAGGTTAAAGGAGACTAAAGAGAGGGAGTTCAGGTACCACAAAGGACATTACAATATTTGACAAAATTGGAATGTAGACTATAGTTTATCAATGTTTTCCTGAATTTGGTAATGATACTGTGGTTATGTAAGGGAAAATAGCACTGAAGTGTTAAGAGGTAACAGGGCAAGAGGTATGCAACCTGCTCTCACATGATTTAGGGAAAAAAAATAACGTGCATATGTGTACAGAAAGAAAATGATAAAGCCAAAGTGGCACACTAAAAGTGAGTGAATCTAGATAAAAGTTATTCAAGAGTTCTCTGTACTATTCTTACAACATTTCTATAAATATGAAAGTATTTCAAAATGAGGTATTTTAAAAGTCTACCTTGGCTTTAAACTATCATTTACTAGAGAATCCTTTTATAAAGGATGTCAATGAAAAACACGTACAACAAAAAAGATAGTGTCTTATACTTTCTACTACCACTTGTTACACTGCCACTCAAACTTTGGGTTTGCCATACAACAAAAGAACTAAACTTTTTAAAATACTGTTATTTAGAATGACTAACTTCAGTCACATTTTTATTGGCCCCAACAGAAAGACCCGTAAAGCACTGTGGTGCCATGAAAGGACACTGGACTGGAAACTGAGTAAATTGATTAAACCCAGATATGCTCCCCAACAAGCTAAGTGACTCAGTGTCAGGTATCAAGTGGAAAGATCCTACAAGATAGTCCTTAATGAAAAGAGTAACTTAAGCATCTGGGCTGCAAGTCTTCCAAAGTATCAAATGACATCACCAGCAACTCTACAGAGATATATAATCACTGTAAATTCAGTACTGGGGCTTCAGCCATTTGAAATGCAGCTGAAAAGAAATACATAGAAAAGGGATCTGAAGTTTCTTCCCCAACTATTGGAGTGTTTATGCCAATTACTCAGGATTATTAGATCATTTTTTTCTCTTAAAGGAGACAAGGTTTAAAATCTAGAGGGACAAGGAGAGTATTTATCTATTATTTATTATTTTTATTCCTGGTGAAATTGTTTCATGCCACAAAATTATTTTCTTGGTTTTTCATATATGAAATCCATTTCTTTTATAAATATTAGGATAAAATACAGGAGGAAATAAAATAAGGTGGCTTTAAAATGAAAGTTTCATAAAAATTCCTACTTGATAAAAGAAAGTTAATATACAAACAGGACTGTAACTTAGCCTTACGTTGACTTTCAATAATTTATACATGCTTCTGTAATTATGGGGGTGGTTTTTAGCATAAGAATTCAGCAGATCAATTTTAGCAAGCATAAACCACCTCAATAGCTAGAACGCTGAAATCTTCAATGCCTATAAAACTATTTGACACAATACTACAAACCAATCTCAAAATAATTACAGCAAAGCATACCGTATTTTCAAATAAGATAACAAATACGCTTGCAAATCAATCATCAAATGTTAGTTGGATATTTTCAGTAGTACATAATATATGATAACACTTACTTGAAGGAGACAAAGTGAAGAAAACTAAAATTGTTTTCTGCTGGTAACAATACATAAAATACAACAAGATGTCTCTCCCCCACCCTTGCACATCAGCAAAATTTAACCTAAGAAATGGGAAATTACCTGAAGCAGTTAACATTCAAAGGTAGAATTAATGCACACGTGTATCCATGGCTTCACGTCATACAAGTCTGTCTGCACCCACACACCATGACAGCCAAGGACAAATGCAGCACCAAGAAACAGCACAGACCAAAAGCAGAGCAAACAAAGGCAAAGAAAGGAAACTTCAGTCATTGAGACAAGTTCATCAGATGGAGCACAGGAATGAGACTCAGAATTCTTTTTAAAGAAAAGCTTGAGATATTAACAACAACAAAAAAGAAAAAGAACACAAGAAGAAGGATGTACAACACATATATCTGCTCAATGTGCTCCTTTAATCACGTTTATTCCTACCGTCAGGGGACAGAGGTTACACCGATAGTTTGCATATAAAGTAGCTTCAGTAGTTTCTCAGATTTTAAAAAGTGTCATTTAAAGTAATGACTATACAAAGAGAATATTTTTTTCATAGTGTGTGGCCTATTTTCCTCCCTCTTCAATAGCCATAATCTCAAATCTTTAATAAATATTTCCCACTTAATGAAAAAAAAAGATTTGCAAGTTGTCACTAATATTCAAGTTCCTCAGCTCATGATTCCTAACAATTACATGATATACTTTCACAAACTAATGATGAACAAATGCAAAGAAGCTCCATGCTAGAGCCTTTTGCACAGCACTCCAAAGGTAATTTATACGACAGGAAATAAAGAGAAGTGAGCCGCAACCAGAGGTATACTTTCTTCCCTTATTATATCTAGTATTTTTGAAGTACTCATATTGCACAAACTCGAGAAAGGAGGGTAAAAGTGTTTTTAAAAAGGAAACACTTAACATGAGAGTAAGTGAGGGGTCAGTAAAATCCAGATTTAGTACCTGTGCTAGAGTGATTATCAATGGAATCGAGCCTGATTAAATCTCTGACGAAGACTGTGTGCTCCCCACTATTGGCATCATTAGAACTATCCACGCTACCGTGGCTCACCGTGTCCCCATCACTTCCACCTGTGGCATTCTGAGGAGCTAAAGGCAAGGACACAGCAGGTCAGTAACTCATGCACTGGTAACCTCTGAAACTAAACACGAAGGACCCAAAGTTCATTTAAAATTGCAGAACACTTTCTAAATTAGTGGGGGAAACCATTCTGGGACTAAGGAAACCTCTGTCTTTAGTTGTATATAAAACTATCAACCAGAATTTCATTTAAGTTGTCTACTTCATATCATTAAAATTCATATACCTCTAAAGCTTATGGTTTAGCAAGAAAGTATCTTTCCAATCACATGTATTACCTGATATTGAGGAGACCTGTGACTTTTGCACGGTCTTTCTAAGCGGCTGCCTAAATTGTGCCAAGCCATGTACCACATTCCGTACCTTCGTCCACAAGAAGATACCACTGCGGGTACTGCGAGGCCACGGGCTCTCCAAAACTACCTACAGGTAAAAATAATGATTATTAGCAATAGTTTATTTTTTAAAATATACATACATATATAATACATGTATAAAAATTATACCCCAAAACCTCTAAAAGAAAGTATAAAAAATTATCAATCTTAATAAGCGGCATATATTGCCCAATGTCAATCTTACTTACCTTATTATAATAACCATAAGTAATAGCATTTGGCTTTATTTTAGCAGTTTTCATTTCAAACAAGACTCTCACTGCTAAAACAGGATGGCTCCAAAGTCCACAAAGCTGCATCACTACTCGATAGCACACCTAACAAAAAATAATATCAAAGCATTAGCAGTTAGCGTATTAGTCCACCTGTGACTTGTAGAGGTTTTCAAATGACTTTACCCAATTCTTCAAAGTTATTAAGCACTACTTTCTCCTTTGTTCTGGTTTGAGTCTCAGTAAATTATTTTTAAACCCTATTCATTAATGGAAGTACCAGCATTATTAACTATTTCATGTAAGACTTATGGGCATGTATGACATTTGTTTCAGTAACTAAGTTTACACAAAGAGAATGACTATTATTCTCCATAATTTGAGAAGAAATTCATTTTTAAAATCAAGTATGATTAAAAATTGCTCTCCCCCAAATCATGCTTTATATTCTACATCAAAGGAATTAAAGACAGCATCTCCAGAATGCCTACATAACAAAGAGAATTCTGTAAACCAATGTTAAAATTTTGAATATGAGAAGAAAGTTAAAAACACTGTAATGTAATTAGCAAAGGCTTTTCTGAGGATATGTATTTACCAAAGGGGGCTAGGTTTAATCATAAGAGGACAAGTCAATCGGGTACTCCTAAAAGTTAGAATCTCACATATTTAGAAGATGATAGAAGAAACCATGAAAAATGAAATAAGAATCTCAAGGATCCCTGGCAAAGAGGTGAGCCAGTTTATAGAAATAGTGACAGGGCAGCCAGACTTATTTATAATAAACAAATAGCTTAATTTGAGAATAAAGAAATATACATATAGAAGATAATCTTCTTAGGACTTGGAAAATGTGCTCTGTTTATGACAGAGTTGGTTAACAACTGTGCGTGTCATAAAGCCAAGCTGTTCTTTCTACTGACGGGAAAATTAGAAAGATATGAGAAAGGGTGTTTCACCCAAGAGAAAAGAAATAAAATATAAAAAGAAATTTGAAGAGGCAGAGGATCATAGAGATGAGTACCATGAAGCAGAAATGCAGAGAATAATTTAGGAGCAGAAGGAGATCAGAAACTGTTAGACCTCTATAAGTGATTAGGTTAGAAACATTCTACAAAACTACATGAGTTAGGACCAACTGAAGGCACCAGGTAAGATGTATGAAGGGACAAAGAATGGGACACAAGAGTGTTATTCAAATATCTGAAGAGCTGTCACAGAGAAGAGGGAGTAAACAGTTTGTACAACTCCAAAAAGGCACAGGGAGGCAGAACTGATCTCTACATAAAACACACATACTTTATAACAATTAGAGCCAATTCAAATCTGGCAAGATCCCATATATTACAAACTTCCTACAGAGCATGTCAGCTTTAGGTTGAAATTGTATTAAAATATCTTAAAGTTCTCTTCAACTATAAGGAAATCACTTTCTATGTCAAATTGGGATTAATCTGATTTTTCTCCAAAACGATTCTAGACAATGAATTTATTCTCAAGTCTGCAAAGTGTTCCCCCAACCTTCCAGGTTTACCTGTGTAAGAGCCAGGCACCAAACTAAAGAAATAGCAATCATGCCAGGCATATCATTTTCCAATTGCAGTATTTTGTTGCCTATAACATGATATCTTTTGGGCATCTGTGGTAGATAAAAGATGGCCACCAACTCTGTGCTGCCCCTCCCACTAGGAGGTCTATGTCCCTCTCCTCAACTCGAAGGGCAAGGGCTTATGAGACTGCATGACCAACAGAATTCGGCTGGTGACACTGTACCAGTTTCCAGGCTTAGGACTTAAGAAACTGCCAGTTTCCACTGCCTCTCTCTTGAAACAAATGCTCTTGGAAAACTAAGCTATCATGGAAAAAGCCCAACCACACCACATGGAGAGGTCCTGAAACTAAATGGAGGGAGAGCAGCCCACCTGAGCCTAGCCTTCTGGTCAATTTTGCCGAGGTACTTGGCTGGCATTTGAGTTAAACTGTCTTGGACTCTCCAGATCAGACCAGCTACCAACTGATTATAACCAAGTGATTTCAGTTAATCCAAGAAGCAGAAAAATCGCCTAGAATCCTTCCTGGATTCTCAGCAAATAAAGATTTAACAAAATGGATGTTTTAAGCCACTAAGTTCTGGGGTGGTTTGTTACTCAACAATATACAACAGTATCTGTTAGACTGAGAGATGTAGGAATAAGCATGACATAAATATTTCATTAAAAATTCAGTAAATAATATTAAAGGCCCAAGTATTAAATGCAAAATGCATTACGCATTTTAATTTTAATTCAACCTAGGTGTCATAACGTTAAGTCTGGGCCTTCTAAAAGTTTTATTTTAAAAATCTAGGTTATTACAACTGTTACAAAGTTAAAACACATCTTAAAATACATCTTAGATATTAAAACTAACTCTATCAGAATAATTTTTTAAAACACTAAAATGTATGAGATACAAAACACTGTTTCTGATTGAGTATTTTTAATTTCCAAATAGTTTTATACACATCAGATGAGAGAAAATATAATCAAATATGAGAATGGATATTTTAGTAACTGTTTTATAACTTTATTTTTTTTTATTTTAAAAGCTTTTATAACGTACAGACAATACTTAGTGAAAAATGAGTTTCAGTGTGCCCACAGCATTACCAAATCTTAATACTACAGACGCTGTATTAGTTTCAGATCTTTTCTATTTTAAAGAAAAAAATTATAGTTGTTGCTGAAGCCTACAATGTGCTCTCTTCAATCCCATCCCTCTTCTATCCTTGTGCTTTCTCCCTCCCCCAAGATCTCCATTACTCCGAATTTTTATTTCAACTTCATTTTAAATTCTAATCTGGTTCTAAATATCATGTATAATTATTTTAACACCAAAAATAATTTTAAAGGGAAAAATAGCCAAGAGAAAGGCTAAGTGACTCCATTTCTTCAACCAATAACTGGATAATATCACTACCTACCTCTTAGGATGGGTCTACGATGGCTTAAGAGAGATGATGTATGTAAAACACGTAGCACATCATTCACTGAGTGCTTACTATGAGCGAGGTACTATTTTAGGCACATTATGTACATCACCTGATTTAATAAACCTCAAATTAACCTTATGAGGAAGGTACTATTATTATCTACATCAGTGGGACAATTTTGTCCTCCAGATGACATTTGGCAACGTCTACAGACATTTTTGATTGCCATGGCGGGGGAGGGATGTTACTAGTGGGTAGAGGCCAGGAATGCTACTAAACATCCTACAATGCGCAGGACAATAAGTAATTATGTGGGCCAAAATGTCAGTAGTGCCAAGGTTGAGAAACTCGGATCTATATTTCAGATACATAACTCACCCTCGGACACAAGTCCTAAGTGGAGAGCCACTTACTAAGAGCCTATTTCCTATTTGCTTCCTAACTAGTCTAAGTAAGGAAGTCTCTGCTTCATTCCAAAGCAGTAATTTTAAATAAATGTATTTGAAAATAAACAGTAAGTACTCGCTCTATGAAACAGAGTAAATGTTTTACCTTTGCTACTTAATGAAAATATTTGATACTTTAAAGCAACTGAGATGTAAACTTTCTTAAGAATACAAAAATGAAACTTATCTTAGTAACAATCTCAATTTGTTATACTTGCCTCGTCTAGTGGGTCCACATCTGTTTTCCTCATCTTAATGAGTACATCATACGCCTGCTGAAGTGCTCTGACTTTAGGATGCGAAACTCTAACATAGGCTGGGAGACAAATAAACCATAAACTGTAACAGTGACTGAAGAGACACCGGGCCCACTGTGGTGGATTTGTGTAACATCTCTTCGCCAGCTTATGAGCTGTTTTTATCTCCTACAAAGAGAATACATAAAACATTATGGTCTTTACTAAAATTAATTAGGATGGGGTGGGGGGTGAGACGGAAATGGGAGAAAAGAATTTAACATAAAATTTTATTCTAAAATCAAGCATTTCATAGTTTTACTTTTGTGAGTGGCTTCCTACTTAGAGCCACAAGGATCCTTCAACATTCATCTATAGAAGCACTTTATACTGTACTGTTATTATTTGTTGGCAGGCATGCATCTCCTAACAGACTAGAAAGTCCTTAAAAGCAGAGATCATTCATATTTTAAATACAATGGTTAGTTAATTAGGCACCTTTCACAGAGAAGGCAGTCATATGCTTGATGATGGATGAAAGGGATTTAACCATTTATAGCCTATGAGTTCCTCAACGTCATTCTTGAAAAGTGAGTCTTCTCTCTCGTCCCTGCTAAGAAGTTTAAGATGCCCTAGACCATTTCCTGCCAAGATTTATACTTTACCCTCCCTCTCGTCACAGTCCGTGTTAATTCCTTCATTGACCGATTACTTGAAAAGAACTATTCTTCTCAAGGCAACAGTCTTGAGAAAGATCACAGACCTTCCTAGCTAATAGTTTCATAGTCATGTTTTCGACTTCTGATTCTCATCCTGATTTAGGTGGAAAACAGACTAGGTATCAAAATCACCTGCTGAGCTTTATCAAACTATACATTCTCCCAGAAACTACAGAACCTTCCAGATATGTCAGACTGTTATTGTATGTATGCCTTGCACTAAAGATCCTTCTGCTGAGACATGTTCTAAATAAAAATAATCTGGTATATTAATTTTTCTTATGATCTCTATTTCCATGAGCTTGAAGATATATTTGAACACAGTCACTTGTTTTCTAAGATCTGAAGGTCCTTTCCTTTTCCAGCTAGCCTGGAAAAAAAATTCTGGTGAAAATGAAATTTAAAGACTGGGAAATTTCCATTTTAAAAACTTGCCTTTATTAAGCTGGTAAGGGTAAAAAAAATAACTTTTCCCTTCAGACAGCACTGAGAGAAATGTGCACTGTATGGAATTAAGGAACACTTCAGGTTACCTCAAGGATTTGTATAGGAATTGGTAAAAACTGAGCTAAGAATTTTATTTGTGAAATTTTCCATGTTTTGTAGACCCCCAAAATGTCACTATATGTATAAAGGATGTTTAATTTTAACTCACATCTAACTATAGCTTAACTCTTTATACCTACACCAGATATGGTATTAAAACAAGATATCTAGGGGCCGGCCCGGTGGCTCAAGCAGTTAGAGCTCCGTGCTCCTAACTCCGAAGGCTGCCGGTTCAATTCCCACATGGGCCAGTGGGCTCTTAACCACCAGGCCGCCAGTTCAATTCCTCAAGTCCCGCAAGGGATGGTGGGCAGCGCCCCCTGCAACTAAGAATAAACAGGGCACCTTGAGCTGAGCTGCCTCCTGGATGGCTCAGTTGGTTGGTTGGAGCGCATTCTCTCAACCACAAGGTTGCCAGTTTGACTCCCGCAAGGGATGGTGAGCGCCCCCTGCAACTAGCAACGGCAACTGGACCTGGAGCTGAGCAGCGCCCTCCACAACTAAGACTGAAAGGCCAACAACTTGACTTGGAAAAAAGTCCTGGAAGTAACACCATTCCCCAATAAAGTCCTATTCTCCTTCCCCAATAAAATCTTTAAAAAAAAAACAAGATGTCTAGGTTGTCCTCAGTTAACTCACTTCAACTCCTTTGAGAATGTAGTATTTGTTATAAAATAATTTATATTAACCACAAGAAAAATGCAAATCAAAATCACAATGAGATACTACTTCACACCCACTAGGTATAATCAAATAATGACTATAATAAAAAAGATAGATAATAAGAATTGACAAGGCTGTGGTGAAACTGGAATGCTCATACACTGCCGGTGGGAATTTAAAATGGTATAGCCACTTTGGAAAAGCCTGACAGTTTCTCAAAAGGTTAAACACAGAGTTACCATGACTCAGCAATTCTACTTCTAGGCATGTATCTAAGAGAAATGAAAACATACATCCACAAAAACATTTGTACACAAATGTTCATGACAGCACTATGTATAATAGCCAAAAAGCAGGAACCACCCCACATGTTCATGAATGGATAAAGAAAACGTGGTACATATCCACACAATGGACTATTATTCACCAGTAAAAATAAAGTACTGATAATACATGCTGCAACATAGATGAACCTTAAAAACATTATTATAAGTGAAAGAAGCCAGTTACAAAAGGCCACATATTATACAATTTCATTTAGATGAAATGCCTGGAATAGACAAAACAACAGAGACAGAAAATAGATTAGTGGGTGCCTAGGGCTGTGGGGGATAGAAGAACAGGGAGTTGTGAACTCCCTACGGGGTGAGGGCTTTCTTTTTGGGGTGACAAAAATGTTCTAAAATTGATTGAGGTAGCAGTTGCACAGCCCTGATAATATACTAAAAGCCACTGAGTATACTTTACATTGGTGAATTGTATGATATGTGAATTATATCTCAATATTAAGTTGTTACTTAAAAAGTATATTTGGTTCCCAAGGATTCTCTTAAAGCACAAACATAAAGCATTCAAAAACTTCAGTAGGGTTTCAAGAAATATAAATTAGTTCATTAACAACCATAGCAGGTCTTCAAATGGTTGCCCTGGGTGATAACTCTAAACTATGAGCTGCATATCACATATACATATTTTACATTTTAAATTAACATGTATTAGATAAAGGATATCTGACCTGTTTAGTTCTCTTAGCCATGAAAGCTGGACTGTTTGTAATGCTAGTCCCAGTAGGGTGTCTACTAAAACAAAGTTTCAACTCCTGTGGTCTGTCAAAAAGCTTAAGGTCCAGTCTTGGAAAGTATTTGTAACTAAAATAAAAAGCAAAAATAGCACTGCTGATTTAAAATACATTAACTCTTTATATTATTCTAAAATTTAGGTGAATATTTCTAAATCTCAAATAGTATCCCATATTATTCCCCAAAATTCTAACAGAAAAATTTTTTTTTCAAAATATAAGATGTAGTTATAAAATACACAGACTATCTACATAGAAACTTCGGCTCCTCCCACCCTATTTGTTATTTTCAACCAATCCCTGCAAAACACAAAACTTTGATCTTACTTGACACAGGAATTAATAGCCCTTGCAACAAAACCCATGTGTTCAATGATAATGTATATTGAAAAATATTTGTTATACTTCATAATTTTGTTTTTGTTCATAAAAGTACCTTGCACTGGTATCTAAAAAGAACAAAAAACCCATAACATTTTTAGTTTAGGGATATACCATAACTTAACCAATTCTTTATTATTGGACATTTTTAGGTTATTTCTGAATTTTTACAATTAAATATCTTTGTACATATATCTTTGTGAATACTTTTGCTTACTTTCTTAGGATATGCCCAATAACAGGGTTTGATATGTTCAATGTTTATCAAGAGAATCAAAATTATTATAATCACTACCAAATTATTTCCAGAAAGGCTATATATTTGCATACACATTAATATATACTCGAACTAGTAGCACAGCCTACCCTCAATATGATAGATTAAAAATGCTTCTAGTCATCATTTTGGTTTGCACTTCTTTGAATACTAGAAAAGCTTAATATATTTTCATATTATTGACAACTGGGATTTCTTCTCGGAAACTGCTTATTTCCTGTGGCCAATTTTATTCTGTGAGATACGATCTTTCCCTATTTGATTTACCTTGTTCAATACCTGGATTCCAATGTACAGTGAGTAAGCCAAAGTAAAAAAAAATTCCATAATTAATATGCAATCAAAATAGTACTTAGTTAAGCCACTCAATCCCTATGGCATATACTCTTTATTCTTATGCAGTCCTTCTGAGATTATATATCAATTCCATATTTTTGGAAGACAGTTATTTTATACTTCCTTTGCCCCAGATATTCTTTTAGGAACATAGCCGAAGAAAATAACTGTGTATACACAAAGATATAGATAGCAAAGAACTACAAACAAATCCAAAGGAGACTAGTTAAACAAATCACAATAAATGCATGCAATGTAGTCATTCAAAATGATATGGCACAAAAATATTTACTGGCATGGGAAACTGTTCAGACCATTAAAGGCAAACACAGGTTACAAAGAATATGTACAAGACGAACTCATATCTGTTTTAAGAATAGTAAATGCAAATTTATGCACAAAAAGACAGGAAAGATATATATACAATTATTAACAGACATTAAGTATTGATGCTAAAATGATGTGTTAGCTTTTTTTTTTGCTTGATTTTCTAAGTTTATTAGAACTTAGAAACTCTGTAATAAACAGTTTATTAAAAAATTCCGTGACTCATCTAGCTCTATCAACTTGGTATCTTCTGTTTAATCAAAATCAACCTAAAAACAATTATTTTCTCCAATTAGTTTGTATATAAGCAAGACCTACCTCTGAAATTTAAAAACTTAAGTTTAAGAGAAAAACACCTTATCTGTTTTCCACGCCTTTGTTGTTGTTATAATTATGATATAATAAACAATCAAATACAGTTTAATTTCACAAAAGATTCCCATCCAAATCCTATTCTTTACATTTGTTTTAATAAAAAATGATTCCTCGCCCTTTACTTTTAAGTTTACTCTGGCATCTTACTAATGCATAAGAATTTCAGTCTTTTAACAACAAAACACCCCAAAGAGAGCAGGAACTTCACAAAAAGTACATTTTTTTTCTTCTTCAGAAATGAAATTTCTAAAGATTAAAATGTGGTTAAATGTTTAGGTCCAAAAAAAAAAAAAAAAGAAAAATGTTTAGGTGAATAGTGATCAACATCTGACTTATCTTCCAACAAGGCTGTCCAACTCTTACCTTACATTACCCAGTGACATTTCCATAAAATACTCATCTCCATGAGTTCACTCAATAAATTTTGAAAATGACCTTCACAAATAATATATGTATCCACTAATAATCACAAAAGATCAAAATAAATTATTCAAGCTGTGCCCAAATAGCTCTTTAAAAAAATTCCTGCTACCTGTACTTTGGTGACAGGTCCTTCCCATCATCAGGAGGTGGCTCTGGTGGCGTTATGAACACAGTGTGCTCACTTTTCTGTGAGTCATCTAGCTCTATCAATTTGGTATCTTCTGTTGAATCAAAATCACCCTGAAAATAATTATTTTCTCTAATTAATTTGTATATAAGCAAGACCTAATTCTGAAATTTAAAAACTTAAAGTTTAAGAAAAAGATACCTTATCTGTTTTCTCCGCGCCTTTATCAGGAAACAACTAGAAAGGAAGCATTCATGGTGAAAATGTGTACTGTGAATTTAATAGAGATTATCTTAAATTCTTATTTTAAAAACTATTCTTTTAATATTGGGCGGATACAAAATACTTCACAATATATTTTTGGGACCCTGTACTATGTTAGGCTAAAGTATAATATTTCTGTTATAACTATTAAAATAGAAAACAATTTATTTTGATCCATTTTTTTTTCCATAAATCCTTCTTCACAAGCAAAAGATGGCAAATCACATGGGAATCTGGCTTCTCAAATCAAAAATTTCATTATTATTAAACCCCTGGCATTAGTTATTGATATTATCTAAGCATCCCTCTGACTGCAATGATATTGGACCATCAATTTTACAAGTGAACAAAAATGTTAAATAATTGTAATCACATCCCTGAAGTTGTAGATCACACTGACAGAATGGGAGAAAATTAATCAAGTCTTCTAAGGCATATGAATCATTAGGAGCTCGTAAGAAATACAACGCCATAATAGTATACCTTTTCTGGATATAATCTCAAATTTTATATAATATATGGTTTGCATTAACAATCAGCCCCAAGATCCAATTAGCGAAACTAAGAACTCTATTAAAACTAAGAAATAGTATGTAAGTCATCAATCAACTGTCAAGAATCAACTTAAACTTCCTAAGGATGGGTGAGTAAAGCTTTAAAATTTAACATATTTCCAAATATTCTCCACTAGGACAAAAGAAATATATTAGCAGAAGTATTTGGAAAGATATTGAAACAAAAGAACATAGGACTCCATTATGCATAAAACAAGTTTTTTAATGAAGTACTAAATCCTGTCTTACTCATATAAATAAAAAATATATAATATTTAGGAGGTTCAATGAAATGTTCTTAGTACTTAGTAGTGAGAAAAACAAAGTGAAGTTCAAAGAGAAAAATTAGCTATGTATGGTAGAAACTAGTTACAAGGAAAATGACTCTTATATTAAGCCCAGAATCAGACACACACACACACACACACACACACACACACACACACACACACACACCCTCCCTCCCCCATACAGTCTCCCTCAGATCATTTGGGCTAATAATAATGATGATTATACAGGTAGTCTGTTAAAAAAAAAAAAAAACTGTTAAAGTTTTTCCTTAACATTAATATATAGGACAAATTTTACCTTTTCTATGCAGTCATCAAAAAATGCCAATCCAGTATCTTTATCACTTACAAAACTACATTCTTCAATGAAACGAATAAAAATCTGTGTTTTGCATAAAAGGCTGTAGAATTTTGTATAGGCACGATCTCGACTTTTTAAAAATCCTGAAGAAAACAAAATTGCAATTAAATTCAAATTTTAAAGTGGAACTAAATGTTACATTAAATGTTATCTTAAACTTGTACATATCTATATTATACTCTCTTTATATACTTGTATATAAATGTTTATAGAAGCATGTAGTAACCATAGCTCCTTCTGCCTGATTCAACCATAGAAAAAGCTTAATTTATACCATTAACCTTTTCACTGAAACCTGAATCTCTTATAAGAAACCTCTAGCTCTACAGCTCTAAGTAGAAATTTCTAATACTCTGTACCTTCTCAAGTGAGAAGGGTCTATGTTCTTCCTCTACAATGCCTCCACACAATTACTTCTGTATCATCTCATAAAAATTTCTGCTCACTGAAGGTTAAAGCATCTGGCTAGTCTACCTTTCCCCTACTAACTGTAGTCAGCTACTGACTTCAGGGACACTCTCTCCTTCATTCATTGAAGACCAGGCCCCTAACTCAAAGTCTTCTCTCCAACTCCTCCATCATCATTCTTCAGCACCCATAGGTCAAACCATCTAACACTTTAATGAGTAGATTCCTCAACTGTCAATGATTGGTAATCCCACTTCAATCACCAACTTCTACAGTCACACTCTCTGGGCTCCTCTTGCTAATATTCAAAGTAGCTCTGCCTCCCAAATCTCGAATTTACATGTTACTCTCTGACCATTACCCCCATCTATCTGGCTTAGCACTCCTATGAAGGTTTTGGGGGGAACCAGTAGGATAAAGGAGAGAGAGAAGGGAGGCTCATTTGAAATCTACAATCCATTTATCCTTTTACATCCTACCTGTGCCCTCCTGCCTTCCCTTCTCTCTCCATCCAATACTGATTCCACGTCCATGTCCCTAATTTCAATTTACTTTCTTATCAACACTCTCAATGCTTATGCCCTTTTGTCATTTTTGTCAAACCCACCTAGTATAACCTGGCCCCCAAGGCATGTACTGCCTGCTTTCTTTGGATCTGCACCAGTGTAGTTGACCACAAGTTAAAAGGGGAACGAAAAAAGTTCCACAACTACCATGTTTCCCCGAAAATAAAAACCTAGCCAGACAACTAGCTCTAATGCATCTTTTGGAGCAAAAATTAATATAAGACCCGGTATTATATTATATTATATCCTGTACTATATTATATTATATTACACCCAGTCTTATTTTATATTATAAGATTATAAGACCCAGTATTATATTATATTATATTATATTATATTATATTATATTATATTATATTATATTATACTGGGCATTATATTATACCCAGTACAATATAATATAATATAATCCAGTACAATATAAAATATAATATAATATAATATAATATAATATAATATAATATAATATAATATAATACCGGGTCTAATATAATATAATACCGGGTCTTATATTAATTTTTGCTTCACAAAACGCATTAGAGCTGATTGTCCAGCTAGGTTTTATTTTCGGGGAAACACTGTAGGTGGAACTACTTACAAACACTGTACCTCCACCCCTGACCAGCAATCCTACAACATTTCTGGAATCAACTTAATTTCCCTTTGCCCATCTTTTCACAGCTATTTCTAATTTTCAAAAGCACTCCCTCCATGTTTTCTTCCCCCATCCTTGAATGATCATACCTTATATTGCAGAGAGAATGAAAATCATTCAATGAGAACTACCTTAATTATCTCACTACAAAATCTATGACTCTTTTCTGCAGCTATCATTCACTCCTTCTGTCTTTTAACAATGGGTATGTCTGTCCAACATCTAAGGCCAAGTTTACCACTTGAGCCTTGGATTCCAGCCCCTTCAGTGTTCTCTGGACAATTCTCCCGCTTTATTAGCTACTTATCAGCATACTCAAGTCTCTCTCACTTTTCTTAACAAATAATCAGATCATTCCCTTTTCTGCTATTTTCCTGATCAATAAAGGGCACGATCATCCATTTCGTTAAAGACAAAAATTACAAAGGTGCTCTTGACATCTCCCTCTATCTTATACACCATATTAAATTACCAAATTGTATTCAATCTACCTCCTAAAAAAAACCACACTTCTACATATGCATGCTACCACCAACAAATCCACATCACTTCCACTGATCACTTGGACCTGTGCATTAACCCACTAATTAGTAGATCCATACTCTGGATGCCTCCAATTCAATCTCTGCATAGAAATTACAGAGATTAAGGGGAGGAAAAAACCCACATTCAAAGTGATATATTAAAAATGCAAAACTGATCCCATTACCCAGTCCTCAACTGGCTTCTAAGTACTCTTAAAGACTAAAATCCTTCATTGGTTCTAAAAGATCCTACATGATCTGGCTCACACCACCATTTTAAGCATGGTTTTTGAACCACTGTTCCCTCCAAACCTTCCTTTCTTTGATATTTCAGGGCATTCCACATGCTGTGGTCCTCACTCCATCCCAATGAAATACTACTTAGTTGAGAAACACATAAAATAGAAATAGATTCTTCTTGACAAGTAGCAACTAAAAGTTTTTTTTTCTTCTCATGGATATAGGCAATGATCAGCAAAGGCTGCTGAAACAATTAAATGAAATACTGATGGGGAAACTATAAAGAATGAATGGAGCTGACAACACTTAAATCCAATGATCAATCTTAGGAGCACTAAAAATGGGACAACCAGACCTGTATGCGCCTCACAATAGGAAGTAGTGAGTACCATGTGTTTCGGCATTACTTGCCAAGAAAATTGACCTGAATCTAATCAAGCTCTAGATCAGTACTGTTTAATTCAGCAACCACTACCCTGATGTGGCAATTCAGCACTTGACATGTGGCTGGTCCAAACTGAGGTGTGCTGTAAGTATAAAATACATGCTGATTTGGAAGACTTAACATAGAAAAAAGAATGTAAAATATTTCATTAAAATTTTAAAAATTTGATCATGTGTTGAAATGATACTATTTTGGATATATTAAGTTGGAGAAAACATTCAAATGTGACAACATGGATCTTGAGAGTATCACATTAAGTACAGTAAGTCAAATAGAAAAGGACAAGAGCCATGATTTCACTCATGTGAGATATAAAACAAAAAGCAACAAACAAACAAACCCATAGATACAGGTAACAGAAAGGTGGTTACTGGAAGGGAAGTCAGAAGTGGGGAGGACAAAGAGGGTAAAGGGGGTCAAATATATGGTAACAAACAAAGAGTAGACTTTGGGTGGTAAGCACACAATGGAGTATACAGCTGTTGTATTATAAAGTTGCACACCTGAAACTTATATATGTTATTAACCAATGTTACCCCAATAAATTTAATTAAAATAAAATTTAAAAACATATATTTCCCATATTACTTATTGTTTTTAACTGTGGCCACTAGAAAATTTTAAATTATATATGTGGTTCATTTTACATTTCTATTGGATGATCGACTCTTGATCCAACCATAAGTTTATAGGAAATACAGATGATGGAAGAAAGGATAATTAAATGACACCGTGGGGATCTATAATATCCCCCAAAACACATATAAATCCAGGGAAACCTAAAGGTTAACACAGTTCAGAAATAATGTCCAATTTGGCATTTGGAGGGAGGGAAGGAAAGATGGAGGGAGAGGGAGGGGGAAGGGGAAAAAGGGTGGAATAAACTAAAGATAGGTGAAACAAAAATAGCAGAATGTTGATTGCTACTACTGCTCAAGTTGGAAGATGGCTATCTGAGGGTATGTTATATTATTCTCTCTACTTTGATATACGTTAGGGAAAGAATCCCTAATAAAGAGTTAACCCAAAAACAATAGCTAATTCTTACTCATTTTTTGGACCCAAGCTTAATTGTTACTTCTTCAAGGAACCTTTCCCGGACCTAGCACTCTCACTGTAACCCATACCTTCCTTCACTATAACCTTAGTAAAATGTAATTATTATTTGTGTTATTTTGTCTAATATCTGTAACCTCCGCCATTAGACCAAATGCTATCCTGTTAACAAAATCCTTAGGCCTCAGACACTAACTAAATATCTGTCTTTCTAAATTCCTTTAGTAATGCCACTCAGAGAGAGGGAGAGAGAGAGAGAAAGAGGGAAAATGAGAAATATGAATCATTGACCCACTACTGCTGATTAGAAAAAAAAAATCCATGTTTTTAAGACTACCCTTAACACTACCCATAATCTGAGCTCTAATCTTATTTTCAGCCTTATCTTCCACAACACCTTTAAAGCTCTTCACTTCTGCCAAACTGTACCATTAAATCTTTTTTTCCCAAACACGTTATGGGCTGCATTGTGTCCCCACCAATTACTTCTGTTGAAATCCTAATACCCAGTATTTCAGAATGTGACTGTATTTGCAAATAAGGTCTTTAAAGACTTAAGTCAAAATGCAGAATGTGATCGATGGACTTATGCAAAGAGAATATTTGGACACAGATTCACAAAGAAGGAAGACCATGTGAAGACACAGGGAGAAGAAAGGCATTTACAAGCCAAGGAGAGAGACCCGAGAGGAAACCAATCCTGCAAATACATTGATCTCAACCTTCTAGCCTCTAGAATCATGTGAAAATAAATTTCTGTTGTTTAAGCCACCCAATCTATGGTACTTTGTAATGGCAGACCTAGCAAACTAATATACATCCCTTGTGTTTTTGTTTTTGAGGTTTCTTCCATTTCGTTATTACCCCTAACAAGAATAGCTGTTATCATGAGTATTGAGTATTGTAAAGTACTTTCACTAGTGGCTTCATAGATTTTCTCATTTCCTCTTCACAACCATGCATGAACTAGGTATTACCACATTTTATTAATGAGAAAACTGACCCCCAAAAAGGCTTCATCGATAGCAAAGAAGAAATTCTAATTCAAATTTGATTTTTAATGCCTATTGTTTTTTGAGAAAACTTTTCCTGCTCATCTCCATTTATCCAAATACTATCCATTCTTCAAAGCCATGCTCTTCTTCCATGAAGTCTTCCAAAATATTCATTTGAAAAAAATGTTTCCTTTTTCTGAATTTTTAGAACCGCGCACTGAATTGTGTGAAATCTGGTTTCTTGAGTACTTGCTCTATTTTAAAAAACATTTTAGATTATTTTCCATTTAGTATCCCATAGAGCTAGATTTTATATTTCTTTATATCCCTACATAATAGCTAGTTGGACTTTGTAAGTGGTGACTAAATACTTGAGAGATAAATTATTATGAAGAAGAAATGATAAAAGACAAAAGGACTATTGGGAAAATACAGATTATTTTTAAGGTGACTGCTGGGTAAAAGTACAGAAATATAAATTTTATATAAATATTGATTGATGAATCTGTAAGGATGCTACTACACATATGTCATAAAAACAGCTGAATAATAACAAAAATCTTCATAATTCCCTAAAATAACATATACTAAAAAAAATATGTATAGTGTTTTCACCTGGAACAGGCTATATTTTTTGAAAAATTTTTAAAACTGGTATTTGTGTTGAAAACTGGTAGCTTTATTCCAAAAACTAATTGTCAGTGAATATTTTAAAGCAAAGAATGTATAAATCCAAAAATTATGCAAAATTGAGGAAACACCTAAAAGCAAAACACATTCTACTATAACTGAATATGTCGTATTTTAAATATAAGCAACATCTTTGATTTTTCATAATTAAAGACCTCCAACTTCAGATTTCTCAGGAAAAAATGGGTTATAAAAATTAAAAGATTCTATTCATAGAACTAGATTACAAATGCATAGAAGTTCATTATGTTTTAAGATAAATTTCTAAGAATTTATATAGTGAATATTTCTTGATACCAATACCAAATAGAAAATACTTCATTTCTATAAGAAGTAATTATATTTTCAACGCCACTTACCCTGTCGGTCAAATAATGAATCAACAGCTGTGGCTTTATTTGACGGAGCCTCTGTGATTGGCTTGAGATATGCCCTGTATCCTCTTAAAATAGATGCCATAAAGCGCAAAAATGCCTCTTGAATTTCCATCTCAAGTTGTGTCATCTTTTTTTGCCAGGAGAAATCTGCTTCAATTGGAGTCATCTCAATTGCTGAACCTTCTTGAGTTTTTCGGTGAACTGAGAAATGAAACAAGAAGAGAAAATGGCATTAATATATAATATTATGTATATAAAATGATTGAACAATTCAGGAAATTGTCAAAATAAGCTTGTGACTTCCTGAAGTTCCTCTCTCCATGAATGGAAAGGGATCTTTGGCAGGGGCCAGCAGAGATGCTCAAGCAGATAGGGCACAGACAACATGCTCAAAAAATCCTATTAATTTCTTGTTATTGGAATTTTATTTTGTAATGAGACTCCTTTTAAGCAGAGAAAAATTATGTTTAAATTTAAGAAGAATTTTCTCATATACATTCTTTCATTAAATATATTCCTTTTCCTCACATTTACCTGAAGATAGCTGGGGATACAATTTCTTCAAGGTGCTAAGAAGATTTTTGCATGGCTTTTTGGGAAGCTGCTTCCAGTTCATGCTCTTCTTTTCATCGGATCTATTAAACAAAAACATAACTAATAAAATCTCTCATAATCTGTTTTTACTTAAACAAAATTCTCATGCCAAACTAAAAAAGAAAATGGAAAGGGTGTTTTCACTAAAATTACAACAACTGATATAGACAGTCTGAATAAGTAGTTTTTCAAGTTCTCTTTTGATTTCAAGCTAATAACAAAAATCTTCGTAATTCCCTAAAATAATATATACTGAAAAAAATGTGTATAGTGTTTTCCCCTGGAACAAGCTATATATTTTTAATTTGGTCATCTCACACTAACCCTCCAACAAAGATTTTCAATGTTGGAGTTATGAATACAACACTGAAGTCTTGCTTCAAAAGTTATATTTTAGAATTACAGTATTTTAACTGTCAAACTTAATTGACTTGAAACTTCATTCTACCTGTTAGAAGCCAATCTCAACAAATATCGAGTCAGTGACATACAGAGCATGTTCTGACCACAATTCAACTAAGTTAGCATTTATGAAAAAAATGGCCAGAGTTAATACAAGAAATTTAAAAAATACACAAGGATTGTACATAATGTGATTGCTTATAGCCAAAAAATTGAAGAGAATCTACAAACTAAAAGAATTCAACTAAATTGCTGGGCAGCAGACCACTACATAAAAATCAGTAACACTACTATACCCCAGCAACTAACGGGCAGAAATTTTAATTAAAAATACCATTTACAGTAGTGATAAAAACCCTACGGTACTTAGGATTAAGCAAGTCTAACAAAAGATGTGCATGGGCTTTACAAGAAAACTGCAAAGTTTATTGAAAATTTTTAAAAAGACCTATGAAGTAAAATACCACATCCACAGGTAGGGAAACTTTATGTGAAAAAGATGTCACTTGTCCCCAAATTAATCTATAAACTCAATAGAATTCTAACCAAAATCACAACATAATTTTTTGCAGAACAAGCTGATGTAGTAAAATTCATATCAAAGGAGCAAAGGACCAAATAAATCAAAACAATTTTAAAGAACAGGGTTGTAAAGGGACTTGTCATTTCACATCACAACTTTCTTTAACCATGTTATTAAGATACAATTCATGTAGTACACAATTCACCCATCTGAAGTGTACAATTTGATGAATTTTAGTATATTCAGAGTTGTGTAACCACCACCACAATTTTAGAGTATTTTCATCACCTCAAAAAGAAACCCTGCCTCTCCTGAGTCATTCACTCCCAATTCCCCCATTCTCCCATGGCAATCAACCACTAACCTATTTTCTGTCTACAGATTTGCCTTGGATATTTCAGATAAATGGGATCACATAAAGTTTCTTAGCATATTTTCAAGGTTCATCCATGTTGTAGACAACATAATTTTAAAGTCATTAAGATAGTATTACACTGGCAAGAAGCTCAAACAGAGCAAAGGAACAGAATAATAAGCCCAGATATCCACACAAATACAGAAATTGGTATGTAACGGTGTTGACAATGAAGACCAGTTGGTAAGAAATGAACTGAGTATTCAATAAACAGTGCATGTGACAACTGCTTATCCCTGTGAAAAAAATAAAATGGTATTTCTATGTCATATCATATACTAGTATCAAGTTCAGTTTAATTAAAGACCTACATGAGAAAAGCAAAACCTTACAACTTTAAGAATACCCAAGATAGTATTATTTCATGACCTCAAGGAAGAGAATTCTATATACAAGATCCAAAAAACAGCAATCCATAAAGAATAACTGATAAATTTGATCAATTAAAATAAATTTAAGCTTCTGTTCATCAAAAGACACGATAAATAGAATGAAAAGACAAGTCAGTGTGGGAGAAGCTATTTGTAATGCATATAACAGACCAAGAATTAATTCCAGATTACATAGAGAACTGATACAAATAAAAAGAAAAACACAAACAACGTAACAGGAAAATTTACCCCCAAAAAAGGGAAAATTCAATTCACAAGGGAAAGGGCAAAATGAAATTAAATGCCCCATTTGCAACTAATTAGAGAAATGTGAAGTAAAGCCACAGTAAGATCCCATTACCATCAAATCAGCAAAAATTTCTGACTATAACAAGTACTGGCAAAGATATGAAACAAAGAGAACTCTCACTTGCTGCTGAAGAGAGGTAAACCTGGAAGAGTAATGTGGCATCAGCAAAGCCTACCGAGAAACACTGGTTCTTTAAGGTATATGCTTCAGAGGAATTCTTGCCCACGTGCTCAAAGAAATATGCACAATAATGATCACAGCAGCCTTGTTCATAATTGCAAAATTCAAGGTACAATCTAAATATCCATCAACACTGATAAACACTGAAACTGAAGTAGAACTACATGTACCAGCATGGATGAAATCACAAAGAATGCCAAGAAATAAAGCAAGCCACAGAAAACTACACAAACATAACTTTTTAAAGTATACAAAGTATCAGAGTAATACATATTTCTAAAAACACCTGGAAATAATAAATACCAAATTCAAGATAGTGGTTAACCAAGAGCAAAATATGTTTTAGAAGACTATCCAGAGGTTTCAGATTTATTGATAATATTCTATTTTTTAATCTGGTAGTTATTTACATTATTCTCTATAAGTCTTGGGTATCTACAATACTTCATAATTCTTTAAGTACAACTGAGCAAAGAATTCAAAGTTATTTTAGAAAACAATGTTTTGATCAATAGAAATTTTATAGAAGTCATTTAAAACTAGACAAAATTAAGAATCTCCATAATATTATTTTATTTACAATAGTAAATAAAATAAGGCAAACATCTAAGTTACAACTTCATAAATAATCATTTCCAAAAGCACCACAACGTATACAACCCTGACCTAACGGTTTCTCAGGGATAGCAGCTGAAAAACAACAAAATGCGTGCTGTAAGAAATATTTAGTGCAGGCCAAGTGGTTCATTATTTACAGGCTGTAAATAAATCTAAATATACATAGTAAAGAGCTACCACAATTATACAGTTTCAAAATACAATGGGAGATCCTTTTCAAAATTATTTTTTAAGTTATAGCAAATATTTTCTTCCTTCCTTAAGTTATTCCTTTGGTTCCCAATCATTTCTATTGCTGTGACCACTGAAGTCTCACCCCAAATTCTATTCATTTATTGCTAATCACAAACAGTAAAGAATAAAAGTACTCCAGGGCCTGGAAGTTGACACCAACACTAGGAAATTTTCAATATGTATTACCTTTTCCCATTTTAGAAGGCGTGGGAACTGTGGAAGGGTTTGTTCTAACGCATCCATCAGAGATGCTTCTTTTATTAACACGGTACTCTCTGGACCCTCGGTTACACCCCTGCTGTACATATTTATAACCTCCAGTAAAACAAACTATGACTAATTTTTAATATCAATTTCTCTGCAATATAATAGATCCTTATAAAATTCAAATCTTGACAACTAAGGAAATGACATAATATTACCCTATATTGTGACAAACTCAAATAGGTAAACCGTTTTTAAAAGGTTACATATGGATTTTGAATTAAACCTAAAAAGTATATCATCTCTTACGCTCTGAAAGCAGTGTTTAACCTTCTTTTTCAATCCATATTCTTTTATGATAAACATAAATATCCTCTACCTGCCTTTAACATTAGTATCCAAATATAAAGTATTATAATGTACAACATGTTCTTTTTCAAACCACACAGCTTCCCAGAATTCTGAAACTTTGCCCTGGTTGTAATTCACTGATGAAGATACAGTAACAACTTTTAAAAATAGCATATTTCTAGATGCTTTCAAAGGCCTGTAACTATATATGAGGAAAAACGTAAATGGGAAATGAAACAAAAAGAACCAACTTACACATATAACATGTTTGTATCCAAGTCAATGCAAACCACATCCTGTGGTGGGTCATGAAGGTCAAAATACCGTGAGTCAACTCCAACTATGAACGGTACAGGTGCACTCAGCACAGCCGCCACGGAGAGCGGACACAGGGGAATATATGGGCACTGCCACTGAAATGGAAAGATCATCTGGAGAAAAAGTTTAAAATTAGCCAAATTTTAAATTTGCAATAAAATTATGTAATTAACTAGTATCACTGAAAGGGAACGTAAGAAGCAGTTAAGTCTACTTTCTTTTACCTTAAATGTCATTCCAAAAACTAAATGACTATAAAATATTACTAAGCAATACTATGAACCAATGTAATTAAAATCTTTAAGCATGACAATGGTCACAAGCACAGTAAAAACGCTAACAGTTATTTGCATGTCAATTATTCTAATGTTTACACAAAACCCACATTCTGTTTTATGGAAAAAGTCAAAGACAGAGAATGGCCTTAAATATTATGAAACAAACTCAACATGTTCTTTAACTCTTATGCATTTCATCCATCCATTAATTCTCAAAATAACCTTGATTAAAATCCAACTAACAGTACCAAGGAATAAAAAAAAATTTAAATGCTTCTTTGGGGAATAGTAATAGTCAAATGAAAATTTCAACTGAAAAATTTCCTAACTACTCAAATAAACATAAAATGATCCAACTTCAGTGAAGCTTGGCATCTTAAAAATATTAGTCAATGGTGTCTGGATGGCTCAGCTGGTTACAGCACGAGCACTGAACAACAGGGTTGCTGGTTCGATTCCCACATGGACCAGTGAACTGCACCCTCCACAACGACATTGAAGACAACGAGCTGCCGCTGAGCTCCCGGAGGGGCAGCAGGACGGTTCAGTTGGTTAGAGCGCGAGCTCTCAACAACAAGGTTGCAGGTTCAATTCCCACATGGGATGATGGGCTGCGCCCCCCCCCCCCCACCCGCAACTAAGATTGAAAACAGCGACTGGACTTGGAGCTGAGCTGCGCCCTCCGCAACTAGACTGAATGACAACGACTAATGGGTCCGGGAAAAATACACTGTTCCCCATATTCCCCAATAAAAATAAATAAATAAAAAATAAAAATAAAACTACTAGTCAATATCAAACATACCCGAAGAATCTACCAGCTTTCCTTCACAAAGCTCTACCTTAACTGTATCCCATATGCTTTTCTTTTTTTTTAAAAAGGACACGGTTTGTTAACTAAAAATCCAGATTAAAATTTTAACAATCAGTTAATACTCAAATTTTCATCCCTGATAAATTTTTCCTCTCCTATAAAAAAACCTTTGCTGTCTTTCAAGGTCTAGTTCAATTCTTATCCATCATCACTCACCCCAAAGAAATGCCTATAACATTTACTACCACTGCCAGTTATTCCAGAGTTATTCAGAATTGGGATTTTATCTTCATTTATTTACTCATCAAATATTTGAACACTGAATAGGTGCCAAGCACTGTTCTAGATGATGGAGCATAACAGTGAATAAAACAAAGATCCCTGCCCTCACGGGGTTTGCAGTCTAGCATAAGAGTCAGCAAGCTTTTTCTGTAGAAGATAGGACATGTTGTAGGATTTGTGAGCCATATTATTTCTGTCACCAATACTTAACTCTGTCTTCATGCATGAAAGCAGTCACAAGTAATGTGTAAATAAATGGCCTATGTCCCAGTAAAACTTTACAAAAACAGGTGGAAGGCCGGATTTGACTTGCAGGCCATAGTTTGACAACACCTAGTCTAGCAGGAAGAGACAGAAAATACACAGAAAACATAATAAATGAAATATATACCATGTCAGAATCTGCTAAGGGTTACAGAAAAATGAAATATTAAAGCCAGGTAAAGAGGATCGGAGTTCAGAAGAGGAGAAAGGGAAAGCAGGTTGTATTATTAAATAGGCCAAACAGGGTAGGCCTCATTAAGAGACAACTGAACTAAAACCTGAAGAAACTGAGGGATTTTGCTAAAGTGGGTATCTAGAAGAGCGCTTCAAAGAGAACAGCTAGAGCAAAGGCCTTCAGACACTGTGGCCTGATGTTTCAGGGGTAGCAAGGAGTCCAGTGTGGCCAGAGCAGAGTAAAGAAGGGGGAGAGTAGCAGAAAATGAGATCAGAGAGCAGGACAGAGCCACTCACACAGAACCTTGCAAGGACTTCAGATTTCCTTCCAGGAGAACGGATTATCTCCCATTCAATGAAAGGTGTGTTACACCTGCAACTATGTAAGAAATTTTAGAACAAAACTATCTAACAGCAAAATAGGACCCCCTTGTCTTCACCTTTGACTTTTGCAGTGCAATCATAAATAGGGTCGTTTTTACAAAAATACTCATTGGTTTCATCAATTTTTGCTATAAGGCTCCATTAACTCTTTGATGTTCTTTGATACTCAAATTACTCTCCTTTTAAAGAATTTATCTTGTCACCATTCTTCTCAATTTTCTCTTCTTTAAATTGCCTAACTGCCAAATCCTCATTTATCAGGATTTTGTATGCAATTCAGGCAGCTCTCCAACATCAGTTACATAAATTCCATGTAATCCTGCATTTTTTATAAAATTTTCAATTTCATGTTGCAACTTTTTCCACGTGTTTTTGCACTATATATTGCTGAAATCAATCAAGAGACTGGGCCAAAAAGATTCTGACAAAGGGGCATGGACAAACACTAATGTTTATAGGAAGGAGTATTTGAGTGGGAACTTGCTAAAACTGCTCAGTTCATTAACAAATATTTTCATGTAATAACAACTTACGCTTTCACATGCAACTGTGAAGGCTTGGGAAATTAATATATAATGAGGTTCTTTGCCTCCCATAAATCATCTCATATGTTATTATTGTTTCCAGTCCTAGAAGCATTTTTCTGACCAGATTTAAGATCTTGGAGACAGATCCCATTTGTTGATTTAAGTTGTTGTTGAAGTGCTTACTTCATGCTACGTAAACACTTGTACATTATCCTATTTCACAATCACTTAGAATTTTCTATACATTACTGGCTCACAATGATTAAAAGTTAAAACTGGACTCTCTCACGTTAGTGGCAGACGGCAGCTGCTGAGTGGGACACAGAGAACCACTGCTAGCACTGGGAAAGTCTCCCTGACTCCCAGTTTCAGCTCTCCAGCACGTCCATGGTGCTGCCCAATTGCTCAGACCGGCTGGGGGCGGCAGGGGGGGGTGGTCAACCAGCATGGCAACAAGTACATCCAGCAGACCAAGCCCCTCACTTTGGAGCGCACTATCAACTTGTACCCTCTTACCAAGTATACATTTTGAACAAAAGAGCCTCTCTCTGAGGACAGCTCTTTTGCAGCCAGATTTCAGTGCATGAGGGAGGAACTTGATAAAACTGGATTGAGGAGGACCGTAGAAGATCTGATTGTACACGGGCACTGGCTACCCCATGTGCTACTGTTGCAGCTGGGAACAACGTCCTTCAAATTACCTGGTGGTGAACTTAACCCAGGAGAATATGAAGTTGAAGAACTAAATCGCTTAATGACAGAAATACTGGGTCGTCAAGATGGTGTCCTGCAAGACTGGGTCACTGACAACTGCACTGGGAACTGGTGGAGACCAAATTTTCAACCTTCCCAGTAACCTCCTCAGTATCCCTATATTCCTGCACATATTACAAAACCCAAGGAACATCATAAGTTGTTTTTGGTCCAACTTCAGGAGAAAGCCTTGTTTGAAGTCCCTAAAAATTATAAGTTTGTAGCTGCACCACTGTTTGCATTATATGACAGATATGAACCATCATTTCTAGTCTCCCTGAGCTTTTGAGCAGGTTCAAATTTATATACAACTGAATTCCTGCCCAGTGGAGAAGTAAAGAATAAACATGGTAGAAAAGTTTAAATCCTTTTGTAGTTCATAAGTGTAATAATTGGGTATTTAACGTTCTTGTGTGGAGGGAGATGTGCCTCCCACAAACCTTGTTACAACATCAGTACATTACCCGTCTGACGTGGGAAAAAAAAAAAAAAAAAAAACAGAAAAGAAAAGTTTTCTTGGTTTTATCTCTTTCCCAGTCCTTTAATTGCTACTACTTTCTATTGTTTGAACAGTGAAGTTAATAGGAAGAATTAGACAGTGGTGTAAATACATGTGATAATGTTTAATTTGCTTTTGTTTCGACTCAGACATTTTCATACAACATTAAAGTGAATTTCAATTTGGTTTTTTTTTCATGTCACATTAAACTTGTAAAATTCTAAAAAAAAGAACAAAAAAATTAAAATTGGGAGAAAGTAACTGTGTAATTTATTTCCATTAATTGTAGGGCCGCTGAAATTGGCCAGAACCTCTCATTTAATACAGTAAGTTTCATTCACAAGTTTTATTATTATGTAATCATATAGATTCTCTAAAGACCTCTAAAATATGAAAAACGAAACATTAAAAATTGAAATTTTCTCTCAAGTAGAGAACGTTTCTCTTTGCCACCCAGTTATTTTTATGTTAAACTTTTATTGATAATTTCAAAGTGGCTTTCGTTGAAGGAAATTTCCCTTTAGTGTAAAAATTCTATCACTAATTCTGTACAAAAAGGAAAATTCTATACTTACAGCTACAACAGCTTCAGCTACTCCCGTCAGTACAGCGGGCCTAAGAGAATGCAGCAGAATCTTACTCTCAAGTAAAACAAAGAGCAGCAGTGTTGCACAGTTCTCAGGACCAAGATTCATTAACAAGGTGCTAAAGTTGGCTCCACTAGAGAGAGAGAAAAAAGAGATGATTATGGATTATGATTATTTTGCAAAAACATGTTAAGATTTGCGTATTATCTCCTAGATATTAATAGACTGAGAATCCAGTGTTAATTTCAAGTCCTGATTTAATTATCACTGAAAAGTAGCAAATCTAACGAGACAGTCTAACAGAATGATTTAAACTCATCCTTTGGTAACAAAGGGGTATTTATCAGGAAAGGTTTCCCTGAGATCAATGATATGAGCTGAGCTCAAAAGAACAGAGGTAAGAGTTGGGGGGTGGGGGGGTGGTACAATATATACAAAGGCTTGTCAGGTTCAAGAAATTGAAATAACCCTGTTATGACTAAAGCATAGTAAGGGAGAAAGTGAAAAAAGTAAGAGATCATGCTGGAAGAGAAATGACATAATTATATCTGCATCCTTCTGCATTCTCAAAAGGATACACTGGCTGCAGTGTGAATACAGAACTGAAGGAAGACAAAAGCAAAGGGTATCAGTTAAGAGGTACTTAAGTAGCCCAGGTGAGAGGTCACGCAGCCTGGACTAGTGATGCAGATAAAGAGAAGCGAATAGATTCATGACATTTTAGGAGGTTAAAATCAGTTCACCTTGAACATTTAATAGTGAATTGGTATGGGGAGGGGAAATGAGAGGAAAAGGAAGGTAGGTATTCCCTACAACTCTTAAATATTCCATTTATTAAATGGCCCCACCATCCAACCCGCTATAAAGTTAGAAACATTAAGGCTATCCTTACATAGTTTGTGAAAATAGCACTTTCTTATCTTAACCCTTAAAATGTTTTAAAGCATTCTGTTCCCAGTAAATAAATATATCATTTTAGAAAAATAATGATTTACCTTAATGGTAAAGGTGTGGAAACTGGCTGTGATAATATTAACGCATCATGGACTGATAGCTTAAAAAAACAGAAAAAAAGATAAATTAACCAAACCAATTTCTAAAACCTAAGTATTTGGATCAAGGGAAAAATGGAAAATACTTTAATGTGCAGACTAACACAACAGTTTTGGAAACATGTACTAAGATATAAAACAACAGCTATATTTACTTGGAGGTACTGTATCCTTTTTAATTAAATTGTTAATTCAACTGAATTTTAATTCAGTTAATTGGTTAAAATACAGTTATTTAAAAATTATGGAATAATTGCTTTTTAAAAGCCTCAAATTTATTTACTCTACACACTGGTAAGCACTTGGAAGTTACTTGATATATATTAACAGTTGCTGAACAGAAGTACATTCAAGATTAACAATATTTGACTTAATGCTACCATATCACATAATATAATGTTGATAACATCTTAGAAAAATATTTCCACCTGCTTGCTTCTCAGTGCTACTCAAAGTGCCAGTCTGCAAACTGTTATTGGTCCAGGAAGAGATAATATATAAATGGAGAGCAAGCCCTTTAGAAACTTTTATGGCAATCTGACACTGTTCGCACATCCAAGTACGCGATGAGTGAACTCATGGGGTATACAGATCTCACATGGCAAGTTGTGTATGTCACAAGCTGTATACTTACATAGGTCTGCCAGTGATTGGAAATAAAAAGAAACTAGTCCTTTAACATAGTCTGAAAAGCACTATTACTATTTCACTTTCGCCCTCCAACCATAATGCATTTCATATTTAATATTAGTCTCTCCAAAATTAAAAACATGCCCAAACACAATTCTAAGTTTCAAGTTATTAAAATTAGCTACATAAAGGCCATGCATGGACCAATGCTGATAATGTCATGAGCCAGACATTATTCCAATTCTGTACACACCAAATTCAAAAAACTCAGTACAAAAGGATGTTCAATAAAGATATAAAATACAAGAAATTCAAGGACTTTATGAATGCATATTGCTCCACCTCAAACCTAAAAAGCACAGAATCCACTCTATAATAATAAATATATGCAGGGTTCCCCTCAAATATACTTTTTGATTACCTGTACAAGAATTCTTGGTCTTTGTGGTGAAGGAAAAGGGATGTTTTGCATAAAATGTGAAATGTGCCTAGAAAAATTTTGAAATAAAGGTAATTACTTTTCTAAAATTCTTCAACAATTTTAACAAATCTAAAATATCATTCCAAATTTGACGAAGCCACTTACCTAAAACTTAAGCTAAATAAATTTACTCAGGGTAAATAAATGTACTCAACCTACCAAACTTCTGAAATGCACAATGTATTTGCTGATTAAAAGTCCATATTAATATATCCTGTTATCACCAGAAAAATAACAGTAACAAAAATAGAGTTTTCATGAGAGAAGCTAATTTTTATTGCCATGGTTATCAGTACCAATATGGGGACAAACTAACTGTGATATAATAAATTACAACTAATATAGAATTTAAGCCTAATAATTAAAAATTAATCAAATATGAATTTAGTTAATATGATTCTTTTACTATAACTTAGGGCAAACATTTACCCTCTCCATTTCTCTACTTATAAATAATGCTTCTTAAGTTTATCCAAAGTTTTGACCTCTTAGGAGCCACTAAAATGCAATACTACTTCAACTGAGAAAAACAAATCAATCACATACACTGATTTTATTTTCAGGAACTAGTCACAGAAACTTAATTTTTCAAAAAGTTGGTAACATGTCACTAACATTAAATTTTACTTCAAACAATTTTAAGTTAATCTGACAGCTGAAAGTTAAATCTAGAATTATGAACTATTAGATTGACATACCAAGAGTAAAACACAAAAGTTGAAACCACATTTCTATACCAAGTTGTGATAAGTTTATGCACAGTACCTTATATTTTTTAAAGTTGGTTTTGAACAGCATTATTTTAAAACCTGCAGATAATTACCTCCAACTTATCCACTAAACAACTATGTTTTGCTGGTACTCTTTCTACTGTAATGTGAGATTTTTCAAACTGTAAGAAAAATCTATGTTTATGCATGCTATAATACATTTCCACAAAACTCTTGACACCTCTTGGTTTGTTAGCAGGGTATATAAATTATTTCTTCTAATAAACAAAAGTCGTTGTGCCACTAGAAGCCAGAAAAATGTGGTTTAAAAAAAGACAGCGGTTCCACATAGATTTTTCTTGCTCACGATTTCCATGACAAAGGGAATTATAAATCAAAGGAAAAACATGCAGAATTCTGTCAATGCTAAAACCAAAACTTCACTTTTAACATCAATTAACTCACCCTTATTAGTTTCTAGATCAGTTTAGAGGTGTTTTACAGTTAGAACTTGGAATGGACACTTGTATGGGTGTGTGTGTGTGTGTGTGTGTGTGTGTGTGTGTGTGTATCAGCACCTATTTTTCACTTGGTTATTAGAGAATGATCAAAAGAACAAACACAATACAACACATATGAGTTCCTTCCTCAGCTGAATTCTCAAAAGATTATTATTTGATCATCCTCACCACCACTCCTCAATTTTAAATTCACAATTACTCAAATGAAGAAGGGAGAAAGTAAAAACTAGAGTGACTGTGACTCTTCTTCTAACTTTGCTGCTTCAAGCCAGGTAAACAATGAAATGTATATATACACCCAGTTTTTCCACCAGACATCTCTTTAATCATTATACATACTTTTCAATGGGAAGAGGATGTGGTCCAGACACAGAAAGTTTGTAGATAAACATGAGAAATTTTCTAAAAGCTTCAAAAAAAGGCCAGTGTGAGAGTAAACAAATGCATTTGTTTGAATTGATGGATTTGGAGACCATTTTTCTCTCCACAGGTGTCAACAGGCCCAGCTGCATAAGCTGTTTCTCTGTTAGAAGTTCACAAGAGTAAGGCTCATAAAACTGGATGGCAGCTCCATATACCTACAGAGCAACAGAATTCCATTATAAGATTTGAGGTTTTTTTAAATTAATTTATCTTTTTCTCTTATTTCACAGAAATATTTGCTTAGAGTGCATATGACAGATAAATGGAAAGTAAAATCTCAACATTGCTCATGGGAATATAAAAATGGTGCGCCTGCTGTGGAAAACAGTTAAACAAAGTTCACCTCCAAAAATGAACAAAGAATTACCATATGGTACAGCAATTCCACTCCTAGGTATACAGGTATCCCCCGCTTTCTGAATGCTCTTATTATACCATATAGCTTTTACGAAAGACCTACACTGCACCTGTTTACACTAACAGAAATAAATCCAAAGGGGATTTTCACTTTTATGAAGAAAGGTTGAAAAGCGAAAACAGCGCTCAGCATTTGCTTTGCAGCCAGCGTCATAGACGCTACATGCACCCAGCAGCCAGAGTAGCACCACCACGCCCCTTCCCCAGCATCTCCACATCAAGGGGCCATACTGTGAACGTGTCTGTGAGCATCTGTGCTTTATCTGAATTTAGTTTGTGCTTCTATTAGCAAGATGTGTCCTAAGGTATCAGAAAAGCCTAACAGCTTGTAAGGGTGTTAAGCTTAACATAAAACTGGACATAATTAAGCATTTGATTATGAATTAAATAAAGGCATCCTAAGTATGAACTTGCCTGGTCCACCATTTGTACTATTTACATGCAGAGACAAAGAATCTTGAAAGCTGCCCAAGTTACTATTGGTTCTGCTAGTAGCAAAGTGGTCTCCCTTAGTTGGAATGCACAATGGATAAAATCGAAAGTCTACTGCTTGAGTGGATTGATGTGTGTACAAAATGGGGTGTGTATTTAGCATGTCACTCCTGCTTTTAGTATATGTTAGTGTTATTTTAGGCTTTGTGTGTTATTTGATATGGTTTGGTAGGTTATTTTGGGGATATGAGCATGCTAAAAAAAATTTCTACATAAATTCACAGTAATTGTTTCTTCGCTTTACACTATTGTGGCTTGCAAAAACAATCCATAGGAATGTTCTGTTTTCGGAGAGTGGGAGAAACCTGTATACCCAAAAGAATTCAAAACAGCAACTCAAACAGATATTTGTACACCAGTGTTCATAGCGGCATTATTCACAACAGCCAAAGGTGGAAAGAACCCAAATGTCCATCAACAGATAACTGGATAAACAAACTGTGGTATACAATTATATATGTGACAGAATGTTATTCACCCTTAAAAACGAATGAAATTCTGATACTGCAACGTGGATGAACCTTGAAAACATTATGCAAAGTGAAATAAGCCAGACACAAAAGAACAAATATTATATTATTCTACTTACATGAGCTACATAGAACAGGCAAATTCATAGACAGAAAGTACGATAGAGGTTAGCAGGGACTTGGGAAGGGGTGAAGGAAGCTTCTGTTTAGGGTGATGAAAAAGTTTTCAAAATGGATGGTAATACTTTTATAAATCTTACAACTACTTAGTAACTATATATAACCCTTGTATTTGTAGATACAACACTCCCAGGCACAATTATTTCAAAGTGATTGCAGAGATTTTTATCCAGCCACATGACAAAAGCATCTCAGTGAGGCTTTATTGTTCTCTACTGGTCAAACTTGATAACTCAAGTGTTTGACGATCTTAAAATTTTCATTTATACTTATTGCTTTCAATGAGAGAATCTATAAATGATTCTATAAAGAGTTAGCTTAGTTGTAAGCAATCCAGTTGACATAGTTGGACTTCATTCAGCGTGTATTTTACTATGTTCCAGACGCTGTCCTGGATCTTAACCTTCATTATTCTTAACACAGTGGTTGTGAACTTGTAGCCGATAGATTGAGGCCACGGATGTATTTTGTTTGATCCCCAAGAGTCAGCTTTAGTTATGATTTTCAGTAAAATTGCCTATTTTATCAAATTACCTCAGAAAATTTTCAATTTTAAATTTCTACTGTATCTATTTAACTTTTAAGATACTCAGGTTTTATTTACTTTTTATTTCCTAATATTATTTATTTTGGGTATCTCTTTTATTTTAAATTATCATTCTATGTCATTATTACTGCTGTATATACATTTTCAATTTTTGGCTATTACAAATAAAGCATATACACGTTTTCAAAGAACATATACTTATATACACTCATATCTCTTGGGATATGCTCAGAAGTATAACTGCTGGGTTGTTTCTTTTCCTTGCTGATAATGCAGAAGTTCTATATTTTGGATACAAGACCCATCTTGAATACATATATCATATTATTTTCGCTCGGCCTGTGGCCTGCTTCTTCACCTTCTTAATGGTATCTTTGAATGAATATACTCATATGTTCTTAACAATACGGGCATATTATTCATCTTTTTTTTTATGCCTAGTGCTTTCTGCATGCTGCTTAAACTACCTTTGCTAACTCCCTCCATTTTAATATATTATTTGACTTCTGACCCTCATTGTTGTTGAGAAATTAGCCAATCGAAGAGTTGCTCCTTTGAAAGTAAAAGTCTTTTCTTTCTGTTTTTTGTCTTTGGTGTTCCACTGTAAAAGAGGTGGTTCTGTATTTTTATTTTTTTCTGCTGAAGTGTTCAGAGTGTATCTTTAATCTGAAGACTCAATTTTTCATCAATCCTGGAAAACTCAACCAACCTTAGCTCTTTATATGCTACCTCTCCCTTTCTAGTCTCTCCTTCTGTAATTCATTAAGTATCTATTGGTCCTTCTGATTCTATCCTGTACATATTTAAACTCCTTTTATGTTTTATGTTTTTCTGTGCTACATTTGAAATGACCTATCTTCCACTTCATTAATTGTCCCTTCATGTATATCTTATCTGCTGTTTAAATCACTCATTGAATTTTTAATTTTAAGGACCATATTTTTCATTTCTAGACATATGATTCTTTTTCCAATCTGTCTCTTTATTTTTCAGAATATCCTGTTCTTTCTTGATGTTTTGAACCCCTCTATTAGGTCCTGAATCATTTCAATTATATATTCAATTTACAATATCCTTCAAATTGTTATTCTTTTATTTCAGTATCTTGAGGGTCTAACCTACTTGGTATTGTGTCTTGTTGATTCTTTCTATGGTAACTTTATCTTCTAACTTTTACTATAATCTCAGCTTGAGGCCTGAGTTTTGGGAGTGTCTCTCCAGAAAGACTTTATATTTGTTTCTGTAGAAGCTCCACGGGTATCAGAATCCTGATACCAATTTTTATGCTGACTTTTCACCTTGGGCATTATAGTACAAATTTAAACCAAAATGTATTGTATCCAAATAATCCTAACATTCAAATAAAATTTACATTAATCATTTTATGGGATTAAAACATGGACAAAGTAGGTTAAATAAAAGGAAAAAAATATACCTTTTCAGCAGAAGAACCTGTCAGGACAAAAGTTGAAAAAACTGGAAGTGGGTATTTGGTTTGGGGATCCCAACATTCAATAGTAGCTCCCATAGGAAGGCAGAAGATAGGTACAGATTCTGAGAGTGGAAACGACTCATAGTCATCTTCTGGGTATCTAAAAATTAAACCTTTGGAGAAGGAAGACAATAAAATTTTTATTAGTTACTTTTCCATAAATTATGTGATACATTATTAAGATATTTTAATAGCAAATTTCATGGAAATATTTATGTGTGAAATTTCAAAATCAATTTTTCTCTTGCCATATCAGAAATTAAAATAAATTAACAAATTTACTCTAGTTTTTTTACCTATGAACTTTTAGTTCATTGTAACATTAAAATGTGTTAAATATACTAGTTAAAACGCTATTCAACAGAATAACCAACTTAATGTATTTACTTCTACATACTGCCAATACCTTATAGAGAATGGTAAGAAACCTACAGGAAAATTTACCAACTATTTCAGTTAGTCTTCTGTAAAAAATTCAGGGAAGGGACAAGTGTTATGAAATAATGCCAAGGAAACAGAAATTATCACAGCCCCCAAAACTCATCTTGAGAGAGAAGCAGTGTAAAAGACATGCAACATGAAAAGTAAATGAGACAGAAACCCTTTGTGACTGAGTCCAGAGTGTGTGAGACAAAGGAAGTATGAGCAGGAGGCACTCTGAGAAGCATAACAAAGCTACATGGCATTTGTTCGTTAGTCTCTGATGGCTCTAATACGCAGACCACACCTAAGATAAATACTTGAAAATCAGTAGATTTTTGAGTCCAAATTCAGTCTCCAAAATTCTGTATTCTAAAATAAGTGTCGTATATCAAATACCTTATACTTTCGCAAAGCTTGTTTCTATAAGGTTTAAGTGACACTTCCCATCAAAAAAAAAATTTTAGGAAATCACATACAGTCAACCCATTACAGCAATGTTAACAGTATCACATTTAAAAATGATACTGAATTTATAATTGTTAGTTGCTGCCTTTACTTTTACATTATAATTAAATGGTCTGATTCATTAGAATGAATGTCTTTATAAGGACAATCAAGATTTTTCAGATATAAATTTTCCTAACTTCCCTGAAGTAAAACTTTAGTCAAAAAATTGTGCATGATCAAAAAGTATTTGACACTACTTGTTTTCACAAAGAAGTATTCCAGTATTTCTCTTCTATGTACAACTGGAGCATACCTGTATTTTCAGTTTTTATCCCACCATACCAGTGGGATGAAGAGGTCACACTTAAATCTTTACAGCCCTTGACACTTTACTGTGCAGTAAGAATGTGGCGATAGATTTCTCAAACACGTCATGGCAGAAAAGTTTCTCAGGCCCTCCTCTCCTCCATATAGCTGATTCTTTGCAACAAGGGAGAAAGGAAGCAAGTCCACCTTTCATGGCAAGTAACATGTGGTTTCAAATCAGACACACAGAGATAAGAGAAGGAAATATAAGAAGTAAAGATGCAGTTTGACACCTTTCTGATTGCCAAAATATAAAAGGTCAGAGAGTAAGCAGTTTTCCACTGAACTGTTAAATCTATTAGTGTACACTAAAAGCTTGAATGTTTATTCCACGAATGCTTGCTTGGGATGAAAGTTTCTATTTAATTAACACTTTTTTGGGGGGAGGGGTAATAGTAATTTATCTTGTAGTATGTAGTGAATTTAAGGAAACTTATGCCTTTACATGCTAAAATTATAGATAAATCAATTTATGAATAAATCAATTCCACAGACTACATAAGGGAACATACACTGCCTCTTCTAACCAAATGTTAATGTGCAACAATAACTATAGTAATAGTGACAATTTTCTTTTAATTTACTTACCAGCTTTATATGCTATTGAATTAGAAGCAGGCACAGACTTCTTATAACATAGAAACACACTGGAACCCCACTGTAAAATATAAATTAGGTTTAAAAAAGACAAAAGAGTGAAAAAAATTCCTTTGTTGAATGTTTTCTAAAGGTTCTGATTATTCAGGGAAGTCTATTTAAAATATGTTTATCAAACAGACTACATAGTATAAAACAGAGCAAAACATGAAGTTGAGAACACTAAAAGTTAAAAAAAACATTGCCACAAATATCAAACTGGCATGAAGGCAGTTTCAAAAAGCTTAGAATTCTATAATCATCCACCAGGGCCTACATTTGAAAAAGACAGCATGACATGAAGTGGACACTGGAGCCCAAACTAGGGAAGACTGGGGTCGTTGGGATGTATAAAGTCGTTCATTACCTACAGAGGCAAACTAATAGCCCTGGGAGCATTGAACATGTCTGCCTACACCAATTTAAGCTGATGTAAATACATTTTTGATGTAAACATGTTTTTCAAAATAAATCTGACCCAATAATAAACTTTCGTCTCATAAACTATAAATCAAATGTATATGTTCAATTTTCGTATTACTAGAGTCCTTTTAAAAAAGTATGTAAAACTACAATATTTAAAATAAATACAAGGGGAGTCCCCACCTGGTCTCCCTGCAATTGTCCTTGTTACACTAAGCTTTTGAAATCCAAAAGCTTAGTGTAACATAAGCAATATTGGCATGTAGAAAAAAAAAATTCTCTACCTTTAAGTATCTATTTTCTGGATGAAATTATTCTAAAACATCAGATGGCTAAGAATTTTTTAAATTATTATAAATCATAAAAGTTAGAAAGCTAAAAATAAAAACCACGAAAATATAAACTGAGAGTAAATTACATGCCCAATAATAAACAGGAATCCAAAAATTATCCTTTTTGTAAATATAAAATGAAAACTTTATTCTTACCATCCCACAATTTAAGTTTTTGTCAACTTTGCAGAAAGTGTGAGGAGGGGTTTCTCCTTTACTGGTTACAATAACACAGATATCAGTTACAGCCAAAGAATTCTGGGGTCGAACTAGAAGAGCCCTTCGATAAGTGATAAAAATTCGTTGTGAAGTAGTTGAACTATTGTTGACATTGGCACAGCGACCATAGGGTGTGGCTTGGATCACTTCGCAACCTGGAATAAGCCTTTCTTTCCCTTCATATAAAACTCTGCATGGCAGGAAGAAGAGAAAAAAAATAAATATGTAAACACATTTCTGGTTAATGCTGGTTTTCTTCTTGAAAACAAAAAGAAAATTTTTTTAATCTCTACAATGTTTCCTTGAAAATAAGACTGGGTCTTATATTGATCTTTGCTCCAAAAGACGCACTAGGGCTTATGTTCAGGGGATGTCATCCTGAAAAATCACGCTAGGGCTTATTTTCCGGTTAGGTCTTATTTTCAAGGAAATACGATATTTACTGTTTCCCAAATCTTAATTGCAAACCAAAACTAAAACTACTACTTTGGGATTATAAATCTCTTAATTACTATTTTTCAACAGCCAGAAAATTTTAAGAAGTGTAAATAGGATCAAAGAACTTGATTTTTGGTTGCTTATTACAAGAAACATATGAAACAAGCAAAGGGCAACACCACAAACATCCTCAGGTCAATTCCCAGAAGTTTTAACAAGTATTCAGACATTTGTACAAAATTTTCCTTCATAATTCCTGTCAAAATTTTACCATTAAAAACCCCTTCTTAGATAAGCTAATAAATAAAAAAAATCTCATGGTCATGGCTAGGCAGGCTTTAATATGATAAGATGTCAATATTCTCCAAACAGATCTACAGAGTTAACAGGATTCCTTTTGAAATCCTAACTGCTTTTTTTTCTTTTTTCTTTTTTTGGTCGAAATTGGCAACATGTCCTTAAAGTTCACATGGAAATGCAAGGGAACTAGTATAGCCAAGGCAATCTGGAAAAAAGAAAAGAACCAATTTGGAAGACTCACATGTCCCCATTTCAAAACTTATCTTCTATTACCTTTTCTGTAAGTTTGAAAAGTTTCAAAAACAGAAGTGCTGGAGAAAAAACTCTCATCTGAAAGTCAATGAATCTGATAAATGGAGGAAGATAAGAACTGTGGATAATAATAGTCTGTGATTCTTTATTTTAATAAACATATCTGACATATAAGATATTATCTTGTTTAAATTATACTTTATATATAGAGAGTATCCAATATTCTGAGGGAATATCAGGTCTTACATATTTAACTTAACATCTTTTCCAGGAAAAAGTAAACTATTATTTGTGTAAATATCTCATCTCAGTTTATAAACCAGTCAAAAAGGTCAAAAGATTAACAATGGTGTTTCATATTTAGTTCAAGGAGATAGGTGCCTCTTTACAGCCGCTAATACATTTTTTCAAACATCACCAGTGTGCTTGAAGGGGTAAAGGTGGGGAGGACAGGTAAAAACATTTAAGTCATCAGATATTAACAATTATTTGATCTGGAGAGAAATATTTACCATCGTGATTAGCTTAAAGACAACCACGGATAAGTAAACTAACAAATAAGATGCGTTAGGGAACTGCAAGATGTGTATGAAAGAGCCACTTGCAACTTGAAAACATCCTAAGTATAATGATCTAAGTCATCATTTTACTTTTAAGTCGTGCCCCAGAACCCCAAGCAACAACAATTATGACTATATATGGTCAGGGGCTTGGGGAGGGGCTATGAAAAGATGGCCTTCAAAGGACAGCTAACGGAACACTGAGGACTAAAACGTAAGTCCCTAGCTGGTTTCCCTTCAACTAACATGGCTATTATCAAAATTTTATCCTACAGCCAACCTTCTGTGGACATTTCTTCTTAAGAAAACCATAGAGAAAATTAAAAACCTGAGAACAAATCCATTACATGTTATGAATCACTCCACTGCAACCAATAATTTGTGTTCACCATCATTTTAACCTCCTTTCTCCTCAAAGGAAAAGCCCCTCACATTAAAGGCTAATCCAATCACATAGGCTGTTGACATTACCCTTTAATCTGTTTCATAATTTTATTGTAACGAATATCTCCTCTTATTCCTATATCTCAGGTCTTCCTTCTCCACTGGTTTCTTTCATTCAATATAAAGATGCTCCAAGTTATTCCCTGGGAGAAAGGTTTAAAAACAGCCCTTCACTCTGCCTCCCCTCTCCCCTCAGGTATCCTAAAAACCATTGCTTCTGGGGAGTTTGTTAAAATACAGATTCTGATTTAGTAAGTCTGGGGCAGTGCCTGAGATTGTGAACTTGTAACATGCTCCCAGGCCCTACGGACAATATTGGCTTGGTCCATGGACCACACCTTGAATAGCAAGACCCATAACTACCTTCTCTTTTCCTTAAAGTCAAGCTTTCAAAAAGAAGCCTCTATGACTCCAATTATCAATCATTTCTCAACCCTTTCTAACCTGGCTCCTGTGCCCACTGATCCTACAAAGTTGTATGACCGCCATCCGAACTGCATTGACTTGAAGGAAAATCACAGAGGCTAAACAGGGTGGATGACACTAAAGGACTTAAATGGATGCTACATAAGGGCCAATGGATACTACCTAAAGGTCAAGTAAGGTAAGGACCTTTACTGTGGAAATCTGAACATAATGAGGACATTGGGACAATTTCACCAGAGCTCTACTGTAACAGTGGAGGTCATGAGCATAACAAATGGTGCTCAAATGCAGCAGCTCACTACCTTTCATAATGTCTGAATAACTATTAACTGAATCACCAGCAGCTAACTGCTTAAAAAAGCAAACAATTTCATGGGTCAATTAGGGAAATGTGGATATATGATGATAGTAAAGAATTAATTACTTCTCAAACTGTGGTATTATGGTTACATTAAAAGAGCGATTCAACATAAAAATCAATGGATATAATACATCACATTAATAGAATGAAGAAGCCATGTGATTATTTCAATAAAAAGGCACTGAACAAATCCAACACATTTTCATGATAAAATCGCTCATAAAACCAGGAAAAGTAGGAACCTTCCTTAAACATGATAGATGGCATTTTGAAAAACCCACAGCTAAATCATACTCAATGGTGAAAGACTGAAAGCTTTCCGCGTTGAGATCAGGAATAAGACAAGGACAGCTGCTTTCATCACTGCTATTCAACACTGTACTGTAAGTTCCAGTCAGAGCAATAAGACCGCTGGGGGCTCAGGAGAGGGGTAAATAAAGCAAACTACAAAGAAAGGAGTAAAACTATCTCTATTTGCATGGGACATGACCCTATATATTTTTTAAATCCCTGAAAAGCTACATGAAATCTGTTAGAGCTAATAAATTCAGCAAAATTGCAGGACACAAGATTAACACATAAAGTTAAAATTCAGCTGTGTTTCTAAATACCAGCAATGAACAATCCAAAAAGAAATTAAGAAAACAATCCCATTTATAATAGAATCCAAAGCAGTGAAAAACTTAAGAATAATATTAATTAAGGAGGTGAAAGACTTGTACACTAAAAGCCACAAAACATTGCTAAAAGAAATTAAAGAACACCTAAATAAATGGAAAGACTTCTCATTCTCATAGGTAGGAAGACTTAATATTGTAAAGATGGCAATATTCCCCAAATAGATCTACAGATTAAATGCGATCCCCATGAAAATTTCAACGGCATGTTTTGCATAAACGAACAAGCTGATCCCAAATACTTCCTAAGATGCTCTCAAGTATCTATATGTTTTTACTGACTGATGGTAATGGTAATAAACAGAACAGCTTAATATATGACACGTGTATATGGTAAAGTATTACAGATATTCTAAAAGCACATCATCTTTACAGAAGAATCAATGTAGACATTTTGGGGAAAAAAGCTTTTACAAAGAATATTCTTCATTGGCTGTAGACTAGATACTAAATACCTCATAACAACTACACTCCTTCTAAAGTATAAATACCCTCCTCCTGGCACTAAAAACCACACAGCACAATTATTTTTTTTTTAAACAGGAATGCTCCTTTGTTCAAATAAATTCTAGGCTTCACAAAAATCTCATCACATAATCCAAGTAGCTCCTTAAAATCTACTGTCTTTTATTGTAGCTTCTTGTTCTTTTATGTTTAATTAATAAGCTTATCTGACAAATACAACAGAAATGGAATCACATTTCAGGCTCTAATGCCTTCATTTCAATATTCTTTTGAAAGGAACTGAGCCAATGATTCAAGTACAATGCAAAGAAATTCAGTAAGGGTAGACAGAGATATGTAGTATCTTCTAATACTTGAACCTGAAGTAACAAATAATAACAGAACTATCAAGGATTTCAAATTTCTATTCCCATGTACCTTAAATAAGTTTTATTCCCTTCACTATAGCAAAAAAAATAAGTCATCGTACCCAACGTCAGTAAGGGGTGGTTTATCTCTCCCTCTCTTATAACAGAGGAAAAGTTCTGGGCTTTTCAGACTTCCATGGTTCAAGTTTGCTTGGAGAGCTGACGGAGTGGCTTCAACACAGGTGTAACCTTCAGGTACTGTCTCCCCAGCTGATTTGTTAATAACTGCAATGTCTGTAATTGGAGCTTTAGGTCCAGTTGACTTAGTATCTAAACGATTTATTTCTTGATCCAATAGAGTAGATGTATCAGTGAGACCTGCCACGACAAAGTAGTCGGTCACTCTTGGCCCTTTGTCTTCTATCATGGCTGCTGCTATATTTCCTAGAAGAGGAAAAACAAAAAAGACATCACTTAAATAAAATACTTCATCCTGACTCACTAAAATTAAAATACTCCTGAGTTAACAGTGATCAACTAGCACACTTCCCAGCTGGATTTATAAATAAATTGTTGTCATTCAGTAGAAGAAGGCTGTTTTGGTATCACCTTGTCGGCGTTTACCTCCTACAAAGTACAAATCTGCAGCATCAATTCATTTGTAAGGCAACTATGATCCTTTTGTGTGCCTACGGCTCTATTAAAAATAATCAAACTGTCAGAGGTGGGCTATGGTGCTTTCCTACGAGGAAAATGTACTTAACGAACAATATGTAGACCATTTAAAAGATCATTCTAAGTTACAGGATTCCTAGAGCTAAGCTTCACATTTAAACAAATGAAGTGAGTACACTGTGAATTAGTCAAAGTCTAACACAAAAAAATGAAGGTAATAGCAACCAATAAACTCATGAACTCAGTATCTGTAAAAATAAAATAAAGCTTCTGAGGTTTTAAATATTTCCATGGATTTTATGTGCTTTTTAAAAACAACTGTATGAGGTATAATTTGCATACACTAAAATACACATATTTAAAGTGTACAATTTGGTTAAGTTTTCAAAAATATATATACCCGTGAAATCATTACAACCACAGTGTTGATGGATAGTAAACATATCCATCAACACCCAAAATTTTCTTGTACCCCTTCATTATCCCTCCTCCCCCACCACCCCCCAGAGAATGTGTGATCTGCTTTCTGTCACTATAGGTTGGTTTCTAGAATTGATATACATGGAATCTTATAGTATGTATTCTTTTTAGTCTGCCTTCTTTCATTCATCATAATTATTTTGAGATTCATCCAGGTTGTTTATATCAATAGTTCATTCCTCTTTATTGCTAAGTAGTAATCAACTCTTAAATATGCCACAACGTATATATATTCACCTGTATAATAGACATTTGGGTTATTTCCAGTTTGGGGCTATTAAAGCTGTCATGAACACCCATGTACAAGCCTTCTAGGCATATGCTTTCATTTAAGTTTCTAAGATGGAATGGCTGGATCACCTGGTAGGTGTTTATGTAGTTCTAAAAAACTGCCAAATAGTTTTACTTTCTAATTTAGACATTCTAACATGTCTATAGTGATACTTAACTATAGCTTTAAATTGCATCTTTCTAATAACTAGAGATGTGAACCATTTTTCATGTGCTTATTTTCCATCCATATATTTTCTTCAGTGAAGTTTCTGTTCAAACTTTTTGCCCATTTTTTAACTGGGTTGTTTGTTTACTAATTATTGAGTTTTAAAGGTCTTTTACATATTCTAGAGATAAGTCATTTATCAGGTATATGTTTTGCAAATATCTTCTCCCAACCTGTGGCTTATCTTTTTCTCTTAATAGTGCCTTTTGAAAAGGAGTTTTTATTTTTGATGAGGTCCAATCTGTCAATCTGTTCTTTTATACTGTGTTTCCCTGAAAATAAGACCTAGTCGGACAATCAGCTCTAATGGGTCTTTTGGAGCAAAAATTAATAATAAGACCCAGTCTTATTTTACTGTAAGACTGGATGTAATGTAATGTAATGTAATGTAATACGGGGTCTTATTATTAATTTTTGCTCCAAAAGACGCATTAGAGATGACTGTCCGGCTAGGTCTTATTTTCGGGGAAACGGTAAATTATGCCTGTGGTATCATATTTAAGAAATCACTGTCTAATCCAAGGTCATAAAGGTTTTCTCCTGAAAGTTTTATAATTTTAGGTTTTAAATTTAGGTCTATGATCCATTTTGAGTTAATTTTTGTATATGGTGTGAGGTATGACTCAAGAGTCACTTTTTTACATATAGATATCTAACTTTTCTAGCACCATTTGTTGAAAATACCATTTATTTATCTACTGTATTGCCTTTGTACCTTTGTTCAAAAATTAATTTCCAATATGTGTGTTGTTTACTTCTGGATTTTCTATTCTGTTCCATTGAACTATTCGTCTATATATCAGTACCATATGGTTTTGATTAACGCAACTTTTTAATAAATCTTGAAATTAGGCAGTGTTAGTCTTCAACTGTTCTTTTTTCAAAATTGTTTTGAAAAAGTCTTTTGCATTTCAATATGCATTTTAGAATTGGCTTGTCAATTTCTACCCCCAAAAAATGCTTAGTGGATTTTAACTGGGATTGTGTTGAATTTAAGGAGGTCAATTTAAGGAGGATTAACAATATTCAGTCTTCTAACCCATGAACAAGGTTTAACTCTGCATTTATTCAGGTTCTTGAGAATGGGCATCTTTATTTTGTTCCTAATCTTTGGGGAAAGCACTCATTCTTTTACTACTAAATATGATGTTACTTGTAGGTTTTCCATACATGCTCTTTTTCAAGTTAAGGAAGTTCCTTTCTATTCCTGAGACTTTTACCAGGAATAAATGTTGGATTTTATCATATACTTTTTCTCTCTGTGTGTGTGTGTGTGTGTGTGTGTGTGTGTGTGTGTGTGTGTGATTTCCAGGACTTTATTGGGGAACAGTGTGTTTTTCCCAGGACCCATCAGCTCCAAGTCAAGTTGTTGTCCTTTCAATATTAGTTGTGGAGGGCGCAGCTCAGCTCCAGGTCCAGTTGCCCTTGTTCAATCTTAGTTGCAGGGGGCGCAGCCCACCATCCCTTGCGAGAGTGAAACTGACAACCTTGTGGTTGAGAGGACGCGCTCCAACCAACTGAGCCACTCGGGAGCTCAGGGGCAGCTCAGCTGCAACTTGTTGTCTTCATTCTAGTTGCGGAGGGCGCAGCTCGCTGGCCCATGTGGGACTCGAACCAGCAGCCCTGTTGCCCAGAGCTCACGCTCTAACCAACTGAGCTACCCATCCGCCCCATCATATACTTTTTCTGTATCCACTGAGATCGTATGGCTTTTCTTTATCCACTTTTTTTCTATCTACTTTTTAATATGGTGAATTAATTACATTGATTATCAAATTATTAACCAACCCTGCACTCCTAAGATAAATCCCACTTGATCATGATATATTATCCTTTTTATATATGCCGGATTCTACTTGCTAAAATTTTGTTTGAAATTGTGTATGTTAATGAGAGATATTGGTCTGTGGTATGCTTTTCTTATCTTTACCTGGTTTGGGTAGCAAGTTAATGCTAGTCTCACACATTAAGTTGGGAAGAATCTCCTCCTCTTCAATTTTCTGGAAGAATCTGTATAGAATTGGTATTATTTCTTCCTTAAATGTTTGATACAATTTACCTGTGAAATCATCTGGGTTTTGAGGGGTTTTCTTGTGGGGAGGGTTTTTAACTATAAATTCAATTACTTTAACACATATAGGACTACTCTAAAGTTACTCGATTTCTTCTTGAGTAAATTTTTGTACTTTGCGTCTGTCTCAAGCGCATCAGACTACTATACCAGAATACCATAGATTGAATGGCTTATAAATAATAGAAACTTATTTCTCACAGTTCTGGACACTGGGAAGTCCAAGATCAAGGCTCTGGCAGATTCAGTGTATGATGAGGGCTGGTTTCTTAGATCACAGAAGGCTGTCTTTTTGCTGTAACTTCACATGACTGTAGAGTGAGGGATCTCTCTCTGGGTCTCTTTTATTATAGAAAGGCACTAATCCCATTCATGAGGATTTCACCCTCATGACCAAAGCACCATCCAAAGTCCCACCTCCAAATACCATCACATGTGGGATTAGGTTTCAAGATAAGAATATGGGGGGGGACACAAACATTCAGTCTACAACAGTGTCTTTCAAAGAATTTGTCCATTTATCATCTAAGTTGTCAAATTTACTGTCATAAAGTTGTTCATAGTATTTCCTTATTATCCTTTTAATATCACTAGAATATATAGTGATGTCATCCCTCTCGTTCCAGCTACCATTAATTGGTGTCTTCTCTCTCATTTTCATAATCATTCATTGGTGTCTTCTCTCTCATTTTCATATTCAGTCTGGCTAGAAATTTATCAATTTTACTGGTCTTCTCTAAGAACCAGCTTTTGGTTTCACTGATTTTTCTCTATTACATTTCTATTTTATATTTCATTTATTTCTACTTGATATTTATTATTTCCTTTCCTCTGTTTATGTAAAATTTAATTTGCTCTTCTTTTTCTAGTTTCTTAAGGTGGAAGCTGAGGTCACTGATTTGAGATCTTTCTTCTTTTCTAATGTAGGTAGTTAGTGCTATGAATCCCTCCCCAAGCAATGTTTTAGTGACATCCCACAAATTCGGGAATGTAGTGTTTTCTTTTTATTCGGCTCAAAATACTTTTTAATTCCCCTTTCTCAAAATATTTTCTTTGAGCCACAGGCTCTTTAAAAGTATGTTTCAGGCTCCAAATTTTGTACTTGGGAATTTTCCAAGAATCTTTGGCTGTTGGCTTCTAACTTCATTACACTGTGATCACAGAATATAATGTGTGTGACTTGAATTCTTTTACATTTATCAAAGACTAGTTTTATGGCTAAGAATATGGTCTATTTTGATAAATATACTACGTGCACTTCAGCAGAATGTGTATTCTGTTGGAAAGTCCACAAATGCTAATCTTGTCAAGTAGGTTAATAGTGTCGGTCAGGTCTACTATACCCTTGCCGATTTTCTGTCCTCTTGTTCTACCAATTATTAAGAGAGTGGTATTGAAATCTCTGGCTATAACTGTCAATTTGTCTATTTCTCCCTTCAGTTCTATCAGTTTTTGCTTCATGTGTTTTGATGCTCTGTTATTAAGGGCACAGACATTTAGAACTATTTTGTCCTTTCGATTAACTGACCCCTTTATCATTATGAAATGACCTTGTTTATCTCTGGTAAAAATTAGTCTGTATTAACAAGAGCTTTTGAAAAAATTAAAATATTTGTAAAAGCTTTGTTTCATAATTAAATTTCTCTTTTCAACTACAGCTAACATAATCTTTCAGAATCAACTTCATTTCACTTTATTCTTTAAATGGCTTACATTTTAATAAATAAATGCTGCTGGCATCAACAAAATGTTATAATCTCCAACTTACAAGGTTAAATGTAGTTTACACAATTCTTCTCACTATAACAAAAGGACTTTTTTAAATCTTCAAAACTATCTGTGTGTTCCTTGGTGTTCCAACCCATGCAGAATGAATGATGAACTTTGTTTAAATCACAAAGAAAGTACAGTTTTACCAAAATTATTGTTACATTTAAGCAATTTAAAATAGGTCTTTGGTGATTCCATTTAGAAAGCATTATCAACATCAGTTATGCTGGCTAGGTCATGAAAACTACGAAACTAAAAAAGTAAGTCATTTCAGATAAAATCAGTTCTTTTTTCAGAACACAAAGCAGTGTAATTCTCTACTGTTGCACCTGCCACTGAAAGTTTTGTAAAGAAGGAGGGTTATAAAGAAGGGCTGCAAACACAAATGCCTAAAGGGATCAGGCAGGATATAAGAGTCGTGGGAACTAGAGAATGCAGGCACCCACTACTAGTCAGATCTATCCAACTGTTGCCAAAGGACTTACTTAGCAAAACCAGAACTTCTTTTTTGCCTTTTTCAGAGAAACCAGAAATCAGGATTTTACTGTAAATCTCCAAGTTTTAAAATATCAGCAAATAATTCAAAATTCTTAAACACTAGCAAGAGCAAACAAAATACATAAGCAAGGTATATTCACTGTTATATACCATGTTAAAAGTCTAGAAAAGAACCATTACTAAATTCCATTAAAAAAACACTGACCTGGTTAAATACCTAACTTCACCATTAAAGATATGTGAGCCAATATACCTAATGGTGTATCAAGTTGATAATAACTATATAGAAGGAAATGAAAAAAGAACTAATCCAAGTACCTTTTGAACAATTTAACATGAAGAACTGAAAAAGAAATCTTAAGCTTTACTTAGAAGGCTTGCATTTTACAGTTGTATGGTTGTAGCAATTCTGAAATTATTCTGTATATTTTACAAGTATGACTGAACAATTGTTGGAAATCAAATTTCTTGCTGTGATAAAACGGAGATATAAATTTGGGATGGGAGAAGGCAAATAAGAATCTATGTATTAGAATGGAGTCAGAGGTATCAATATGAACTCGTAATTTTAAAATACATATATACTAAATGCAATGCACTACCCTGAATTGGATCACAGAACAGAAAAAGCTCATGGTATATTTATCAAAACAGACCATTTATGTGAAATGTCCAAAATAAATGTATAGAAAGAGAAAGTAGATTGGTGGTTGCCTAAGGTTAGCAGGTTGGAGGAAATGGAGAATGACTACTAGCGGAGTGACAAAAATGTGCTAAAATTCATCACGGTGATGGTTGAGCCATCTGTGACTACATTAAAAACCAATGAGTTGTATACTTTAAATGAATTAATTGTGTGGTATGTGAATTATATCCCCTTTCTGCTAAAAATAAAATCCAGAAGCAGAGTCACCCCACCAGCAACAAACATAAGCAGCCCCTAAATTTTTGTTTCTTAAAAATAATTCCCTACCAAAAGATATGAGAAAACAAACAGCAACAACCAAAAAATAAAAAGATACTAGAGCTCCTTGGAGAAATGGCCAATTCCAAGGCTGGGCAAGAAAAGTACAAGATACACCGAGAACATCTTAATACAAGGGAGAAAAAAATTTAAAAAGAAAAAACAAAAACAAAAAAACATTGCTCAAAGACTAATGGGGGCCCTATCAAAAAGACGCATGAACTATTTTGAAGAGTTTCCCATTGGCCAATCTGTGAACCACTTCAGCATCAAATTGAATGACAGTAATGGCATATATAACACATTAATTTTTTTAAAACCTTGAGTCCATACTGAAATTATAAATGAATGAAGGGGAAGAAGGAAAGAAATGCTCTTCACAATACAATCCCAACTAGTAAGCGTAGAAGGAATGATAGAAAACCATTTTACAATCACACTATTCAGATTCAAGCAAGAATTTATCAACGGTTGCTAAAACCACTGAGTAGAAGGCTGTTGGAAATGGGGTAATTATATAATCTCAGAGCCTTTCCCCAAAGATACTAATAATTACAAAGAAATAAAGTACCACCAGAGAAATCTGATAGCCACCACTTTAACCAAGTAATCAAAGTTGACATCACTAATAATTGGTGAAACTGATACTACATGCCCTCTGATGTGACTGATACACTAAGAAGGATAAACCACATTAGTTATGAAGTATTCCTGACCCCCCCCCCAAAAAAAAAAAGCATAGCCTTAATCTAATCACGAGGGATTAGGCAGTCAGGCTGAAACTAAAGAACAAAATTCTAAAAAAAAAAAAAGTCAATATAATGAAAGATAAACAAACATTCAAGGTACTATTATTCCAGATGTAAAGAGACTAAAATCTGAGTATCAAAAAAGGGACAACATGGGGCGGCCGGTTAGCTCAGTTGGTTAGAGCTTGGCGCTAATAACATCAAGGTTGACGGTTCATTCCCCACATAGGCAGGCCACTGTGAGCTGCGCCCTCCACAACTAGACTGAAAGACAATGACTTGGAGCTGATGGGCCCTGGAGAAATACACTGTTCCCCAATATTCTCCAATAAAAAATTAAAATAAAATAAAAAGAAATTCTATTAAGTTTGAGTATGAAACACATAATAAAAGTAGTAATAAATTAAAAAGGAAGGGGGTAAACACAATCAAATAAAAAATTAAGCTGTCTAGGAATGAGGGAAATATTTTATAAAACAGAAGGTGACCTAAGGGCATAGTTAACTAGGTGCCTGATTGTAAGAGTAAAGAATACCACACACCTCAAATATACCTAATGGGTATCACTGCTTTACAAATGCTCTACAAAATGTGATTTATAATAATGTCATCTACTTTCATATACTAAAAATCCTACAGAATCCTATAAAATCTAACCTCTATTTTGTTCCATTAGCGAATTTCCAAGCTAGTACCACCCACAGTTAATTATAATAGTTCTCCATGTTTTTTGATCTGGTAGATAAACTCCCTCTTCATCCTTTTTTAAGACTTTCTAAGCTTATTCATCCAACCTCATCATCAAGTATCAGAGGGGGAAAAAGTTGAGATCTTCGGAATTGCTCTAACACAGAGATTATTTAAGGAGGACGGGCATCTTCACATTACGTGCTGCAGTCAGTAGCATGGGATGGCTCTCCGTTCTATTCAGAATGGGCTTTAAAAAAAAGCCTTTAAGGAAGGTTTCATCGTCATTTCCTTCACCCAGGTCTTGTACATTGTTTGTCTGTATTATTCATAACAATTTTACAGTTTTATGGCTAATGGGAAGAAGCTCTTATGTATGGTAAACAATCACTGCTGGTCTATCAATAACATACAACTGCGCCTCATTGTTCTAAATGCTGGAAATTAAAGCAATGAAAACACCAAACGCCCTATCTTTATGGAGCTTATATTATAGTTGGGAAGTAATCAGTAAATAAGTATAGACTTGTAAATAAATAATTTCAGAAAGCATATGTGCTATGAATAAAAATAAATCAATATTGAGGGAAAGTGGGCCGGCCCAGTGGCTCAGGTGGTTGGAGCTCCGCGCTCCTAACTCCGAAGGCTGCCGGTTTGATTCCCACATGGGCCAGTGGGCTCTCAACCACAAGGTTGCCAGTTCAATTCCTTGAGTCCCGCAAGGGATGGTGGGCAGCACCCCCTGCAACTAAGATTGAACATGGCACCTTGAGCTGAGCTGCCACTGAGCTCTTGGATGGCTCAGTTGGTTGGAGCGTGGGCTCTCAACCACAAGGTTACCGGTTGGACTCCGCAAGGGATGGTGGACAGTGCCCCCTGCAACTAGCAACGGCAACTGGACCTGGAGCTGAGCTGCTCCCTCCACAACTAAGACCAAAAGGACAACAACTTGAAGCTGAATGGCACCCTCCACAGCTAAGATTGCAAGGACAACAACTTGACTTGGAAAAAAGTCCTGGAAGTACACTCTGTTCCCCAATGGAGTTCTGTTCCCCTTCCCGAATAAAATCCTTAAAAAAAAAAAAAAAAATTGAGGGAAAGTGGTAATAGGCCTTATTTTTATAGTGCAATCAGGGAAGACTGTGTTGAAGAAGGAAGTAAGATCTAAGGAGAGGTCTAAGTGATAAAGGATTAATCATATGGTGATAGAGAACATTCCAAGTGGGAAGAAAATACAAAATAAAAGCCATACGGCAAGCAAATAACTTGATCTTTGGGGCACAGCAAGAAGGCCGTGTCCCTGGAGCGTAGGGGAGCCTGTGTGGGCAGATGAGGTCGGTGAAGGAAGAAACCACATAGACCTTTTAGGCAAAGCTAAGGTCTGGGTGTTAGGCTAAGTGTGATAGGAAGCTACGACGTAATAGTGGTCTCTAGATGAGAGTGATGTGCTGTTATTTATGTCTTTGGAAAAAAACACACCAGCTGCTAGACGAGAAGGAGAAAAGAGCAAAAGCAGGGAGAGCAGTGAAAAAGCAATTCCAACAGTCCAGAAAAAGAGATAATAATGGCTTATATTAGGGCAAACGAGTGGAGCCACAAGGAATGGCAAGATTTGGGATGTAGTTTAAAAGCAAAATTGCTGCTGATGGATTGGAGGGATGAGGGGAAAGAGAAAGGAAGAACGATGTGCAGTCTGAGGCCTAAGCAAGTGTGTGAACGGTGCTGCCATGGACTGACGTGGTCAGGTGTGAGCAAAGGACAGATCTGAGGAAACCAACTAAAACTCCTGTTTTGGACAAGTTACGCTTTACACACCTACGGAAACATTCAAGTGGAGCAGTCAGTCCAATTCAATATACTGTGCAGTTTGATAAAGATATAAAGACTGAAGTCAACAGCAATCTATTGATACTTGTAACTATGGGATTAGATAAGATACTCTAAAAAGTGACAAATACTATAAGAAAGGGTATAAGGTCTAAGCCTAAGGCACTCCAACCTTTAGACGTAAGGGAAGAGAAGCTAGAAAACTGAGAAGCAACCGTCATAAATTAGAAAAGAAATCAGGATCGTATAGCATCCCGAAAACCAATGAGGTTTTTCAAAACCTAAGGACTGACCAATCAACTGTATCAAATGTTGATGAACAGTAGAGAACACTGACAAGCGTGGCGTTAGCTGGGTGGGTGGAGAACCGCCACCCTAGAGTGAGGTGGAGAGAAAGTGCAAAGTAAGAAAGTGAGCTCGAGCTACGCAGAGAACAGGAGTGTGCGGAATGAGGAGTGCTGGGCACCCAAGAAGTAGTGCAGTGCTGTGTAAACGTGGACTGTGATACGGCGGACATGCATATTATCAACCCTAAAGCAACTACTTACAAAAAAAGATGTACAGCTAATAAACCAATGTGGAGATAAATAGAATACTAAAATACACTTAATCCAGAAAGGAACAAAGAACAGATAGGAGATAGTAAAAACAAATAGCAAGGTAACAAATTCAAACCCAACTATATCATAATTTCACTAAATTTAAGTGGATTACTATGACAAATGAAAACACATGTCCATATAAAAACTTGTATACAAGTATTTATAGCAGCATCACTCAAAATAGTCAACATGTAGAAAAAACCCAAATGACCATCAAGTCATAAATCAATAAACAAAATGTATATTTCCATGCCATGGAAATTACTCGGCCACAAAAAGAAAAGAAGTATTACCAACACAAGCCGTAACATGGATGAACATTATGCTAAGTGGAAGGAACCAGACACAAAGATCACATATTATATGACTCCATTTATAGGAAATACCCAGAATAGGCAAATCCATAGAGAAAGCAAGCAAACTAGTGATTGGCAGGGGCTGAGGAGGGGGATGGAGAGTGGCTGCTTAAAGGGAAAGGGGTTTCCATCCTTTTGTGGCAATAAAAACATTCTGGAACTAGACAGCGGCGACAGATGTATAATATTGTTAATGTAGTAAATGCCACTGAATTGCACATTTTTAAGTTGTTAAAACGGTGAATTTCGTTATATAAATTTTGCCACAATTTTTTTTAAAAAGGAATGAAGTACTAATACATACAACAACCTAAATGAACCTCAAAAATACTATCCTAAATGTGTTGTAAAGATTTTGCAGGGTATCTAATGGACATTTGTCCCATTAGGGAGACCACCTCAGGGACGATGTAGATGCCTGATCACTGCACTGTACACCTGAAGCTGAAGCTGAACAATAATGAATGTCAATATTATTCTAAATGAAAGAACCCAGTCACAAAAGAGTACATGTTGCATGATTTCATTTATATGAAATGTCCAGAACAGACAAATCTATAGAGACAAAAAACAGAGTAGTGGTTGCCTAGAGCTGGGGTAGGGAGAGGGGGGTGGGATAGACACCACTAATGGACACAAGGTTTCTTTCTTGGGTGATGAAAATGCTCTAAATTAGGTTACACTGATGATTATAAAACTCTGTAAATATGCTAAGAACCAAGGACTTACAGCCTTTAAATGAGTGCATTTTATGGTGTATGACTTTTATCTCCGTAAGGCAAGACCAGGAAGCAAGCCTCCACAACTCCCGCACAGCTCCAACACGGGTGGGGGGGGGGCAGCTGGAGCCAAAGGCTGTGGGCCCTCATCAGTGCCCATGACCATAGGCGTGTGGAGCTCTTTTAATCACCAACAACTGGAGCGAGCATTGTGAAATGGACAGTCTTAATGAAGCCCAGAACGTTCTGGGGTGCCAGATAACCCTCCCTTTATACAATGGATAAAAATTCCTTGTATAAAAAATATAAGTAAAAAAATGACCTTTGACAAAAAAGCAAAGGCAGTTCAATGGAGAAAAGGCAGTCTTCCAACAAATAGTGGTGGAAAAATTGGACGCCCATATGCAAAAAAGAAAAAAGAAAAAAAAAGAATTGTAGATTGAGACCTTATACCTTCTATAAAAAGTATTTCAAAATGGAACACAGACCTGTAAATATAAAACACAATACTATAAAACTTCTAGAAGAAAATATAGGAGAAAATCTACTATCTACTTTTGGGTTTGGCAATGAGTTTTTAGATGCAACACCAAAAGCAAAATCCATGAAAGAAAAAACTGGTAAGGTAGACTTTATTAAAAACTTCTGTTCTCCAAAAGACATTAAGTCAAGCAACAAAAGACAAGCCACAAAGTTTGAGAAGGTATTTGCAAAACATGTATCTGATAAAGAACTGGTATCCAAAATATACAAAAAACTCTTTGAACTCAATAGTAAAGAAACAACTCAATTAAGAAATTCGCAAAATATCTGAACATATACCTCACCAAAGAAGATATACATATGGCAAATACATATGTGAAAAAATACTCAACACCATTAGTCATGCAAACTGAAATAATGAAATACCAGTATTAGAATAGCTAAAAAAATTTTAAAAACTGACAATACCCAATGCTGATGAAGGATGCAGAACTGGAGCTTTTCATTGCTAATGGGAATGCAAAAGGGAAGAACCACTTTGGAAGACAGTTTGATGTCTCTTTCAAAGCTAAATATAAGCTTACTATACGATCCAGCAATCACTTTCCTAGGTGTTTACCCAATTAATTTTAAAACTTAAGTCCATGCAAAATCTGCACACAATGTTTACAGGAGCTTGATTCATAGTCACCAACAATTGGAAGCAATAGGTGAGTGGATAAACAGACAATGGATGAGTCAGTGATTAAAAAAAAAATGAGCTATCCAGCCACGACAAAGTGTGGAGGAACATTAAATGCATATTGCAAAGTGAAAGAAGCCAGTCTGAAAAGGCTACATACTATATGATTCCATTTATATGACATTCTAGAAAAGGCAAAACTACAGAATCAGTACAAAAGACATCAGTGGTACACTCTGTGCCTCATCACAAAGCCCTTGAATGTGGTGAGGCACAAAAGTGTCAGAGTTGAAGTACAGGGGATTTTTTACAGAGATAAAACTGTAATGGTGCGACATGACATTATGCTTTGTCAAAATTTATAGAACTTTACAGCTTTAGTGCATGCAAAATTTTTTAAAAACACGGAGGAGTTCTGGGGATCCCCTGAAGGAATGTGGAGCAGATCAAGAGAACATAACTGTACAACTATTACAAATGTATGAAACAACCTCACTGAAGGGGGTGGGAGGGAAAAGATGTTGACCAAAGTAACATTAGAAATGAACGGAGTTTGTAAAACTGAAGTCAAAAGGACCTGTACATAGGCATTCTAGTTGATAAAATTGTTTCCCACAGGGGTATGAGTTAACAATTCTGACACTGCTATACATGTATACTAATATTGCACAATTACAGGGGCAGCTGGTTAGCTTAGTTGGTTAGTGCGTGACGCTCGTAACACCAGGATTGCCGGTTCGATCCCCACATGGGCCAGTGTGAGCTACGCCCTCCACAACTAGACTGAAACAACTACTTGACTTGGAGCTGATGGGTCCTGGAAAAACATACTTAAAATAAATAAAAGTTTTTAAAAATAATTGAACCATTACATAAATGGACGATGGATAGTGGGAACCAGATTTCTCACTGTCAGAGTAGGAGCTTACAGATAAGCAAGGGGGAAGGCTAGGATGATCCATGTAGTAATGGATTGAGATTGGACTCAGTGTGAACTCATATTTTAGCTTAATATAAACACAGATGTTACACAGAGAAAAATTTACAGATATATGTACATAACAGGTTAACATACACAAGTATATTTCCTTGTTCAGTCAGCTGAGAAGGCCCAGAGGCAATGCCACCCCAGTAGTAATCATCACACCTCACATGCAGATCGTTTCTAACGCTATTCTCTGATAAAAGGAACCAAGGCTTCCTGGAGAAATAGGTGAATATAGGACTGGGCCAGGAAATATACAAAATGAGTGTGGAACACTTTTTTAGAGCCAGAGAGTAAGTGCTCAAAAAATAAGCAAACGCGGGGATGGCCGGTTAGCTCAGTTGGTTAGAGCGTGGTGCTAAAAACACCAAGGCTGCCTGTTCGATACCCACATGGGTCACTGTGAGCTGCGCCCTTCTTAAAAAAAAATAATTAAAAAATAAAAATAAAAATAAAAATTTTAAAGAGCGAACAACAAACAAACCCACATTGATAGGTGTCTGTCAAAAAAACACAGGACCAACTGAAAGAGCTCCCAATAGCCATGGCTGGAATAATTTCAATAAATAAAGTAGTACTGTATTATAGCTGAAAGTATGAAATAAACATCCATAAGTCCATACTGATATAAATTAATGATATGAATAAATTGATTAATTAATTAAATGGAAAGAGACAAATCTCCCATGCAAAATAATTCCGAATAACTTAGGTAACTACTCTGCCCTCAAGGATTCCTCAAAATGTGAATATAACTCCCTACTCTAAGTGTGAGATGAGCTTAGTGACTTCCTTCGAAAGAGTACAGAAGGAATAGAAAGGGGTGGGGGGAATAACCTTACAGTGGAGAACTATGACAAACACTACCTCAGCTCGGTAATCAAGATCTCACCAGCAAAGTCATAAATCATTATGATAGTATGTACATTGGACATGATGTGATGAAAATGGCACTTTACCTCTGTGATCTTCTTCCCAAAAATCCATAACCCCAGTCTAATCCTAAGAAAAACATCAGAAAAATTCCAACAGAAAAATTCCAACAGAGGGAGAGACATCCTACAAAGTGACTGATCAGTACTCCTCAAAACTGTCACAGTCATCACAAGTAAGGAAAGTCTGAGAAACCATCACACGCAATTAGTAGCCAAAGGAAACAGGACAACCAAATGTAATACAGTAGCTGGGTGGGATCCTGGAACAGAGAAAAGTTACTGGGTGAAAACCAAGGAAATCTGAATAAACTGTAGACTTTAGTTAATAATAATGTCTCAATATTGTTTCATTAATTACTATGGTAACAAATGTACCATATTAAAGTAAGATGTCAATAATAGAATAAAGTGGGTCTGGGGTATGGGGCACTCGCTGTAATGCCTCTCATTTTTTCTGTATATCTGAGACTGCTCTAAAAATATAGAGTCTATTTTCAAAAAGGTACAAGGATGGAAAAAGATATAACATGTAAATTTTAATCCTAAGAGAGCTGGGCTGGACATATTAGTAATAGGCAAAGGAAGACTTCAGAGCAGAGATAAAGAGAAATGTTTCATAATAACAATAAAAGTTATTAATTTACCAAGGCATAACAATCCTAAACATGTATATGTCTAACAAGAAAGCATCAATGTATACGAAGCAAAGCCAGAAAACATTGAAAGGGGAAACAGGGGGTTGGGGGTGGGAGATGAGGGTAAGGGGGATCAAATATATGGTGATGGAAGGAGAACTGACTCTGGGTGGTGAACACACAATGGGATTTATAGATGATGTAATACAGAATTGTACACCTGAAATCTATGTAATTTTACTAACAATTGTCACCCCCAATAAATTTTTTAAAATGTGAAAAAAAAGGGGGGGGAATAAATATGTCACTAACCTAGTCTGTTACTTAAGATGAATAAATATAAACTGATTTTTAAAAAGGGGGGGAGATAAACAGATATACAGTTAAAGAGAGGTTAACATTCCTCATTCAATAATTCATAGAACAAGTATACAGAAAATCAGAATACATAAAATTGGAAGAACACTATCAACTAACTTGACATACCAATATTTATAGAACACTTACCCAACAACGGCAAAATAGAAACTCTTTTGAAGTGCACACAGAAAATTCACCAAGACATACCATATGCTGGCCCATAAAACACGCCTGGATACATTTAAAAGGATATAAATCAAACAGAACATGTTCTCTGACCACAAAGGAATTAAATTTGGAATCAGTAATAGAAAGACAGTTTATAAGATTCTCCAAGTGTTTAGAAATTAAACAACACTCTTCTAAATAATCCATGGATCAAAGAACAAATCACAAGAGAAATTAGAAAATATTTTAAACAGAATGAAAATAACAGAAATCAACTTGTGGGATGCAGCTAAAACAGGGTTTACAAGAAAATTTATAGCTTTAAGTACTTATACCAGAAAAGAGGAAAGTTTTTAATCTATGATCTAAGTGTTCACCTTAAAATGTCAGAAAAATAAAAGCATATCAAACCAAAAGCACAGGAAAAAAATAAAAAGAGCAGAAATAAACGAAACTGAAAATGGATAAACAATAGCAATAAAAACCAATATCTTTAAATCAAGAAAAAAGCGTGATAAGAATTACCAATATGAGAAATGAAAGAAAGTATACCACTGCAGATCCTTTAGCCATTAAAAAAATTACAAGGGAATATTATAAATACTTTCATGCCAATAAATTCAACAACTCAGATGAAATCTAAGGATTGTCAGCAACCCCCTAAGAACCAAGGAAGGATTCTTTCCTACAGCCTTCAAAGAGAGCATGAGCCTGCCGACACCTTGATTTCACACTTCTAGTTTCCAGAACTGTGACAGAAAAAATTTCTGTTACTTTAAACCACATGGTCTGTTACTTTAAATCACAAGCTTAGGCAAACTACTACAAATTGTGACTAACATTTTGTACATAGTGCAAGTAAAAAAAAAAATGTATTAAGTTTAATGTCACTTGCTACTTCTTAGCATGGGGCCACTAAAAATTTTTAAATTACGTATGTGACTCACATTGTATTTCTAGCAAATAGCACTAATCTAGCTATTGTGTTTCCCCGAAAATAAGACCTAGCCAGACAATCAGCTCTCATGCGTCTTCTGGAGCAAAAATTAATATAAGACCCGGTATTATATTGCATTATATTATATTATACCCAGCCTTATATTATAATAAAATAAGACTGGGTCTTGTATCAATTTTTGCTCCAAAAGACACAAAAGCTGATTGTCCAGCTAGGTCTTATTTTCGGGGAAACATGGTAGTAGCAATGAGGCAAAAGAAAAGGAAAAGGTATACTGATTTGAAATGCAGAAGCAAAACTGACTTTCTCTGTAGACATTATGATTGTGTATGAAGAAAATCCTAGAGAATCTACATAAAAGCTAGTCAAAGTAAAAAGTGTATTTAGTAAGATAACAGAATACAAAGTCAATATACAAAAGAACCAACTATATTTTTATATACTATTAACAAACAATTGGAAAAAGAAAATTTAAAACAGTATCACTGACAAAAGACAGTATCAAAAAACATGAAATACTTAGGGATAAATTAAACAAAATACGCACACGACCTATAAAAACTGCAGAAAAAACTAAAAAGACCCAAATAAATGGAGAGATATGTCATGATAAAGTATCAGAAGACTGAATATTAGTGAGAAGTCAATTATCCCAACAGGCTTTTTGTAGAAACTGACAAGCTTATTCTACAATTTATATGAAAATGTTACAGATCTAAAATAACCAAAACAATTTTGAAAAAATAAAAAAGACAATGTTGGAGGACAAACACTTCCTAAATCCAAAATGTGCTATAAAGAAATGTAATAAAGACAAAATAATATTGGTACTGTAAGGATAGACATATAGACTAATGGAACAGAAAAAGAGACCAGAAATAGACCCACATTTAGAAAAAATAAAAAGAAGTCAGGTTGCATGTAACTTCCAAACTAGTAAAGAGGGGGAGGGAGGGAAAGAGGAAGGAAGTTCTACAGAATAAAATAAAAAGATGCTATGATAGTAATTGATATCCCTAACTAGACAGGAAAAGACCTCTCAGAAAAGGTAACATGCAAATGGAATAGTATATGTAGGGCTCTAAGAGAAAGAACCTGAAAGTGGGCTGGTAACAGGTGCACAATGGGCAAGCAGAAGATAAAGCTAGAGACAAGGGCTTTCAAGCCAGAGGAAAATGTTTGTATCGATATTATATAATAGTTCTCAATTCTATCCATTTTGTGCCATCCCTACTACTGCTGTTCTCAATTCTCACCTAGATGCCTTCAAACTTTTCTAGTTGATGACTCTGCAGGCCCCCTCAAGCTGCTCTCTCCCAACCCATCCTTCACAGTAAAGCCAAAGATATTTAACAGGTTAATGGCTCCCTGTTCCTCACAATGCATGGTCTTAATTTCTTATTTGACTCTTCAGACCTTTCATGACATAGCCCCTACTTATCTCTCCAGCTTATTCCCCCCTCCCCAACTTCCTTCCAAAACTCTGGGTCCAAACGCTAAATTATTTGCATTTTAATAAAATCCACCACATTCTTTCATTACTTTGTGCCTTTTCACATCATCCTTTGAGTTTTAAATCAAATGTCTCCTATGTAAACCATCTCTAACCACACAAAACAGTTAGATACAGTATTTCCCTCTGCTCTTATAGCACCATTTGCTCTAGTTTAGATTTGTCATGTTGTAGTTATGATTTTTTTATAAGACTTTACCCTACTAGACTTTACTATTCGGACAGTTTGTTAGTTATCTTTTTATCCCTAGCTGATAGCATTACTTACTTAAGAGATGCTTTTTAAAACTGTAATTAAAAAGATACTCATAACATTTATGCTTTTAAGTAGTTAAGCATCCTTTAATTAAGCTATAAATGAATTGCACACACACAATAAAAAAGAAGCTAGATTCAAAGAATCCTTCAAAATATTTCAGAGTTTTTAAAATCTTATAAAATGACTTTTCTGTAGGTCAAAAGATTATAAGTCTAGATTTGTAAATATAAGGTTTGGTTGAAACAAGGTATGCTTAGAAACACTATGCCCTATAATATTATAATTCTTATAAGAATATTACTTTATATTGTAAAAGTAAAATTAATAAATTGAAACTTGTAGCAAGTCAGTAACAGGGAGAACTATGAATTTATATTTTGATTCCTATTCAATGAATTCAAGTCACATATGCACATCTATAATTTTCACCTTGCTCTAACTCAGTTCTCAAATACTATATTATAGGAGCCCTAATAATGCATTGCAACGGAAGGAGTTCAAAGAATGTTTACTTTTTCAAAAATGTAAGATTTAGTTTGGACTATCATATTAGCAAAGTGATTTCATTATAGCATGATTTTGAGAGTAAAAGAGTTCAATTACTAAAATGTCAAGATAGGAAAATGGTTAAATAAACAGCAGCAGTAAAACTTTGGAGTGAAACTACTACCATGTTTCCCCAAAAATAAGACCTAGCCAGACAATCAGCTCTAATGCGTCTTTTGGAGCAAAAATTAATATAAGCCCCGGTCTTATATTGTATTATATATAAGACCGGGTCTTATATTATAGTAAAATATTATAGTAAAATAAGACCCGGGCTTATATCATATAAGCCCGGATATTTATATTAATTTTTGTTCCAAAAGACACATTAGAGTTGATTGTCCGGCTAGGTCTTATTTTCAGGGAAACACGGTACACAACCATAAAATAACAGTAACATGCAGCACTAAGAAAAACATGTTATGTTAAAAAGATAATTACGTGGCGTTTAACCACAGAATTATAAACAAGTATAGAAAGGATTCACATTTTATACCAAATATATTATGCAAGTTATTAATAGAATTAAAGTACAGAAAAATGTAAATGTGAGAACTAATTATTTCCTTTTTAATTTCCTTTAATCATGTTATATTCTTTTCCAGTAAGGTTTCCAAATACCACAATAACTCTATTACACTTAGCTATATTAAGTACAACGTACAGACATTAAGTAGGAAAAAAATTTAAGTTTATAAAGTACCTAACTTCTTCCCACAAAAATAATTTTAAATTTCAAATAATAATGCCAAAAACCTACTGTTTTACACAATCTGTACTATTTACAACGCTTTCCCCAAGTTTTAACTCTTATAAAAGAATCTCCAATTCCAACAAGGCATCCCACTACTACAAGTCTGTCAAACTGACAATCTGAAAGAGGTACAAATTATGGCACCAGCATAGAGAAAATAAAATTTCAATCCATGTATTATGAAAGCTTATTTGCCCTTTTAAGTTTCAATAAGCATATTTATTACACTGGACATTCAAATTAGAACAAAAATTCCATTTTGCTAATGAGAAAGACCAAATGAGACAACCTGCCTCTGACTCAGCAGCTTTCTTTTTTACCTTACAACCTGCACTTAAGTTGCAAGGATAAGACTGAAATCTAGCTTTCAAACTGAGCAGCAGAGCCAATGCAAAATCAGTATTTGTCTTGGCAAGAAGCTCCAATGAAAATACAAAATGTTTTGGTCTTAACTGGCAGATCATATAAAGAGCAAAGGTGCCTTGTTGGATTATTATTTATCAGGTCAAATCCCTTGTGTATTGCTACAAATTTGCTTTTATTGCAGATACTTAACATGTTTCTTTAGAGAGAGCACCTCAACCAAATAACCTTCCAAGACTGGAACCAAGAATTGTTACAGCCTACACGACACTGCAGGTCTTTGTAATTTAAAACATTTGCATTTTAAGAACAGTCTCCACACCCCGACTCTACTGCCAATTTCTTCAGCTGAAAGCTCAAGTTTATACTACAAAATACTATAAATATTATTTACCTCAACAACAGAATGCACTAATTTACAAATTATTCAATAGTAAAATACTCCAATACACAACTTCAACATTTCTAACATCACAGATTTGCTATTATCCAAATTAACAAGTCCAAACAGTAATACACTGAGGTACTACGTCAAAGTCAAATGACGTATTATCAGTTCACTAAAATCAGTAATAAGAAAGCTCAGATCCCGAATCCCAAGCAACTACTTTGCAAAATGGCCACAAAATACCAATGAGGGGAACGAGTGAACTGAGTTTGTGATTACTAGAAAAATGAGTCACGCAAGCCTGTATGAGGCTTCCTCATGAATACAAATTTAAATTCATCTCTGATTTTCCAGTCTCACACCAAGAAGGCAGTTTACCAAGTTTTTAATACTACTACAAAGAACAGGACAGAAAATAAAGTATAAATTTTTTTTTCATGGTTATGTTGATCAAGAAAAGGTATCCTTTAACGCTCAGAGATGTTTTCCTTTTGCAACTAATTTTGACCTTATCACGTGTACACAGAAAATCATACAATGCTCTGCATTTCAGATAGCTGCTTAATACACATGATCATCTCAAATCAAATATTTGAAAACTTAACTCCTTAGCACTAATATTCTCCCCTATCTTACTATACCTTTCACCTTCTAAACCGGGAAAAGGAAAGGGAAGACCTACTCCTACTGTAAATTAGGGACTAGGGAGAACGCCTTAACACGGGTTTGCATACAATTAAGCTGGCAATTTCAATTAAGCAGTTAATTTCCCGGACTACAATGCACGACAATCTCTCTGAGGCAAAAACACACAGACAGCTGAGGGTTCATTACTGGACATGACACTTTCATGCACCTTTGTACAAGTAACTGCGGTAACTGCCCAAAATTTTTCCGTGTGAAACAAATGAGGGAGAGGCGGTTACTATTTAAAAACTGGGTCATTCCTTGTTTGTTATGATGAGGTAAGGTCTTCGGGAGGGTAAAGCAGAAAAAGGGAGAAAAAAAATATGACAGTATTCTCAAGGCAGAAAAGTTACAGCTCTTTACAGGAGTCAGCACTAGGGGCTCATTAGTTTTGTGTTTAGTCACTCGGAGTTGAATGGAACCTGCCTTCCTAAAAGTCATCCGCAATGACGAAGCTCTGAGGATCGGCCACTGTAAAACAGAGGAAATTCACCTGCGACACCTGCACGGGTCCCCAGTCCTTCCCCACTCTGTCCGGCAACCCTTCTGGAGAACCCCTAGCTCCCCGCCAGTCTTGCCCCAGTTCCCCCTCCCCGGGAACTCCCCAACGCCCTCCCCTCTCTACCCTGCCCCCACCCAGGCGGCCGTCGCCCCGGCGGTCCCTACGGCTGACTCCTCGCGCTTCCACGCAAGTGGTTCTCAGGAGCACGGGCGGCGGCACGGGGAGGCCCCTTCTGGCGCAGCCTCTTCCCCATCGCAACCCGCAGGCTCCAGGGACTCCCCGCCCCCGGAAACCGCGGGGAAACTAGGCCGGGAATGCCAGCCCAGCCACTCTCCGCCTCCTCCGCGACCCCCCGCAGGCCGGCCAAGCGAACTCTGCACCTTCGATTTGCTACCTGCCTAGCGCCCTCCCCGCCCGGAGCGCGGGCCCGGCGGAAGCGCGGCGCACGGTTCCTCCGCGAAAGGCCCTCGGCCGCAGACTCACCTGCAGCCCGCTTTAGCGCCACCCGAACACAGCCCCTTCCCGGGGCATGAAAGCGCCGGCTTCGCGGCCTGGGCGCCCTCCGCAGGGCCGGGCGGGGGACTTGCTCCCGCGGCCGCCGCCGCAGCCGCCGCCACGACCCGATCTGCGCCTGCGCCGCCTCACGGGCTGGGTCTCGAGGGGCGCCGCGTGCAGCGAGGGGTAACGTCCGCGAGCGCTAATTCCTGCGGGCGCTTCGGCTAACCCTAGGCCGGCCGTGGGGGCAGCGGGTCGCCTAGGAGCTGCCCACCGCACTGCCACCCGGACAGCTGACGGCCATGTTTCTGTTCCCTTTTCTTTTTTTTTTCTCCCCCTCCTTCCGCCCCTTTCCACAGAACAGCACTTTCCTACCCTCCTCCCTCTCCTTTTCCTACTGCGGGGGCGGTGGAACAGGGCGTGGGGGAGGGGTGGAGAAAAGGAGGACGTGGGGGCGGGGCAGCGCTCGAGCCCCGCCCCCGAGGAGGGTCGAGGCGGCGTGGCCACTGCTCCCCTCCCCACCCGCCACGACCCGGGCGGCGCGGGGTACCAGCTCAGCCGGCCTGCGAGCCCCTCCCTCCGCGTCCGAGCAGTGGGTCCAGGGCAGAGACAGCTGGGGAGAAAGGGCCCAGCCCGCTGTTCTGCACCCCTTCCTGCAGGGCCCAGACGCACTGTGTGCTGTGGGTTTATTACCTTGGCCTCAGGCAGGTGGCGGCCGCTCCTCTGGTTTTTAAAGTCCGGGAAAGTGAGGCCGAATCGCTTAAAGTCACTGAGGAGAGTGCCGACAGGGATGCAGGTCTCTGTACGAGTAGTTTCCTGCGTAGGATGGGAGTTGGAATTCCCACGCATGACTGTGGGCCTCCGCGGCCTAAGCGAGACCAGCCGACTGGCCCTTCGCGAAGTCCCTTCCCGCTGCTGCGCCCCATGAGAGTCCTTGGCCGCGCTCGGCGTCTCTACCTCCGCTGAGATTTCAGAACGGGAACTCCGAATGTGGAAATCGCTTGTTTAAATAATCAGTGCTCTCCTGCCTCTTAAGTAAGCGTAGCATCCTTATCTACACGGATGCATCCATAGTCGTTTCGCCTTAATGCAAATTGTGCGAGATATTTTTACAACGGTTTGAAGTTACAGTAAGAGAAAGAATTAACAACTAGTTATTCGACAAGAAGCAAATGGTTTTAAACAAACTAGGAGAACTATCTCCTAGCAAAAATAAAACTGGCAAGTGACATCACAGATTCCATGGCAAGTCAAAATTAGAAGTGAGATTTGTGCATTTCTAATGAGTATTCACATATATAATGACTTTTCCTGAGAATTATTAGTCTCTTATTCAATCTGTGTTTTTGCCAAAAATTATGAGATTGGACCTCATTCATGAGGGCCCTGATGTCAGTTTACTTCTGAAGTTTATTGCATACATGGTAATTTGAATTTTGCAGTCAACAACAGAAACTGTTTTCCTAACCACATTAGCAGTCAAAATCGATTCAGTAGAAATGCACAGCAATATAAATAAGGCTCATTTAGTATTACTTTGGAGTCAGTTTGAGCCCATTGGAAACCAATCTTTGACACTGACAAACTAAACAGAAGTTTAATACTAGAAATCAAGGTTTTGGACTTCTTGGCCTTCCTTTCTCAAGGGCAAATTAATTAGTTTAAAAACATTTAATGGGGTGGGGGCTGGCCCGGTGGCTCAGGTGGTTAGAGCTCCATGCTCCTAACTCTGAAGGCTGCCAGTTCGATTCCCACATGGGCCAGTGGGCTCTCAACCACAAGGCTTCCAGTTCGATTCCTAGAGTCCGGCAAGGGATGATGGCAGCGCCCCCTGCAACTAAAATTGAACATGGCACCTTGAGCTGAGCTCCCACTGAGCTCCCAGATGGCCCAGTTGGTTGGAGCGCATCCTCTTAACCAGAAGGTTGCCAATTCAACTCCCACAAGGGATTGTGGGCTGTGCCCCCTGCAACTAGCAATGGCAACTGGACCTGGAGCTGAGCTGCGCCCTCCACAACTAAGACTGAAAGGACAACAACTTGAAGCTGAAGGCACTCTCCACAACTAAGATTGAAAGGACAGCAACTTGACTTGGAAAACACTCCTGGAAGTACACACTGTTCCCCAATAAAGTCCTGTTCCCCTTCCCCAATAAAATATTTAATTAAAAAAAAATTTAATACGGACAATGTTTCTTTTTGTTGTTGTTTTTGGTTTTTTTTTAATTTATTGGGGTGACAATTGTTAGTAAAATTACATAGATTTCAGGTGCACAATTCTGTATTACATCATCTATAAATCCCATTGTGTGTTCACCACCCAGAGTCAGTTCTGCTTCCATCACCATATATTTGATCCCCCTTACCCTCATCTCCCACCCGCCACCCCCCTTACCCTCTGGTAACCACTAAACTATTGTCTGTGTCTATGAGTTTTTGTTTCTCATTTGTTTGTCTTGATCTTTTACTGTTTTTTGGTTTATATACCACATATAAGTGAAATCATATGGTTCTCTGCTTTTTCTGTCTGACTTATTTCGCTTAGCATTATACTCTCAAGATCCATCCATGTTGTCACAAATGTTCCTATATCATCTTTCCTTACCACCGAATAGTATTCCATTGTGTATATATACCACAACTTCTTTATCCATTCATCTATCGAAGGACATTTTGGAAGCAATGGACTATATTTCTTAATGGGTACTTTTCATTAACATTCATATATTGTTTTTTCCTCCTTTCCCGTTTTTTTGCACCCACAGAAATGAAAATGAAATTGACAGACTTTTCTCAATTCACAATGTAGGATTTAAACTTTTTTTTAGTTATTTCACTATTTTAATTGTCCTATAGATTTAACATAGATTTCCATTGCCGTTTTCTCCCAAAATTTCATACAATGAACTTGTATGTTTTGGGCCTAATTTTTTATACAAGGCAGCTTAGGTCTGAAAAAGTCAGCAGCCTTCTCAACTGCACTCTTATGTGCCCAGGGCTGAAATAAGTTCATTTTAATTTTTAACATATAAATATTTGACTATCTAAAAAGTGGGAGGGGATCTGGAGAGCCCAGTAACAACGTTAAGTGTCATAATCATTGCTGTAGTATCAGTTTTAGTTGAGCCTATATAGATACAAAGATCACTCAGCCCATTGAAGAGGGAGATACAGACATCCAACTGGATGTGGTCATTCTGCAGATTTCTGTGCATCAGCAATGAAAAAGAGTTGGATGGAAATTTTCTTAAGATGTTTTTGACAGTCATCTTCAGTGCTGCAGCATGCCACATTATTCTCATCTTATGTATTCTCTTCAAGAAATTCTAAATTTGGGGGCAGCCAGATGGCTCAGTTGGTTAGAGCACAAGCTCTCAACAACAAGGTTGTCAGTTCAATTCCCACATGGGATAGTGGGCTATACCCCGTGCAACTAAAGATTGAAAATGGCGACTGGACTTGGAGCTGAGCTGCACCCTCCACAACTAGATTGAAGGAGAACTACTTGGAGCTGATGATGGGCCCTGGAGAAACACACTGCCCCCCAATGTTCCCCAATAAAATTTATTTTAAAAAAAAAATCTAAATTTTGCTCTTCACAGGAATATTCAAAGACCTTTATACCTCTATCCTACTTTTTATCTGTTTTATTCAGCTCTGTTTAACAGAAGTATTACAAATCTAGCAGTTTAATCTGATTGTAATTTATTATTTTTGTAATTTCTTAATGTCGGCATTCCAAACTAGATTGTAAGCCCTGTGAGAGCAGGATTCACATATGTCACATACGTGTATTCACATCACATGTCATGTTCTCTTCTGGATCCCCAGTACCTAGCAGAATAACCAATATATAATACGCTCCCAAAAAATACTTGATAAATGACTGAAATAAATCAGCCTATTTCCTTCACTTTCTTCTACTCTGTCCTTAGGCAAGTTACTTAATTCTCATCTGTAAACTGGGTGGAATGATACTTATAAGAATCAAGACCATTTATTTATTTATAAGCTATAACTATCAAACAGACTAGGTCAGTAATCAGTACTCAGCACGTGGTAGGCAGCCTCTCATTGTAGTCTACAATGATCCCTGCCTCCTGGTTTATGCCCTTCCGTGGTGTGGGGAGGCCTTATTAACTGGCTTCTAATGCACAGAATACATAAGAAGTGATGAGATTTCTCTGACAAGACTAGGTTGTAAAGAAGACTGGCTTCAGTCTTGGATTATCTCTCTTGTCCTCATGGATTGTTCACTCTGGGGGAAGCCAGCTACCATGTCATCCAGCAACCATGTGAGTGAGTTCAGAATTGGATCCTAGCCAAGTTTAGCCTTACGATAACTAGCCACAGCCAACACCTCAGTTGCAGTCTCCTGACAGACTCTGAGTCAGAATCAACCAGCTAAGCTGCTCCTGGATTCTTTATTCACAGAAACTACCGTTATGAGATAATGTTTCTTGTTGCCAGCTGCAAAATTTGGGAGTCATTTGTTACATGGCAATAGATAAGTAATATAGCCCTGTAATGCCTGGAAGATAGCAAGCGCTCATTAATGGGAGCTCTTTCTTGACTGAACGTAAGTGGGTTTAGAATATGATACTTAGCGTCCTGTAATGCTGCGTTTAATGATAGTGTTTACAATTGCAGTGAGAGAAGGTATTCAGGAAAAGTAGAAAGACTGACTTGACCTGATCTATTATTTATAGACTGTTTTTGTTCCAAGAGAATTCTTTTTTTTTTTTTCAAGAAGGGTGACAGCTCACAGTGGCCCATGCGGGGATTGAACCAGCAACCTTGGTGTTATCAGCACCACTCCAACCAGCTGAGCTAACCGGCCACCACCGCCACCACCACCACCACCACCACCACCTGCCCCAAGAGAATTCTTTAAAATTTATTTCATATGATGTCTAGGAGTTGCTTCAAAATAATGCAGCAGGAATTGAAGGGTGAGTAAGTAAGGGTTTTAGTAAAAGAAAATTGGGCATATGTTGAAGTAGAGTGAGTGATTGATACTTGAGGGTTCATTATGTTCACTACTTTTTATGCCTTTTTGAAATTTTCCATAAAAGTTGTTTTAAGTATTTCATAGAGTCATAAGTTTTGAGCTGAGGGGAATCTTTAGAGATCATCTATTCTAATTATTGCATTTGCTAGATGGGAAATTTAAGGCCCAGTGAAGTTTATTGACTCACCTGGAGTCTCCCAGTCTCAGTTTTGATGATTTAATAGTTCAGTATTCAGGAGAAACTACTAAATTCATAGCTGTTTATTTTTCCAAACAGAATAACTTGCTCCAGATGTCCTAGAATAGCTTCCACAGCGTGAAAATCCGATGTACACTATCCAATGTGCAATCTGCATGTTGTAGAGACTCGCAAGTTATTTGGTTCCAGCCCCTCACTCATCAATTTTTGAAAACACAGGATCTGAAGTCCTGGTGCTTCACACATGTGGGTGCTCTTAGTTATTCTTTTAGAACGAGTTTTAAGTAAGAATGACAACAAACACTAGATCTGCTTTATTCATATGATGTCTAAAGAACCTAGAGTGTCCTACTCTCCACAGGGAGCATGAGCACATTCTTCTCTTTGTGCTCCACTCTAGCATCCTATCTGGCTGGGGATTCTGTCTCAGCGCTATCAGGATGGGTTCATCTAGAGTCCTGTGGAGTTACTCAGCACATTCTTTATCCAGCTTTGTTTTCTAAGTCTACAGGCCCAAAATGACTGGACTAGGACTAGAAAGGGCTGACACAAAGCTCTTGATCTTGAGTCAGAAGAGAGCGAGTGATCCTGAGAACAATGTTCTAACAGATCATAAGGAAGAGTAGAGATTAGCAGAAGGAGAAAAACTGAGAAAGAAATAATGGGTAGAGAGGTTGAACAGAAAGATAGTCTATATGAATACATGATACTCAAGGCTTGCTCTGGCTTTTATGGCTCCCAACAGTATTTTAAGTGGAGGCATAGTCTTCCACCCTCAGTCTTTCCCCACTATTGGGGATCAGCATCTTTGCTACTAGCGTCAACACCACTTTAGCACCTAACCACTCCAAATGTGGCCATTCTCCATGACCGGCACTTGTTCATATCCATGCATCTAGATATGGTCCTAGTTTCCCGACTCTCAGAAATGTTGCTATTTTGACTAGAGCTCAACTCTTACCCGCTTCCTCCAAATTCCTTTTTATGGGCCTCAGTTTTGGTATTCCTCACATCATAGGAAATAGTGCTGACCACAGATCAAGAAATACATGTATTCTTTATCCCAAAGATTAATTTTTAAAAACATTATAGAACACAATAAAAACAAGAAAACGTAAGCATACACAAAAATAGTAGTAAAATGAACTCTTTTGTATCCATCACCCAATTTCAACTCATAGTGTTGTTTCCTGTAACCCCATTGCCATTCCCCACTCCTCCCCAAGTATTTTGAAGCAAATACTTGACATTTCATTTCATCTGTAAATTTTTCAGCATGTATCTCTCAAAGATAAGGACTTTTTGAAAAAATAACCACTAGGCCATTCTCACCATTTAAAAATTATTTTAATATTTTATTAATTTTTCTAACACAACCTGGAAATCCTGATATTACATCATCTCTCTCCCCTTCCCACTCCTCAGATCCAAGGGATCTATTCCCTTGGATACAACTCCTGCCTGGAGGGTTTGAGATTACCATACACCTCTTTGATTGGTGAACTAGACTGTTGCTATCCCAGTCCTAACTTCCTCCATGCTTCAGAGAATATAAGGTATGGATTCTATCTTTTGAAGCAACCCCCCACCCAAAGACGGTTCCATACTCAGATCAAAGATGCCGTAATACATAAGAATCAGAGACTACCTAAAAATCTCAAAAGTAATATTCAATTTTCAGATTATATTCAATCTGAGTTCAATAGGCTAAGTATTGTTTTACATACCCTGACAAAAACAGAACTGGGATCTGATGCTGATACTCCCTTTGGATACTTATTCAAAATTTCCGCTAGTTTTATGGTTCTTTTCACGTTGAAAAGGAGAAATGAATGGAAGTGAATACTAGAAAGTGTCTCTAAAAAGAATCAATAGAAAACAGAAGATTTCAACCCCTTTTTGTTGTTCCAGGTTCAACCTCTTCTTTATCCTTGGTAATGTCATTCATCTCAATAGTGTTAATGCTATCCTTGTGTTGTTCACTCCCAAATTTTCCTCTCTAGCCCCAAATTTCCCTGGGCTATAGATTCAACCATCAAATTACCTCCAGTGTCTTCACATGTTCAAAACACAACACTTAATTCCCTATCTGCATTGCACCTTCCCCCCAAAACTATTCCTTTTTAAGCTACTTCATTTCATTACATGGTACCACCAATCTCCTGTCACCAAATGATCTCCTCCCCACCCCCAGATCCAAAGGTGTGTCACCTGAACTGGGGCTTAGGGAGGACATCACTTGGCAAGATAGAGGAGAAGTGGAGCAGGGGGCAGCTTTGGGGTAACTGCCCAGCATGTTCAGGGGCCAGCGCCAGGAGCCACATAAAGGTGAATGCCTACAGACAACTGATTGCCATTCAGTGGTGCCCAACATGCAGCCATGTGAAGTCAAGTGAAACAGTCCCCTTTGCTGTGTGTCTGGTCCTTGATGGTGTAGTCTTCCTATTGACAGCAACCCGCACATCACTGTGGCTCTTGACTAAAAGAATGTAAGCCTGTGTCCTGAGACTTGAACACCTAACCATATTGTCCACTGCCCCTTTTTAGTTTTCCAGGATATAGGCCAGGGTGACCTTGACACCCAGAGGGGCAGTGGTGGTTCGGATTGGAAAGTTATAGCCCTATCACGTGGGCGGAGAAAATGTGTGTTAGATAAGCTTGTTCAGGCATGAGTTATACTGCTATTGGCCACATGTTCAATGTTAATGAATCAATGATATATATTAAATAAGGTATCTAAACAGAAACACATAAAACAAGGTAATGTGGGGATTAGTTAGCACAGATGTGAACAGAAGCTCTCAGGAAACTAACCATTTATTTCTACTAGGTGCAATAGTTTAATGTTTGCTAATTCAGTGTTCCCTCTCTACCCTATTTTAAAAAACACTCACATTATAGTACCTTGCCCTGTTTTAAATTTTCCCCATACTCTGATCACTGACTTTCATTGTCTATTTATTTGTGTTTACTATCTATGTCCCATAGCAGCATGGAAGCTCCATAAGGGCAGAGCCTCTACTTTATTCACTACTGTATCCCTGCTACCTAGTATGATAGGAATACTCTGTAAATATTTATTGGTGAATCAATCAAATAATTAAGCAGCACTTTTAAGAGTCTGTTTTTTCCATCAATTTTCAGCTTCCATGTTTCTGGTCATTGTTCCATCCCTGGGATTATTAAATCCTAGCACTGATAAACCCCAACTGGCCCCACCTCTCCAGTTTTAGGATTATCTATTCTGGGTTATCTATTCTTGTCTATTGAGCTGTGTGTCTGTTTTTATGCCAATAGTATACTGTTTTAATTACTATAGCTTTGTAGTGTAGTTTTAAATCAGGGACTATAAAGGTTCCAGCTTTGTTTTTCTTTCTCAAGATTGCTTTGGATCTTCAGTGTCTTTGTGGTTCCGTATAAATTTTAGGATTGTTTGTTCTGTTTCTGTGAAGAATGTTATTGGAATATTGGAATATAAATATTAGAATATTTATATTAAGATCAATTTAGAGCAACTTTTTAGGGAACATAGCATTACATTGCTTTCTACATGAATAAAAAAATTGATAAATAATGATAATTAATTATAATAGCTGCCAGTAGGTTTGATAAGCGCCTTTGTATATTTACTCAGTTAAGTCTTATAACAACTCCATGAGATAGGTACTTTTATTTCCTCTATTTTACAGATAAGAAATCTGGAATTCAGTGAGATTTAAATAACTTGCTCAAGTCGACAGAGACTTTGAGCCTAAATTTGATCCCAGGTCTATACGATTCTGGAGCCCTGGTTCATTATCAGTATTGCTGTCCTAAGGAAGAACATTTTCATATGAAGTGGCTAAACACTGGCAGAAGAAGTTGCTAAGTGAAGATTAGGAGAGAAAGCAGAGATTTGTGTGAAAGCAGAGATTTTTGAGCAGATGACTTCCAGTGACCCCCATCTACCCTAAAGTTAGTACATGTAGATCTGCCACTCCTTACTTGAATTAAAAATATTATTGTTGTAATTTATATACAAATAAATATTCATTAATCCTGACAAGTGTGTTTTTACACGTGAGAAAATTCTCAATATATTCTTCTGATCATAGATCATTTATTATAAACCTATTCAAATAGTACATGCAAACTGTTATCAAAAAAAAAAGCTAAAACTCAATCATGTTGTAACATAGCTTTTTGCCTTTACGGTATTATCCAAGAGTATTATACCTAACGCACCTTAGATAACACTAATTCTAATTTATTTTATTTGGATTTATGTATCTCTCAGTGTTTTGGTGTTTAAAGGTACTTATATTTTCTCTTGCAGGTCATCATTAGATAGCAGTTTGTTAATTCCAGGTTACTTAATACAAATAAAAATTATAACATTTCATGATATATTCTATAATTTAAAATGTTCATGAAGTTGGTTTCAGTTAGTCTAAAAAGTGTTTTCCCCCATGTAAGTTTCAAGTAATATGATGAATAAATTTCATTTAATAGTAACTAAAGATTCAAAAGTATAATATTTTGGCCAATATTAACTGTTGTTCCCTCAACTTGGACCTTTAAGTGAGGATATATTTTTAGACATTGGCTACAATACATCAAAGGAAATTGTCAATAAACATATCTGCTTTCTTGATGGTGGTAGATCACATTAGTGTAATTCAGCCATAGAAACAAAACTGTTATAAAAAATACTATAGTAAAGTAAAGCAGTTCTATCATGAAACTGGGCCGTAATTCTGTTATTTCTATAGACTTCCAACACAGGTAAGTCACAATGAGAGATTTTCTCCACATAGAAAAGAATTCTCACTAAAGTACTGCATGAAAGAAGAGCTGTGACCTAAGTATAAGGGTCCAACATGTGAGTAAAAAAGTAAAGCCATAAAATGCTAAAATTAGCAAAGTAACTTGGGACAGGAATTGAAGGACCAGGTGCTACAGAAAACCCATCTCTTGCCAGGAAGTAATTCATGCTTAAATCATCATAAAGCATTAACCCTGAACAGTTTTCAGCCCAGGATTGAACAGGTTGCCTAAGTTGGCGTAATTGAACTACAGGGCCTGGGACGGAAGGTTTGGGAGGAGACATGCCGCAGTGGCTGCTGGAAACCATCTTACTTTAATGTGGGAAGTCAGTCTCTTAAGACAAAGCCAGCTTACATGGGGGAAGAACAGAGAAAATCACGGGGAAATACAGCCAGTGTGATCAAACTGAACTGAAAGCCCTACCCACCTCTGGACTTTCATTTGTGTGAGTCAGTAAAATTCCTTATTTTTAAAACCGTTTGAGATAAGTTTCTGATACTTGCAGCTAAAAGCCTCTAAAGTGAATTGTTCACATATTAGGGATCTTTACAACTTTTCCATTACATGTGTTGTAAATATTTTCCCTTCAGAGCATAGATTGTCTTTGGTTTACCTATCAGACATTAAAATCTATTTAAAGTTATAAAGCTTAAAACAAGTGTGGTGTCAGTGTTCAACTAGGAGAACAGATCAGTGCAACAGAGTATTTAACGCAGAGACAGATTACATACACACACACACACACACACACACACACACACACACACAAAGATAAAGTTAGGGAAAGATGGATTTTTTTTTTCCCCTTCTTCCGCCTCCCGTCTCCCCACTCCGGTTCAAGCCATCGTTTCCCAGTCTAGTTGTGTAGGACACAGCTCCCTGGCCCATGCTGGTGTTATGAGGCTTGCGCTATCTGAGGCAGTTGGTCGCCAGTCAGCCGCCCATGGCAGCTCTCAATGGTCGGCAGCTGGCCACTCACGGTGGCACACAGTAGCCCACAGCTGCTCTCGGCAGCCCACGCCGACCTCTGGCTCTTCACGACAGCCCAGTTCCAGGGAGAGTTCACAATCTTAGCTGTACAGGGCACAGCTCACTGGCCCATGTGGGAATCAAACCAGTGACCTCGGCAGGTGCTCCAACCACCTGAGCCACCAGGCTGGCCCTGGCCCCGAAAGATGGATTTTTGTCAGTGTTGTTTTGTGACTCATACAACAGCAAAATAAACTATAATTGATTAAAAGTGTAAATGTCAAAAAGTTAAGCCATAGGGCCGGCCTGGTGGCTCAGGCTGTTGGAGCTCCATGCTCCTAACTCCGAAGGGTGGCGGTTCGATTCCCACGTGGGCCACTGGGCTCTCAACCACAAGGTTGCGGGTTCGATTCCTGCAAGGGATGGTGGGCTGCGCCCCCCCTGCAACTAGCAATGGCAACTGCACCTGGAACTGAGCTGCGCCCTCCACAACTAAGACTGAAAGGACAATAACTTGACTTGGAAAAAAGTCCTGGAAGTACACAGTGTTCCCCAATAAAATCCTGTTCCCAACCCCAATAAAATCTTTTTAAAAAAAAAAAAGTAAAGCCATAAAATGCTAAAATTAAAAAAAGAAATTATGTAATCTTGGCACAAGAAAACTCTAGGTTTGATGCCAAAGGTAAAAACCATACAAGAAAAGATATGGGTATACAAAAATTAAAATGTGATCCATTTTCCTTAACATTTTTCAATTGTGAAAGCAATACATACTCATTGTGAATTCATTGTACATTGATATAAAAACATCAAACAATACAGAGTTATATAAAAAAACAGTGTCCCCTTTTTCTAAATCCTTCACTTCATAGGTAACTACTTTTAGTTGTTTGTATTATGTATTTCCAGACATTTCCAATACATTTATATACATTTAGTGTGTGTACCTAAATATATAACCTTTTCAAAACAAGAATCATTCTAAGTGATATTTTGCACCTAGTCTTTTTCCTCCAACAGTACATCATGAATACTTTTCCTTGTCAGCACATATAGATCTACTTTACTCTTTCTAACATCAGCCTTGCATTCTATCACATGAATGAATGATACTCATATATATTTAATCAGTCACTTATAAATGGATATTTTAGATTTTTCCAGTTTGGGAGACTTTATTACAGAGTAATTTATAATAAGTGTATGAAGGTTTACTACTATATATATATATATATATATATCCCTTTCAAATCAATAAAAATACAAACACCACATTTACATAAGAAATTACATAAAATATGACATTTACATGGGAAAATGGACAATAACATAAAGGATAATTTAGATGAAATACAAATGGCAAAAAATATATGCAAATATATACCCAATAAATATTTGCATTGACTAACAATAGAGAAAAAAACAAAATAATAAGAGACTGACTTTTATCCTGCAGCTCAGCAAAGAGGGAGTAAAAATGAAAAAATAAAGTAAGTTTTGGTGTTGAGGAAAAGTCACTTTTATAAACTAAGCTGGGAGTGTTAATTCGTACGTATTTTCAGCAGGGCAGTTTGACAGGCTGATTAAATGCCTTGAAACGATGCATAGCTTTTTATCTACAAGTTCAGTTGTAGAAATTTTAACTAAAATATAACTAAGGCTATATCTTAGTTAATTTTTAATTAAGGTCATTATAGGATTGTTTAAATTCTATAGTTTTAAAATAGCAAATATTCAATATCTGAATTGCAGCACGTCTATGTATGACTTGGACTGCTATGTACCATGTTAAGAATAGTGTTGTTGAAAAATATATTTTCTATGGAAAAGTGCCGGCTAAAAAATGATATGCACAGATGATTGCTTTTTAAATTAGTCACGCATGTATGTGTAAAAAACACTTTCACTAAGATTGGTGAAGTCATGGAGAATTTACTTTCTTTAAATTGCTTAGAGTATTTCCTATGAACACATATTACAATTATCTAATAAAAGCTTTTATAAAATGTTTAAATGAAGAGTATGCATTAGAATAAGTTAAAAATGAGGTTGTCTGTCAGAAGTAGACTGTGACGGAAACAAAAGCAAACGGAACATTTGGATTGCTGTTGGTAAGGGAGGCTTCTCTCTTTTCTAGGAGAATAGCAAATGACTCCCTGTGGATTGGAGTTTTACTCTATAAATATGAGGATGTGTCTTTGTGACTATCACCTCTTTATTCTTAAGCCAAGTGGAAGGAGAACAAAGCAGTTAGAAGAAATTGATAAGGACCTTTAACTGATCTGGGGAGCAAAGGGGAACTAAGAAAACTAAACCTCAAATAACTCTTGAAGTAAGTTTTTGTAGCAAGAGCATAGTCTGGACTTGATGAAGATGGTGAAAGACCTCACTGAGCTCTTGTTACCAGGGGTATTTTGAGACTAGATTGGCCTGAAGTGTGGGGACCATCGTGGCAGGAGACCTCTTATAAGACTTACTTTCAGGGTCAATTAGAAGACTTCCTACTAGGTCTTGGCATAAAACCAAAATGTGATATACAAGTATTTTGAAATATGGTAAAAGTGTTAAATTTAGCCAATGTGTGTGTTTTCAATAAAATCTTGCCTGATAGATTTTGCATTTAAACTTTTTTTTTTGAAGTGTATTTTTCCAGGACCCATCAGCTCCAAGTGAGGTAGTTGTTTCAATCTAGTTGTGGAGGGCATAGCTCACAGTGGCCCATGTGGGGATTGAACCAGCAATCCCATTATTAAGAGCACCGCGCTCTAACCAACTGAGCTATCCATGGCCCCCGATTTTGCATTTAAATATAGTATTTAGCAATAGCCCTATATGTGTTCTCATATTAGAGAGCAAAGGAATGTGAAAATGTGTTAATCTACCTCTTGGTTAACCATTCCTTGGACAATTTGACCTTACTCAAGGTAACACCAAACATAATTTACACCTATGAAACCCAAAGGAAAAAACAATGACAAGAATGCTGAATTTGAAACCCACAGCTATAGTGGGAACACCAAACTCAGCAAAACTATTAAGCATATGGTTAATGGGTAAGTGGCTTTTGCAAGATTGGGCTATTATTTTTAGATTTTTGGCAATAACTTGTTATAGCATACAAAGGGTTATTCTGATAAATCTGCAAGTGATGACTTCTTTCAAGTGGGTCGCACAATCTTTTCTACCTACAGACTTCACAACTGAAAATTAATTCTTAGGACCTCTCTCAATATAACAGTTTAAACAAATGTAAGGTGTATTTGCTTAGCATTGTTTACTAAATACCTACACTGGCTTATTTAATCCATAACATACGGTACAGTCAGGTATCAGGTTGGCTGCCAGATATGAACCTTTGGCCTCATGAGGGATGAATTGACTGCATCTCCTTCAAAGCTTTCCAGATCCACTCGTGTAGGTGACTGTTTACATTTTTAGCCCTCTTTGGAAAAATATACAGAAGCTTACTATTTGACACGAGTCTTCCTGTACTTTCTTTGTATTCTGAATCTTACTATTCACCTTTTCTGCCTTGACACTGATTTGTGAACTTAGCTTTGGATTCTGATTTTAGTTTATTCGATTTTTCATATTTTGGATCCTATCTTTGGCGTGTTTTTTAATTTTTTGTTTCATCCTGAGCTTATATCTCAATTCAAATTCCTGAACTTGACAACCCCCCCCCAAGCTCCACCCACACACCTCTTAAATAGGTATTTCCTAAGTCCTAGCGACTAAAACCATGGGGAAAGTATTAGCTCAGCTAGAAAAGCATCTTTCTTAGTCTCTCGATATGATCCCTAGATGTAATCTCTTCTGAGGTAGAGGGTCCCCACATAAAAACCAAAATGTGTTCATCCAAAAAACATTGTGCAAGAGTTATCTGTTTGTACAGGCTTTTCCCCTAAGAAGACAAGAAGAACCTGCTAGACTAGTTGTCATCGCTCAGTTAGAAAAGACATTCATGTGACATGCATTTCAAACCTGTCTTTCATTGAATGCTCATCTCCTCATTTACTGCCCAGAGACAGACTCACTTGCCTCAACAGCTTTGTCTGGTTTACGGATAGTTTATTGGGAGGAACTAAGGTTTCCTTGTACCTTAGCTCTGTTCTGGTGTTGTTTCGCTGTTAAAACTCTTCTGATTCTGTCACCACCCATCAGTCATTCAGGTAAATTTATATCTGTGAACATGTGAATGCGTGAGGCAGCAGGTATATGCTTACTTAGCATGAATATAGCTGAATACTCTCATCTTATTGTGGGTGTATGAATTGGATAACAATATGCTTGAATTACAATGTTAGATTATTAACACCCATATCGTGGGCCTAGAGTTGAATGGGTTACTTAATAACATTATAAAAGCATTATAATGCTATCTTTTTAGAAATGCAAATGCTTTGCTTCTACAATTTAAGAGACTCTTAATCCCAAAGAAGTTTCTCATCAGCCTGCCATAATGCCTGAAATTCCACTATTAAGGATATTCATATCTCTGTGTCTTGAAAGGAACCCAAGACACACCTATTCAAATGTATTAGTGTGTGAGTGTGTGTGTGTGTATGTGTGTGTATGTCTGTGCACACACATGTGCCTGTGTATTTCAAAATGTTAATTATCTGGACATATGTGATGATTATTGCTTATTTTTATTTTCTTCATATGTTTCCCTATTTTCTGAAATTTCTACAATGAATATATAGACTTTTATTATCAGAAAAAAGTGCTATAAAAATGTTTATATGCCCAAAGATGGTAAAAACTAAAGCTGTTCTTAGCAGGTATTGAATGTGTATTTTTCAGACCTTTTACATTAAGGCCAGGTAACTAGAAGACAGAATCCTTCATAAATAGGTGTAAGATAAGATCCCAAAAAGAAGTAAATCCTGATATTGATAATGTTCTTCTTTAGCAGAACACATATATATATATATTTTTTTGGTTACTTAGAACATTGGCTTCCAATTTAATTTAACTGAAATTTGCTGCTGAGTTTGCATGTTGAGTTTGTCCTCTTTTTTTTTAACCTTTTATTTTTACTTAAGTGTGGTTTTCCAGGACCCATCAGCTCCAAGTCAAATAGTTGTTTCAGTCTAGTTGTGGAGGGCGCAGCTCACAGTGGCCCAGGTGGGGAATTAAACCAGAAACCTTGTTTTTAAGAGCACCACGCTCTAACCAGCCGCCCCAGAGCACATCTTCTTTTGTATGTATTTAATATGACACTAAAATATGTGTATGTGTGTATATATATATATATATATATATATATTTTTTTTATTTTATTTTTTTTTTTTTTTTAAGATTTTATTGGGGAAGGGGAACAGGACTTTATTGGGGAACAGTGTGCACTTTCAGGACTTTTCTCCAAGTCAAGTTGTTGTCCTTTCGATCTTAGTTGTGGAGGGTTCTGTTCAGCTTAAGTTGTTGTTCTTTCAGTCTTAGTTGTGGAGGGCGCAGCTCAGCTCCAGGTCCAGTTGCCATTGCTAGTTGCAGGGGGCACAGCCCACCATCCCTTGCGGGAGTCGAACCGGCAACCTTGTGGTTGAGAGGACACACTCCAACCAACTGAGCCATCCGGGAGGCAGCTCAGCTCAAGGTGCCATGTTCAATTTTAGTTGCAGGGGGCAGAGCCCACCATCCCTTGCAGGACTCCAGGAATTGAACTGGCAACCTTGTGGCTGAGAGCCCACTGGCCCATGTGGGAATCGAACCGGCAGCCTTCGGAGTTAGGAGCAAGGAGCTCTAACCGCCTGAGCCACCGGGCCGTCCCCGACACTAAAATATTTTTAAAGTAAAAAAATAAAATCCTGAAAAGGCCGAAGGTAAACTTCTTATTTTTCCCAATATTGCCCAGGCTTTCCATGGCACGATTCATACAGAGGGACTTCTTTATAGACAATACTGCTATGTAAGTAGCATTCCTAAAAATATTTCAGAGGCTAGACTGTGTAAGAAGACCCATATTAGGTTAAGGTTCACCCCATTTTATAGTATAGTTTAAACCATTGAAATTCAGCTTAAATTAATGAATTTATGAAAGTAAGCATCATATAATAATATCAACTCACTTCAAGTTCATGATCCTTTTCAATGTCAGGTAAACTCATCCTTGATTTCATGGGAATCCAGGGATTAAAGAAGGATAGGTTCCTCCAAAGGTAGCTGATTGTCTATTCCATTTTCAGGTATATTCATGGAGAATTGACTTGTCTTTCTTTCACTTATTCATCTATTCGTTTACTCAACCATTTCATAAGCAGTGTGTTAGGCATATACTAAATTTGTGCTAGGAATATTGTAGTGAACAAACCAGACATGGCCCTGCCCTCATGGAGCTTATAGTCTGGTGTGTTCCTGGTGTGAACGAAAAAAGGGGTTCTATAGAAAGTGACCTCACAGGGTGGTCTGCTCATAAGTTCCTAACTGGACAGGTCATGGTGACTAATCATGCCCCAAGTATGTCATTTCTTTAATAAAAGGCTTATTTTTTCTTTAAGCAAGCCCTGTCCATTGCGTCTAAATTAACCCACCTTTGAAATGCCTCTTTTTAGATCCCTCCTTCTAAAGTGTGACCACCCTCAAGAGAGCACCGTAATCTTAACCTGTAATCTGATCCCACCTTGCTTTCTTACACCTTCATGTAATCTTCCTTACATTCCCTCCTTAATCTCAAATGCATGAAAGAAACTGCAAAACTGTTATTCTCAGGAGCATTTTTTTCAGTCTCTTGAGACCTTTTTTCCAGCCATATCCTCTGTTTGACTCAAATTTTTATAAAAATTCTCTACAGCTTTGGATATTCTTAAATCAACAGGGCCATACCACCATTACCAACAGTATCTTTTTTTTTCCCTTCGAGATATAACTCAGATACTATAAAATTTGCCCTGCAAAATACCAATTGTATCTTAATTAATTTATTCAACTATTTATTTGTTAACTTAAAAATAAAAAGCCAAAAGTGAGAGGCAACAAGCATTTGAGATCCAAAAGAACAACTATTCTGAAGCACTTATTCAGGCAGAAACCCAAATAGGGTTCTAATTAGGAGGTGAAGGCAAGGGTTATTTCTGAGAATGCCCTCCGGCTCCACTCCCTGGCCCCCAGGCTTCTGTCTGGACCTCCCAGGCCCGCCCATCATAAGCCCCTAGGAGACAAAGTACAACGCAAGACAGGATACCATGTTTCTACATTCCAGGCGGCTTCTCCAGGCCTAAGGCAAACATGAGCCGGTAGATACAAGGTACAAAGCAAGACAAGATGGCTTTTCAGATGAGAAAGTTCCTTTTTCTGGCCTAAATATGGCCTAACAAAGGTGTACAGCATAATGGTTTGATTTACATATATTGTGAAATGATTACTGCAATTAGTCAGCATCCATCATGTCATGTAGATACAATAAAACGAGAAAGCAAAAAAATAAAAAAATGATTTTTTCTCTCATCAAATGAGAACTCTTAGGATTTATTAATATTGTATAATCTTTACCTATTACATACCAAGATTAATTCAAATTAATCTATGCTTATACTGACTTTTCCCAGGCTTGAAGGATGATTTTAATCATTTTTAACATAAAGTTGTTTTTAACTTTTAGCCTTTTCTTTATTAAGATTGATGGAACTCAGATACAGTTGTTTGAGTGCTCAGGAGTTTTCCCTATTACTAGGTATAGCCAGCATTGCTGTTATCTTTGTGAAGCTAGTATACTAGCTCCACCCCAGTTTTAATGCACAATCACCAAAGAGCTTGTTAAAATGCAGACTGTGATTCAGTAGGTGTGGGTTGGATGTGAGATTCTGCATTTCTAATAAACTCACTGGTGCTGTCCATACAGCTGATCCATGGACCCCACTTTGAGTACCACGCCTCTAAGAGTAGGTTCTGCTCTCTCTCTTAGGTGAATTTTGTGTGAGGGCTGCTACCGCTCCCTATACTGGCAGCACTTTAACCAGCACAATCTCTACTGCACGAGCGCGCGCGCGCGCGCGCGCGCGCGCACACACACACACACACACACACACACACTCTTCAACTGGTTTCCTGTTCTTAGGACTTCCAGTGTTAGGACTCACAGTTCTAGAACCCACAGCTGTCTGACCTGTGGCAGTTCCTGGTCTCTGTAGAGACCCTTTGTTCTGTTTCTCCTTGAGGTACTACCATCGGGGAGGGGCCGCCTGTACTGCCTCCCCTCTCACTTCCTGGGATACCAGATTCTTTGTTTGTATTTATGGCCCATTAACTACCTTTATCTAAGAGATAAGAAAGATCAATAGAAACGGGCTGCCCTTTGCTCAGACTATTTCATTGACTTTGATGTAAGCCTTTCCCCTACTCTATTTTCATCCCAAATTTGCTGTTTATTTTATAGATTTGGGAAGGGTGGTTTTATAGCTCCAGGCTTGTTTTGATCTCTGTTTGAATTCCTCAAGCTCTGGGGTGAGTGGTAAACATTTCAGAAGCCAATTGCAATTAGGCTTTGTGTTAGCTATTTTAGGGCCACATAATTATAGACTTTGAGAATAAGAAGGGGCTTTCAATCGTTTTTAGTTCAACCCCTTCATCTGACAGATACGAAACAAGCCCATGGAGTTTCTGTACTTCGCCAAAGACTGGGACGCTGAGTCCCTACACCTTTAAACTGTGTTCCAGAGACCACTAAGGAGCTGCTTAGATCTGGCTGCACTGAGTTGTTTTTGTTCTGAAGAGTGGAGGCAAAAGGCTTCCTTCCCCCATACCTCAACCAAAGGAGCTGCGTTTGTAATACTTAACGTCTATTTAACATGCTAGACTTCCAACTTAGATCTTATTTGAAAAATGGGTTTTCTATCTACAAAAAGTTTTGAACCATTGTGTTTCAACATGTTGCTTACAAATTAATCTTAATTTCACACTTGCAGTTTAAGAGAGTCATATTTTTCTATTCTTATTTTATACCAAAAGCAATGTGTGACATAGAGCGTTGTCATGATGGAGGATGATTTATGGCACACTTTAAAACACACCTTCTCTCAACCGTAGCTCACACCCAACTGACTGCACTGAACAAGTTGAAACTTCACACACTGTTACTAAGGTTTGACATGCCACTTTCCATATTTCTGGCGTGGCTGGTTAGCTCAGTTGGTTATGTTACCAGAGAGTGGGCCCTTCTCGGCGTGATGTCCAGGTTCTTGGTATCTTGAGCAAAGAATTGAATGAGACACGGAAATAAAGTGGTGAAAGAGTAGTTTATTAGAAGAGATAGTACACTCCAAAGAAATAGGAGCAGGGAGGGGGGAAGAGAGGGAGGGGAAGGGCAGCCGGATGGCTCAGTTAGTTAGAGCGCAAGCTCTCAACAAAAAGGTTGCTGGTTCAATTCCTGCATGGGATGGTGGGCTGCGCCCCCTGCAACTAAAGACTGAAAACAGCAACTGGACTTGCTTGAAGCTGAGCTGCACCGTCTACAACTAGATTGAAGGACAACAACTTGGAGCTGATGGGCCCTGGAGAAAGACACTGTTCCCCAATTTTCCACAATAAAATTTTAAAAAAAGAAATAGGAGTGGACCTGAGCAGTAGAGAATGGCCCAAGGGCTCATTATTAAAAGAAAAAGTATACTCCAAAGGGTTTGGAATGGGCCCCTGAGCAAAAGGAAGGCTCAAAGACCCAAGGGACTCAAGGGACTCAAGGTGGCATTCTTAGGAGAAAAAGAACACTCCAAAGGGTTTGGAGAGGGCCCTGAGCAAAGGAAGAGGCTCAAAAGGTGCTGACTGGTGAGGACTTGGAGTTTTTATCCCTTTTTTTCTCTAGAATGGGCTGTTTCTTTCTGAGAGTGGGACCACTTAATTGACACCTATGATTGACAAGGGACTATTACCTCATCTCTTTAGACTGTGCATGTTTCTTCCCAGAATGCAGTCTGTTATAATATTAATGAACTTCTGTGCATATGTATGATATCATAATGATGGTATTAATGAGACCCAGGTGAAATAAAGGTCGTTGTGGCCTTTACTGCACAGGTGTGAGTGGCCAGTTTAATCTAGTTGGGTATTTTGTACCCATTTATTTCCTCATAGGGGTAGATAATTATAGTGAGAAGGGGAAGTTTGGAGCAGAGAGGGGAGGTCTTTTGGGTGGTGACATTCTGTGGGCTGTGCAAGAATGCAGAGACCCGATGCCTATCTCAAACTGCCTGCCTTGCTTTCCCCTTGAGAGATGTGATCTCTGTAAAATCTCTATGGGAAGTTGAGGGACAGAAGGTCTTTTCTTCTGTATCTGCTTCCTGCGGGGCAGGGGTGTAGAGCTGTCCCTACCTATTGGGGATTCACAGAACTCTTGCCCTATCTGATCTTAGATGAGTGGAAGGGATCTGGAGATCCACCTGGAAGACCAAGATCTGCTTGAAAGGCTGTGTTGGCTTCTTTGGTTGGGACTGGTAATCTTGCTGGGGTATGATCTGTATCCCAAGGCCCCTAAAAGAGGAAAAATAGATTTCGGTTAAACAGAGTTCAAAGTGTTGGCCCAAGAAACAGGACCCAAAGCCATTAACGCAAGGTGGCTGTGCGATAGAAATTCTGTTTAGCTTCATGGAGCCTGTGGTCTTCTCCTCTGGTTAATCTGGTCTTTCAGGTGGCGGTGTTCACCCAGGAGCTGGGCCTGGAATGGCCTCGAACAGGAGGCAAGCCACTTCCTATGATTCAGGCTAGGAACAATCTTCTATTTAAGATTAAAAAGCTGATTTGAAAGATAATTAAGATCAGGAACTAAGGAGCTAAGAAGCTGGGGGAAAGGAAACGTAAGGAAAGGGAAACTTAAAATCCCTATAGGAAAGAAAAAAGTTTTTCAGTGGGGTGTGCTACTCACTTGGCTGGTATCAGTTAGAGCATGGTGTTAATAACACCAAGGTTGCCAGTTTGATCCCCGCTATGGCCACTGTGAGCTGCGACCATATTGAAGATTTCTGCCTTTCTGTTGGATGGCAATTGGCAGCAGCATTCACCGTATTTTTTTATCACAGCGGAAATGCTCCGTGTCACCCATTGCTGCTGGTATGGCAGTTTTTATTAAATAAAAACATTACGGTGTGTCCTCATCCACCTTATTCACCGGATCTGGCACCATGCGACTTCTGACTCTTCCCCAAAGTCTAAATGACCGTGGAAGGTAAACATTTTGAATTGACTCAGGACTCTGAAGCAGCATGAGAGCGCAACTAAAGACACGAAAGAGGACTTCCAGAACTGCTTCAGAAAGTGGCAAGAATGAAGGGATAAGTGTGTTTGAAGCGAGGGGGAGTATTCTGAGGCAGATTATGGCAATGTGTCTTTTACTGTAATAAATATTTTTTTATTTAAACATTCGCCCTATGTTTTGATCACATCTCTAGCTGGCAAAACATCATTTCTGGGTGTATCTGCGAGGGTGTTTTGGAAGAAATTAGCATTTGATTTAGTAGAGTGAGAAAAGAAGATCCACCCTCACAAATGTAGGTGGACATCATCCAATCCGTTGAGGGCTGGAATAGGACATAAAGAGGAGGAAAGATTGAATGCCTTTTCTCTTGAGCTGGGACATCGAGACTAGGAGTTATCCCATCAGCCTCCCCGATTCTCAGGCCTTCACACTTGGACTGAATTATACCAGTGGCTTTCCTGGTTCTCCAACTTGCTAGTGGTAGATTGTGGGATTTCTCAGCGTGAGCAAATTCCTATAATAAACTTTTGCTTATGTATATCCAAATATATATCCTATTGCTTCTGTTTCTCTGGAGAATCCTGATTAATATGCCATATAATTTGCCAATATAAAGGGTACAATTCACAGTTTGTAATGTATTCACAGAATATTTTTATCACCTCAGAAAGAAACCCTGTATCCTTTAGCAGTCACTCCCCATTTCCCTGTCCCCCAACTCCTGGCAACTACTAATCTACTTCCTGGATTGCCTATTATATATACTTAATATAAAATGAAATTTTACAACATATAGCCTTTTGTGTCTGGCTTTTTTCACGTAGCATGTTTACAAGCTTCATCCATGATGTAGCATATATCAGTGCTTCATTCCTTTTTGTGGTTGAATAACATTCTATTGTGTGGATATGCAAACTTCCATTTGTTTCAGTGGATATTTGAGTTGTTTCCACCTTTTGGCTATTGTGAATTATACTGCTATAAAAAATGGCATGCAAGTGTTTGAGTACCAGTTTTCAATTCTTTTGGATAGATACCTAGGAGTAGAATTGCTAGGTCACATGATAATTCTATGTTTAACTTTTGAAGGAACCACCAAATTGTTTTCCATAGTGGCTGCACTAATTTACATTCCCAGTAGCAATGTATAAGAGTTCCAATTTTTCCATATTCTTGCCATATATTTAGGATAGATAAAGAATGCCCTTATTAGATATTTGATTTGCAAATATTTTCTCCCATTCTGTGCTTTGTCTTTTCACTTTCTCTGAAAGAAAAAAAGTTATGCATTTTGGTGATGTCCAAAATATCTATTTCTTCTTTCATTGCTTGTGCTTTTGGTGTCATATCTAAAAAATCATAGTCTAATCCAAGGTCCTGAAAATTTACACCTATATTTTCTTCTAAGAGTTTTAGTTTTAGCGCTTCCATTTAGGTCTATAGTTCATTTTGAGTTAATTATTGTATATAGTGCGAGGCTGGGGTCCAAATTTGTTCTTTTGTATGTGGCATCGATTTGTTCCAGCACCAATTGTTGAAAAGACTTCTTTCTCCACTGAATTGTCTGGCATCCTTATTGAAAATCAATTTACCATAAAGATGAAAGTTTGTTTCTGGACTGTCAATTTTATTTCATTGATCTATCTGTGTATCCTTATGCCAGTATCACACTGTCTTGATTATTATAGCTTTGTATTAATTTTCACAATCTGGATGTGTGAGTCACCCAACTTTGTTCTTTTTCCAAGTTGTTTTAGCTATTCCAGGTCCTCACATTTTCATAGTATTTTTAGGATCAACGTATTGATTTCTGCAAAGAAGACAGCTGGGATTTTGATAGGGGTTCTGTTGAATGTGTAGATCAGTTTGGGGAGTACTATTATCTTTACAGTATTTAGTCTTTCAATCCATAAACATAGGATACCTTCATAAATAGTTTGGTTCTCTGACCCTTTTGATGTGTACCTCTGTTCTCAATACCCATTTTGTTTTGAACACCTGTTTGTCTTCAGAAAGGATGTGATATGCTGACTCTTGGAAGCATTACTGAACTGTTGATAAAGCTTCAACCAGTCAGCGAAACTAGAGCCATTGAAGTCATCTTGGAGGGTAGCCTCTTTCATATCCCTGTTATCTAATTGGTTGCCCAGCCTTGTCCATCATACTTCAGGAATAGGTCTCCTACTTCTTCTGTCTCCTTAGGTAATCATCCTCTTGCACCTGGTCTATAGCATTTGCCTGTTTAGTTTCTATCTTTCCTGTGCAGCTATGTATCTCCAAAATTATATTTACCTATCACATTATATCTTTGTTGAAAAATCTTTAATTGTCCCCTGTCATTACAGGATGAAATCCAAACTCTTGGGTGTAAAGGCCCTTCACTGCCTTACTTAGCATACCTTCCCAGCATCAGCTCCTCTCTCCTTGTACTGCACAGTCTAAAATTTGCACTTCCACTGCCTTCTTCCCCTTTCCTTGCACAATAATCTCTGATATCCTTCAGGATCCAGCTTGGATGTCCTCCTCTATGATATTGCCCCTGATGGTTATACACTGAATGACTCAATAACTTCTTCCTCTAACTGCAACAGCACCTGGGATTGTCCAATGTGGTCCCTGACAGATACAGAAAGAAAAAGTTAGAAATTTTTGTTTTTTTTCTTCTTGCCCTTTTGAGAGAGAGAGAGAGAGAGAGAGAGAGAGAGAGAGAGAGAGAGAGTTTTAATGCAAAGACCGAACGTGCTGTGATTAAGAACACAGAGCTGAGAGAGCCTGGGCTTAAATCCTGACTCTGCCACCTGCTAGCTGTTTTTTATTTGAACAAGTTACTTAACCATTTTGTTTCTCAGTTTTCTCATCTGTAAAGTGGATATTGTTCCAATTACTTATTGTTGCGTTACAAACCACTCTAAAACTTGGTGACTTAAAACAACACTTCATTATTATCTTCCAAAGTTTTGGGGGATAACTGAACTCAGCTGGGTTGTTCTCATTTGGGATCTGTCATGTGGTTGCAGTCATATGGTGACTGGGGTTGGAATTATGTATAGCTTCTTCGCTCACATATGTCACACCTGGGCTCAGAAGGCAGTAATAGCTGGGACTGCTCTGGTATTTCTCTCTCTGTGTGTCTCACTGGGCTTCTTCACTTGGCATCTGCTTCCCCAGAGCAAGGCATTTAATAATATAACCTCAGAAGTCCCAGAATGTTACTCCAACTGCATTGTATTAACCAAGCAAGTCACTAAGGTTGGGTCAGCTTCAAGGGATGAGGAATCAGACCACTTGATAGGAGGCATGTCAGAGAATTTGCAGCTACTTTTAATCCACCATGGGTATAGTTCCTACCTTGGGGTTTTTGTGAAGATTGAGTTAATATTTGTAAAGTGCTTAGAACAATGCGTGGCTCTTAGCAATGTCGTACAATTTTAGCTCTTATTATGATGAACATGAATGTAATTTATGGATACAATATATTTAGGTGTATGCTCCATTTTTTCTTTTTCTTTTTTTTTTTTATGATGGAGACACAGAACATTTGAAGACTGCTCTGTCGTGTCATTTACCAAATTTTTTTGTTGAGTGTTAGTGTCCTTCCAAACCCACTACTCTGTGAATTCCTCAAGGTCAGGGACTTTGTCAAAGTTTTTCTTTATAGTCCAGTGCCTAGTCCAGTGCGTGGCACATGGTGACTGCTCAGTATTTTTTGTTTGTTTGTTTGTTGTTTTGTGTGTGTGTGTGTGTGTGTGTGTGTGTGTGTTTAAAAAATGGGTAGAAAGAATGAATGGAATAAGGTGACTTTGCCTGTGACCAATTGGATTCCCAAGGCACAGAACTTTCAGTGCTAAACCAAGAAATTCTCAGGCAAACCAGGAAGAGTTGGTCACTTGAGGATCCAAAGTTGAAACAGAAGGAGAGGTGAGGTCCCTAGGCCAGCCCACTCAAGCTTGGCAAACTCATAACTCATGTTAAAATGTTTTTACACCTTGTAGCTGTTTTGTTTTTTGTTTTTGTTTTTGTTTTTTATTTAAATGAAACCTTACTAGAGCACAGTACATATAAAACAGACAAACTGGACCCTGGTTGATGTGCAGGAGGGGACTCTTCCAGCTTTTGGCTTTCTCTTCCATTCCCTCTGTCCCTTTAGAGGCCCCTAAAGCATCTCTGAAACATCCTAGGGCATTACCTCAAAGCCACTGATGTAGTCAGTCATACCCTCAGGGTCCCTTGAAGTCCCTGAAATCTGATCAGTTGGCTCTTCTTTATCTTATACTCTACAGCCTGGAGCCTCTGTCTGGCCTAGGTGGTAGGAACAGGGTACAGCAGGGAGTTGGCTCCAGGGCAACAGAGGGGCAGAGGGGGAGGTTTCTAGCACAAGAAAAGAAGCGGGGCCAGATGTTATAGGTGACCCTAGACACAGAAATGGGCATTCATGGAAAGGAAGCAGCATCAGCTCCGGGGCCAGAGGCATGAAGCAAAAGGGGCCACTTGTGCTGTCATCTGCAAGTCAGGAATTGATTACTGTGTAAACATCTGATCTTTCCTGACTATTCTAAGCTAAGAAGCTCTGGTGTGTATTAAGATCCTTGTACATGTGTATCTTTGTCACAGTAATTCCTCTTCTAATAATTTCCACTAAGGGCACAATCAGAAATGTGTAAAAGATATATACAAGAAAGAAAGACACATACACGGCTGTTTATTGCTGTTTTAAAATATTAAACTTTTCCAAGAGGAAGTGATACCTGAGCTGAAACTTCGAGGGTAAATAAGAATTAACCAGGCTTATTGGGTGGGGAATAGAAATAGGAGAATGTGTTCCAGTTGGGGACCAGCATGTACCCAGGTACAGAGATGTGACAGAGTCTGGTAATTTGGGAAATTATAAGAAATTGGGAATAACTGGGCAAAGGATATACACATACTGTGAGTGGGGGAGGGGATATGGCTGGAAGAGGGGAAAAGGGCAGAGGCAGAACATAATTTAATTCCTATTTTAAAAAATCACAGTAATTTTATTCTTTGAGTGAAAAACACGTTCTTTAGGCTAGCATGTATACACAGAGAGAAGAGAAATCTATCCCTGTGTGCAGGAAATTCAAACCAAGGGAACTATCCTTGAGTTTAAAATGTTATTTGAAATAATAACATAAGGAAGATTCATGAGTCATGCTACTTTGATGTCAGATGTAATCATCTCTATGTATTATGCATTGGTGAAAGTTCAAGAGCTTGTTATCTTTATGAAAATACTGCTCTCTTTGCAAGGTCATCACAACAGTTCCAGAATTATTTGGATAATAAGTTGTGTTTCCCTTACAAAAAGTTATGTTTTTAGTCAAGTTGACTGTAAAACAAAATGTTGCATATTGTGAATGGAATATCGGGGAACAGTGTGTTTCTCCAGGGCCCATCAGCTCCAAGTCGTCGTCCTTCAATCTAGTTGTGGAGGGCGCAGCTCACTGGCTCATGTGGTACTCAAACCGGCAACGCTGTTGTTCAGAGCACTCGCTCTAACCAATTGAGACATCCAGCTGCCCTGCCACTTGCCTATTTTTAAACTTCGTATAGTTCCCTGTTTATCTGCCACTCTCTACATCTTTATGCCACTATTATGCGCAAATAATCATCTCAAAGTTTTTTTTCCCACCTCATTGTTTTCTGACCACAAAGACCAAGACCAAAGCAAAGTACCACCATAATACCATTGATTGCATCAATAAACACTGGGTCAATGGCAGTACTTGTTCATGTGTGGAAGGTTGTCAGACCCACCTGATTCCTGACTGGTGTATTGAAACAATTGCATCTTAAAATGTCCCTCTGTAGGCCCCAAATATCTAAGAGTCTCAGAGAAATGAACAATTCATGGAAGAACATGAATCTGATACAGCTGTAAGAACAAGTCTTACAACTTAGAATCATAAGATTATAGGATTTTAGAGCTGCACACTAGTGTGCCTTTCAGAAATTATCTTCTCCAACTTCTCACAGATGAAGCAACTGAAGCCTAGAAAGACAACATGGAGACTATGTGACCTTGGGTGATGTACTTCTTTTCTCTTTGCCTTACTTTTCTTATCTATTAAATTGATCTTAGCAGTAGCTATACCTCAGAGGGTTATTGTAAAGACTAAATGAGAGCCCACCCCATGGCTCAGGCAGTTGGAGCTCCATGCTCCTAACTCCTAACGCTGCCGGTTCGATTCCCACATGGGCCAGTGGGCTCTCAACCACAAGGTTGCCAGTTCAACTCCTCTGACTCCTGCAAGGGATGGTGAGCTCTGCCCGCTAAACTAAGATTACGGCACCTTGAGCTGAGCCGCCGCTGAGCTCCCAGATGGCTTAGTTGGTTGGAGCGCGTCCTCTCAACCACAAGGTTGCTGGTTCGACTTCTGCAAGGGATGGTGGGCTGCGCCCCCTGCAACTAACAATGGCAACTGGACCTGGAGCTGACTCCACAACTATGATTGAAAGGACAACTTGACTTGGAAAAAATCCTGGAAGTACACACTGTTTCCCAATAAAGACTTGTTCCCCTTCCCCGATAAAATCATAAAAAAAATAAAAAAAGACTAAATGAGATAATGAACTGAAGGATTTAGAGCAGTGCTTAGCCCAAATAGATCATTCAATAAATGTTTGTTGTTATGACTATGGCTATAACAATGAATGAGGGATCCTGAATCTGCTATTAATTTGCAAAGAACGCAGAAAGTTCCTCAGTTTTACCAATCTGCGAAATGAGGTTGGACTAAGTGGTTTAAGTTGTTCTGTGGAGCCCTAGGGCTCCCCTGAAGGACTGCAGGAAGGGGATGGGGAGACCAAAAGGCAGGCATCAAACACCCACCCTCCTTCAAGCAAAACTGTTTAGCTTTTATTTTACTTCTCATATTTTTGTTTGAATAAAAGAGTTCTGCTAAAAAACAAACAAACAAGCAAACAAACAAAAACTATGTAAAGAGATAATCTTTAAGGTTCTTTCAGCTGCATATTCTATGGTTTTGCAGCGATCACACTGTGTTCCTCTGTTAATAAAGACGGGGGTTTAAAAGTTTTAAGGATAAGATCAACTTATGACTATAGGCACAGAGCCAGGACAGAACCCTTGGTCTCCTGACAATAAGGAAGGCACATGATAATCTCTTGAGGTTAATTGAAAGGAGATCCTCAAATAATTAATGCCCACGAATGGTTATGGACATTCTCCTGTCTTGCTTATGGGGAAACAAATTCTGCATTTTCACTTCTTAGTTTCATCTTGAATTGTTCAAGGGGTGCATAATTCTATGATTACCGCATGTATTACCCAATCCTTTTCTGGGTAACTGAAGATTCAAATTTGCTGAATTATAGTTTATTGAGAAAATAGGACTTTAAAGAGAAATGTCACCAACACTTCTACCCAGATTTATTTTTTAAAAAGTTATGGAGTAAGTTATTGCTGTATTATTGAAACATCCAGCTGACAATTTGTATACTTCAGATGCAATTCTCTGATGCAGTTCTACTTTTCAGTGAACCTACCCCAATTTCAAAGCTCTAATCAAAAAAGAGGATGTAGGTATGTCAAAATAATAAATGAGTAAAATTTTCGGCACACAACTAGCTTATGGTATATTTTTCTATTGGGTTAAGTTATTACAGTAGTATTGTTTCTCCTGTGCTTCAGACTTTCCCAAAATAAAAAATGTTTAGATTTACAAGTACTATATCAGATTCCAGTATATAAATTCCATGCTGTTCTATCTTGCTTTTTCAAGTGCCTCTGAACTAATGTTTCCATTGTATGAAATAGTTTAAGGACACTGACTTTCATCAGACAAGAAATGCAACCCTAAAAGGTATGCACCTTTCTACTATGTAATTTTAATTCTCACATAAAACACACCTAGTTCAAACTCTGTTACAAAGCATTGCACTCAACATAACAGATGTGAATGTAAATGAAGTAACATGCTTCTGCATTTTCATGAAGATTTTATTAAAGCCTAAATTTCATACTAATCATTCTTCCATATACACTTTTTTTTCAATGCAGTATGGTATATACAATGAAAGGAAATCTTTTGCCTGCTCTGACCCCTGTCTCTCAGTTCCCCTACCCGGACATGACTACTAATCCCAGTTTCTTATCTATCCTTTCAGAGATATATAATGCACTTTTCTGATATAAGAAAGCAAAACTCAAATGCACATTTTTTTATTTGATCCTCACAAAAGTTCTGTAAGGTAGGCAGAACAGGTTTTCTCCCTGATCACAGAAGCGAAAATGAAGGCTCAGAGAAGTGAATCGTCACAACTTTGCTCTACAACTAATAAGTTGTAGTCAATTAGGTCTTCATTAAGCACCTCTTGCATCCAGGCTTTGGGCTGAGGCGTAGAGACAGGACTCCAAGTCCAAATGCATTATACCTTGATACTATTTCTATTACGTGGAGTGATTCTTGAATGCTTCAGTTTAAACAACTGAACGCTTTCAAATTTGGGGAGGCTTTCTTACCATGTAAATAGGTTTAGTAGAGAAAGCTTAGGTCACAGAGTATAATATACCCAACATCATTCTGCAACAGCTGAGATCAGTATGAAGAGAAAAGGTCAGCTTTTCTAACTATTGTATTTGCCTGTCTAGGCATCTAGGTTTTTATTTTAAAGATGTCTTAGGAAATCCCAGCTGTTACAAGGAAATGTTACAATGTTTATCCTGCTAGTGCACTCCACCCTTAAATGATCTTAGTGACTAATAGGACTGGCACCAGTTCTCACTTGCCAGATGTACAAGGTTCCACTTACCAGTTTATTTTTTGTGCTTTCTGCTTACTTGCAGTCATAGACAAAACTAGACTGAAGAACTTCTTAAAACAAATGAGACTAGGCAATGATGGACTTGCTCTTTAATTTTTAAATTGGCCTGGCTCAGGGGCCTCACCTAAAAGTCACACGGTCAGTTGGTCTGTCTTCTGTTCCCTGACAGTTAGAGGCCCTCCCGTCACCCACAGGGACACAGAAGGCAGCTGCAGATAACAGGAGGGCCTGAGATTCATGTGACAAGCCATCAGCCTTCAGCAGAACAAACACAGCAGGTACGGGGTGCTTCTCTGCCCCCTACCTGTATGTGGCATTTCAGAGATTTTGTTTTTCCTCCTCACACTGCTCTGAATTTTCTCTTTGACCTAGTTTTATCTGTGGAAAAATGCCATCCGGAAAAGCCTGCTGAGATTTTGTCTGGGCCTGTCTCACTGAAGAAGGCCAACAGTCTGTCTGCACACCAAGAATAATGAAAAAAAAACAACAATGTTTTCTGTACTTCAAAGATTACTGAATAGACACTTTGCAACATGAATTAATGCCTTCCAGCAGGGATAATGTTCACTAGTTGGGAAAATGAAGCTGTCACTATTCAGTAGCCAATCTCTAGATTTCAAAAGAGACCACACATCCCCAAGGTTTCTTGTAGTTTTTCTTCATCAGCTTTAAGTCACTGTTTCCCAATGTGTGGCCTGAGGACTACCATGATGAGAATCAAGATTAAGGAATCATCTCTAGGGAAGAACCCAGTTTAATTGGTCATTTTCACAAGCACTCCAACTCATTTTTATACACAAAATTAACTCAGCTAAATCCCAGTTCACAAGCCTTCACTGGAGACTCGTGAACCAAAGGAGACTGTGCTGGAGAAGAGAAGCGTTCAAGTCTCCTCTTTCCTCACCTCTCTTTTTCCCCTTGATCCCCGCCCCCACCAAAAAAAACAAAAAAAGAAAAGAAAAGAAGTCATTTCTGATAACTGTTGTATGGTCCCTGTAGAAGGAAATAAAACACAGAGTAGAAAAAGAGAGAGCAATGTTTTCTCTTGATTGTGCTGGTGTGGGAATGGAGCGCTGGTCGGGGCTGGGAAAGTGAGAGGTCAGACTCCCAATATGGCCGCACGGGAAAAGCCGCAGAAAGACCAGGCCAGGTGGCCGATGCGGTATCACTAGTGTTTGGTCAATGTTGTGCCCACTTTGGGCAAGAAAAAGTGCTCCTATGCCAGCTCTTAAGTTCTTTGTAATCTTGGCTTTCTCTAAAAAAGCCACTTAGCTCCATTGGAAAAAAAAAATCACAAATGTCTTAAAAATAGGCATTTCTAAAAGGACCAATTTTTAGAAAGCAGTGGATCACAATGCTTAAGAATCATTCACAAAACTTGTTAAGAATACAACCCCCTCCCACCAATTTAGTAGGTATGAGGTGGGGTCTGGGAGCCTGAATTTATTAAAATACCTAAAGTGAGTCAATGCAGATTGATCTGGGGGCACATTAGATTATCACCTGTTTAATGTACTAGAGCCTGGAACAAATGGTAAGACTGGAAGACGATACTTGCATTGTCTACAACTAACAGGAGATTTAATATCTAGAAGAGCAGTTTTCAGAGTGTAGTTTCTGGACTCATTGGGTCTCCAAGAATTTTCAGTGGGGCTGCAAGATCAAAAATATTTGTACAATAATAAGAAAATTTTATTTGCCTTTTCCTTGTGTTGACTTTTGCATTTCTGGGGGCTAAAGAAACAATATTTATCCTCCCACATTCTAAGTTCTTTTAGGTAGGCTAATAATCAAATTAACACACACAGGTTAACAGGAAAAAGTTAAAACTTTTAATACATGCGTATGGGGAATTCACATAAGCATGAAAATTCCAAAGACAGTGAAGCAACACTGGGTATATATGACATTTTGGACAAAGGAGAAAAAGGGTTGGGGGGTGGGATAAGGTAGTATTAGATTTCAGAAATGAGAATGGGCCATTTACAGGTACTTAAAGAGCTGAACACACCTGGCAGGCAAATTCTTGCTAGGCACCTCAGAAACAATGGGACATGGGGGTATCTAGTTAACAGACTCCTGCCTGAAGCCCTCTTATTTACCACACTTAATTGAAATTAGGTTTAGGCACGATCCTAAGGTTGCTTTCCCAGAGCAGGTTTTTCTGTCTGAATCTCTTGGGCAACAAAGAAGGGTGGGTCAAAGTTTCTTTCTAAGTCTTTTGTTTCTTAATAAACAGATTAAAATCAGTATCCCAAAAAGGGAGCTTCAGGGTGGCAAAACTTTGGCTCCTTTCACACTCACTGTCCAAAATCAGTGCTGCGTAAAATTGATGGCCTGGGTAACTTAGGGTTAGGGATTTACTTACTGAAATAGAAAACACAGGAAGAATAGCCTACGGGGAAGAGAAGACGTTGATTTTGGATGTGTTAATTTTGAGGTGTCTAAGGGACACCCAGAGTGAGTTGGTACGGAGTTGTTGATGGATCTGGAGCTCAGCATAGAGTTCTGAACTAGACATATATGCAAACAATCTTACCTCGGCAAGATGGGTAGTAATTGTGCTTCTTCCTTACATATGCCCTAATTCTCCTGACAAGGTTAAATACCCTTGACATTCTCTTTTTGCCCAAGGTTACACAGCCAAGGATACACTTACCCATCTGTGTAACCTTAGGCAAGTTAAAAAAAAAAAAGTCTTTCTCTTTCTTAATTTTCTCATCTATGAAATAAGGATAAAGGACCTTTATTATAGGATATCTGTGAAGACAAAAGGACTTAATGTGTATTAAGTGCTAAGAATAGTGCATGGTACAGAGCAAGCACTCAATAAATATTAGCTATGTTTTATACTTATGGCACCTGTACTTTGTAGAGCTTATCACAGTTGTTAGCATGTAATTACCAGGTTATAAGCTCCATGAGAGTTTAGGCCTGGATCCCTGCAGTATTCCCAGCACTAGTACATAGTAGAGGCTCAATAAATACTCAATGAATCAATAAACATATTTCCCAGGGTTGTGGTTGTGCTGTTGTAAATGCCTTTAATCTGCCCTTGATTTAACTCCGATCGACATGTTGAAGAAGTGAGTTCACTGTGACTTGTTCTTTGCTTTGTACAGTGTTGTGTCCCGCAGAATCAGTCCCTGTGGTGGTACACATACACGAGGGGTCAATAAGGGCTGAGGGGTTGGTTGACTGGATGATGTAGATTCATTCCCATCTCCTGCCCCAACTTTGCCTGTTGTCAGATACAAGACAAAGTGAAAAATTAGGGAAGCAACTCGTAGGTTACAGAGGTCAAATCTTTCACTTGGATTTTTGGAAATACAGTCTGGCCTCCATAGGAGCTTGTCTGTTTTGTCCACTGGTCTGAAAAATCAGCTACCCCAGGCCAAGAGCCTTATGGTCAGTAACCAACTACTTCATTATCTCAGACAGCAGTAAGTTCTACACATGCCCCATGTTGTGAATTAATAGGTGTTAGGGTAATCAAGTGCTTGTCTTTTTCATCTTGTGCTTTGCAAACAGATGGGTAAATACTCGCTTTTCTTCTCTTTGTTGTACCAAAATCATAACTATATCAGAGTACCAATAATTCACTTGCTACGTAGCTTTGGGTAAGTCATTTCTCTCTGGAAATAAATTTCCTCATTGATAATATAAATTCCTTCGATTCTGGTCTAAGTTCTCTTGCAATTCTAAAATCTTTTTTCACCCCTGTATCATTCCATGCACGAGACCAAACAAATTAAATTTCGTTCAGTTTTCCCCTCTGGTCGCAGGGGAAAAAAAAGATTCTATTTTTTCATAAATCTGGAAGTAAACATTTTTTATTGTGTTTGTTATTACAAGGGACTTTTCTTTGAAAATAAAATACTGAAAGTGTGGACTTTTTTGACTTGGCCATTAGATGTCGCTCAACATCCAGAAAGTGTAAGAAACCAGCCGTGAACTCTAAAATTCGTCTTTGATCCTCCAGCGCCCTCCATCTCCACTGTCTGAAGCTGTGGTTTGCTTAGTCATGTATTCGTATTTGTGTGTCATTGTCCTGCCCTCTGTAGTAGTCCCAAATCCCCGCCGCCACCCAGAAAACGAGTTCTCCAAATGTCTTAATTTTGCCATCTTGATCAACATGTAGTTGAGCATTTGGCTTAGTACATACCTGGATGAAGGCACTCCATGGCAGTGTCCCCACTCATCCTTTGAGGCTTAGCTCAAATGCCACCTCCTCGTTGGAGCCTTTTCTGACCCTCCTTCCTAACTCAGAGCACTGCAGAAAAATCTTTGTTACAAGAATTTTGTATTGTGTTTATTTACAAATCTGTAAATAAACAAATTCTAGAAAAGATTCCGAATCTCCTTGTAATAAGGGAAATGCCCACTAAAACTACAAAGAGAAGCCATTTTCACTTACGAGTTTGGCAAATACCACAATTTTTATGATATATTTGATTTAAAGTAACAGGCATTCTCATTCCTGGGAGTGTTCACTGGTTCGTGCTTTCTGGAAGACAATTTGGCCATATCCCTCAAAACTTTAAATACAGCGATTCTTCTCCTAGACATTTTTTCCTAAAGATATATAGAATACTTGCACACATGCACAAATATCTGTGTAAGGATTTATTCATTGAACAATTATTTGTGGTAGAAAAGACTACACGTGACCTAATATCCACGAACAAGAGACTGGTTAAATTATACATCTTACAGTGAATTACCATACAGCTGTTAAAAGAAGTGCATTTATAGGTACCAATATAAAATGATCTGCAAAATATATTATTAGAAAATGGCTAGGTGCAGAAAAATGAAGACAGCTGTAACAGTCAACATTTATTGAGTACTTTAAAATGGAGTTTCTCATTTACTCTTCATAACAATCTTAGGAAGTAGGAATTTACATTATCACCACATTACAGAAGAAACTGATGCAGAGAGAAGTTAAATAATTTGTCCAAATTCTAGCTGGTGTTTGGAAGCACTGATATTTAAACCGAGGTAGTCTTGATTTCAGGGCTCTTTCTCATAACCATCACACTATAGTTTTGTGTAGTAGTGTAGGGTATATATAGGTGCCATATACATATATTTTTAAAAGGTAAGGCGTATATATATATATGGATTGATAACCGCCTGGTAACAGCGGCTGGATCTGGCAGGAGAATTGGGGGCTAAAGATCAAGGATAGAAGGGAGAGTTTCTTCCCATTCTACACCAGTGGTTTTCAGCCTTGGCTGCATATTAGAATTTTGTGAAGAACTTTAAAATATACTTTTGCGTGGGCCCATTTCAGGTGAATTAAATGAGAATCTCTGGGAGAAGGTTCCAGGCACTGACATTTTTTCCAAAGCTTCCCATGTGATTCAGATGTGGACTTGGCATTAAGAACCTCCTTCTATAGCTTCGTGTACCATTTGAATTTTTTTTTTTAACAATAGCAATTGTGACTTTTAAAAGAATCTCACAGGGACCTTGTTCTTATGACACAGATCTCTGGAGAACACAGTTTCCTTGTTGACACACTTCTTTATTGTGCTAAAGATTATCTCTCTCAAAGCTGTTGTATTAGACTGGTTAACTTAGCAAATATAAAACATTTAGGTTTTTGCCCCAAATCCTCAACATACATACTTCGATTGACAAATTACCCATAACTTGATATAATCTTTAAATGAACTCATTTTATTTCCTATAATAATATAAAAGGCTTTCTGGCCTAATATGTCCTTAATATAATATAGATTTGTCAGCTATATCTGCTTCTTGTTAAAATGGTGGCCAACTAAATTATTTAATTTTTTTTTTAAATTTTTATGTTCCTGTCATCTTCATTTCTCTCTTGTTCATCATATGACTTGCACACAAAAGCATTTTGTGATCTCATAGTACAAAAGAGCGGATGTTCCATAACTCAAAGAGAAGATAGTAATTTACACATCAAACACTTTCAGAAATGATTTAAGTTTATCAGTCATAATTCTGTTTTCTGTTTCATTGACATGTAACAGGTAAAGGTGGGCTTTCAAGAAAACTCCAGTGAAGGCTTTACTATGAGTAAAGTAGGACACACACCATGAAAGCCGGGTAAGTACCTGCCAGGTCAATGATTAACAGGTCATAGGTTAACAGATGATAAGATTAGGGATGAGGAATAACAGTAGCATGAATGCATTTGTGGCAGACTTGAGTAGGGGAAAGGGGTATGCTGGCCTGATGGAGGAGGGGAGGTGGTACTAAGTATGACAGCTGGCAGGGGGGTGATCAGAGGCCCACTTCTACTGTCAAAGACCTGTGGTAGTCCCCACCATCCCACAGTAGGTGTTCTTTTAAATCATTAAATTGCATCCTCTGAGGTATTTCTTTCTTCCCTTGGGAAAAAATAGTGTCCTGGTATTCACCACCTCCAACCCCTTTTATTCTTCAGAATGCTGCTGTTTACACTTGAGGAGTGCTTTAAAATAATTTTAGTTGGTTGTACATTTTACAACCTCCTCAGGGAAAGACACAGTTGGAGACTCTCCTGCGAAATAAGTATTCCAGCCTACCACTCCGTTTCTGTACAGAACCTTGAAATAATCATGGTTTCATGGTGAACTTTGTTTTAATCAGATGAAGCCTGAATTCCAGCGTTGCAGTTTTTATTTAACTGCAAGTGAATTACTTAATATTTGTTCTCACTTGTACAGATTAAAAAAGCCCTTGGGCAAGAGGCTCTTATTTGCTTTCACATGATTGTTGCCAGAAAATAAGACACACAGTAACATCCTGAATATTCCCTGCTGCCTCGACAATAGACCTACATCAGTAGTGGGCTAGAATAAAAATAGAATTATGAACAAAGCGACACGCAATGCTAATTTAGCACAGAATACTTTATAACCAATTTATTTTATATGTCACCAAAGCAGCTAGATATTAATAAACAGTTATTGAATTACCTGTTTGTTTAATTTTTCTCCTGATTTATAGTTAATAAATATACAGAGAGTACCAAAAAATGTATATACATTTTAAGAAAGGAAAAACTGCATTAAAATTGTAATAATATATACCGATAACAAAAAATGAATACAGGGCATGTGTATACATGTTTTTGGCACCCCTGTTACAGGAGTGGGCCCTTCTTGGCGCAATGTCCAGGTTCTTGGCGTCTCAAGCAAAGAATGGAATGACATACAGAGATAAAGTAGTGAAAAAGCAGTTTATTAGATGAAAAAGTACACTTGAAAGAGGTAAAAGCGGCCCGAGGAGAAGCAGTGGCTCAAGGCCATTATTAGAAGAGAAAGTACACGCCAAAGCGTTTGGAGCGGCCTGAGCAAAGGCAAGGCTCAAGAAGGGGGCAGCTGCTGGCAGGAGCCTGGGGGTTTTATCTGGGATGGGCTGTTCCTCTCCGGTGTGGGACTACTTGATTGACACCTGTGATTGACAAGAGGCTATTACCTTATCTCCTCAGACTGCACCTGTTCTCTGCAGTTTGAAATTGTTAACTACAAGCTGATTCTTCCTTCCCCTCTACACCTGAGCTGATAGTTTTGGCGGGCTCTACAGCCTGAATCTATTTGCTAGCTATTAAAGTTATTCCCTCTGGCTTTGTTATGGTCTCCACCTCACTCTCCTCCACCGTGGCCTATGGGTTTTCCATCTCATCCCTGGTATTTTGATCCCATGTGCCAGGCTCTATTGTAGGCACTTTACACATCACCTCATTTGAGCTTTCCTCTGGCTTCCCATTTGGCTTTCCTCCTGGCTTTTTCCTTTTGGAGCTCACATTTTGCCTCTGACTCCTACTTCTTTTCTCTCTTATTTACTCTGCTCCATCATTTTTCTGTTTCACCACTCTGTCCTTGGGAAACGTTTTCTGTGATCCCCCCTCCCCACACACACACACCATCTTTTTCCTCTTTGTCTGCCTTCTGTGTCTTCACATTGGTATGTGAAGAAAATTCAGAGGAAAATCACAAAATATTTTATTAAAATACTGTTAAGCTCTGATACCACTGAAGGGGACCGAAGTTTTGCCACCCTGAAGCTGCCTTTTGGGATATTGATTTTAACATGGTTATTAAGAAACGAAAGACTCAGAAAGAACCTTTGACCCTCTCCCTTCCTGCCTAAGAGATTCAGATGAAAAGGCCTGCTCCAGGAAGGGAATTTGAGGATTTGCCTTAGCCTAATTTGAATTAAGTATGGTAAATAGCAGGGCTTCAGGCAGGGGCCTGTTAGCTAGATATCCCACGTTCCTGAGTTGCCCAGCAAGAATTTGCCTGCCAGGTGTGTTCAGCTCTTCCTCAACTACCTGTAAATCTTCCATTCTCACATCTGAAGTCTAATACCCCATCCCACCCGCTTTTCTCCTTTGTCCAAAATGTCATACTCGTATATACCCAATGTTGCCCTGCTGTCTTTGGAATTTCCATGCATATATGAATTTCTCATGTGCATGTATTAAAAGTTTTAAGTTTCTCCTGTTAATCTGTCTCTGTCTATTAGCCTAGCTAAAAGAATTTCTAAGGTAGGAGAAAAAGCCTCAATGATTTTAGCCCCCACACCACCAACAATATATGAGTTTTTGTGCTTATAATCTTCACCATTTAAAAAATGTTAGCAATTCTGGTGGGTGAGAGCCGGTATCTTTTTTGGTTTTAGATTACATTTTCGCCATCACTAGTGATATTGAACATCTTTTCCTGTGCTGCTGGCCACTCACTTATCTTCTTTGGTGAAATGTCTATTCAAATCTTTTGCCTATTTTTTTTAAAAAATTAGCTGTTTGTCTTTTTATTATTGAGTTGTAGGAATTCCTTAGTAATCCTGGATATCAGACCTTTGTCTGCTATAGGCTTTGTTAATATTTTTTCCCAGTGTCTAGCTTGCCTCTTCATTTTCTTAATGGTGACATTTGATGATCAGAAGTTTTTAATTTTGATGAAGTCTACTTTATTAATTTTTCTTTTGTGGTCTTTGCTTTCTGTGTCCTGAGAAACCTTTGCTTAATCCCAAAGCATCCAGATATTCTCATATGTTTTCCTCTAAAAGCTTTATGGTGTTAACGTTTACATTTAGGTTTGTGATCCATCTCAAAATAATTTTTGTGTGTGTTGTGAGCTAGTGGTTAAGATTCATTTTTTCCATATGAATTTTGTTTTTCAGCATAATTTATTGAAATGACTTTTATTGACTCATTGGAATGCTTTGGTGCCCTGTTTGAAAATCAAAAGGCCACACAAGGATGGGTGGTTTGCATTTTTAAATTATTTTTTTGTTATTGATTTTTCATTTTATGTGATCTGAGGATCTGGTTTATGGAATATTGGATTTTTTTATTTTTGGACACTTTCTTTTTGGCTTAGTACATTGTCAGTTTTATTAAATGATCCTCATGTGCATAAAAAATATGTTTTTCTCTAATTGTTGGTTGCAGAGCTCTACATCAATTATTTGAGGAAGGGTTTTGTGTTGTACAAATTTCGTACTCTTAAAAACTGTTTTTTGAGTGAGATCTCATTTTTTGAGATATATATTAGAATCTCCTAACTTGGCATGTTTGTGGGATGGCATAGAGGCCAGTGTGTGTTTCAAAGTCAGTACAGAGGAGGGGAGTAGGAGTTGAGATCAAAGATGCAGTAGGGCCAGATCATGTCTGAAAGGCTTTGGATTTTCCTGTGAGTGATTGAGTCATCTTTGAAGGGTTATGAGCAGAGGATTACACTGATGCTGTGCTGAGAATAAAATAGGGGAGGTTAACAGTGGGGGTTCCATAAAAGACTAGTTAAGAGATTATTGTACACATAGAAGTCCAGACAAGAGTGGATGATGTTTGGACCAGGTGGTATAGGAGGAACAAGTGAGAAGGGTCTGAATTCTGGAAATATATTGAAGATATAATGCAACAGATTTTGTTACTAGTTTAAATGTGGAGTGAGAGAGAAAAAGGATTCAAGGATGACTCCAAGATGTTTGGCTTGATCTTTAGAAGAATGGAGTTACTGAGCACTAAGTGGGGGATGTGTATATGTATCTGTGAGCTCCTCACCGGCCTAGTGTCGTCTGTTTGTCGTCATAGTGCCTTTATGATCAGAATCCCAACAAATGTAATAATGTTACTATCTAATATGTATTTAGTATTTACATGTCAGGCATGGTACAACCAAAATAAATGTAAAACTTATTCCTTTAATGTACATTTGTAATCATTTAATCCTTCCATAAACCTAAGTGATAGGTTCTATTGTTATCCCGATTTATACATAAGGACACGGAGCCCCATAGAAGTTAAGTAACTGGTTCAAGTTCGCAGTTAGTAAAAAGGAAAGCTGGGATTCTTTTTATTCTTTTTTTAAGTTTTCTCCAGATGTACCTCCTTAATTTTTCTTTTAAAATGGTTGGTTTATTTTTGATCAGGTGACAGAATCATGTAGTTTAAAGCTGAAAAAACATGAAGTTTTACTTTCAACCTTTTATTCCTGAATCATCTGTTGATGAAAAAACATCCAGCCTAAGAGAAAGCATATAAGAGTTTATTTGAGCCAAACTGACGACAATTGCCCAAAGCAAACTCTCAACGGAATGAGAAAATGTTCCGCAAAATGGCAGTTTGCAGCTTGTTTTATACATAGAATCAAAGGAGGAGGGTTACATTAAATCCATTGATGGTCAATAGAAAAACAGGGAAATCTCAGAGATTGGATGAAAGTAAACTGGAAAGAGGTACTTATTTTACATAGGTGAGTACAGGATAGTTAATAGTTCACTTTTTACAGCATGTAGAGGTGGTAATCAGAGGACAAGAATAATAATGAGGGATTCTATAGTTTCCTGCTCTGGTCTAGAGAAAGGGGATAGTGACATTCCAAGGGCATGCTATCCTAGATGCAAAAAGACAATAGACAGGCTCACTTAAGTTAAAGATTGACCTTTGTCAAGGAAGCTACAGACTAAAGATGTGACTTCCTGCCATGGCCCACCTTAGTTAGGAATTTTTTATGTTTAGGTCAACCCATGTGGTTATTTTGGGTCTCCAGAGCTTGTCAGGTTTAACCTGTGGTGCACCCCTTTTCTGTTCAAACATCCACTTCCCCTCCCCGGGGCAATCAGTCTTAGTTCCCTGAATAGTGTTACGGATATTTCACTTTCTAAACAAGCAGATATAAAATAGAAAATATTTTTCCCTTTTTTATTTTTTCAAAGGCTAACATACTTTATACACACTGCCCTGTACCTTGTTTTTTCACTTGGATAACTTTTCCTCATAGTTATGTCATAATTTCTTTAATTAGTTCCCTATTGGTGGACACTTAGTATATTTCCAGACATTTGTTACAAGCAGTGCTGCAGTGAATTACCCGGTCCATATGCTATTTTGCAAAAGCGAAAGTTGGTGTTATAATCAAGATCTGTTTGACTTAGCTTCCATGCCACACTGCCTCCCCATATGTTGTTGATTGACTTTAGAGGATGATTCTTAACTCTTCTCAATTGTGAGAATACTTGTGCCTTACCCCCTGTGACGCTCAGCTCCCAGCCCCAGCCCACACCTGAGCACCTTAAGATCATAAACACTCAATCTCCTCAGGGGATCCTGTTAAGCCATATTTAGGCCAGGAGCAGAAACCTTATCTTAAAAGCCATCTTGCCTTGATCCTGTCTTGCTTTACCTCCTAGGAGCCTGTGATCAGAAGACCTTGGCGGTCCTGACAGTGACCTGGGGCCAGGGTGTGGAGCTGGAGGGCTTGGTCACGCCCTGAAACCTTTGTCAATGAAAACCCCCTGAAGCATTGAAGGGGGAACAGCCTCGTTTACCCCCCTCCTATAAAACTCCATACTCCTCTTTGCTCTGGGAGATTATGGTTTTCTCCCTCTGATGTAGCCTGACTTCCTGCAGCTCAAACACGCCAAATAAATACTAATAGATCAATTTTGGTCTCCCCGCGACTCTTTTCTTTGGCCAATGCCTAACAGATCATCTCTGGACTCTCATCCACAGTCATATGACCCTGATGATAGAGTCTAAAAAAGGGGAATAATAAAATCAGAGCACTTGAGAAAGGTTTTCTTTGCTTAGCTGGTTTAAGATAAATGTACTTTGGGAAGTAACCCAGAGGGTAAAAGTGTCTAGGGCAAATGGAAAACCTTTTCTAAAGTGACACGATGATCTGACTCCTGCAAAGACTGAGTGCACACCAGTATCTTAAGCAACGTATCACTGCATCCGTGACACTTAACACTCATCAGTTTTATCTTGCACAACTTTTCATCATGCATGCAACTAACTTTGCTCTAGATTTGAGTCATTTCCTGTTAAAGTTTACATCCACTTTGTGGTGCTGAAAGGTTTACTGGTCTTATGATAAGATAAATGAGTAACTTAGCAATTCTATCTAGCTCTGAACTTTGGTCTAGTTTGTGTTGAATGACATATACTCCCTCTGTGAACTTTCACCTGGATATCGGATTCCCTGAAATTATTAATAGTACTTCGAATGGGTCTAATCCTTTTTAAATGTATTGATATTTGAGATCTGTAAATAATATATAAACATTATTAGCACATTTGATGTTAAAACCAATCTTCCATAAAAAATAGCACTTGCTTGTCTTTTCTATTCTCCGGTAATAGTAATAATTAATACTTATCGAACCCTTACTACGAGCTAGGCATTGTTGTAATAGTCACAAGAGGTGGGTTCTATTATTATTATTATTACTATTATTACCCTATTCTATAAGCGAGGAGACCGAAGCACAGAGAGGCTAAGTAATTTGCCCAAGATAATACTAGATAGCTACTAGGATAGGGAAACTGGGATTTGGAGCCCCTGCAGTCTTGTTTTGGAGCCCATACTGTTAACCACCGTGCCATGAACTTGGTAGCCCTCTATTTTACTACTACTACCGTTTCCTACCTGCCCTTCTTGTCTTTTTATCCTACCTATAACAACCTCTGCCCTCTACTGTCTTAGCCAAACACTGGCAAAGCTGAGTTGGGAAACCAGCTGTCAGAACACAGCAACCCAATCCCACGATGTACCAGAATGCCATGATTCTCTGACTGGGAAACGGTAATACGAGTATTACCAGTGGCTCTGTAATAGTTGAGAATGTGACAATGAGTGCCACAGGCCTTGTGTAGAGGCCAAAATGCTGGTGGGGAAAGTCAATCCACATCCTGGAATAGGTTTCTGATCTAGGGAGGGTACAAGGATCACTCATGATCCTCATTGCGAGGTAGGGGTAGACCAGCTTTAGAATATTTGTTTTCCCACTCCTGGCTTCCTTGAGATTTCAGGCTTCTTCAGGGTTTCCATGGGAGCCAGACAAAACTAATCTTCCATCTTTTCAGAATAACTGTCCTTCCTGAGTATTTCTTGAATCCGCCATCCATCTCTCTCTGATCCATCCTCCACACTGCTGCCAGAGACCACATAATCCCGGTGTAAACTCTCCAACATCACTTTCAGAATAAAGTTTAAATCCCTAAATTCATCACGCCAAGCTTTAACGATCTGGTCTCTGCCTCTTTGTCTGCCACTCCCTCACATATGCCCTTCATTTCACTCCCTTCCACAATTGCAGTGGTTCACCTTTGTTCTAGCTCAGCCCCATATCATGCTTTTCAAGAACACCTCACAGCTACCTTTCTATCGCCATCTCCTACCATCTTTCAATGTACCATACCCTCTGTCCCAGTCTCCCTAGACCAGCTTTCCCCAAGTATATCATGTATTTCGTTGCTATGGTTCCCTTCTCTATTCTTTACTTGTTCTTGAAAACCTTGCTCCAAAGCCACCTCCTTTATGAAAGCATCCTTGCAATACCGCTCTAATCCCCCCCCCCCCCCCCCACACACACACCCATTTGAATGAGCTGCTCCTTTGGCTTTGTCCTCAGGGCGTAATTCTCTGTTTAGATCATATTGCATCTTCACTATAGGGCCTTTAGTTGTTTACAATCTTTTCTCGTTGAGATGGGTGATCCATACTGTATCTACAAGTATGAGTATTTCATTTCTGTATCCCTTTGCAGGTTCTGCTAAAGTACCTGCCACACAGTGTTCATTAAAAATGCCCTGAATAGTGGGGCAGCCAGTTAGCTCAGCTGGTTAGACCATGATGCTTGTAACACCAGGGTTTGTTGGTTCAATACCGAAATGGGCCACTGTGAGCTGCGTCCCCCACAACTAGATTGAAACAGCTACTTGACTTGGAGCTGATGGGTCCTGGAAAACCACACTTAAAATAAATAAAAGTTAAAAAAAAAAAAATGCCCCGAATAGTCTACTTTTTACGAATAAAAGAAATGCCAGGTAATGTTTGTTAAATAATTTGTTTATAGGGTAAATCAAAGCAACAGGTGATATAACTCTCTTCATTTTAATAAATGAAGTTACATATTTCAGATATGGCTGAAAGAATCTAGAATAGCACCATCCAATATGGTAACCATAGCCACCTGTGGCTATTTAAATTTATATTAATTTTAAAGCTTATTTAAAATTCCATTCCTTAGTCACATTATCCACCTTTGAAGTGCTCAGTACCACATGTGGCTAGTGGCTAGTGGATGGGTAGCACAGAAATAGAACATTTCTATCACTGCAGAAAATTCTATTGGACAGCATTGATCTAGAAAGATTACTGGCACAGATGAGTGAAGTTAAAATAAAGTTTATATACCATTAAGAAACCATCCTTGTGAGCACATGAGGATAACACTGATAACACCATCATATAGGAGAATATCTGTGAATGCTTTCCATTTGGAATACTCAACAGTTGGTCAGGAACTCAGGCTTACAGTAGCGAAAGAAGGAAAAAAAAGTCATTGCTAAAACATGTTAGAAAATTGCTTTGAGGAAAAACCCCGCAATCACAATGTTGTATCTTAAAAGTAACTAATGATTGTCCAAAGCAGATCTCTGTAGGCCTTTTGCAAGACACAGTAAAAAACAGGTATATATAAAGCCTGGGATTGTAAAAAAGTGTTCATTCATTTGTGAGCTTGTATTGTAATTTTCCTGACATGTATGTCAACTTAAAAAGTAAGATATGCCTTTAAATGAGAGAAGGAATTTACCATATGTTTCCAAACATTTGATAAACACATCATTATGCACATTTCTTCTTAGAGTTTACATTTTAAGAATAAATATTAATGGCCTCAAAAACACTGCTTTGAAGAAGGTAAAGAGAAGTGTCTATAAGGACATTATACACAGTGAAAAACAAAAGGTTATATATCCTGTATTATTTGTCCTGGATTCCTAAGATGAAAACTTTTCAAGGCATTTGGAGGAGAGAAAACTTTTCAAGGCAAATATTTCAGAATGTTTAATCAAAAAACTATGGAAAGTCTTTCAGTGTGTCATCATTTACTGGTACCAATGAGAGTTGGTACTTTTCCCAGTGATATCTCCTGACTCTTTCAGCCTACTCTCTAAATCTAGGTATACCTCAATTGTTTTCTCAGACACTTCTCTCTTTTCTTTTTAAACTATCACCCTTGACCCTAGCCATATCACACAACTCCTAACTCCAATTACCCCTCCAAGGTAATGACTCCCAAATCAACTTTCTCCACGCTGAGCTCTCTATGTACACAGGGACAATGTGCTCAGGCCAATACAGCTGGTCTAGGGGACCATCTTTGAAAAGCCAGGCTCTAGATGAGGGGTTGGCTAACCTTTCTGTAAGGGCAGACAGTAAATATTGTCGATTATGTGGCCCATTCAGTCTTTGTTCCAATTACTCAACTCTGTCATTGTAGCACGAGAGCAGCCACAGACAATACATCATCGAATGGGCATGGCTGTGTTCCAGTAGGATTTTATTTGCAAAAAGAGGTAGCAGGTAGCATTTATAGTTTGCCAATCCCTGTTGATCACTGATTTTCGAGCCAGAAGCCCCTTCAGAATCCATTTGGAGAGAAAGAAGGGAATGAGAGGGAGGGAAGAACTGAATATTTTCCTTCCACTCTCTCCAATCAGAGCAATTTAACTTTAATCCATATTGTTTACAAAGCTGAGTAAGATTTCATTTGTACAAATGGCCCAGAGGTTTGAAAACCTTTCATCTACATGTTCTCTAGGGTTCATTCTAGGTATGAATTTGTCACCTTCCTCAATCTAGTTACTGTCTGCTTTGATCCATCTTCTCTGCCAAGGTAATAACGTAATTGTCTACTTCTGACCATGTCACTTCTCAAACGTCAGTGATTCCCACATGCCATTTTCTAACCTACCTCCTTAATCTCCCACTACTGGCATCTAACATACCTTATGGGTCAGCCACACAGGACTCTATGTATGTATGACAGTCCCCAGAGATGCTTTCACTTCTGTCTTTCTTCATGTTCTCCCCTTGCCCAGGATGCCCTCTCCCTCCAACTCCACACTTCCACTTGGCTATATCTTCAAATGCTACTTGCTCTGTGAAATCAACTATGATTTCAATACCCCAAAGTAGTTTCCTCTCTGTTCCTGTGTATCTTTTTTTCCCATGGGGCTCTTATGTGTCCGGGTCCCAGCCTATCTGCTGGATTAATGTTCCTTATGGGCAGGAAACACATTTTATAGATCCTTCTACCCAGCATAGGCATAGCTAAGTACCACATCCATAGCAGCGATCTGAGCTCTTTATTTGGATGGAAACAGACCATGTATCCTCATCTTACCTGCCCAAATACATCTTCACCTGCCTGCCATCTTTCCATTTCTTCCCTCACTGTCTGCAGAAGGCCAAAGTTAGAATGCACAGGGGTTTCTCATTGTTCTTAGAAGATAAGAGTACCTGGTTGATGCTTAGGAGCTGAGAGAATAAGATCCAGGTAAATAAGAAGTGAAATGGACATGGGAAAGGAATCGAGAGGGAGAGACAAGTCTAGAAGCCTTGGGTGACAGGCAATCAGAAGGCCTCTGGCCCAGGTGGGCAAGGTGTAGGCTGGGGCGTTTGCCAGGGTTTTGAGAGACAGTGTCATGCAGGCCTTAGAAAAAGACACACCTATGCTTAACATTTATAGTTCTTTGACTTTGGTAGATTTCTAACCCTCTGAACCTCATCGGCACGTTAAGACTAGATATATCTTTTGAAATGCTCTGCGGGTTAGAAATGTCTCTGATACAGAGGAGGGGCTCAACAAGTGGTATAATAGGTTGTGAAGATGGGGAGTGAAGAGGCAAAGGAGATCTAAAAACTAAAGAGAGGAAAAGGTAGTCCTTAAGAGAAATGTCATTAATTGCTTTTTTTTTCCACCTGGGATTTATCCAGCAAGTCTCGTTGGCCTCCTTTTTTACCGTGACTGAAGTGAGAGTGTAGTGACCTGGCGTGTGCATAGGAGTCACCTGGGGATCTGTCAAAATGCAGATTCTTGTTCAGTGGGTCTGGGTGGACCTGACATTGGACATTTACGACATCGTGCTGCTGGTCTGTGAGGGTGACGCTGATGCTGCTGGTCCATGGATCACGCTGTGAGTTGCAAGGTGGTTGTCCATGTAAGCTGCTGAGGTAAAGAAAGATGGATGGGTCTGCTGGGCCGTCTGGTCTGCTTCTCTCACAAGTCTAAAAACACCCGAGCTTTTGAGAAAGATGAGGTCAACTAAGGGAGGTTAAAGTCTGTCGGGGAGAGCAGTACCACGTGGGGTGTTAGGGCCGAAGGGCAGGGAATTTGTAAGTGAAAAAGAGCACTTGAGTTCTTTGGGCCTTATCTGCAGACCATATTTGGACACAAGAAACTGGATTTAAATTCTCAGGGAACTTTAATCTTTTTGGACCTTGCTGGAAATGCTGGAATAGAAAAAGAGTAATGAAAGGAAGAAAGCATGTGAGGCTTTTGCAATAAACCATAAATACTTTTACCCCCTCGCAAAGTAGTGTAATGGGTTGGAAAAAGCACCATCACAGTGTCTGTCAACTGAGTGAATTTAGTTAAAACTACCTAGACCATCTGACACAGTTTCCCCAGCAACAAAATGGGAGGAATCACTAAAGCAAATATAGCAAATTATTAATAGTAGAATTTAAGTGGTGATTGTATGAGTGTTCACTGAACAATTCTTTCAACTTTCCCGTATGTTTGAAAATCTTCATAATGTTGAAAAAATTATGCTTCCTACCGCTCAGGGTTTCCATAAGGTAGAAATGAGAAAAATTAGAACACAGTCGATGTACCTAAATAACATTAGGTTAGTCTGAACAGTAAAGTATAAATATATATAAAACATCTCTGGAAGGATACTTAAGAAAGTAATAACATTGGTCCCTTCAGGGAGGGGGAACTTTGTGGCTAGAGGATACAAATGGTAGGAAGACTTTCCCTGAGTTCCCTCTTGTAAGTTTTGAATATCAGATGAAAAGTATGTAATACCTATTCAAAAATAAATATTAAAAAAAATCAAACCAAACATAGAGCTCTCAGAGTCTAACAGTCTGCCTCTTTTCCAAGTAGTATGATAAGTGTTAAGTTCCGGAACTGGCTGTGCATGGCCCTGGGTGAGCCGAGTCAATGTACAGCTTCATGAAGTGGGGCATCGTGGGGCTGGACTGACCTATCAGCAGCCAGCTGGCTCTGTCTCCCTGAGGATGTTTTTAGTTATGAGCCAAGGGACTGCATTTTCCATTCCTGCTTTCCAGACAGGGCTGGGCTCAGGAAAGAACTCAGTTGAGAAGTCTAGAAGAATGAGAAGTTCAGAGGTAGACTAGAGGTCTGGTCCATGGCTGCAGGCTTGCATTAAAGGAGGCAGGCAGAGACAGGGAGTGAAGAACTGCGCCTCGGAACTGTGGCATAGTCCTGTGTAAATAATAGTTTACATATACCTTACTTTACAATTTACAAAGTGTTCCTAAACATTGCCTCCTCTGAGCTACACAACTGCCCTAGGAGGTAAATGGGTGCGGATTTTGTCTTATTTGACTGAAGAGGAAACTAAGAGTGATGGGCATGAGATAGCCTTTCAGATATCCTTCCAAATGCACGAAGCAATTGACTGAGGGCCACTGCTGCATTCTGAAGTCCATCGATATGTTCTAGCTAAGGCCATGCTACCCATGGGTTGCTCTCGGCTGGTGGTGGAGTGCAACCAGGAATATTAAGGTAGGCTAATTATTTGGAGATGTGGGATGCCTCTGATATCCTGAGTGCTTCCCAACAGCCTTGCTGAACTTGCCTTAGCATATACTGCAGTCTTCCTTCTTTCCTTCTCTTCTTCACTCCCAGTCACATCACGGTCTGATAGCTCTCCCAGCCTCTCCTGGCTCCCTCCGATTTCCTCTTAGAGGCATTTCCTGCAAGTTCAATACTGTTTTGGCATAAACATAGGTCTGGGTGATTCCAGGCTGTGCTTCTAATCAATGCACTATGTTGTCTTCCTTTTCACGAACTTCGTTTCAATTTGAATCACCAGATGGGCACATCCTTTTTCCTACCAGCTTGATATCATTTTCAGTACTTTATTATTAAAGGTATTTATGTGTATGTGATTGTGTCTGGCATTCATAGGCATATAAATGAAAGTTATTTTATCTTGTCAAAAATGTAATTGTGCTTTATTAAATTACATACATTTATAAGATTGAGTTCACAAAGCTTGCCATTTAGTTTATATGCAGGCTTTGAGGTTTCTTTTGTTGTTACTGTTCTTTGTTTAATAATTTGTCCTCTACCATCCTCCAGCTTTACTTTCCCCATTGTCCTTATTAATGCTGTGAGGTTTATAATTATGCTGGCCAACCTGTTACTGGAGAACGTGTTCTTGGTATCGTCACAGGAAAGAATTCAAGGATGTACCAAGTAAGTCACGCGAACAAAACCAAGCCAGCAGTGGATTTATTAAAGGAAAGGAAAAGCGTACACTCCCAAAATAGCGGGAATGGGCAGGCCAGGAGGAGGGCAAGTGCACCGAAGAACAAAGAGGCTTAGGGTTTTATTAGAATGAGGGCATGAAATGTTCAAGTTTTAGGGGTGGTGTTATAGGTGTTCCCAGGTTGGTCCTTGCTGACCACTCCTTCCATCGGGAAGAGAGGTTTTTGTCCTTATTTGGCCCTTGTCAGAACTGTCATGGCTACACAGGGGAGGAGGTTTATTTTTGGCTGCCATACTAATGATATTATAATTCATTCTAATTAGCTGTAGCTGTACCTTTTAAGAATAATCTCATCTCATTTCCTTGGTTTCTCACACTTCCTCCTTCCTTTCCTCCTTCCTCTCTCCCTGCGGCCCTATTCTTTTTGTCTAGGGTAACACACCTAGAGATTCTAGGAATTTACTTAGGCCGGAAGAACTAACACTTGCAGGTAACCCTTATCGTCTGGCAGGGAATATCAAAAACCCACAAACGCTAGTCTAAGGAGGACGCTGTTTAAATCTGTTGAATTAGGAGAATGGGGACATTGTAAGCTGTGGACAAGTTACCATTGAACATAGGGTGGGGAGGAGGCAGAGGGGTCAGCAGGCTCTTACTTCTAGGTTCTTCCTGGAATTGTCTTGCAGCAACATGGCGGACTGTTAGCATCAGTTTCCAGGACTCCATCGGGAGTTCATTCTGAATAAACAGAATTATTTTGTCAGAACAATTAAGTCTTCATTCCTAAAGTATGCTTGCTTGGCTGGGAAAGAAAGCAGAAACCTCTCAGGGGCCGGTATTCTAGGAGTGGTTGACCCTAAAACGATGCATGGAAGAAGAGCTACAGAGTGAGAACAGTGAAGAGGGTTTTGAAGCAACTCGAATAAGTTGTGGAAGCAACCCTCATGGGCAGCAGGCTGAATCATTATAATGCTTACCTCCTGCTCATCTGTCCCTGTGGAAATAGGAAGTGTGGCTGGAGATTGGGAGGAGAGTGCCAAAGCCAGAAAGTACAAAGGAAAGTGGACTTGGTGAAGAAATGAAGAATGTCCTTAAGGAACTGTGTATGTAAGCAGACTGGTGATTTGCAGGAATCAGTGTCCACGCATGTTTGAATCAGTATCTAGCATAGACTATCGTATCATCTGTGAACATAGACAGTTTTATTCCTTCCTTCCCAATCTGTATGCTTTTTCTTTTCTTTTCTTGTCTTGTCTTATTGCATTCACTAAAACTTTCAGTACAATGTTGAAAAGGAATGGTGAAAAGGGACATCCTTACCTTACACCTGATCTCAGTGGGAAAGCTTCAAGTTTCCCACATTATGATGCTTTTTGTTTTAAATTTTCTCTGTATGCTTTATGCTTACAGAAATAGAAATACAGGCTCACTAAATATTTTCAAATGTTTTAAGAAACATATAATATGATGTCTACCCCAAATCCCCATTGCCAATTATTTGGTATGTCTCTCAAGATGGTATACCTTGTGAGTTTAAAGCAGACTGTGTTTTAACACGCAATATCTCTAACTCCCTAAAAATTGCACCACGAAGAGATTCCTTGAGTATGTGTACCAAGTTGTGTGTATATTTGTGTGTGTGTGAGAGAGAAGCAGATTGAGAGAGAGAGAGAGAGAGAGAGACAGAGACAGAGACAGAGACAGAGACAGAGACAGAGAATGTGATGTAAATATGATGAAATTGCCCCTACTCCTTTTCTGGGAAATGCTCTTCAGTTTTTGATTCTTATCTTTCATAAGAAATTGTGTTATGAATTAGGTAGTCAGATCATTTCTTTAACATGAATATGTTAAAATTTAGTTGAATTCCAGAATGCCCTAATCAAAATTATCCAGAAAGTAGTAAATAAATAAATAAATATGAAGAACTGGTTATGAGCCATGAACTACATACGCACTCATCTGTTGGAGAGCTGTTGAGAGAACCTGGTGACTTATGTGTTATTTCTGCCCAAGGATCTCTGAAGTCCTTATGAACACACGAAGGAAAGGAGGCATGTCTTAGATGGCCAGCAAGGATATCCTGGAATGGTGGCTTGAGAATGCCATTGTGAATGAATGTTTGGGAACCTGTAATTTAAACTTGGATCCCTTCATGGAAGTGAAACCGTGTGCCTTTGGGAATGTACCACCCACCACGCAGTTTCCGAGATTGTAGCTGGAGATGTGTGTTGCTCTGAGAAGCCAGGTGCAGTGGCTCAGCAGGTGATTAGGAATGGGTCCTGTGATATTACAGCCACCTCTGCTCAGTTTATGTTCCCACACCCACGCCCACACCCACACTTTTACAGAACATTTGAGAGATCATGTCTCGGTTCATGAATCAGACTTGCAATTTTGAGATTCCCTAACTGGCCATCTCCAAGCAGCTGTGGGAGGTATTGACTCAGGTACATGTGTAAAAGTGCACAGTTGGATTTTCTAGAACAGGTAAGTTGCACCGATTTACTGGTTGTCTGTAATCAAGCTGCTAGGTAGAATTTAGTAATCATTGGTGACAACTCTGACTAGTTGTTTAGTTTTTTGAGCATTAAGTATGTATAATCTAATAAAAATCTTCATTAAAAATATTTTTATTCTGTCACAAGTAACGTATGTTCATTTTAGAGAACAGAGATAAATAATAAGAAAAATGAGCTGTAATCCTTCTACCAAATGATAGCTAGAATTAACATATTGGTATACTTCCTTTTAAAATCCCCCTACTTTAATAAGCTTTCAATAAATAGATATTTTATAGTTCCATGAGAAAGTTTTTCTTTTATTTCAACTTAGGGATAGCTATGGTGTTTGTTTTTCTCTTTTTTTCTTTGCAGAAATACTTTTTTACTTGTATTTTTCAAAAATATTTGACCATGAATTATTTTTATTCAATCCTAACGGCAACCTTGGCAGTTTTAGAGATCTAGATCCTTATCTTCTGGATAAAGACACTGAGAACTATAAGATTTCTTTGTGAAAGTATGAAAATGCATTCTATTAACTACAGATTGAGAAGCAGATAAATTAGTTTGCTTTGGTTGTTTAAATACACATTTTGTCAAGTGGCATTCTTTTTTACTTACATTTTTTGGAAGAAGGTTATGTTTAAAAAAGAGCTTTATACTGATGCACATGGCAAAGTCCTTGGATCTTGATTAGTGTTGCTTTAGTTTGATCCTTTGTCGCATCCAGCGCAATACGGGCAGTGAGGGTGCGAGAAAGGGCAGCTTTGGGTTAAGTTTTTAAGAAAGAAAGAAACAGAGACTTAATGCAGTTAAATCTCAGAAGGCCAGGGGTCTCACAGTTCTGAAAGACAGGAGCCGAGGTTTGAGCTGACTGGAGGTTTTTATTGATAAATATACAAGGGAGTCGTAGTGTTTTTCTGGCACGGTCTGTGGGACTCATCACGTTATAGAAATAACCCAAACCAATTATGTTGAAGTTCAAACAGCCTAAGCAGAAAGTCCTTGAGGTGAGGTATGCAACTCCTTTAAGGGACATATATCACATGTCGAAATTGTTTCACAGAGCTGAGCAGAGAGAGCTAAATCTTATCACTCTAAAGACTTTTCTCCCAATTAGGTGAGAGGGGAAAGCCAGAGTCAGCAGTGGCTTTTCCCAGGCAGGGGGAAGGGGAGACAAGGCCTCTTCCCAAATCTTTCTAAGGCAGCTTATCTGGGGTTCTCCACGGGTTCCGCCTGGCTTGAGTAGCACCCCCCCCCCCCCCCCCGGGAATCTTACTCGTCATTGGCTGCAAACCCTCTTTTGGAGACTAGATAGAGAGACATGAGGTGTAAAACATTGAGATAAACAAAGTCCCACAAGGGCACAGTCTCACAGACTTTTTTTTCCTCAAGGAAAGACATGGGGGACAGTCTGCTAAGCTGCTGTGTGACAACAATCCTTAAGTGGGCTATAACATTTTTATCCCCTAAATTTCAAACCAGATTGTTTCTGTATTCCCTCTGAGTATTTCTAAGTCTTTCGTCTTCAGAGATATATTCCAATAAAGACTCAGGTTGCTTAGCCTGGAGTCATGTGGGTGACTGGGTAAACAGCCAACCTGGACACATAATTGCAGAATATTTAATGTTCATGATATATTGAGTGAAAAAAGTAAGCTACAGAATAGTATTGATAAAATAAACGCACTTTTATAAAAATGTAAGATTAGGTACACTTTCTTAGAAAAAATAAAAAATATGGGAATGCTATAATCCAAAGTACCAACAATATACAGTTATGGGTGATGATTACCAATATTATTTCATTCATGCTTATTTTTTCCTTCAATATGCATATATTTCTTTTTTCACATATTATTTTTATAATCAAAGTGTTATTTTATAGTAAGGTAATAGTCTTTAATGATCAAAAACAAAATACTTCAGTAAAGAAAATCCCATTTATTTCCAACCTCCTCTCCCTTCCAATGTCTCTCATTTTCAAAACATTCAGCAAACTAAGTGCTTTATGTGGTTTCCTCTCAACTCTAAGAGGACGGTTTGAGAAGCAAATATAACGTAAGAGGAGTAGAGTGGGAGGAGGAATAAAAAACCAGAATATACTGTATGTATGACATTCAGTTTAATGCAGTTCTATATTACGTAGCTACATATGAATTTAGTTATTTGTCTGCATTCCCAACATTATATCTTGTGACCTGTAAGGCCAGCCCGAAGCTTAATGTGGGGTGAAAGGGAGTGTTTTTGAGTCCGTATTCCAACACCTTCCTATTAGTAGTATCTAATCAGAATCTAAGTGAGCAATGTAAATGGGGGAACAGTAGGTAGCTGATTTGTATTTCAGTTTCAACAAAATGGTCTTTTCTTTCTTCTTCTAGATAGCGGAAGCCAAACATGAAAATTCCTGGAGTTTGGAAAAGTGATGTTGCTACCTCAGATGCCATTCTCACAAGCATAACTCTGTGTCACATACCTATTTTTTATTTTTTCATGTCAGTGCTCTAACATTTGAACATCATCAAAGACAGGTTGATTAGTTGTTTTTTTTACACAAATATGTTAAAATGATAACAGGATTACTTAATACCAGTACGGTCTTCTTAAATTTTAGAACATAAACACTGAATTCTTGATGAATTTCATAACATTTGTATTAGTGTGGCTCTGAATATCTGCTGAACTTTGAATCATGATATAGCCCTCTGTCTTTACTTAGTGAAGCTTTTTGAATTTTTCTTTAATGAAATATTAAATCAAATGTGGAACTTCTATTAATTGGCTTAGATAAAAGCAATGACTCACAGTGGAAAGAATTGATCCTGACCTTGAGGGTTTTATTCTGCAGCTCAGAGATGGGATAGATCTGGAAATGGCACTGGCCCTGGTTGGCAAAGTCATGTTTCCCCAACTTCCTCAGTTGCTTGTTGAGTCATTAAGGACTGCTAAGAAAAGAATCAGAAGGCAGCCTAAGAAAAGAATCTTTGCCAAATCCAATTCCAGAGCTGGAATGTGGATGTTGACAGTGAATATAATAATTAATTCACTCCTCCTGAAACTTTTGGTTTAGTCATCTTCCTAAAATGAACATACTTAAAAACAAAAACTAAATCACTCCTCTCCCACCCCTACTTCCCACCTTGTTCTTGATCAATAGGAGGAGGACTCAGAGAAAAAGAAGGATTGGGTATGTTCACAAAATGAAGCCAGGCCAAAAGGACAGCTTCCAAAGGTCGCTGCCCATAGCTCCTGCCTCCAACAAAACTGCTGAAGCAGCCACCTGAGAAGGCACTTGGCTGAGGACCTGGGCCCCTGGCCACTTGCATGCACACACAAGCACGTAGCGACCTACGTACTGGGTTAAATAATCAGTAGGGTCTCTTTTTGCTCTAAAATTCTAGTGTTCTCATTTTGGCTTTTTGGTGCCAAATTAAAATGACCTGCCAAGGATTCTTTTTTTTTCTTTCCCTTTCTTTCGCCTCCATCCCCCACTCTGGTTCCAACTGTTGTTTCTCAGTCTAGTTGTGTCGGACACAGGTCCCTGGCCCATGCTGGTTATTATGAACCTTGCGCTCCCACCAGCTGAGGCAGTTGGTTGCCAGTTGTTGGTGGGCTGCTCACAGCAGCTCATGATGCCGGCCGTTCACTCTGGCCACCGACCACTCATGGCAGCACTGGGTAGACCACCGCAGCATACAGCAGCTCAGGCCAACCTCCGGCTGCTTATGGCAGCCCAGCTCCAGGGAAAGCTGTTGTTCACAATCTTAGCTGTAGAGGGCGCAGCTCACTGGCACATGTGGGAATCGAACCAGCGACCTTGGTGTTACAGCATGGCGCTCCAACCACCTGAGCCACCGGGCCAGTCCTAGGATTCTTAATTCTTGAGAAAGAGAGCAAAAAAGAAATAAACGTGTTATCCACAGGCCTTTGGGAACTGATAAAGCCTTGGGACTGACACATATGTAGCATATGGAAGACCAGGTATGTGCATGTTTGTCTGTTTGGGCAGACTTGTTTAACTTCACGTAGCCTTCTTTTTCATCTACCAAGCACAATCCCTTTCTAGTACCCTAAGGAAATGCCCCTCCCCTTAGTTTTTTTCTGTTTCTTTCTTACTATTTTATTCCCCCTTGCCATTTATTTGAGCATTCATTTAACAAACACTTACTGGGGACCTTTAGACATTTCTCCCTCAGAGAAAGCATGATACAGCTAAAAGAACTTTGTCTTCAAAGGTTTGTATGGAGTGGCTGGGTGGCTCAGTTGATTAGAGTGTGAGCTCTGAACAACTGGCCTGGTTTAATTCCCACATAGGCCAGTGAACTGTGCCTTCCACAACTAGATTGAAGACAACAAGCTGCTGCTGAGTTTCCAGAGGGGCGGCCGGGATGGCTGAGTTGGTTAGAGTGTGAGCTCTTGACAACAAGGTTGCCAGTTCAATTTGCACATGGGATGGTGGGCTGCGCCCCCTGCAACTAAAGATTGAAAATGGAGACTAGACTTGGAACTGAGCTGCGCCCTCCACAACTAGATTGAAGTACACTGACTTGGAGCTGATAGGCCCTGGAGAAACACACTGTTCCCCAATATTCCTCAAAAAAATTTATTTAAAAAAAAAGGTTATAGACCCAACTCTATCACTACAAGCTCGGAAGCCTTGGACAAGAGATTTTTGAGTCAGACACAGAATAGGAATAGCATGTCTTTCCTAGTTTGAATATTTGTGAATTGTTTAAAACATTTTTTTCATTAACATCTAAATGTCCCTAGGAGAGAGGATTTAATAAACTAGTTTTTAGCATTTTGGTTTGAATTCATTTATAAATTGCGTTTGACTTTTCAATTGAGAGCACATGCTTGTTAGGATTGGAGTGTGTTGGGAGGATATTGCAGCAGAGAGACTCAAAGTAGACAAAGAACATTAATGCATCTAGGGAAAGGAGGGTTCTCTAAGGAAGAGAAAAGGGGCTGAAAGAGTAGGTGAGGGTCCCTCAGGTAATATTTTTGCCCGCTTTGATTTTCCCATGGTCAGGCCCTGATTGTCAGTGACCTGGATACACAGTGGACTATGGCCTCCAGGCAGAGCTGCTTAGGTTACCCAGGACAAAGGCCATTCATCTTGCAAAACAAACTGTCCTGCTCGAGCAACCCCCAAATCTTATGTTCTTGGGGTTCTTAGGCCTTGAGGTTGGGAATTAGCCAGTAAGCTTGAGTTAGAATGTAAATTAATAGGTATAGGTTATAAAGAGCAATTCTTTAAAAAAAAAAAATCTTTTTTTTTTTTTTTTAATTGGGGAACAGTGTTTTTCCAGAGCCCATCAAGTCATTGTCCTTCAATCTAGTTGTGGAGGGCACAGCTCAACTCCAAGTCCAGTTGCAGCCACCATCCCATGTGGTAATTGAACTGGCAACCTTGCTGTTAAGAGCTCACACTGTAACCTTTGAGCCATCTGGCCGCCCCTAAAGAGCAATTCCTTAAGAAACCGATTTCTTGTTGAGTTGTATTTTCTTATACACTGTGGAAAGGCCATGGAGTCAGACATCTGAGATTCTGGTTTCAGCTCTGCCAGCTGTGGTGCCTTGGGCGAATCACTCAGCTGCTTTTTCCCTCAGAAGAGTCTGGTGAATGCAGTGTTTGTTAAAATGTAGTTCTTGGTTTACCTGCATCAGAATGTCTTGGGCTACTTTTTAAACATTTCTGGATCGTTTCCTAAACCAAGTGAATTAGAATCTCTGGAGATGAGGCCCCAGAATCTATTTTTAACAAGTGTCCCAGGCCATTGTCATGTACACAGAGACCCACTGGATGGGGCCATCAATAGGATTCCTTCCTGCTCTAAAATTCCATTAACTCTGATGATCTGAATTTAGTTAGCTTTATTTTTCCACAAACAAAGCAAAATTAAAAGGAGAAAGAGAATGACATTTGCTAATCTACTATTTGCATGGTGCTATGTTTGAGGTCTTATATACAATATCTTATTTTTCTGCACAATAATCCTTTGAGGTAGGTATTATCATTACTACCATGGTATGCATAGATTCAAAGTTGGGACTCTGTCCAAACTTCTAGTTATAGGATAAATAAGTTCTGGGGGCGTAATGTAACTATAGTTAACAAGACTATATTTTATATTTGAAAGTTGTTAAGAGTAGATTTAAAAAGTTCTCATCACAAATACACATAAAAATTGTAACTATGTAAGGTGATAGATGCCATTAACTAACCTCATTGTGGTAATCCTTTTTCAATATATACATACGTAAAATCACTATGTTGTACACCTTGAACTTACACAACGTTATACAAGTATGGCTATCGTATCTCAATAACGCTGGAAACAAAAAAGCTAGGACTCTGATTTCGAAGTCAATGTTTTTCCCCATAGTATTACATTACAGTAAGAAAGTACAAAATACCTTGTAGTAATTGATAAGCTCTAGTGCAGCACCTTGTCTGTATACAATAGATTACTATTTTAGGAACTGTTTCTTCATCCTTGTTGAATCACTGAGTTTCTCCTATTGTGAACATTAATTCCCTGATATGATGATGGCAACATAGAAACAGTAAGCTTCATATTAATTTCTCCTGGCCTTATTTTTCTTATTTAAAATTTATTCTTACTGTATTCTATGAATTTTAAGGCAATTTAAGTCCTTTGCGTGTGGTGGAGAATAAATTAGATATAAATAACTAAAAAAGGAAGCTATATTATGAATTCATTTAATAATTGCATTCACTTAAAGAGAATGAAAATACATGAAATCGTGAAAGCCCAAGATAATTTCAGTTTACGAAATTTTAAACCTATAACTAGCTCCAAGATGAATGGAAAAACAGATTAGATGAGAAATGGATCTGAAATTTTGTGTGATGTATCTTTTGATGGCTTCTGCCTCAGTTACCTACTTCAGATAGAAGATAGAGAAGGGAAGGGTGATGGCAGGCTAAAAGATATGAAGTTCAGTTGGACAGAAGAAGGGTGGTCTGTTTGGAAACTGAGTCAAGATGACGTCCATGTGAAAGAGGAATTGCCTTTTCCTCTCCTAGGTATTTGGAGGGGAATAAAGGAAAAATGGCAGAGGGTCAAATTTGGAAGGTAGATCAATTGGGTCATCCAAGAGATTCTTCCTGCTGGTGACAAGTTTGCACTGAGTTTGACCTGGTCAAAACAGAAATCATCTGGCCTCATGACTCATTACTTTGTGATCCATTATCTCTGTCTTTGGTTCATGAGAAAAGTAGCTTTATCTAATTTCAAGCTCAGGTGAAAAGAAGAAATGAGCATAGTAATATTTCCCCTGTGTTTGGACGGGACTGTCTTAAGACCAGGAAGTAGGAAAAGGCACCTCTCTGGTTTGAGATAATGTTTATAGGAAGCGCATTGTAAGCTATAAACAGTGTCAAGTATTATTGTTTTTTTTTTTTTTTGGATTAAGATAATACAGCTGGAAGGAACCCTAGATAACATAACTCCTTCATCTTACAGACACTAGGCCTACGGAAGTCAAGTGTGTTTATTACCTAAGAGCACATGCCAAGTAATGATGTAGGGCATAGACTCTAGAGTCAGACGTGCCTGGTTTGACGCCCAGTTCTGCCACTTACTGGTTTGTGGCCTAAAGACTTGAAAGACCTCACAGAAGTGAAGATCTGAGTCATACAGACTGAGGAAAATTTACCAGACGGTATAGGGGTTCAAAACAGGCCTCGCCAAAATGTGTCACTTTGGCATGTGAACTATTTTGAGCAAATGTCATAGACTCACAAGAAACTTTGACCTCTCCCTTAAAGAATTTAAATTAGGGGCCTTGCCCATAAGAAGAATGTCACCAGAAATAACTTTTTATGACCTATTTGTAGGGCAGGCAAACTTCTAATTTCTAAACACCTGCTCCTCTTATCATTCTGCAATGACACTTTGAAGCCCCCAAGTCACCATACCTCATCCTTATCTCAATGCCATGTATACCTCATTTTAACTTTCTGTCCCTGAACCTTTCACATACGTATGCTCTCTGACTCGCTCATGTGTGTAGGATTCCCATACATATACATGTAATTAAATGTGGTTATTTTCTCTTGCTAATCTGTCTCATGTCTATTTGATTATTAGACCAACTGAAAGAACCTTGAGGGCAGAGGAAAGTTTCTTCCTTCCCTACAATGGGCAGGGATACAGACAGGGGGAATGAAGTTATGTCCAAAGAGGGAGAGAGATGAGGACAGAGAGCTGTATGGAGACGTGGATGCAGGTGAATATAGCTGGAGCACACACATGGTGTTTGTGGGGAAGGGAAGTAAAGATGGGGGTGTGTTGGGGGGAAGGAGGACTTTACTCTGCCTCTGGGAGAGGAAACGTCTGCCAGATTTTTTCTTGCTATTTCACTATTACTTTATATTAATAATATACCCAAAGAAAGTTGAATTGCTACAAATTCTCGGCAGTGTCTTTATTTATTTATTTATTTATTTATTATTTATTTTTGGGTCATAGAATAAGTGTTTGTTATCAGAGCATTGGTGGTCTGAGAAGGCAGTGGGTTAATGCCTCCAAAAACTGCCTTCCGGGAATGTGTCTTTATCCACAGGGTCTCCTGTACTTTGTAGTCCTGGAAGGAAGACTAGGCAGGGCCTGGGGTATTTCTTGGTCCCTTAGCACCCGTTTTACTTCCCCTGTGAGCTGAGCTCTCATTAGTCCAATGCCCAGCAAGGCTCTCTTGGGCAAAAAGGCTCTGGGTATGTCCAGAAAACAACAATAGCTACTGGTACCATTTCTATGTACCTGGCATTATTCTAACGGTTGAGTGTATTGATTCATTTAATCTTCACAAAAATCTTATGAAGTAAGCACCACTATTGTTTCTTTGTTCAACTTTTCAAAAGCTTTTTTTAAATAGAAGTATAGCATACATATAAAAACTATATGTAAGTGTACAGTTTAATGAATTTTCACAAAAAGAGCCACACATGTAAGTAGCACCCAGGGAAAATTACCAGCAACCAAATGGTTGCTTGGGGCCCCATCGAGTCACTAGTCCTCCACACCCCCCAAAGCAACTACCACTTTTACTTCTGACAGTAGAGTTTAGTTTGTTTTATACAGTATTATTTGTATGCAGCTTCTTTCAGTTACATTACATTGCATATAGTTACTTAAAGGTCTGTTCATTCTCTCATTGCTGTATAATATCCTCAACTTTTATTTTGAAATATTTTAAGCCCCCCCCAAAGTTGAAGAAGTTTTACAATGAACACCCACATACCCTTTACCTAGACCATGAAGGAATATTATTTCCATTTGACAGATGAGGAAACTAAGGCAGAGAGAAATTAGGTAACTAGCCCAGGTCATGCCCCTGGGATCTAGTCTTGCCTAGCTTGTGGCTTAATCAGTCATAACACTGTGGGGAAATCCCATAATTTCTCTGAGGCTGTTTCTTCATTATTAAAATAGGAGTAACAATCCCCATTCCATTGAGTTTCCAGGCTGTTGTGAGGTTAAAATCTGAGGAATATGTGAAAGTGCTTTGTGAAGAGTAAAAAGTGGTGGTGGTACTCGAAAGGGGTATTGTTTAAAATGCAGGTTCCTGGGCCTCACCCTCTGTAGATCCTGATTTATAAAGTCTGGGGGTAGGAAGCAGGATGTTTATTTAACAAGCATGCTGGGTGAATCTGATGCGCTAGTTCCCATACCAAACTATGAAAAAACGCTTCTGTAAAACAATGGTTCCCTAGAGATTATCAGAATCACCCGGAGGACTTGGGTATTACTTTTGCCACCAGCTCCACTTTCTCAGACTCACCAAGATGAGAGAGAATTGCAAGTGCAGACTTTGGTGCGCTTTATTCTCTGTGAGCTGGGAGAGTTCGCCCCCAAGATTAGTGCCTAGAGCCCTCTTCAAAGAGGTAAGTAATAGAAAAACAAAAGGAAGCTTGCTCATTCCTAAAAAGGACAACTGACTGAGATTTAAAAGGAAAAGGGAAAAGATGGGGCCGTTTGTAGGTGAAAGGGCAAGAGTTTTCTGTTGTAAACTAAGAGGTCAGATTAAAGAGAAGTAAAAAAACTACCATCATTACTCAACATTCCGTACATTCCTGTGTCAGTGATGAATTAAGGAACGATCGGCACACCAAACTTCTCCTGAGAGCACCAACAAAGCCGGAGCACCAAAAAGAAAACAAGTAATACTTTGATTGCTTAAAGCATTGAATATAGGGGAAAAAAACAGAACTTTTTATGGACTTCCTAACATTTATTTTATGGTTTAGAATTTTATTTTGAGTTATGGGGGGAGCGGGTAGAAATGCCATAATTGTTTTTCCTTACTGAGGGCCTATAGATGTCTTCAGTCGTGTATTTGAAATTCATTTTTAATGGGTCAGTTTGGAACTTTAAATATGATAAACAGTACATATGTCCATGCACCATTAGTTAAGTATTTGAGGTGAAGGTTTTGGGGGGCTTTCCACAATTCAAACTCCGTAGCTTGGCAAACAAAGCCAGTCTTCCAGCTCCCGCGCCAGCGCCGTCTCCCCTCGCTCTGCTTTTTGGAGGCGAAGGAGCTGGCAGCTGCTCCGAGCACTAGCTCCCCTTCCTACCGCCCCACCGTCCACTCTAGTTTACCTTCCCGGGAGAGAGAGATCCGGGGGCCGAGGCCGGTGGCTAAGCCACCCGGAGATTCCCCGCCACTCCCTCGGGGAGAAGTCTACTGAACACCTACCCCGCCCGGGGCGCTTGCACACAGTATTTGCTTAAATAATGAGGTTGAAGTTCCGAATGTTACACAAGAAAAACTCGGACTCAGATTTTGATGATTTGTTTATTTAAAAAAATAAAATGCGTAGCCCACAACTTAAAAAAAAAAAAAGGCCACTTTGCAAAATAAGCATAAGCAGCTGTCAGCCGGGAGTGATTTGGGTTTGTTTTTCGGAGAAAAAAATTAAGGGGACCAACCAAGGGTATTCAAAGCCCTTTTGGTAAATTGATTCAACTTTAAATTAGAAATATGTATGAGGAATTGACTTTAAAGTCAAAAGAGCCGTGAAACAAATCTCTATAGGTCCGTCGGTTAGAATTTTACAAAACTAAAAGTTATTAGTTTGCTAAAAATAAATCTAGAATCTGTTTCCATTTTTAAAAAGTTCTATTTTGAGAACGATGGTAATCAGGTTAGTGTTAATTGGTACGCGCGACTGCTCCACTTTTCTTTTGCAAAAGCCCTAGAGCTAACCCGGATGCAGGCCGCATTTTTGCCACGGGCCCTCTAGGACCCCGAAATCAGGCAGAGCACCCCCACCCCTTCATCCAAACAAAGGGCCCCCACTCCTGGGGGGCGGGGCTCCGGTGCGGGGGCGGGGGAAGGCGGTGCGGGGGGGGAGGCGGTGTGGGGGAAAGGGCCCGGAAGCTGCCGAATGCGATGCTCGAGACTGGCAGCTGGGCGTTTGGGTCGCGAGGTGTCGGTCACATGTTGCGTAGGCGCGGGGGGCGGAGCAGGGCGGGATATATAGCCGGGGAGTCCGGGGGCCCTACTCTTGAAACGCCCTTGGTGTCGCCGGAGCTGGGATAGCGCATCTCTTCGGATTCTCGCCTCTTGAGTGCTGTCGGTCGGTGGGTGTCCTCCCCCTCTGTTACCAGCGAGCTGGCCCGGGTACCCCGAGGGGGTCTAGGCTGGAAGGCGGGGGTTTTAGTCCGTGGAGTCTCTCCGCTCCTGGGCCCTGTCTGGGAAGGGGCGGTTTCCTGGGCCTGCGCTTTCGACCCTTGCTTTTGTTCTTTGAGTCTTTTCCGCTAGCTGCTCTAGTACCTTTGTAGCTTTTTGGCTTGGTTGCCGGGTAACATTTTCCATTTGTCCCGAAAGGACATTATTTAAAAAGAAATGCGTTAGGACATAGTCTTAAAGCAGAATTTTATGGGGTACGCAGTGACAGTGGGACAGTCGATGCTGGCGCTTGACTTCCGCCCTCAGTGCGGTTCTTATTTCTTGTGGAATTGGGACCCTTGGTGGCCAGAGGGTGAACTGATTGGCCCGGAGGTAGTGGACAGCGGGATGTGCTGGTTCTTTTAACTTCCCAGCTCTGCTGTTTAGCATTAGGCAGTTTTGCCTGTATGTGGGTCTTTGGAGATACTAAATTTACATTAAAAAATGTTGTGAAATGTTTCTCAATTCCTCAGAACACCTCCTTCCTCCGTGCTTAGTCACCACTAAACTGGTTTCACTCTTGACAAGGAAGGAATCAATTCCCCTTAAAGTACTCCAAGTTGATAGTCTTGACTGTCCAAGATGTCTTCTGCTTGAAATCGCTGTGCAGTTTTAACATGGATTTTAACTTGTTTAGCATTTTTGTGAACAGATATTCTGCTTCAAAAGGCATTCCTAGTGGAGAAACAAGACAAATATATCAACAACTTTGCTTTTCCCTACAAAGCCTCTTTTCTATTGGAAATGTACACAAGAGCTCCGAAACCTTGCCTCCGAAGGTGTTTGCTTAGGGGGAGAGTGCTCAGAGCTTGAGGGTGGGAAGCAGTGCAGAAGAAGACACCTCATCTTGATTTTTTTCCTCTAGAGATTTGCTTGGGTTGGGAAATGAATCTGGGAAGCGTCTTATCCCAAAGTCTTGAATAAATTTCTCTTCCGCAGATTTCTTCTTTCTCCAGGAAGAAAAATGGCACCTGTTGCAGTTGATTCACAACCGGTATGAATTTTAAATTGTGATTTCTTGATTCCTTTCCCTCCCCATGTGTTGAGACATTAACCCTCCCCCTTCCTTGGTTGCAGAGCGTGGTGACTAGAGTGGCCAACTTACCCTTGGTGAGCTCCACATATGACCTGGTCTCTTCAGCGTACTTCAGTACAAAGGACCAGTATCCCTACTTGAAGTCTGTGTGTGAGATGGCAGAGAAGGGCGTGAAGACCATCACCTCGGTGGCTGTGATGAGCGCTCTGCCCATCATCCAGAAGCTTGAGCCACAAAGTGAGTTCTGATTTCCCCCTTAAGGTTTAGTCCAAGGGACTAGTCAGGAGTGAGCCTGAAGCTGCTTTGAAGATCATGAATGCCAATGGAATGCCCTGAGCACACAGCGGCAACTTCAGGGAATCCTTAGCTTTTCCTACGGCACATACTACCTTTGTCTAGAAACTGCCAGGTGACCTTCATTGTTACAGGAGATCTGCTTCATAGCAATGGCGGATGTTCATGATACTTCTAAAAAATTCCCCAAAGATGCTTTTATGTTGGCATCTGAGATCACAAGAGGAAGACAGTGGGTAAACTGAAATAACTGACTTCCTTGGAAGCAGGCAGTAGACACCGGACTGCTTTTCTTACAAAAAAAAAAAAAAAATTGGGCTATAATTAACACACCATACAATTCACCCACTTAACATGTACTATTCAGTGGTATTTTAGTATATTCAGAGAGTCATGCAGGCATCACCAAAAATCGATTTTTAGAACATTTTTATCACCCCGGAACGGAACCTCATACCAGTTTCTGTTGGGATGATGAAAAAGTTCTGAAAATGATAGTGGTGATAGTTGTACAACATTGTGAATGAACTTAATGTCATTGAATTGCACACTTAAAAATAATTAAAATGGGGATGCTTACGTATATTTTACCACAATTTTTAAAAAACTAGAAAGAAACCTTATGCCCCTTAAAAGTCATTCCCCTTTTCCTTACTCTGCCCCCCCCCAACTACTAAGCTACTTGTCTTTATAGGTTTGCCTATTTTAGACATTTAATATAAACTGAATCGTAGAATATGTGTTCTTTTGTGACTGGCTTCTTTAACCTAGCATGTTTTCAAGGTTCAGCCATGTTGTAACATCATATCAATACTCTGTTTCTTTTTATTGTGGAATAATACTACATTGTGTGGATAGATCATATTTTATTCATTCATCAGTTGATGGACATATGGATGCTTTTACTTCCCCTGCCAATATGAATAATGAATGCTACTGTGAATATTTGTGTACAAGTTTTTGTGTGGATATACTCAGTTCTTTTGGGTATATACCCAGGAGTGGAATTGCTGGGTCATGTAATAACTTTTAAGCTTTTAACTGCCAGACTTTTCAAAAGTGGCTTATCATTTTACATTCCCACTAGCAGTCTATGACGTTTCTTCACATTATGAACATTTTTGAATAAAAGTTTAAATCCTCCCAATGGTTAAATCATGAGCTTTTTTGGAGGATAAGAAACCTTTAGAGTTTTCCAGCTCTGTTACTTCCCAAATGAATTTGGGACTAGTGATTGGCGTGATCATCCTTAGGAGGAAGCTTGGACTAAAATGTAGGCCATGCTAGGGAGAGCCAGGGTTCTGTTAGCATATATTTCCTGGTGATAATGCAAAACATATTGCCACTTACTGAATTAAGTGTAGGTAGGGGTTAAACTAGCATGGAGGTGCTAATTTTGAGAGTTTTTAAGATACCTTATTCCCTGAACGAGGGTTCAGGTGAAGCTTGGCTTCTCTTGGCATCAACTTTATAGGGACCAGTTAATGAGGAAGAATCTTCCCAACCAGCTTCCTACCTGGCTTATCTCTTCTTTTGCCTGCTGCTCCCCCCACCTTATTTCCCTATCAGTAGAAAAAAGTTGCCTGCATCCTGCCAACCCTCTTCCTATCTGAGCTAGTGACTAGGCAATACATTGTGAAGATCAACGTTCCTGCTGTTTTTTATAACACTAAATGTATCATAATAGGTATTCAATCTATGTCTACACCGTTAACGTTTTCCCCATTTGTAATTCCTTTAGTTGCTGTTGCCAATACCTATGCCTGCAAGGGGCTAGACAGGATCGAGGAGAAACTGCCTATTCTGAATCAGCCAACAAACCAGGTGAGCTTGGGACGAGAGTGCTGAGACTTTCCGTCTCACATATTTTCATGTCCTAGCTGTTTAGCACAGGTGGTGTATGCCATAAACAGGAACTACTTAATTGTTCCTTCAACCTGGATGTATTTTTGAAAGTAATGGCTACTCCTTGAGTTGTTGTCAGGTTATGTTTAAGAAGCAGAGATGAGCTACCCACCTTTGGACTAGAGTACTTTTAGTCTGATCTCTGTAATTTGTGGCTTTGCTTCTGCAGAAGAAATTGCTCTCACAAATGATTGATTCCCACGTGGTACTGGATAATGCAGAGGTGGTATATAGAACCTTTTCTCACTGGGTATCTGAGAGCAGATCCAGTAGGATGGAGAATAGGCATTTCTGCCTATGTGTTGGCCTTCTGGGGCTGTGTTTGGAGCCAGGTGTGTATGGTACCTCTGTCTATGCTCGTAGGCATTCATGAGCTGCTTTCAGTATAAGCATGTCAACATGGAAAATGCCATTCTTTTTCTGGAGTACTCCTTGTACCTTTCTGTAGGTTCATCTTGTTTTAAAAAAATAAAACCTTGACAAATCCTATATCTGTTTACCTCATCTGCTCCTCCAACAACCCTTGAGTGGTGGCAGGTAGAGCAAATATACCTAAGAAGGAAACTGAGGCTCATCAACTCTTAGTAACTCTCTCCCAGACCTAAAGCTAGGCAGGGAAAGGGCCAGATTTCTTCTTTAACTCTTCAACTATGGTGTCTTAGTTAAGGCCGTAAGTAGGTATTTGTGCAGGGGTTACTCACCAGCCAAGTGACCTGCTTTTCTATTTGTAGGTTGTCGCCAATGCCAGAGGTGCTGTGACTGGGGCGAAGGATGCTGTGACAACGACTGTGACCGGGGCCAAGGATTCTGTGGCCAACACAATCACGGGGGTGATGGACAAGACCAAAGGAGCGGTGACTGACAGTGTGGAGAAGACCAAGTCTGTGGTCAATGGGAGCATTAACACAGTTTTGGGGAGTCGGATGGTGCAGTTGATGAGCAATGGAGTAGAAAATGCGCTCACCACATCCGAGCTGCTGGTAGACCAGTATCTCCCCCTCACTGACGAAGAACTGGGTAAGTGGATTTTTATCTTGAAGTAACGTTTTACAGCTTAAGGCAATCTTTCAAAACAGCCTCACTGAAAGATATACTTTGTGTACCCCAAAATTCACCTTTTTCATCCTAAATGTACAGTTACGCAACCATCACCTCAATCCAGTTTTAGAGCATCACTCACCCTGAAAGATCCTTCATGTCTATATGCTGTCTCCATTATCTCCGAAAGATTAGCCAACCACTAGTATTTTGTCTCTGTACATTTTCTTTCTTAAAGTAACCTTAAGTTTCACACTGAATTGTACATGGTAAGTTTTGAAATTTTAGGAGAAATTAGCCTGGAGAAATGTTTCCTCCAAATGGATCGTCTTTAATGGGCTGCTCTTATAGAATCATTAAATAGTGGCTGCTCTATGCTGGGTGCTGTGTTGCCCAAGAAGCTCACTTTAGTGAGAAGAGACATATAGACGAACATGTCAGATGCAGTGGTATGTGTTGGGTAGTCAAGCTTAGCAGCACACATGAGCTGTCTCGGGAAAATGAGTGTCTAATTACTAGGTTGGTGGGTAGAATTGACAAAATGAAGATCCAGCTTAGATTTCAGGCCTTGTCACTTATATCTGTGATCCCTTATGGTTTTTGTCTTTTCTAACTTCAGAAAAAGAAGCAAAAAAAGTTGAAGGATTTGATACTGTTCAGAAGCCAAGTTATTATATCAGGCTGGGATCTCTGTCTACCAAGCTCCGCTCACGTGCCTACCAGCAGGCTCTCAGCAGGGTGCAAGAAGCTAAGCAAAAAAGCCAAGAGACCATTTCTCAGCTCCATTCTACTGTTAAACTGGTGAGGAAAAATTCATTTATCTAGAAGGATAAGAGTAAATGTAATCGTGAAATCCAAAGATTTTATCTTATGAGCGACCCACTAGAAAAATGAGTGAACAGTATACAGCCAGCTCACCGAGAAGGAAATACCCGAAATATATGAAGTGATGTTAATCTTACTGTGAGGGGTCAAATTACAGATGCCTCTCTTGTCCTGTCACATTGGCGAAGTGTGATGCTCTGGCAATGGTGTAGAGAAAGAGGTTACTTGTGGGCTTCTGGAGGATTTAAGGGATGGTTCTAGGAAAGGTATAAAAAGACCTGTGCCTTGAGCAGCTTTACTTTTAGAAATGTATCCTACAGACATATATATTTAGAGTTGCAAAAGACTATAAACAATGCACGTTAACCTAATAAGGAACTAATTAAATTGATAACCTCACAAAAGACTATTGTGTAGCCGTTAAAGATTGCCAAGATATAGAACAGTGTGTATTGTACTGCCATTCAAAGCCAGTTTATTCTGGGAAAGGGAAGTAAGTGGCTGGCAACAGAGAAGAGGAAGTTTGAATTCCGTTCTCTTCTGTAATTTTTTTTTCTGTTTGACACATATACATTAAATTTCAGTTGCCTTAACTGTGCTAAATTGGAGGTAAATTTAGAGTAGTGTTTTAAGAGTTAGCGGCAGTGAAGAACTACAACTACTTGATAATAAATAACAATGAGAAGCGGATTGCTCTCTTTAAACTCTCAGTTACATGATTTACATTATAGATCTGAAAATAGGCTAACGTGAGTGCTTCGCTAACTTACTCGTTTGTTTTACTTCAATCTGTTATAGATTGAATTTGCCAGGGAGAATGTGCACAGTGCCAACCAGAAAATTCAGGGTGCTCAGGATAAGCTGTACGTCTCCTGGGTGGAGTGGAAGAGAAGTATCGGCTATGATGACACTGATGAATCTCACTGTGCTGAGGTAAGACACCGCGGGCGGAGTCACCCACTACATGTGGGTGAAGAAGTTTCACCAGACTTTGCAGTTTTGCCGTTACTCCTCTTAGAATACTCTTCTCTAGCAAAAGTTTGAATAATACTGTGAACAGAGGTTGCTTGTTATGTGACAGAAAAGCAAAAAACTGCGCAGTAACTTTATCTCTCAAGCTGCGTGTTACTGCTGACAGGATACAGCTAAATGAGAAACCTGGGCCTTGCCCTCATAGTGGGTACAGACTAACGGGATATAGGCATTTTTACCGTCATAGTGTTTTTTGACAACGTAAAAACAGGGGCTCTGACACTATATAGGGAAGGCACCTAACTTGGTCTTGGAGTGAGGATGGGTGAGTCAGATGACTTCATAGAAGAGGAGACTGCTAAACTGCGACCAAATGGGAGCATAAACTAGGTGAACGCACAGTAAGGGGACTGATGTTTCGGACCGAAGAAATAGCATGTTCTAGACATAGAAAGTGGTTCATTGGGTTCCAAAAGCTATTAATAGTATGCATATCTATGAACTGTAAGTAATACTGCTACACTCAGGGTGGTTATGAAGATTTTTAAAAAGTCAAAGAAACCACATAGGTGATGGACACATAACCCATGTGCTGTAATTGAACTAATTACTACGTAGTATTGTTGGATCCACTGCTAATTTTAAACTTTTTATTTTTAGCACATCGAGTCACGTACTCTTGCTATTGCCCGCAACCTGACTCAGCAGCTCCAGACCACGTGCTCTACCCTCCTGTCCAATGTTCAAGGGTTACCGCAGAACATCCAAGATCAGGCCAGTCACTTGGCTGTGATGGCTGGAGACATCTACTCAGTGTTCCGCAATGCCGCCTCCTTTAAGGAAGTGTCGGACAGTGTCCTCACTTCCAGCAAGGGGCAGCTGCAGAAAATGAAGTCGTCTTTAGATGATGTGATGGATTATCTTGTTAACAACACACCCCTCAACTGGCTGGTAGGTCCCTTTTATCCTCCGCTGACTGAGCTTCAGAATACTCAGGACCAAGGTGCAGAGAAGGACACTGCCAACCAGGAGTCCCCGCAACCTGAGCACAAACATTAAACCTGTCTCTGTCACCAGTGCATGGTGCAGCCAGCCAACTAACACCTTCTGTTAATGTTGAAATTAACCTGCTTGACAACTCTGAATTGGAGAAGCAGCTCACTAGAAAAGATGTCCTTAAGTGTAGTAATTTCCAACTGGATTAAGAGCTTTAAAGTTTTTGGCATTAGCAGACGAGTGAGTTCTGTTGTTGACCTGGCTGGTAAGAAAATGATAGACTGGTCAGAGCCTAGCGAGAATTGAAAAAAGTTCTAGTGCATTTATGGTCTCATTCTCTCGCCTCTGTTGCTGTCTGTGTGTATTGAATAAAAACACCTTCGTGTGAGCTATGTTATGAACTGGTGTCGTCTCCGATTGGGTCTGAGCAGGCATCCTCACAGGTTTGTCTCACATGCATGCTTGTACAACTTTAGTTTTTTTTATTTTTCATAAAGGAATGCTGCCTATGAATTCAATAAAATTCACTGCAGAATAGATCAGTTCTATGCTCTGTGTTCCGTGTGCTTTGTGTGTTGCTTTCATAGAGCTGCTTGGCTTGTATGACAGGGTTATTAATACACATTCATGACTTCCAAGTGGCCTGTTAAGAAATTTTGCAGGGAAATTTGGAACATTGGAAAATTAAACAAGTTAAAAGTTAATGTGCATATAAGTTTTACTGGGTGACAGTTGTTGCCTTCACTTGCCCATTTACCGGACCTGAGAGGGGACCTCCTCATGGTTGACTGCCTTGCTGAAAATGAATCAAAGCTGAAAGGAAGCAAAAGAATGACTATTTGCATCAGTCTCAGGTAAAGGCAGTAGGCATTTCTTGCCCATTTAAACTGTGAACCCTGGAATGAGATTGCTCAGTGTTCGGTCTCAGGTGGACTTAACTTACTGTGTTGTGACTTTGGGAGAAAGTCACTAGTAATTGGTGAGATATCTTTAGAAGATCGTGTGAGAATAATTAGAAGTAAAAAGACTGGATCCCCTGTAAAAAAGATTCTTCTTACCTCCTGCCTAGGGTGTTCAGATTAATAGTCTCCTCAATGTTGGTCAGTTACTTACGAAATATGAGTCTCCTTATAACAAAGCTGCAGGATGTCAAACTTTCAAAAAAACAAATCTTAGAATTTATGAAGTAGAACTACATGCTTCTGTCTATCCCTACAGCAAGGTTGCCCTTCAGAAACAAAGTCTAAATCTAATTTGTCTCTTTCAACCCTGGTTCACCTCTTTCTCTCCATGAAAACAAGGAAGCAGTACATTATATGCACCTTTGATATGAATGAGTTTATCAAAACTAAGTTATAGAACTAAATATTTTCCCCTTGAGGTATCTCCAGGAATCAGTAAACAGGTGAGTTGAATTGGAGGGTAGGGACTCACTGAGATGCTAGAAGTTAAGGAGCTTCTGATTGCTGGGAAGATGGACTGTCACAATTTATAGGCTTCCGGAATGGAGACTATCAATAGTATTCACTTGCCTGCCGGCCCCCATTGATGCATTTTCTAGAGCCACAGCCTTTAAATAATTTTTTTATTTCTCGGTCCAAACTGGACAAGGTCCTGCCCCTCTGCCTCAAAACTCCAAGGCTGGTATTTTGTGGTTTATTCTAATTGATTGAAAAATTCATATAGTATAGCTGTACACATGCTTTCTTACCCTGAACATAAACTTGCGTTTCCCCTTCATACTGTATTTCCCCGAAAATAAGACCTAGCTGGATCATCAGCTCTAATGGGTCTTTTGGAGCAAAAATTAATATAAGACCCAGTGTTATGTTATATATTATACCCAGTCTTATATAGTAAAATAAGACCGGGTCATATTAATTTTTGCGCCAAAACACGAATTAGAGCTGATGGTCCGGCTAGGTCTATTTTCAGGGAAACATGGTAGGAGTTCCCCTTCATAATGCCAACTGAATTGCTTGTGAAAAGGAGACATGTTTCAGAGCTTTATAAGCAAGACAGAATGTAAAGGAGACCTCCCTCAGCGTCTAGAATACCACCACTACCCGTTGCTTTTTGCCATGAGCTATGCACACTGGTGATGGTTTTGTCTTTGTGTCTCTAGTTTGACTGCCTAAACGCATTTCGTTCTATTGTCAATATGTCTTAAAATTCATGGTGATCTTGCATCTCAAATTTTGTGTAAACTGGCAGTTTTAGTTTAACAGACTTTTTCCCACAGAGGACAATTCTTTTGAGGAACAAAAGCTAAGCCTAGAACGGTATCGAACTATGGCAGGTTTTTAAACATTTGACTGTAGGGAGCCTGGCAGGTGTTCCTGAGTGTTCAAGGATGTTTTTTCCTTTGCGTGTAATAAAATGGGCTTTCTGGTTCTGAGGGGAAAAAAAATCAAAGGAACATGGTATACTAGCCATTAATCTCTCAGTTTTCTCATCTGTCACGTAAAATTAGTGATGTCTCCACAGATGGATGTGAAATGTTTGAGGATGGGCAATCTTTCTATTTTGCACTCAAAGAATGGGGATACCATCTGTGGGACAGTGATATGTAGTATGTTTAACTTGCTAGTTCAGGTGTGAGTAATACGAAGCCATGAAAATATATCCACTTTGATAAGACATTATAGGTATTGAAGAACGAATAAAAGGGGAAAAAATGTTTTGCTTGAGATATCTCTTAGAATATCATTTAGCTCATGGAGGTGTCTAATGAGGGAAGGAAGGAGAAGGAGCAGGATAGATATTTGTGCATATATCTATCAGGTATGAGGAGATGGAAAGGAGGGCCTCTTGCCAGCCTGACCTCCCTGGGCTCATGAACTGGGGACAGGGACAGCTGGGACTCGGTCCTGATCCAGCTCAAGTAACCCAGCACTGAGGCCTGCATGGGTGATGGTGTTTGTGAGGTGTCCATGCTCTGTAAATGAAAGTATTTATTGCTTATGTCTCAAAGAGCAATACCTTCATGCTATAGATATCGACCTTCCCAACAGATATCCTGTAATGGTACCACAGTAACCATTTGGTAAGCAAACGATAGCTGAATAATCCTACTGTTGAGTATCTAAGTTTCCAGTCTAACCTGTAGCGACTTAACTTCATCTTAATGATGAAGTAATAGCATCAACTGGAGAAGTAATAGAATCAAACTGTTCAGAGAGGAGAATAAGTCTCTAAGCTTGAGGTCAGCTTAGGCCAGAGACATGTTTTATTATGGTGTCTTTCCTTTTCCCCTTACTTACCTTTTGAGATTCTGATGCCACTCCCCCATGTTTTAGAAGTTGAATTCCTGGAAGAAATTGTGTCAACTGACCCTCACTGGGATAGGCCCAGGTCATTTTTCTTTCCCCCTTTCTTCCGCCTCCACTTCAAGCCGTTGTTCTTCAGTCTAGTTGTGTAGGACCCAGCTCCCTGGCCCATGCTGGTGTTATGAGTCTTGCGCAGTTGGTCCCTAGTCGTTGGTCGGCCGCTCACGGCAGCTCTTGCTAGCTGCTGGCTGCTCACGATGGCTGCTGGCCACTCACTGGCCACCAGCCGCCTGGGACAGCCGGCTGCAGCCTGCGACAGCACTCCGCAGCCCACAGGAGCTCACCCAAACCTCCGTTGCTTACAGCAACCCAACTCCAGAGAGAGCTGTTGTTCACAATCTTAGCTGTAGAGGGCGCAGCTCACTGGCCCATGTGGGAATCTAACCAGTGATCAGGGGGGCAGGTCATATTTTTAGGGTTGGTGAGGGGTGAAGCCTTCTTGATCACCATCCAGCTGGGGTTGAGCTGGGAGGTAGCGGAGAGGTACTTGGGTGGAAAACGCTGAATAGGAAAATCATACCCTCAATTGGTGTAGTGGTGAAAGGCAGGCAGCCTTTTGAGTTTGACTGAGATTGCTGATTAATACAATAATCTTTAATTGTTAAGATCGTCAGTAAGATGACTAAGTGAAATGACAGGAAGGCAAATGTTTGGAGGAGGTGGGACAGAGTTGCCTGGGAGTCTTCCTCCATGCTTAATTTGCTTAAACGGCCTGCAGATTAGAGAGAAATAGGATGTAATGAGAGGCTTTGAATCTCATAGGGGATCCTTATCTTGATGTAGAGTGAATCTTCTTGGTTCTTTAGCTTGGTACTAGTTTTATGAAAGTGCTACTTGAGAGAGCCATGTAAAAGATATTGGAGCCATATCGTAATACGTACATTTTGGGATAACAAAAAAATATAGTTGGTTAGAGACAATGTGGATATGTAGGTAGCTACATTATACCATGTTTCATTATACCAGGTATGTGGATATGTAGGTAGTTACATTATACCATGTTTCATTATACCGGGTATGTGGATATGTAGGTAGTTACATTATACCGGGAAAATAAGACCTAGACCTAATCAGCTCTAATGTGTCTTTTGGAGCAAAAATCAATATAAGGCCTGGTATTATATTATACCCGGTCTCATAGTAAAATAAGACTGGGTCTTATACTGATTTTTACTCCAAAAGATGGATTAGAGCTGATTGTCTGGATAAATCTTATTTTCAGGGAAACACGGTATATATGTAGCTGCATTAAAAATGGTTCAATTCAATATTTGAGTCCCTAATATAAGGCATGAACTCAGCCCTTCTCAGAAGGTAAACAGCAGAAACTGTCCTTCAGAGCCTCTTCTAGTCTTAGAGGAAGTGTGTTGATGAATATTCAAGTATTGTCCCAGTGGAGGGCCCTATTTGTCCCTCACTTTTAATAACCCCAGGCTGCTCATTTTTTCTTTTTTACTTTTAATATGTGCAGCGTATTGTGTACCAATTATACATCAATATAGTTATAAAAGAATTACCCTAAGAAAAGAAACAAAAATAAATGGAAAGAAATACCAGTTACAACCAGTAAAGCATTATAGTGCAGTCTTGGAATGATGTCTGTTCATTACAGGCTGCTCATTTTTAAATTCCCTACCTTTATTACAAAATTCACCTGCAAAATATGACATTTCAGCCTAAGTAAGTGTAGGAATGGCAGGGCACAATTTGGATTTTAAGTTTTATTGACCAAAGCAAAACCGAATATTTAGATGATAGATATCTCTTGTGAGGGGAAAGAAGGTCTAATGTCTTCTAGAACTTAAGAAAGTAGTAGAGTGTTATTGACATTTTACAAAAGTAATGAATAGATTAAATGGTGCTTTTGTGTAAACATCAATGATGAACAAATGGTTACCATTTAAAATGTTTTCATTTCTCTTGGTCATATACCTAAGAGTGGAATTTGCTAGTGGGTCATAGGTTTACTCTATGTTCAATTGTTTGAGGAACTGCCAGACTGTTTTCTGAAGTGGCTACACCATTTACATTCCCACCAGCAGGGTATGAGAGTTCTGATTTCTACATTATCTTCCCCTCCCCAACACTTGTTATCTGACTTTTTGAGTCTAGCCAACTACTTAAATTGTAAACTAATCAGACTAGATGGTGAATAGTGTAAATCAAGCACTTTTACTTTTTCATTGTTTATTCAGGTTTGAGCAAAGGAAAACTCAGCTAAGGAGGTAGTTAATATATCAGATTGACTCCCTTATATAATGTGACCCGAGTGAGCTCTCAGCATGGATAAAACCACATTACCTGTCAGGGAGCCTTCACCTGCCCTCTCTGTCTATGTCAGGGATTATTAGCTGGGGATACTGATAAAATGAAGATTCATGGGTTCCACCCCCAGAGAATCTGATTAGTAGGTCTAGAGGTAGTTCTAGGCATCTGCACTTTTTAAAAGCACTCTCTCACCCCCCACCACCCCTCACCCTTCAAAAGCATCGTCCCTAGTGATTCTACTGCAAGGGATCCACTGACCACAGTTTGAGAAGCAAAGGGAACAGGAATCAAATTATTTTAATCTGAAACAAAAATAGGTTAGGGTTATCTATAGTCCCCTCTCTTCGAACAAGACCCTTGGTGTGAACTCCATAAAATGTCTTGTTTTAAGGACACCTACTCCTGATGTATCTACTGAAATGAATCAAAGACACAAAAGTTAGCACTGACTAGTTGAATGATGTGTGATGGATACCAAGAATCACTTTAATTTTGTTGTGATCAGTGCTACTCTGCTCCCTAGGCTGCGAGTTCTGAACACTTCCATTGACTTCTTAGCCGAGGACAAAGCATCGGGGTACAAGAGGGTTCCTACTGTGGGGCAGGGGATGTATACTCCCTCAAACTGTACCAAATTGTTCAGTAAAAGGTAGAGAGTACAGCAGAACCAAGTTGCTACTGACCCTCTAACTTTCAAGCACATCATAAAGCTGCATATGCAACCTATTATGGACGGTGAGAGATTTCTGCTAAAATCAAACCCTCTATGGGGTTAGTCTTATGTATTTGGTGGTAGAGCTACTCATTACCCCTTGCATGATCCTTTTATAGCCAAATATACATTGGAATTCTTTTTATACAAACTAAATTTTCAGTTTTTCTTTTCACTTCATTATTTCTTGAATACTTACTCTCTATTTCAAAATAAATCATTGTGCTGATTCTGTGTCATGTTTATCAGCCCTGCATGCACACTCACCTTTACTAACAAGTTAAATTCCCACAGATGGTGTTTTTTATTTCTGTCATAGCCTCACCTATTCAGGGCTCTAGGTCACCACTAGCCTACCTTTATGCAAATTAGAAAATGGTACCTTATCCTTAACATGTGTAGTGCCACCTTCTGGAAAGTTGTCATAATAACTATGTGAATTAATGAACTCTATGACAGGACAGGTGCCCCCTGTGGTTGTATGGTGAACAACCTGCAAAAGGTACAGAGAATCTTATTAGGTTAGTGCAAAGGTAATTGCGGTGTTTGCAATTATTTTTAACCTTTTAAACCGCAATTCCTTTTGCACCAAACCAATAGCATGGTTGCTTGGTTTTCTTGAAAAGAATGTATTGCTAGTTTCCTGTCCTTTTCAGGGAAGGACTATGATTATCATTAGTTTCTTATTAAGCAAATGATTCTGAGTTTGGCCCTTACTGGTGGGCATTCTCAGCAAGAGATTTCTATATTCCTTCAGTACTTGTTCATGTCAGTGAAAAAGGAATTTATTTTATATATCTGTTAAATAATATCTCTTCTGCCACATTTCTAAAACAACTCGCGAAGATAGGCACAACTACTACATTTTAAATTAAACTCACCTTGGGAACTGGATAGACTGCAGCTACCTCCTAGCTGCCCCACCCTCCCCTATTTCCTTCACAGCCCCCAAGTAGGCTTTGAATTTAATGCAAATTAGACACTGAATCATTCTGAACATACGGAAGATGAATTATTCATATGGCTCTCGTAAATAATTTCATGGACTAGAGGTGCTGTTTTTGGCGGTAGTGGTGGTGGTGGTGGTGGTGATGGAAACTTTTCTCCTAACCTTCTGAATGTGGGCTCTCCATCCTTTGCAACGAACTCTATTTCAGGCCAATGGTTACCTGGCCTGTAGGTGACTTTGAAGGTGTGTGTGTGTGTGTGTGTGTGTGTGTGTGTGTGTGGTGGTATTTAAGGAACTAATGAGAATAAAAGCTACTGTTTGAGTACCTTTTACAAGCTAGGCTTATACAACCTTTATTCTTCACCTGCAACTCAATCAGTTAGGTATTTTCCTTACGTGAGAGGTGAGGAAAAAGGTTGAAAAGAGATAAGTGGCAGGGCAGGGATTTAATCCAATGTCTTACTGATGTCAAGGTGTGTATATTTTTTCTGTTCTAGCATTCTAGGCCTTTGATATATGGAAACTGTAGCTTGCTTTCTTGTTTTGGACCCAGAAAATCCCTTTGTTCAGATCTTCTTGTTTTTTAGCTTCCTGTTCTATTTTACATTTATTAAAAATAGTGATATTGGATGTTAAAATATACATTTACTAGAAATAGTTCAGAACAGAGAGCTAAGCAAGGTATGCTTTTAACCTAAAAAGGATAAAATTACAATCGTTGACTTACCTGGCTGATGCTCTGAATCTATTTGTATAAATATTGCTGGCTTTTGTGGCTGTTAGGTCGGATATCATCTTTGCAAAGTGAACATTTATGAATACCTAGAATGCAGTTTGATTTCCCCAAACTGAAAGCCTTAGGAACAAATGGAAGTTTGCCTCAAACCAAGTAGTCCTCTGAGCACCTGGTTCTTAGGGAAAAGTGCAATAAGGACTACAAACAGCCAGACAAAGGGTCCCAGTGACCAAAGCAAGATTCTCTCTTCTTCTCTATTTTCTTTTTTTTTAATATTTAAAAAATTGTGGTGAAATATACATAGCATCAAGCTTACCATTTTAGCCATTCTTAAGTATGCAATTTAGTGGTATTAAGTACATTTGCAGTGTTGTACAGCCATCACCACTATCCATTTCCAGAACTTTATCAGTCATCCCAAGCAATAAACTCCACACCCATTAAACAATAACTACTCATTGCACCCCCCCCCCGCTGTTTTTTCATGTATTTTTTAGTTAGTTGTTTTGTCTCTGTTAAGTAATCAGCTAATATTCCCCCTCTGCTATCAAGACTGCAGTCTTTTGTAATTTATTATACCTTACTAATTTTCTGCTTCTAATCTGATTTTGGCCAAGAAACATTACTTAGCTTATCAAAATTGTATGTAAAGTAAGAGTTAATTGAAATTCTTATCCCTAAAAGCCTTTCCTAGGCTTTTAGAAGAGCTAGGACTTTGTGATGGCTATTTCAACTATTAAAAGACCTTTTGCTTCCTCAGTTCCAGACATTTCTCAAACAGTCTATATTATTGGAAGTCAGTCTTATGGAAAAGTAGAGTATTATTGTTTTTAAGAGAATAATAGATTAATAGAGAGATGAATAACCAGAAATGCTTTGTGTCTAGCATTTTATAAAAGCTTTCGTTTAATAAGTCCACCATTAGTTAGTTTCCTTGTAAAGAGAAGCTCCGTTAGTGCTTTTATAATATGAGCGAATTTGGGGAATAAGATTGTTAACACCTTGTCAAAAACCACAACTATGGACAAAGTAAGGTTCACCCACATGCAGTAATTAAAGTTTCCATGAGCCCACCTGAACTGACAGCTTACTTTATTATTATTTGTTTTAATATCCAAGATTTTTCTTTTACAGGTATTTGATTTCACTGCCATAGACTTGACTTCTGAGACTGATGAAATTCCAGATATTATAGCTTTGGAAGAAGAGTATGGATCAGGTCATTCACATGCTAATAACCCTGAGCCTTCTCAGGGCAAAATGTTGAACAAGAAAATACTCCCTTGGCTGAATACACAATTTGTTCTACAATAAACTTCACATTTGCTCATGTGTTAATTCCTATGGCTTTCAGGATTAATCTATTGGGGGTTAGTCTATTTTTTGGTTACTCATCTTAATTGAAATGAAATTTTGATCTAAACATTTGTAAGAGATCATAGTTCTGTGTCAATACATCATTTTATATAATTCTTCAAAGTTTAATCAGTGAAATGCCTATAATAAAAGTTGGTCTATATAATCTTGAATCAGTGTGTGTGTGTATGTGTGTGTTTTAATACTGATATATTGAACATTTGTGTGTGTGTGTGTGCGTGTGTTTGTTTTTTGGGTTTTTTTGTTTGTTTTTGGCCTCTCAGGATTCATTTTTGCTTCTTCTGGTAACAGCACCTTTGTATCTTTGGGGAGGGAGTGGTCTCAGTGGGTCTGTTGGTCAGTTTTTTTGCTTTCCCCTAGCCTAGGGGTGGGCATATGACTGAAAACAGGTCGATGGAAGGAAGCATATCATGATGGGTAAAGGCTTAGACTCTGGGTTCTAATCTTGGCTCTGCCACCTACTAGCTGTTTGACCTTAAACAAATTACTTAATTTCTTTGTCCCTCAATTCTCTTATCTGTAAAATGAGGATAATATCCAAATATATCATTACATGTGTAAACAACATAATTGGTCACCTTCAGGGGGTGATAGCAAACCAATCCATTATCTTGAAAACTGGTAAACAAAGGGAAAGAATGGAGAATTTATCCTTTCTTATATCTTTACCAGTAAACAAACAGTAAATGAAGAAAACTTCTCTCATAAAAGTACTCCCATTAATCAATGAAAATTAAATGATACCTTGGTCAGTTTGAATTGCTATAACAAATTACTTTAGATTGAGTGGTTTAAACAACAAAAGTTTATTTCTCACAGCTCTGGAGGCTAGAAGTTTGAGATCAGGGCGCCATCACAGTTGGTTTTAGGTAAAGTCCCTTCCAGGTTGCAGAAAGTCAACTTCTCTCTTTGTATCCTCACAAGAGGAAAAGAGCAGAGAGATAAAATGAGCTCTCTTGTGACTCTTATAAGGGCACTAATCCCATTTATGAGGGTTCCACCCTTATAACCTCATCTAATCCTAATTACCTCCCACAAGTCCCGCCTTTTAATACCATCACATTGAAGAGTAGGATTTTAACATATGAATTTGGGGGATGGGCACAAACAATCAGACCACCAGTGATAAATGACAATTTCAACATTTTGCAATTCCCAGTGAATTAAATGGATCTTGGTATTTAGAATTAATGCCTGTCAATGGCATAAACAGAGATATTATGTTCTGCCTGATGAAGAGCATGCACCAACACCAACCATCAACTAGTCTTGCCACAGGGACCATAACTGAGTCTGATCAATCCTCTGGATCCAGGTGCCAACTTGAAAAATTTGGAGGACAGACAGTGGAATATGTTGAACTGTACCATGAAGATGCAATCAGTGAAACACAGACTGTGGGAAACTATTCTGGTTATATAGCCCCATTTCTTCAATGGGTAAATTAAATTGTAAGAAAAAAAAAGGAGGGGGCACTGAGGAAAACTTGCATATTAAGTTATATTATTAAAAACAAACAAACAAACAACCCAGGAAAGACCCCCCCACAAAAAAAAAAAAAGTCAAGACAAATATAAAAAGGACAAGACTAAATTGCAGTGTGCAGGGGAGCACACTTGGGTGGTAAAACTACAAGACAATGTAAGGAAGCAAATACTACAAAACTGACAATGATGGTTACTTTTTGGCAAAGGAGGGATGGCTGGAGTTTTATTTTGTAGACATAAGAAATGTCCAAATCTGTAGAAAATTTTTATGAATTTATTTGAGCCAAACTGATGACTTAAAAGCAAGATCACAAATCCTCGAGAGAATGACAATTTTGCAGTTTCTTTTATGCATCTGGAATTTAAGAGAGAATGCAAGGGAGATTATTACATGAAGGTGGGAGAAAACAAGGGACTGAAAATCTCTATAATTGGATTATAGGATAGTTAAGATTATGTGCTCTTATGAGTATGGTTATGCTTCAAAGGAGTCTGAAAAAGAGGCACTGCAAGTGTGTTAACCTAGATGCACAAAAACAATGGCCAGGGCTTACTTAAGGCAAAGATAACCTTTCATTCGGGAAGTTACAGGCCTAAGGTGTGACTACCCACCATGACCTGCCCAGTTAGGATTTTCTGATCAGATTACCCTGTGAGGTTACTTTCGGTTAGGTTTGTGCCCATGTTCATCCACAATTTCTTGTTCTGGGTGGTAGTTACAAGGGCATTCACTTGTAATAATACAGTAAGCTATTTAAAAGAAGCAATTGGATTGCCTGGGATATAAATCTTGAGTGGAGTGCCACATGGGCCTGCTCTTCCTGAACCTTATTCTCTGGCCTTTCTATTCTTTATTAATGCTACTCAATATCCATCTAATAAAACTCCTCAGAGTCAGTTTTGCTGCTTGCAACCAAAGAATGTTAATTGATACAAGTAGCCTCAACAAATTCTGTTAGCGGTGAGGTGGGTATAGATAACTTTTTTTTTTGAGAAGTTTCTTTTTTTTTTTTTTTTTAAAGATTTTATTGGGGAAGGGGAACAGGACTTTATTGGGGAACAGTGTGTACTTCCAGGACTTTTTTCCAAGTCAAGTTGTTGTCCTTTCAGTCTTAGTTGTGGAGGGCGCAGCTCAGCTCCAGGTCCAGTTGCCAGTTGCTAGTTGCAGGGGGCACAGCCCACCATCCCTTGTGGGAGTCGAACTGGCAACCTTGTGGTTGAGAGCCCACTGGCCCATGTGGGAATCGAATCGGCAGCCTTAGGAGTTAGGAGCATGGAGCTCTAACTGCCTGAGCCACCGAGCCGGCCCCTTTTTGGGAAGTTTTGATGTAATGAAAAATGAAGTGATAGCTAGAAAGGCATTGGGAATGTTTTCCCTTCCATCATTTAAAAAAATCAAAGGATTTTCTTAAATGATGGAAGATATTACATACAGCATGTTTGTATACTCGTACTGATGGGAAGAATTGATGATGAGGGACAAAGTAGATGACAAATGCTGCAGCAAACTCCTTGAGTAGGAGAAAAGGAGTATTATCCATTGAATAAGTGAAAGGACTGGTCTTATGTAGCCACACCTTTATTCGCCCAGATTAACAAAAGGGAAGGAAGAATACATGGAAAAAGACATAGGCAGGTTGGTAAATTGTTGATGAAAATTATTTTCTGGAAGCACCTATTAACAGGACATCATTGAGAGTCAGGAAGGGAAAAGAGGTATTTGAAGTTTAAGGGAGGGAAGAAGATATGTATAATTGTGTGGAGAGTGAGATTTGGGAAGAATAGTAGGAGAAGGTAGGCCTAAGAGCCACTTGAGCTATCATGAATTTTGAGTGACAGCAGGCATCATAATTGTGTTGCAGATGCCAAGCTGCAGGTGTGGAATAGGCTGAGAACGGGATTTAATCGGGATTTGAGTTCTGCCAGATAAATCTAACAGAGAGAAAGTGGCCAGGGAGCTGAGTAGAGATCAAGGAACTGAGACGCCAAGGCACCTACATGGATATTGAAATTACCAAAAATTTGTCCCCGGAGTAATGTTGGAGAGACAGCGAATTAAGCGCTAAATCTCAGAACGAGGTCCAGCAACCCGGGGCTCTTACTCGTGACCTCCACGAGAAAGAGTTGTGGGTGTAGCATCAACTTCAACGGAGCAGATGGTTTTAGTGAGGCAGTAAGTGCCAGAGGTGGCAATGAGAAATAAGTAGGGTACTACCCCATTTCCAGGCCGTTGTACACAGGTTGTGGGAGAGAAAAGAGTCATCAATTGAGAGGGCTGCAGGGGGAAGCGTAGGCTTAGGGGAAAGCCAGATTTCTTAGAGCAAGAAGATGAAAGGAACATTCAGCATTTGAGGATACAGAAGATTTTAGTAATAACAGACCTGAGACTCAGAGATTAGGCGACTAGTTATGGGTCACACAGCTAGTGAGAACAATTTAGGATAGAACCCAGTGCTTTTTCTACTACACGGAGCCATAGTCCGCCTTCTACGGTTTTCATCGGACGTAATAAGTCTATATGCGCAAAAATAACCGCAAAGACTAGAGATCAGAAAGCGCCAAGCTGGAAGATCCCTTAAAATACTGCTTGTGATTACACAAGCGTGAAATAGTTCGCTGGTCGCGCAGTGCGCTGTGGGTCTTGTAGTTTCCAGGCTTAGGCGTGGCGGGAAGGGACAGAGAGAAGGGCGCATTGCATGGCGGGAGATATAGTCGTCCCTGGAAGTCGCTCCTCCCCCGGAAGCCAGGCGGCGCGCGCAAACCGCTTTGCCGGAAGCGCGGGAGTCTTGGTTTGTCGTAGTTTTAGGCAGCTGTCCTGTATTACCGTTAGAGGCTCCGTTTCCCTGAGACTTTTACGGCCATTTGCGGTGAAATGGCTCCGGGCTAGACAGGAGCAGGCAGTGGCAATGCAGGAGCCGCCGCGACCTCTGGTTGCCCCCAGGGAAGGAGCCTGAGGGCCCTCTGAATCGTTTGGGCCTGTGCGTTTTGCCTTTGCAGTGACACTGCCTACCGCGAAGATGAGCTTGGCCTGGGTCACCTCATTCGAGAAGGCGCATCTCTGGATGTATCTGCAGGCGCTTGGCTTCGAGCCAGGCCCGGCGACCATTGCCTGCGGAAAGATTGTATCGCACACGCACCTCGGAGTGTAAGGAGGCCGGGGCCGGAGGGCGGGGGAGTCTGAGCTTGGACACGCTGGGGTGACCCGCCCATTCGCGGACCTCGTAGGTTGATGAATCAAGGAATCGAGCGGTTACTGTGTGCCACGCACTGGCCACAACGCCTCTGCGCCCAGTGGCTGCCAGCCTGGTGGCACAGACTATCAATTATAGAACCGTGCGGGGAGCAGTGTGTAGGGGAGTAGAGTCTCAGTTGGGGCAAAACTGAAGGGCCAGCTTAATCCTGCTTTGGTGGTAAAGCTGCGTGGTGGTCTGTGAAATCGAGGGAGGCATGGCGAATTGGTAGTGGAAGGACGTATAAGCAAACACCTCTAGGGCTCAAGGGAGCCTTTCTGGGTGGTTGCTCTTTAGTTTACATTTTTTACGTTTTGAGTTCGCAGACTGAGGCATGCCACAGTTAGCAAAAAAACACACACAAAAAACAGAAGGGTATTAAGATGAAAAGTGAAAGCCCCTTCCCTACTTTGTCACTAATGATATATGGTTATGCTCATTAATGTAAATATTTTGTTTATATTTCTGTGTCTTAGCTTACTAACTAGCCAATATCTAATTTTCCCATTGCAGGCCAAGGGAAATTTGGGATACATAGGCTATCTCCTGTTCTCTATCTTCTTGAATTAGTTGTTTTAGTTCTAGTGGCAATGTTTTATATGTGCTTATGCTTTTATTTCATGATGTATGAATCTCAAGTGTTTCTTGATTCCATAGTGTGAAATTTCACAATGAAGGTAGCTATTATTTATAAAATAATTAGCTCACCTACACTTCCCTTTGTCCCTCTTGACTTTTTTAAAACTGTGTTATGACTGTTTTACTGTCAAGGTTTAGAGCTGTAATTAGATTTTGTTTGGTAACTATTTGTTTAGAAGTTACTACTATTTACATCTAGAAATGCTTTGTCTAGAATTCTAACAATTGACAATCTGTGGATAGCATTTATCAGGCTATGATTATGTATTAATAAATATTTCACTTATCGCACATGAGTTAATACCCCATAGCAATCTCATTTTCTCTGTACTGGCAGAGAAACTTAAAGCTGCTTCAGGCCTCCACTAACAACGGTTCCCATTGCCACTGCATCCTTTTCTACCACGTTTTAGCAATCGTACCTTGCTCTGGTTTATCCAATTGCAATCTGCTTTCTGTCTGAAAATTAGTTAAAATCTGTCAAGTTCTGGTTCAGTAATAGCAGTTGTTTTTTACCCCCAACACTGTCATTGATATTTTTACCCCTTATGTCTTTAGAATCATAGGTTATTGGGAGGAATCTACCAATTTGAAACAAATGTCATCTTTAAAATGCTTTAAGCATACATGTGGCATCAAGTTTATTTTAAAAAACATTTTTTATTCGTTTATATTCATATGGTAAAATTCATTCTTTTTGGTATGCAGTTTTATGAATTTTTGGTTTCTGTGAACATGTAGTGGTGTAACCACTTTTCTTATAAAGTTAAACATACCCTTAACATTTGATCCAATTTCATTCCTAGGTATTTGCCCCAAAGATTTGCTTTTTGGAAAAATCATTCTGATTGCATTACAGAGAATGAATTAGAGGGGGAATCAGGGCTTTGCAGTTACAGTAGAGCTAAACTAATGTGACAGTGGGAATGGAAAGAAAAAGGGGGTTCATTCAATTTGCTTATTCAACAAATAATTAGTTGAGTACAGTATTGGACCTGAGTATATAGTGGTGAACAGAATAGACATAAACTTTTACCTTATAGAGTTTTAGTCTAGTGGGTGAACAGATATCTTCAACAAATATATTACTGAAAATTAAAATAAGTGTCAAAGAGGAGTGAAAAAATAACAAGTTTGTGAGAGATTAAGGAGGTAAGAGCTAATTTCTGTGTATTGAGGAATAGAAACATTCCAAGGACAAACAGTTGCTTGATAAGCATGGGAACTTTATTTTTTGAAAATATTTTTGTGGATTTAATAAATTTATTTGTAATTATACTTACAGTATTAAACATATAGTATTATATAGTTTCAGGTGTATACTAGTGATTCAACATTTATATACCTTACAAAGTGATCAACACAATAATTCCAGTACCCGTTTGTCACTATACATAGTTATAGCATGGAACTTTAATGTTAATTTTTTTTCATCTCAAGATAATAGCTTTATGTGTTCACAGAAGGAATACTCACATCTATTTGTCATGCATGCCAGTGCCTCACAGCCCCCCTCTTTTGTTTTTTTCCCCAAAGGACAGGGTGTTTTTTTTTGTTTTTTTAAGATTTTATTGGGGAAGGGGAACAGGACTTTATTGGGGAACAGTGTGTACTTCCAGGCCTTTTTTCCAAGTCAAGTTGTTGTCTTTTCAATCTTAGTTGTGGAGGGTGCCACCCATTCAGCTTCAAGTTGTCCTTTCAGTCTTAGTTGTGGACGGCGCAGCTCAGCTCCAGGTCCAGTTGCCGTTGCTAGTTGCAGGGGGCACTGCCCACCATCCCTTGCGGGAGTCAAGGAATTGAACTGGCAACCTTGTGGTTGAGAGCCCACTGGCCCATGTGGGAATCGAATCAGCAGCCTTCAGAGTTAGGAGCATGGAGCCCTAACTGCCTGAGCCACTAGGCCGGCCCCTGGCCATGGTTTTCTCTCTACTTAATTAGCTTTTCCTTTTCTTTTTGTAGAATATTCTCATTGTAATAAAGCAAATTCAACCAGTTTTCTTTTGTTTGGTTTGCATTTTTCAGAATCAGAAAATAAAAACTTGTGTTTTACTTAGTTGGTTATAAAAATGTACATGAATGAGAAAAATTAATTTGCCTTGACCTCTTGAAGAGAATGAAAAATATTGATTTGTCAAACTCTTATACAGCTTTTGATAATACTTAACTTTTATTAACCATTTTTCCTTTTATTTTCCTGCTTCTATTTCTGTTTAAACTATTAGGAACATGTTTGACAAGCTGAATCGTGATGCCTTTCACATAGTTTCTTATTTTTTGTTTCAAATGCTGGACCAGTCTCTCACCAAAGAAGTTTTCAAGTGAGTAAAAGTTATTTAATTTTCTTTTTGTAAGTAGTCATTCTCAAATTTGAAAAGGGACTATGCGTTGATATAAGCCAGAATTTCAACTTTGGCTTTTGAGTATTATTTTGAATGGGTGTCACAAAAGTTAGGCTTGAGTCTTACACATTTAGTGTTTAACTTTTATAAATCTGAGTGACCTTTTCTTTGGTACTTATTTTGAAATGGGCACATATCTTAATATCATTGTATGTTTCTTAGGGAAGTTAAGAGTTTGTTTTATAAAATTAGTTCTTAACATTCTTCATAGTCTTCATTATTGGGCAAAACAGTGAGCTGGTACCAATTTACCTGTACACTCAATTTTGCCTTACTTTTTTTTTTTTTTTTGGTTAATTACCCCCTGCCTTACTCCTTTTTTTATAGACAGTATTAATTGTTTTGTCTATTTTTACTTTATAGCTCTCTGTAAATCCTTATTATTTTTGTTATTGAGATATATATAGCTATCTATCTGTCTCTATATATGTAATAGTGTTAGGTGCTGTAGGCAAAAATAATTTTTATTAAGTTTGGCTTATTGTTATATACTGTTGAAATTAAATAATTTACGAAGGAGATAAAAATGTGAATACCCACTAGCCTTTGTTCCAAGTTATATTACATGTGATTTGGGTTTCTTCTGTCAGAAAAAGTGTTCAAATTTATTTTGATATTTGTATTGTGCCATTATCCTCTTTTTTTTTTTTTAAGATTTTTATTAGGGAAGGGGAGCAGTGTGTACTTCCAGGACTTTTTTTTCCCCAAGTCAAGTTATTGTCCTTTCAGTCTTAGTTGTGGAGGGCGCAGCTCAGCTCCAGGTCCAGTTGCTGTTGCTAGTTGCAGGGGGCGCAGCCCACCATCCCTTGCGGGAGTCAAACCGGCAACCTTGTGGTTGAGAGGACGTGCTCCAACCAACTGAGCCATGTGGGAGCTCAGTGGCAGCTCAGCTCAAGGTGCCCTGTTCAATCTTAGTTGCAGGGGACGGAGCCCACCATCCCTTTCGGGACTCGAGGAATTGAACTGGCAGCCTTGTGGTTGAGAGCCCATTGTCCCATGTGGGAATCGAACCGGCAGCCTTCGGAGTTAGGAGCATGGAGCTCTAACCGCCTGAGCCACCGGGCTGGCCCCATTATTCTCTTAATATAGGAGAATAACAAGTCCATTGTTTAGGGTATTGTTTTTTTTTTTTTGATAATTTATTCTTAATATTTTGCCTTCAGTTAAAGTTATAGTGACCAGAAGAATAGGTATATTTGAAACATTTATTTTGGAAATCCCTCTCATTATGGTATGGGGATTCCTCTGTCCAAATAAAAATAGATTTTCTGATTTTTTTCCCCCTTGATTATAAACAAAATACAGCTCGTTTTAAACAATTCAGAAAATACAGAAAAATGTAAATAAAGAAGTAGGAATCATTCCTAAACCCACCAACCAGAGAATAACACTGTTGATATTCTATCCTTTTAATCTTTTTTTCTATGTATACTTAATTTTTCCTATGAACATAGAATTATGTTACGCTGTAAAAATATGAAAAACATGGGGCCCTAAACAAATAACTATGCCTCAGAATAAAAATTTAGACAAAAATGATTATTGGGGAAAGCAATAAGTCAATTTTGAAGTCTATTATTTTTAACCAAAGCTGAGGCAAAGCTTTTCTTAATAATTTTATAGTTTGTTTATCCACAAAACAATAGCACCCGCTGACCATGGTACAGGTCATCTCTAGGAGTCAAAATCTCTCATGCCATTCTTTCTTGTGTGCTCTTCATGTATAACTATGTTTCTTTTTTTTTTCTTCCAGGCTTAACATACTAATTTATTTATACCATCTTTATGTATTAGTCCATTGAATCCATTAAGAGTGTTCTCATCTTTAACTGATTTTTAGTAGTTTTAATAGTGATTGATTCCTTCATTTATTATATGTATTCATTGATTATTTGCATTAAACTGGACTCAACCCTATAGATATTTATAAAGAAAAAGACCCAATTTCTCACAGGTTTGTGCCTCCTTTTAGTTGAAATCTACGAATGTTAGCCTTGATTCATTTAGCATTATTGTTTTTAGTATAGGAGAGAAATTTGATATTTCTAAATTTGGTTCAATTTGCTTTTTTGTTGATAATTCTAATGCTTTTATTTTTGTTTTTAAGACTTTGTTGGCCTCCATTTGACCAAAAAACTGATGCTGAATTCCGGAAACATTGCTGTGAATGGTTAAAAAAGATTTCTGTAAGTATTTTCTTTTTGGAAGATGCAAACTTGAAGAAGTTAAAAATGTGGGCAGCCAGCTGGCTCAGGTGGTTGGAGCGCTGTGCTCCGAAAAACCCAGGTCACCAGTTCGATTCCCACATGGGCCAGTGAGCTGTGTCCTCCACAACTAGACTGAGAAACAACGGTTTGACTCGGAGTTGGTGGTGGGGGGAAGGCGGAAAGGGGGAAGGGGAAGGGGGTAAAAAAAAGATATATATGTTAAAAAGTTAAAAATGACAACTTTTTTCCTGGCTTTATTGAGGTATAAAATTAACATAATTGTATAATTTTTAGAGGTGAAATATTTTTAATGCTTTTATGCTAACAGTATAAGCTAGGAAATATTAATTAGCGTAATACTTTTTGATTTTTTTTTGTTGGGATTCTGTATATTTCTAGGAAACTAGCTTTGCTGGATATATACATTGGAAATAAGTTTTTGAGTTCCTTGGAGTTTATATCATAGTTTTTATTTAAAGCAAACTTTGACCATAGATTATTTTAGTTTGTGTCTCAAATAGTATCAGTAATTGTGTCTTTATATTGTAATTATTTTTTATAATTGTAATTATTTTGTTCACCAAGAGTTTAGAAAGATTCAAAAATTCAGTTTCTGGTTCAGATGGACTAATTCTGATCAATCCTGTCATACTTCAAAAACAGTGTGATGTAAATGTAAAAGTTATTGTTCATAAGGTCTTCAAATTATCTTATTTCCTTTTTCCATAGGCTGAATGTGGAAGTAGCTTTCCTCAGGTTGTTGGTTCACTATTTCTTTCTCCTGGTGGTCCTAAGTTTATTCATCTGATGTATCATTTTGCAAGATTTGTTGCAATAAAATATATAAAAACTCATTCGAAAGGTAAGTTAAGCTTATAATAGGAATTTTTTTGTTTGATTCTTAAATTCGTATTATACTTTGCAGTTTATAAATTATCAAGAAATTTTATTAAAGCAATGTAAGATAAAAACATTAATTTACCTCAACAGGCAAATGGTTAATATTCTACTAGAACTGTATTTTGAAATCCTCTCATAATGAACATAAACTATTGAGATTATTTTATTATGTTTTAATATAGGGGTTGGGAAACATTTTCTATATAAGACCAGATAGTAAAAATTTTAAACTTTGTGGACCACACAGGTCTGTCACACATACCTCTGTGTGTGCATGTGTGTGTGTGTGTTTAATAAATCCCTTTAAAAATGTAGAAAGCATTCCTAGCTTGCTGACCTCAGAAAATCAGCCAACAGGCTCTATCTTAGCATGCAGGTTATAGTTTGCCTCTAATACATGTATTAAATGTGTTGAATTTGAGATTTATTTTGGCTACCAGTAATGTATGGGAATTTTGTTGTTAAAAGTTGGTGTTTTAAAGGGATTTGATATATTTGCTAATTCACAGAAACAACATACAGTTTGGATATTTAAGCTAAGACTTAAAAGAATGCTATTTATAGCATATTAAATATGCTGTTCTGTTTAATTGGTTTATGCTCAAAACATGGACAGGAAAATACAGAAAAGTTGATCCATAAACCCCATCATCTTCCAATTTCTAGAGACAACCATTACTGACATTTTGGTTTATTTTCTTTCAGTTTTTTTTGTGTGTGTGTGTGTGTGTGTGTGCGCGCGCGCGCGCATATATTGCATTTATACGTTTTAATTATTTTGAATAGGTAATCTTTCTCATGATTCAAAAATCTGAACGTGAGAAGTCTATCTTCTACCTCAATTCTCTGACTACTTAGTTTCCCTTAGCAGCAACCAATGTAATTGGTAATACAACCAAATGCGTATATATTCTTTTTTTAAAAAACCTCTAAACAGTGACATACATCTGGTTTTGAATCTTGTGTTTTTCATGTAACAATATACATTGAAGATCATTGCATATCAATTCTAGAGCTTCTTTATTCTAGTTTTTCTCTCTTTAGAACTGCAAATTTAAATGGATTTGCTATAATGTATTTAATTAGTCTTCTGCTGCCAAACATTTGGCTTTTTCTCTTAATCTTTTGCTATAAAAACAGTGCTACGTATATCACTTTATGTACGAGGTCTGACAATTAAGTTCGCCTACTCATCCTAGAAAAAGTGCTACATACCTCACTGCTGAATATTACTTTCAAAGTACTCCCCTTGGGAAGTTATGCACGATGCCAGCGCCTAGTCCACCCTTCAGAGCAATTTGGGAACTCTTTCTGGAATGGCCATCAGAGCTGTTGTCGTGTTACCCTTGATGTCCTAAATGTCATAAAAATGTCTTCCTTTCAATATTTCTTTTATCTTCAGGTAAAGAAAGAAGTCATTGGGGGCCAGATCAGGTGAGTAGGGAGGGTGTTCCAATAGAGTTATTTGTTCACTGGCTAAAAACTCCCTCACAGATAGTGCCGTGAGAGCTGGAGCATTGTCGTGATGCAAGAGCCATGAATTGTTGGCGAAAAGTTCAGGTTGTCTAACTTTTTCAAGCAGCCTTTTCAGCACTTCCAAATAGTCAACTTGATTAACTGTCTAGTTGGTGCAAATTCATAATGAATTATCCCTCCGATATCATAAAAGATTAACAACATCGTTGCAACAAGTTGGTGAACTTAATTGTCAGACCTCGTATGTTTATGTGTGTGTGTGTGTATGTAATTCCTGAAAGATGATTTCTTGGTCAAAGAAGAGTGCATTTGTAATTGGCTATTATTGTCAGATTATTTTCTATAGAGATTGGACAGTTTATACTCCTATCACCAGTGTATGGAGAGTGTCTGTCTTCTTAGAGGCTCACCAACATTGTGTGTGATTAGACATTTTTATCTTTTCAGTCTGATAGTTAAAGTGGAATCTCGGGGTAGTTTTAGTTTGTATTTCTCTTATTATGGTATTTAGTTAGATTGAAAATTGTTCATGTATTTCAGAGCAATTTATATTCTTTTTGTTCTCTATGTTTATATCCTTTGTCCATTTATTCTCTTAAATTGCTGTTATTTTCATTTGTAGGAGCTTTTATTTGTTGTCCCTTCTTTGTGATATGACATGTAAACCTTTTTTTCTAGTTTTATTTTCTATGCATGATTTTTAAAAACATACATGTGATCTTGCTATAAGCATTTGCGTATCTTAAAGTAAATCTTACATAAGCATTTTACCAGTTTTTGTATGAATAGATGATCTGTTCCGATTACATGTAACCCAAACTATTTTATATGAAAGCTTTGTGTTTGGATTTAGAGAGTTTATTGTGCATAAGGCTTCAAGTGTGGGTTGTCCTTTTTTAAAGAAATATTTATTAAATTTATTGGGGTAACTTGTTAATATGATTAGATAAGTTTCAAGTGTGTAATTCTATAATATATCACCTGTATATTGCGCTGTGTGCTCACCGCCCAAAGTCAAGTCTCTTTCTATCTCCATATATTTGACCCCTTTAACCTCTTTTACCTCCCCTTACCCCCACCCCTTCTGGTAATCACTATACTGTTGTCTGTGTCAATGAGTTTTTGTGTTTGTTGCTTTTGTTTTATGTCCTACATATGAGTGAAGTATTGTTCATGTTTTTTTCCATCTGACTTATTTTGTTTAGCATGATATTCTCAAGATCCATTCATGTTGTCACAAATGGCACTATTTCATCTTTTCTTATGGCCGAGTAATATTCCATTGTATATATGTACCACACCTTCTTTATCTAATCATCCCTCGAATGGGGGCTGTCCTATTTTTGATTTAAAGCAATTCCAGTGAACATGTTCAGTCTCTAGATGACTTCTACATTCAGTGAACTCATCCATGTTAAATATTTAGAAATGGTGGTGATTTCTTTGGAGGTAATGCTAGGACCTGGATTAGTAATGTTAAGTGCAGTGTGGGGACCCTGTTTTCCAGAATGTTCATCTTTATTGTGCTGAGCCATCTTAAAGTAGGATTTATTACATTTATTATAAGTAAAAATGTGGACTCTGAAATGTTTGGATGGATTGTTCTCAGTAACATAGCTTTGAACATTGGTAACATAGCCAAGAATTGCTTGAGAAATGGAGACTGGTTGTATTTGGTTGTCCTGTTCTGTCCTGTCCTGTCCTGCTTTTTTTTTTTTTTTTTTTTAAAGATTTTTATTAAAATATAGCTGAGATACAATATTATATTATTTTCAGGTATATACCATAATTATTCAACATTTATATACCTAAAGAAGTGAGCACTGTAAGTTCAGCAACCATCTGACACTGTACAAATGCTATTAGGTTGGTGCAAAAGTAATTGTGGTTTCTGCAATTTTTAACCTTTTAAACTGCGGTTACTTTTGCACCAACCTAATATCACAATATTACTGACTATATTCCCCATGCTGTGTATTACATCCCCATTTACTTGCTTTGTGCCTGGAAATTTGATCCTCTTATTCTGCTTGTCCTGTTCAGTTCTTACTACTAGGAAGAAAAGTAAACTGATGGCAGCAATAGAAGTGATGTGATGTCCTCTCATCTCTTTTAATTGCTTTTCTTCCTTTGTTGTTAAAAGATCTTGTTAAGAAGTTTCTCATATATGATAATATATTTGTTTATGGATATATGAAGCTGTGATAAGAATTATTTTGCAGAGATGGACTCTAATAGAAGTTTTAATTATGTGAAGCAACTTGAGGTAGCCATTTTTAGTTTCCTACTTTAAAAATAGTTTCTCCTTGCTTTTGTTGAAATTAGTTGTATCTTTAAAAAAAAAAGAAAGAAATTATTAATAGTTGTATCTTTTTGTGTATGTGGCATGCCAGCTTTTAAGGAGTTGTTAGCTGTATGAAGTTGTTAATCTCTTTAAAAATTAATTATTGCCCAATAAATTAAAAAAAAAGGAAAAGAAAAAAATTATTTATTTATAAATATGTAATAATAAAATCCATTTTTGATATTTATTAGCTTATAAGTCTTAAGTTTTCTATGATCTTATTTGTGTTCCATATAGATTCATCCATACATTTTACAGAGACATTTAATACAAAGCCACAAGATTTGCACAAATGCATTGCCAGGTGCCATGTAGCACGTAACAGATTTTTACGTATTTTACAAAGAGAAGATTTTGTCTCCCGAAAATACCGGGAAAATGCACAGTAAGTAATATTTTGATAGTTAGAAAATGAAAATTCCTTTCTTTTTGAAAAATGTCATCAATAGGCCTTCAATGGCAATAATTCATGCCTACTTCAAAATTCCTTTGCTGTTGTCTTTCCATTTTAAAGCCAGGTAACTTCTGAATAAAATATTTTAAACTTTAGGTATATTGTAAATTAAAATTTAGAAAAAAGGAAAAGATCAGTTCAAAAATTTAATTTTTTAGGAGTTTTTTCTTTTTATAACATGGAAATATATTTTAAGGTTGTATAGTGTTCATTCTGTTTTGTATCCTTTTTTCCTCTTAATATTTCATTCTGTAAATTTTTCCATGTTGCCATTGATAGTCTATTGAATATCTATTAAGCAGATATTCCTTGAAGTAGGTATTCCATAGTTTCTTTAACCATTTCATACTGTTTTATATTTAGGTTCATCTATTCAGCCAATTTTTTTTTTTTTTTTTTTTTTTTGAGTTACTTCTATGTGCTAGACACTGTTTAGGCACTGGTCCTATGCATTAAACAAGACAGACAAGGTTCTTACTCTCAAGTAAATTGTGTATAATTTTTTACAATTACTAACAACTACAGTAAGATAACCCTTAAAGTGCTGTGTTATCTATTACCAAAGCCACAGAATCCTTTGAAATTGCCTTAAAACTGCACTGTTGCTTAACTGTCATAGATACCATTTAAATTTACCCGCTATATATGTGAGACAAGGATAAGAGAGCAGAGTAGTCTTACTAACCTCCAACATTTTTATTCAATGTCAGAGAGTATATGAGCCAAGAAGTCCTGTCCATCTTGATAGCAGCCTTTGTGTGAGATCACTCCTCTAACTCCAAAAGGGAGTGCAGAGTTCTTCAGCTGGCTGCTGGCTGTATTTGGAAGAGCAGTGCTCAGAGGCCTTCAGCAAAGATAGGAAAGGGGGAAATATTAAAATGGCTCTACCATTTAATTGTAATGGAATTACAGAAGGTCCCTGACTTAACGATGGTTAGACTTCAGATTTTTCAACTTTATGATTGTGTGAAAGCCATATACGTTCACTAGAATCTGTACTTCAAATTTTGAATTTCGATCGTTTTCTGGGCTAGCAACGTGTGCTGTGATACTCTCTCGTGATGCTGGGCAGCGGGAGTGAGCTGCAGCTCCCAGTCAGGCGCACGGTCATGAGGGTAAACAGCCGATAACTCTGCAGTGTACTGTGTTGCCAGCATTAGGGATATTGTGTTTGTGCATCCATCATATTTACAAAATGGCCATCTGTGTCCCCTGCTTTGGTGAGAAGAAGAGGGGAAGACAATTACTTTTAAGATGAAACTCAAGGTAATTGCCCAAGTTAGGCTAACGTAAGTGTTCTGAGCATGTTTAAGGTGGGCTAGGCTAACCTGTGATGTTTGGTAGGTTAGGTGTATTAAATGTATTTTGAACTTAACGGTATTTTCAACGTAGAGTAGGTTTATCAGGATGTAACCTCTTGTAAGTCGAGGAGCTTCTGTATAGTTGTCATTTTGTGTATTTTGTTGCAGATTGTCAGTTAAACAAGTACGAATTTTGAGATCAGAATATATAGGACATCAAAACCAAATAAAAAAGTAAGTAACTTCTAGAGCCAAAGGTTGCCTTACATATCAGTTTAGCTTCTGCATTTTACAGGTAAGGAAACTGAGAGTCCCAGCAACATTATAAATAATATATCAATAGTTAGATAAATATAGAATACAATTCTGATTCCTAGTCCAGATCTTCTAATACATTATTGCTTTGAGCTAGAATTTTATTTTTGTTTTTAATTGGAGTAGTTGTTAGGGGGTGGGTTTGCAGATCAGTTAACTCTTTGGATGGTAAATGACCGTGAGATTTTTTAAAAAAATGATTAATGAGATTATTTAATTTTTAACTAGAATGGACCCTTATGATGACCAAAGTAATATACAAGAGAAAATTGAAAAGGTGAGATAACTTTTGAAGGGGGAAATGTCATCTTACTTTTGTAATATGCAATGTTTGCTCTTTGCTTACTTAATTGGACAGTCATTTTTTTTTGTAGCACTTTTTATTTTTTTAACTCTTTATAAATGATAAAGGTATCAACAGGGTACCTCTGAAATGTTTGAATATGTTGGAAAAACTAGCTTATAATACGTGACTAAATATATACAAAAGCAGTTTTAAATATGGTTAATTTAAAGTCTTTCATGCCAGCAAGTAAAGTTCAGCTTGATTGTAACTTAATAGTATTTATTTATGTAAATAAAATACATTAACTGAAGGGAGATGGTAAGTATGGAAGAAAAATGAGAAGTTACTTGAGGCTGGCTTGGTAGTAGAGAGGAATATGGCTGACATAAATGATCTGAGGCTTTCAGAGGTTGGCTTTCATGTGGGATAGGAGTGTTTTCTTAGGCCTTCTTTGTGGTTAGGTGACATCTCAGGCTCTTTGTTCTGATTCTGTGATCACCAAGCTGCTTTGGGTATTAATATGGCTTCCCAGGCACTTTGCCACTGGAAAAGGTGAGTGCTGTCCTCAGGAAATAATTGTTCATTCATTCAGTGAATTTATTGATCACCTGCCATGTACCAGGCATTTTTCTATGTATTAGAGCCACAGCAATGAAGAAAAATGGCAAAGCCACTTTTTTTCACAGAGCTTCCAGATTAGTGAATATGAATATTCCGATTAATGAATGCAGTATCTTTGATTATAAATTTAATCGGTTAGTATGAAACCTGTTAAAGTTTTCACAGCAATCTCTCCTGAGTTTAGTTAATGTTGTTCAGTTTCAACTTTGAGCTATTGGCAAGGTAAAATTTGTAGACTTTAAAATTCTGAGAATGAGATCCTGGATCTTCATAAGTTCACCAAAAAGTGCTATCCTGTGAGACCTCTAGACTATCTGCCAATGAATCTGCCTTTGGGGACAACTTTACACCATGGGAAGACAGACACCAACGTGGGTATTATTATCATATTTCCCCACCTCCCTCCCTCTTTTGTAAATTCTGTTGAGGCATAACATTCAAAAAAGCGCAAAAATCATAAATCTATACCTAGACAAAATTTCACAAAGTGACATCTATGTAACCAGCGTCCAGTTTAGGGAACAACGTTACCAGCATCTCGGAAGCCTCGATCCCCTTTCATTCACAACCATTTCCCCCAGATAAACACTGTCCTCACTTACTACACTAAAGATTAGTTTTGCCTGCTCTTGAACTATTTATATAAACCGGAATATCTAGAATATATTCTTTTGTGTTTGACTCCTTTCACTCATGCTGTTTTATCCATGCTATTGTGTTGTATAGGTGTGTTTCTTCTCATTGCTGTATGGCGTTCTTTTCTATGAATATAGTACAATATACTTTTTACTCTAGGCAGACCTTTGGGTTAACAGTTTTTGGTGCTTTTAAAGAAGCATGGTTTTTCACATTTTTAACTTTTTAAAACTTGAATGACTTAAAATTCGTGTGTAGTGTTATTATTTCTCCCTGAAAAATCTTTATTAGATTGCTGGTGTGTCCGAATACCGGAAATACTAATTGCATCTTGCTATAGTATAAGGGTTCTTAGATTTGTTTCAAAAATCATAGTGGGCTAGATTCTCCTGAAAAATTCTTTAGTTACAAAGGCCCCTTAGAAGTACTATCAGTGCTTTTAGACTATTAAAATGCAGTTAGTTAATTTCTCTCCAGAAACCAGGAATACTTCATTTATTCTTGGGAGTGAGCATATATGTTTTACATTTCTTTATGTACAGATTATGTATAGACTTTAATATTTTGTTTGTGTTTTCAAAGGTTCGGTCTTTGTGGGCTTCAGTGAATGAAACACTCACGTTTTTGGAAAATGAGAGAGAAGTTGTTAGTTCAGTCCTTAGTCTTGTTAACGAATATACTTTAGATGGAACTAATATTACTATCAATGTTCCAGGGCTCTTACTCGACAAAATTGAGAAACAAATGTGTCAGGTAAGCATTTGATATTAAGGAAGCTTTTGAGAAAACTTTCACATAATTTTATATTGTTTTTCTTACAGTGTTTTTCTACTGTTTCCATAATTTATTTTTGTGGGTATATCTAGTAAAACTTTCATAAAGAGGGGTACTGTTAAGGGTGCATATATTTATATCCATCAACTTTTATTAATTGTACCTCGTATGGTATTACAGACTGTGTTTCCCTGAAAATAAGACCTAACCCGAAAATAAGCCCTAGCATGATTTTTCAGGATGACATCCCCTGAACATAAACCTTAATGCGTCTTTTGGAGCAAACCTTAATATAAGACCCGGTCTTATTTTCGGGGAAACATGGTATATAGTTTAAAGAGTAGGAAGTTACTTAGAAAGATGATATGGTACATAGTTCTTTATAAATTCTCAAGTAGAGCAATAATGACCTGATTGCTAAACATCTTTGTAAAAAGACTATCCTTTCTGGCGTCTCTTTCATCTTGATGCTATTATGTATTTTAAAGTCTTCCTTTAGTTTTTGTAACCTCAGTGTGTCTGTCTGCTCTTCTGTGGTTTTTCAGACTGCTGTTCTCAGTTTTTCCACTGGTTCCTTTTTCTTTGTCTGATTTTTAAATGAAAGTATTCCCATCTGTCCTTTAATGCCCCCCTTTGCTTTCCCACATCACAAATTCATTTGTATTTTCTTACCCAATTCCATGGCTTCATCTGCCTCCTATACAGTAATGTTCTCAAATTGGTATTTCTGTTCTCTCTTCTTCTACATAAACTATATCAAATTATTTTCATTTGCTTGTGGGACATTTCCATCTGAATAGCCCATCCTTTTTTTCTTAGTAAACTTACCATTTATTAAGCAGCTACTACAGTATTTCCCCAAAAATAAGACCTAGCCGGACAATCATCTCTAATGCGTCTTTTGGAGCAAAAGTTAATACAAGACCCAGTCTTATTTTACTATAAGACTGGGTATAATATAATATAGTACAATATAATACCGGGTCTTATATAATGTAATGTAATATAATATAATATATAATATAATACTGGGTCTTATATAATTAATATAATATGATAATATAATATAATATAATAAATAATAAATATAAGACATAATATAATTAATATAATATAATACCGGGTCTTATATTAATTTTTGCTCCAAAAGACGCATTACAGCTGATTGTCCGGCTAGTTTTATTTTTAGGGAAACACGGTAGTGTATGCCAGATATTGATTATAGTATAGGAGATACAAAGATAAAATATTATGACCCTGAAGAGCTTTCATTTCAATAGGTAACATGACAGGCACTTCAGATTCAGAGTACATAAAAGTTGGGATCTTCAAACTCAGATTCCTGTAGAGACTAGGGAGTAATGTATATAAGTGAAGTGTAATTGTGTGTAACAATAGTGTAACAGCTAATTGTGTGTAACAATAGGGATAAAGTAGAAAGCGATGGAGTCTTTGGAGAAATAGTCATTTTTATGTGAAATTTATGATTGTAAAAATATTGGCAACTAATTCAAATGATTTTAAAACACTGGAACTGTACAGGCCATATAAACATGTCTACGTTTAGATTCAGCCTTTAGGGACAACAATTTGCAATTTTTTGTTAAAACATGAATTCATAATCTTTCTCCAAGCCTGCTCTTTCTCCTCATCTTTATTTTGTTTTCTATTTATTTACATTTCTTTTACTCTAGTTTTCAACTTTCTGCATACTATAAAAATGTAGCGTGGCATGTTAATTCTTTCACAATAGTTTTCTTTGGACCAAAATTATTTACATAGTTTTGGGGTAGACATTTGACTTTTTTCACTCTTCTTTAAGGTAACCTTTCAATAATAGTAAAAAACACAGATATATTTATGCAACAGTTTATTATATGAAGAACCTGTAGTTGACTTTTTTCTTTTCCTGAATCCTTAGTTGCACATAGGAAATGTTTATGAGGCTGGAAAATTGAACTTCTTAACAGTGATTCAGTTATTAAATGAAGTCTTGAAAGTAATGAAATATGAACATTGTCAGGCTGACCAAGCAAAACTGACAATAGACCTTCGCTTCCTTGAAAAAGAGACCAAATTTCAGAGAGAAAGATTATCGGATCTGAAGCATATGAGGTACCTTAGGAAGATTCTGTTATTTTATTGGGGGAGGAGTAGGACAGTTTTGATAATTTCTCAACACAACTCTTGTGTAGTTAACAGCTCTTCAGCTTTGGCAAACAAGTGTGAAAATTTTAGTAGTACTCAAAAACCTTATGTCATCAAGTCCTAGAAAGATACATAAAGTAGAAAGGAAAATTAAGGTAATTTTCTTTTTGAAATGTATTATTTGCCCTTAGTGTAATTCTTTATGAAATAATTTTAACTTTTCTGTAGCTTTTCTTTTGTGGGGTCTACTACTAAAACTAGGCTCAGAAAAGTTGTTTATTTGAGCAGAATGACGAAGAGGTATAGGTTGCCTTTAGGAATGCACAGCGAGTGGGAGGAGAATTTCTGCTTGAGTTTAAAACCAGGAAAAAAATGTTTAAAAGATAAATGGAGTAATAGATGTGTGATTACTTTCTCTGGTCTTAAAAGATAAAAAAGGTATTTTAAGTGTTGAGTGTTCATTGTGAGAGTTTATTCTATTTATATGTACTGTATTGGTTGAACCTTCAGTTATATTTCTTTTTCTACAAACTATTCTTAAATTTTATTCAATATTTTAAAAATATATTCAGGTTTTGAATAATGTTATCTTTTATGCTATTATAGGCGTAAATTAAAAGAAGATCTTACAACTATAAGACATTCTATTATTGAAAAACAAGAAGAATGGCATAAAAAGTGGCAAGAATTTCTTGGTCTGTCTCCTTTCAGTCTAATTAAAGATTGGACTCCAGTAAGTCATGTTGACTTGCCTTTTGGAGAGTAGTTTAATGTATGCGATCTCTTGATTTATCATGTTACAGATGACTTAGAAATCCTAGGTCATGTGTGTATGTATTTGTCATCCTTTCATCTGAGCCTAAATTTCAAATGATTCGTTTCTGTAATTCTTCCATACATATTAGAATATTCATCAAGCTACTGTTGTGATTTATAGTTATTATTAGATATAGAGGATTGTATTAAAAAGAAAATGAGTTATTCCTGTTGATGTTCGATACTATTACACTTGAGGCACAATTGGAGGCCAAAGTAGTTCCCATGTTCCTAATATGATACTTCGTGTTTTAAAAAGAATTATAGGATGATTTATATGCATAGTGATTCTTTGTTAGGGGGGAACATCACCCATACAGAGATTAACTTAGTATTGTAATTGTGGTAGTGAGTAAAATGTGTATATTTCAAAATTATGAATTCTGTTTTAAGGCTGTGGATCTTTTGCCACCTATGTCGCCCCTTTCATTTGATCCTGCCTCAGAAGAAGCATATGCAAGAAGTATTCTTTTGCAGTATCCTGCTTCACTTCCAGGTTGGTTATGTTTTTCTCTTTTAAACTTCCTTCTCATCAATATTTCTCACTATGATAACTGTTTCTTTATATTCTTTCTTGTTTTTCTTCCCCCCAGTTATTTTTTTAATGTGGTGAAATGCACATTGTTTCATTCATTGCAAAGGATACAACTCATTGGCATTTAGTAAATTCACAAAGTGGAGCAACCATCACCACTGTCTATAGAGTTCCAGAGTATTTTCATTACCTCAAAAGAAAACCCTGTACCCATTCCGTACCCATTAAAAGTCACTCCCCATTTCCACCTCCCCCAGTCTCTGATAGCCAGTAATGTACTTCATGTCACTATGGATTTGATTATTCTGGATGTTTCGTATACATGGAGTCAAATGCTATGATGAGGCTTTTTTTGTCTGGCTTCTTTCACTTGTACAGTTTTTCACTTTTGAATATTTTCAAAGTTCAAGTTGTAACATGTATCAGTACTTCAGTACTTTTTATGAATATGTTCTAGTGTATGGTTAAACCATATTTTGTTTATCTGTTCATCCTTCGATGGACATTTGGGTTGTTACCACTATTATGAGTAATAGTGCTATAAACATTTGTTACAAGGTTTAGTGTAGAAGCCCACAATTTTTTTAACATGAAAGAATAGTAGTTTTTACCTGAATACTCACTACCTGTTTCAACAATTAACACTGCCATATTTCTTTTGTTTATATTTGTATTTTTGCTAAAACAAGTAAATTCTAGGCATTATAATATTTCACTCTAAATGTTTCAGCATGCATTCCCATAAAAATGACATTTTCCTATATAATTACCATAGTATCATACCATAATATCACATCTAAAAAAATGAACAATAATTCTGTCTTATTAAGTAAGCTTCCTCAACTATCATTCCAGTATCACACCTAAGAATTAATTTCTCTACAATATCTAATATTCATTTCATATTCAGTTTGCCCCATTGTCCCGTACTGTGTACAAGAAATTGTTATTAGGTTCTGTAAATGTAAGATGTCATGGCAGGACTTAGGAAGAAAAGAGTGAACACAACCAGGAGAAGTGATTAATTTGGGAGTCAGATGTATGTGGGAAGCACACGGGTTGGGAAAGATTATAGACCAGAGAGCAAGGCTCAGAACAGGTGCTAGCAGAAGAGTAGAGCATTTTGACTATATGATTTGATGAATGAAAAAGACCTTCAGTAGAGCATTACTTACTATGTAGAATTACTTTGATAGCTCTTGGCATATATGGTAGGCATTGTGTTTTCACTTCAGTTTGGAAAGGGCCTTTGCACTCTTGTCAGATTTAGTTTAGGCCCTGTGAAACCATGAAATTGTCCTCATGTCCATTCAGAGATCTCTGTCTGTCTTGAAAATGGGGCAAATTTGTGTCTGCTTAAGAAGTCCAGTTGGAAGTCTACTTTTTATAGGTGTTTGATAAGTTCTCTGGAGGTGACCTTTCTTCTGACACTGCATAATTTGTACTCTTGGGATTCGTTTCATTTCCCAAGGGTAGGGACTTGGTCTGAGCTGGGAGCAGCAACATTATTTTATATTTTTTTGTTGTAAAACTTTTTCCCTTCCTACACCTTACATGTTATGTCTTACTTAAAGTAATTTTCTCTTAAATTGTTTTTTTAAAAGTTAAATTTCAGAATATAAAAAGTACAGGGAATAATATAAATACCTGCTTACTGAACATTTTTTTGACAAATCTTTGCAACATTTGCGTTGGAAATTTTTTTTTTAAAGTACAAATGTAGTTAACTGTTGGATATCTGCCTTTTCTTGACCCCATTCTTCCTGCATTTGCTGAGGTAACCACTATCCTGATAGAATCTTCTGCCTATTCTGATGTGTGTTTATAAAAATTTTACTTTGTATGTATGGATCTAACAATACATAGTATTGTTCTGCTATTCTAAAGTTGGTGAATAAAATGTCTTTTATCCCCCAAAATGTCCTTTGTAAATGTTTATTTTTGAATCAGGATACAAGGAGGGTTCATTCATACCATTGGGTTGTTTTATCCTTTTTATTAACTTTTAATCTAGAATAATGCCCCTACCCCCTCTTTTTTAATGATATTGATAGAAATTGTTTTTAACAATCATTGTGTGTTTAGATTTACCAGTGCATTTACTGATTTTTTTATTTTTTGTCAATATTACTTTTCTTCTTCCTTTTGAGAAGTAAGTATGTTTTGAAGTATATCCTTCACTTCTTTTAGCGATGGAGCCTGAAGAGTAGTCTTTAGTCTTTTAGGGAAAATGTCTTTATTTTCACTTAATCCTAAATGGTAATTTGAGTGGATATAGGATTCTAGATGACACTTATTTTTCCTTAGGACTTTGATATAATCTCATTGCTTTCTACCTTCTAGTGTTTCTGAAACATTTGCTATTGGTCCATCTAATTGTCATTCATTTGTAGGTATGATTGATTGCTTTTAAAATGTTGATTTATTTTTGTGTTATGTAGGTTCGTTGAGGTTTGTCTTAATGTAGACTTGTTTTTATTTAGCCTTTTTGGGATTTGTGTGTACTTATTAAATGTGAAGTCTCATATCTTTCTTCGGTTCTGGAAACTTAGTCACTAATATCTCTTTTTTTAGGTTGGTGCAAAAGTAATTGCGGTTTTTGCAATTTTTTTTAACCTTCTAAACCGCAATTACTTTTGCACCAACCTAATAGTATTGCCCCTCTCTCATTCTTTTGACTCTTTCATTCTGTAACTCCTATTGATGGGACTTCTAATTCTCTCTTTCATCTCATAACTTCTCATTCATATTTATAATCTCTGTAACTGGGCTGCATTCTGGATATTTTCCTTGGATTTCTCTTATGGTTCTCTAATTATTTCTTTAGTTATATTTAATTTCCTTTTTGATCTGTCTATTTAGTATTTAGTTTTCATGAATGTACTTTTCATTTGCTTGTTTTTCAGAACTGCTTGTTCTTCACAGTGTCATCTCTTTCATTATGGCTCCTGTTGTTTCTTTTTTGCCGATTATTTAAAATGTACTGATTTTTATCTTTGTCATTTTTTCTAATATACTCTATGTTTCAGCTACTTCTGCTCCTGTACACTCTGCCTGCTAATTTTCATGGTGGTTTGGTTCCCATTAAAATATTTGACTATGATCTCACCATCTGTGGGTCTCTCCACCCCTGGAGGACTTACGTGGCTCTGAATTGTACAAAGGTTTCTACACAGTGGCCGAGGGTCCCAGGTGTTTCCCTTGAGCTAGGCCAATTATTGTCGTTGGTTTGAGATTCCTACAACAAATAGCCAGTATAAATTTGGATTTCATACCTCTTTTTTAAGAATCTAATTTTATTATTAGTTTCAGGTGTACAAAACAACATAATGATTAGACATTTACGCCCCTCACAAAGTGATAACCCCACCAAGTGTACTACCCAACTGACATACATAGCTATTATAATACCATTGACTATATTCCTTATGCTATACTTTACATCTGTGAATACATACACACGTGCACACACACACACACACACACACACACACACGCACACGGTGCCAAAAAAATGTATACACATTTTAAAAAAGGAAAAAACCATTAAAATTGTAATATTCAATATATGCTGATAACAAAAGATGAATACAAGTTATGTGAATACCTTTTTTGGCACCCCTGGTATATAATATATTTTATATTTATATATATGTATATGTACATATACACAAACGAACATTTAATTATAGTTGACATTCAATATTATTTTATATTAGTTTCAGGTGTATAGCACAGTGGTTAGGCATTTATATGAAGGCTATGAAGTTCATACCTCCTTTTGAGTAGGCTAGGTTTTAAATTAACTCCTTCCCTCCCTCCTTTCCTTCTTTCCTTTCTTTCCTTCCTTCTAGACAGCAAACTTCTCTGCTACTTCCCTGGTCCAGCTGGCAGAATTTTTATAATCCTCTTTTCAGGGGCTGAGTGCCTTTACAGTTATCCTGCCCTATGGCAGTCTCTCAGATCCAGCCTGGGTGACTTGAGATGATGTTTCTTGTTACCATGTAGGCATTAAGTCTCCAGTGTTCAGCCGCTGGAGCCTGCCTCAGTGAGCCTTCGTTTCTCAGTGTGAACTTATCATGCTGAGCATGCTTTCCATCTTTGTTTCTGGCATTTGATGATTCTTTTTTTTCTTCTGGGCATTCCTTTTTTTTTGTTGTTGTTACATTTTATTTTGCAGTTGTAGTCTGTTTATGGTAGGAGTCAGTGCCTGCTTCATCTTGGTTTGCTTTGTAGTGGTGAGCTCAGTTTTGTTTTAACCTCTTAAATGCCCTATTACATCTGTCTCCTGCTTTGCTATCCTCACATCTTAAGTGCTGTACTTTAGTTTTTGTCATTTCTTGCCTATAATTGTGTTCTAACCAGCGACTCTGCCTCTAGTGTTCTATCTATTCCATATTATAAATGGCTCTCAGTGGTCTTTCTGTAATGTAAATATGGTCTTTTTCATCTCCAGGTATAATATACATCAAAGGCTTCCTATCACGTATCACCTTTAGAAGGAAAAAAAAGAGGAAAAAGCTCTAGATGCTTTTTCATTTAGCAACTTTTACTTTACAAACTTTCTTACATACCAGAACAAATGTGCATCAACTCTGCCTGCCACCATCAGACAGTGTTTATAGTTACACATAATCATTTTAGTTTATGGTCGTCTACTAAGTTTGTGGTCTAGTTGTATTTGTGCTCATTTTTGGAACGTTTTATAAATCTCAGTAATTCCATCATAGTTAGTAGCTGCAAAAGCACAGGGTATTGAAAATACTTATAAGGTGCCATACTATTATGATGGTTTGAAAGGAAAATTTATATATACATTGCTTTATGTATACATTGCATTCTTATATAGTAACACTTTGGACACATGTTTAGTCTTTCAGAAGCTAAGATGTTGAAAGATGAGGAGCCCCTGCTATATATATCAAATCCTCTGTAATGTAGCCATGTTTTCCTCATTGGTTTCATTTCCTACCATGCTTTCCCTAGATATATCCTCTGCTCCTGCATAGCAAACTTGTACCTTATCTCTCAGTACTTTCTTTTTTATTTTTTTTAAAAGATAGTACTTACGTTTTTTAAATTTTTTTTTATTGAGTAATATTGAGGAACAGTGTGCTTCTCCAGGGCCCATCAGCTCCAAGTCGTTGTCCTTCAATCTACTTGTGGAGGGTGCAGCTCAGCTCCAAGTCCAGTCACCATTTTCAATCTAGTTGCAGGGGGTGCAGCCCACCATCCCTTGTGAGAATTGAACCGGCAACCTTGTTAAGAGCTCTCACTGTGACCAGTTGAGCCATCTGGCTGCCTCTCTGGAAGCTCAGCGGCAGCTCGTTGCCTTCAGTCTGGTTGTGGAGGGCACAGTTCACTGGACCATGTGGGAATCAAACCAGCAACTGTGTTGTTCAGCGCTCAGCTCTAACCAACTGAGCCATCCGGCTGCCCTCTCAGTACTTTTTTGTCTCCTTCAAGTTCCCTAATCTGGGCCAGATGCCTTCCTGCATTCTTGCATTCTGTGCATACTTCTATCCTAATACAGTACACATAATTCTCTACTCATCAGTAGTCTTTTCTACACCTACTCCTTGAAGGCAGGTCTCCATCTTTTGTTTTTTTTCTCCCGTTATTGGTACATTCGAGACAATTCTTCAATATGTTGAAGAATCAGTACATAGGTTGACTAATGTCGTAGATGCTGGGCTGAAATATGCTAAGAATTATAACTTCTTGGCTTTGTTGGCTTATATGGTAAGTGCATGATCTGTATACTTAAACATGAAGCGTGGCTATATGATGCGGAGAAATATGGGCTGTCCCTTTTGGAAACTTAGTATGAGCTATCAATCTTTTTAGAAAAGCCTACAAATTTATGGGGATGGAAGGAGAACTGACTCTGGGTGGTGAACACACAATGGGATTTATAGACGATGTAATACAGAATTGTACACCTGAAATCTATGTAATTTTACTAACAATTGTCACCCCAATAAATTAAAAAAAAAAAAAAAAAAGAAAAGCCTGCTAATATTCTCTATCACTGTCCAGCCTGTCACTTTATACTTGACAATTGAATCATTGTCTTTTCCTATTAGCATTCATATTCTGATTTTTCTGTTCTCTTTAGAAGTTGTAAAATTTGAAGAGATCCCCAAATATTAGAATGTAAAAACATTGTTAAAGAGTAATTAATTTTCCTATTCTTTTAGATACATCTAAGCAACATAACCAGGAAAACTATTGCAGAGGAGCCAGTGATATACTGGGAACTGCATATGATCCAGCCAACAGGTAAAACAAATTTGATTTTCTTATTGATTTTTTTCCCCCCGTATTAATTTTAGTTCCATCTTCAGCCTGTTTCCAAGCTTCTCTACTATGGGATAGTCTATAGTTTTCTTCTTTTAACCAGACAGTATTTTTTCCCTGTGACTCTACACTTTCTGGAAAGATTCAACATTTCTGATACATGGGCATATTTTTCTTTTCTATATCCAAATGATGGGATTCGTGGGGATCATTTCATTTTTGAAGAAGAAAACATACATGGAAATTATCTAATGCAAGTTTGGGAATTTTTCGTGCTTTTGTGTTTGAATTTTTTTGAAACCACTTAATAGCTAATGACTAAATCCAAGCGATTAGGGACCTTTGAGATCATCTACTCTGGTAGTCTTCAGTCTATATTCTGTGGCGCCCTCTGGTTCTGTGAATGAATCTAATTTAGCCTGTGGGCAGTCCAACCTTTCCCACTTCAACCTGAGCAGCTTGCTTTTTTTTTTTTTTTTTTTTTTTTTTAAAAGATTTATTGGGGAAGGGGAACAGGACTTTATTGGGGAACAGTGTGTACTTCCAGGACTTTTTTCCAAGTCAAATTGTTGTCCTTTCAACCTTAGTTGTGGAGGGTTCTGTTCAGCTTCAAGTTGTTGTCCTTTCAGTCTTAGTTGTGGAGGGCGCAGCTCAGCTCCAGGTCCAGTTGCCGTTGCTAGTTGCAGGGGGCGCTGCCCACCATCCCTTGCGGGACTTGAGGAATCGAACTGGCAACCTTGTGGTTGAGAGCCCGCACTCTAACCAACTGAGCCATCCGGGAGGCAGCTCAGCTCAAGGTGCCGTGTTCAAGCTTAGTTGCACGGGGTGGAGCCCATCATCCCTTGTGGGACTCGAGGAGTTGAACAGTAACTTCGTGGTTTCGAGCCCACTGGCCCATGTGGGAATCGAACCGGCAGCCTTCGGAGTTAGGAGCACGGAGCTCTAACTGCCTGAGCCACTGTGCCAGCCCCAGCTTGCTTTTTTTATCTGTATTATATGTTGGGGTTTCTGTATACCATTTGATAAAAAGAGTTCCATGCTTTTAAAAAAAGGAGGGGTCTTCTGATGAAATCAAATGCCAAAATCTAACATATGAAAAAACTGAACCTACTTAGTTTGTCGTAACTGCCTTCAGGAGTATTATTTTCTTTATTGTCTGTTTTGTCTATTATTCTATTTTGGTCCTTAAAACTGATGTCAGATTATATAAGCAAAATGTCTAAACTAAATGTATGTAATCCATTTGGGGAATATATATATTTTTTTAATTGAAATTAAGCATTATTAAGTAGCAATCAAATACAGTCATAGTAAACAGATTCCTTTATTGTTTTGTTTTTTTCCTGATTACTCTTTGCCTTAAATAGGTATCTTTCAGTCCAACTGCCCCATGTAAATGGGGCACAGATTTGGAAACACAATACTTAGAACAATTCTAAAGGAAAATTTTAAATGGATTGAGGTCTTCTTTATTTGTATACTCTTAATAAGTTGAAACACTGTAACAAGGGTCAAACTTATATAGTAGTATAATCCCCTTATCGGCAGTTTCAGTTACCTGGAGTCAGCCAGGTTCTGAAACTATTAAATGGAAAATTCCAGAAATAAACAATTCATAAGTTTTACATTGTGTGCCATTTTGAGTAGCAGGATGAAATCTTGGGCCGTCCCACTCTGTCCTGCCCACGACGTGAATTTTCCCTTCATTCAGTGTGTCCACACTGTATATACTGCCCAATCATTAGTAGCTGTTGTGGTTATCTGATTAACTGTCATAGTATCGCAGTGCTTGCATTCAAGTGACCCTTATTTAATAATGGCCCCAAACTGCAATAGTAGTGATGCTGGAAGTTCAGATATGCCAAAGAAAAGCTGTAAAGTATTTCCTTTAATTGAAAAGGTATGTGTATGTATAATAACTTACCTGTATATAGAACAGTTTATATATGGTTTGTTAATGTCTGTGGTTTTAGGCATCCACTGGGGGTCTTGGAACTTTTCCCCTGTGGATAAAGTGGGGACACTATTCTATGTGAAATTGAGCTTTGGTGGTTTCCTCTGCAGTAATTTTCTGGTTCACAGGATGTCAGGACTACTTGTGGAAGAATTATATTTTTTATTCTTAGATCTGGACGTGATAATTGATTATCTGAGTACCTAAAGAAATGTAATGAAGCATCTGTGAAGACCTGATATTGAAGAAATAGTAAAGTTATTGTACTTGTGTATTTCCTCCTCTTATCAGAATTGTTCTTAAAGCATGCTAGTAGGGAATAGTTGGTGCTTTCCAATCATAATTATGTTTTTGGTCTGTCTTCCCATGAGAGAGCAAAGTAAAGTCTTTCACTGGACTAAAGATTGATGGAGTTAGATTAGTGTATAAATCAGATTATGTTTATGAGCTCCACTGAATGTCAAGATTGTTTCTTAAAGTAGAATTTTGTACTAAGATGTATGCGTAGAATTCTACAGGAGCCAGACACAGCCCCTAAGAATTTAATTCAAATGAATTCTCTTACTATGGGAAAAAGAAATTGTATTAAATATATTTTGATTTTCACATTTGTCGTCTTTCAGGCTCCTAGATCTTAAAGTTATCTTTTGACAATTTCCTTTATAGGTTGGGAAAGGCAGGTAGGGGAAAGCTTTTGGTGATGAGGGATAAATGCTTAATGGGATATGAAAGATTATTACTGCTTGATAGCAGAAGAGAGGTGAAGAGTTGAGTTACTGGGATATGGACATTAACGTGGTACTCCGAATTCTTTACTGTCAAAGGTATTTCATAATAAAATATTTCATTAGTAGTGTGTAATGTGGGTAAACTATACTTAAAGAAATAATACCCTTTTTTTTTGCATCTAGTTCAGCTATTATACTAAATATTTTATTTGTATTGCCGTTATCTTATGTCATTATTCAATGTAGTTAACTAGGAAATTCATTTGTGGGTATGATCAATACAACTATTCAATTAAAAAAACATGGAAAGAATGCAGTTTTTAGAGTAAGTGTGTTATTAGCCCTTTCACATGCAGTTGTCTTTCACAGGTACTAAAATGTAAGTACTCGTCTCCATAAATCTCATGGCTGGTTTTGGTCGAGTGAGCTGTTGGAAGCTTTATCATACTTAAACCAGAATTCAGTGATTGATGATGCCTTTGCTGTATTCTGTGTATATTACCTTTTTTGCAATGGTTTCTGAAAAGGAGGTTTCCATGATGTTTCTAGTGCTGGCGATAGTTCTTTTTAGACTTTTAACCTCTATAGTTTCTCCTTTACTGCATTTCAACGATAGGGCAGTCTGATCTTGCATGCCTGTCAATGAAACATCCTTAGTTTTATAAATTTAATTCCAACATTATATCTTTCTCTTTTTATAATTATGTTTATTATTTCTCTTACTAGTTTGGTGCAAAAATAATTGCGGTTTAAAAGGTTAAAAATAACTGCAAAAACTGCAGTTACTTTTGCACCAAACTAATAATTGTAGATATGTTGTAACAACAACAGCAAATAAAATGAAAAATTGTTAGCCAAAATTTCTAACAAATCAGTTTTCAGTTTATTTCTTCAAGTTCTTTTTTAGGCATTCTTTATAATCATAAATTTAGTTCTAGTCAAAGCATGGATATAGTCTAGTGTTATAAAATACAAAATTTTCTAAACATTGACATAGTATAAATGCATTTTTTTTTTTACTGTGTATGTGTATTTACTTTATATATGACTAATTATCACTTATAATGGCTTTTTAACATTTTATTTATTTTTACACTTGGATTTTCCTCAAAGTTTTTACTACTATAAAAAGCATGTCACTTTTCTTAGGGTAAATTCCTACAATCGGATCAACATCCTTTCTTTTGCTCTGTTGCAGTACTGGGGTTTCATGGGCCTCAGTTTTGGCATGGCGAGTAGGTGGAGAGTAAAGACTGAGAGCCAGGGCTACTTTCAAGTTGTCTTGGATTGCGATGTTAGCAGTGCTAATTGCATGTTGCCAATTCAGCAGTGAGAGAGAAGATTGCCATTTTTCTCTATTATGAGGCTCTGCAGGAATGAATCAAATAGAAAAATTTGGTGGAATCTGTAGAAACTCATCCTCAAGTGACATTTATTCATTGATGATCAAACTGTCAATCAGTTACAGACATGTATTGCACTACCAAGTACCAGGCACTGTGTTAGCCCCTCGAAATAGCCTTTAGAAAGACATGGTCTTTGTCTTCAAGGAGCTCACCATCTCGTGATGGCGTCTTAATGGCTTTGGTTCATAGATTGCTGGCCCTGCTTCAGAGGCCTTCTGATTCTTTTAATTTTAAGTTTTTGGAAAAATTAAGATAAAATTGCAGTAGGTAATGAATGTTTTCCCTTTGATATCTAGGTTATATCCTGTTGAGGTGAAGCTGCAGCTTGAGCAATTTCAGTGATTTTTGAAATGGTAGGAAGATAAATGATAATTCCAAGACAAGCATATTTGAAAAAGTTTTAAAAGCATATTTGCTGTTTTATATAATATCTGCAGGGCTGTTACTTTTGCACTTCTGACTATGAACAGAAAGCAAAGCACTGACCTGGTTGATGGTGAAAATGGTCTTTGGTAATCCTGTCTTTCATGTTACCTAGAATAGCAAAGCTTTTGGCCAGGAGCAGACCCAATCCGTGATTGAATTTGAAAGCTCTTTCACGATGAAGATAAATGGCTAAAGTTATCCTTGCTTTGAAGGCTTTAGAAATTCAATAACTTATTTTGTAATTATAATGAAAGGACCCATAAGGTTTTAATGCTTATTTAAAGGGGCTAGAGAAGCTCAGTGACTTTATTGTAAGTGTAATGTATTTGCTATAGAGCAAAATACAGCATAAGAGATACTGATTTTGGACATGAAATATCAAAAGGATCTTAAAAGAAAGTCTCTGCTACAATGAACTGTGATCTGAAGCCTGAGGACATTGTAATAATGTGATTCTAATTAATTGAATTTGTTCTTACCCTGTACTCAAGTTTTGAGTGTTCATCAAGTCATTTAATACCTTGTAAAAAATGCTTTCCACTTAAAGTATATAGCAGGTAAGACAAATATTCATAATTTGGGAGGCTGATACACAAATTGGGCTGAAGTACTGCTCTAATTGTCACCATACCTCCCTAGAATAACCTGCCTTTTGATGACCGGGACGAATTGAGAGAAATCGTAACGGACAGATACGGGGCAGACAATTTCTTCAGAATATTCAGATACATCAAGTGAATAGGATTCTTTCCTACTTGTAACTTGGGTTTGTTACCTTTTTTCCTTTTAGCCCTGCTTCTCTCTCATTGCAGCCAGTGTCGTCATCAGATGGAGACAGTGTTACACTATTTGAAAAGGTATGTTTTAAAACAATTTTCAATTCTGACGATACTAACATGATAAAATATTATTTTTATTGATTTCCCAATTAAATTTCTATTTTCACATTTCCCATTATTTGCACATTATGTACCATTTCTAGTTACACATTCCCTGTTGCTTCTAAATGGGAATATTGGAATTATTTAATTGTGCCAGTGACTATATAATTTCACAATAATGTTAAACTTTTATAGGTTCATGATAACTCAAGAACCTCTCATGAAGATCAGGCATGATTATTAAGGTTTTAACATTATATGTCTGTCTTTTTCAGGATGCGAAGATGAGAATACCTAGAGAGACAAATGAAACAATTTCTAAGAAAACACCAGAATTTGAAGTGGAAGACTTTCCATCATTAAATATTGCAAAGAATACAAAGAGTAGTACATTTGCAGGGCCTCTGCCAGTTAAAAAAAGCGATCCATTCCAAAAAGAGCAAGATCACCTGGCAGAAGAGGTTAGGAAAAGACTAACAAGTATACTGAAATATCTATTATTTTCTCTATAGTGTTGTGATTATAAGTGAAGTACAGTTAATTATTGATTTACTGGGGGTAATTTGAGAAAGGACATCACAGATAATAAAATCATGGTTAAAGCAAAATTGGTTTTCCCCAAAAGTAGAAATAGATTTTAAATAAACTTATTTAGTTAATAACAATTATATCAATGGTTTAGAACTCATGTCCCATCCTATAAATATCCATAAATATAAAAATAATGCATATATGATATTTTTGGAATTAACCATTATATCAGTTGTTGGATAAGTACCCCCAATGATTATACTCTGTTAAAATACTCCGTGAATGTTGTCTGTTGCTTAGCTGAGTTTCCTCTTTTTTTTTGAATATTAAAACAAATATTGCAGTATTATATTATCACTGAGCGAAGGTTTTTGTCCTTCTGCTTTCTAAATATTTCGGAAGTGATTAAGTGTGTCATTGTTCATGATCTTGGTTTTCCTAACCATCCTTGTTCCTTAATGGTGTTTACTTTTTATTGGCAAATGACCATATAATACTGCTCTTGCTCAGTAGTGTTACCGAACTCAGTTTATACAAATTAAATGCTCAAAGCACTCTCTAATGTTATTTTTATTAGTTTCCCACAACTTCCCTTAGCATTGTTTGAATTTAGATAGGTAGCCAGAGAATACATCAGCTACTTTATGTTCCTGAGAGACTGAAAGAAAAATTTGGTTTAGTGCATATTGATTTAGGTATTGGATTTCCCTCCTTTAACTCGATTCTGAACAAAGTGAATGAATATTGTCGAAATAAGAGAGCTGGATGTTAGTCATTTTTCTTGTTTGTAACACAAGGAAGTTGGTTCACTTTCGTGGTCCATAAATATTTTTAAATCTCTAATGTTAATAGAAATTTAAATAATTTATAATAATGTTCTATTATTCCTCTATTTCTCTTTATTTACTCTACACTAAAGAAAAAATGGTCAGTCTTTTTTTATTTCTTGGTATGAAAGGAAAGGAACATTTTCTTGGTTAAAAGTTTATAGTAGCAGTGGAATGGAATGGGATGGACAAGGAGAGTCTTAAAATCTCATAAAGCTCTGAAAATAAAGTGAAATTAATGTTTAATCGTGTTATGACCAGGAATATTTAGTGTTTGAATTCTAAGAAGCCTTTTTATGGGGGAGATTAAGTGAGCGTCAATTTGATTATGGTTGTATGAAGTTATTTTTTAGGGATTTTGGGGGGCTAGATTTTAATTTGCATGTTTTTTCTGGTTTTATTCAGTTAACATAGAGTGCTATTTTCATTTTGTATACTTTGTTTTCTGTATTTTAGAATGTATCTACACCTGGTTCACTAATTTGTATCTGATAATGAGGTTTTTTCAGGATGCTCGTAATATAAAATAAGCCCTAATGAGTCTTTTGGAGCAAAAATTAATATAAGACCCGGTCTTATATTCAGGGAAATACGGTAGGGCTTATTTTGTATTACAAGTATCCTGAAAAATCATGCTAGGGCTTATTTTCCGGTTAGGTCTTATTTTTGGGGAAACACGGTATATTGTCAGAATTCATCCTATTTATTAATAGGAATGTTACTGTACAAATGGATTATAATTGAGAATGTTTGTTTTAAAACTAGTCATTTTAGCAGATAGAGAGTTCTCCAGCTCAAAGATGTTGTTGACGGTAGTTTAGGTCACTATGTAGTTAGAACTTCCTCTAAATCTTCCCTCGTATCACAATTCTTACCTTTTCTCTCCTTTATAATGGGGACATCTTTTAAGATAAGGGAGAAACAGTTTTGTGTTTGATTTCACATTATAGGACGGTACCTAGACGGTCTGTAGGGAAAGTCTGGGAGCTGCATTCTTGGGTTTGTTTTTGTGCCATCTGTTATGGGCACGGCTGCTGACTGTGAAGTGCTTTTTGTCGTCAGGGCTTTTGTTGCGTTCTACCAATGGGCTTAATTTTTGCTTTACTTTTTCTTTTCTGTTTTAGGTTGCAAGGACAGTTTTATCTGATTCACCACAGCCCTCTATGGGAGAAGAAGTAAAATTAGAGGAACTAATTGACTCTCTAGTTTCGAATCCATTCTTAACAAGGAGCCAAATTCCTCGAACTCCAGAAAACTTGAGTAAGTTAATAATGCTTTCTATGACTTGTTTCCTTGCTTAGGTATTACTATTAGAACCATGGTCTGACAAAGCTCACTTTAAAACTCTTTTATATCATGAAGTTTAGTGGCCATGGCTCTTTATTTGTTTGATGTAAGGGACTTTTATTAATGTATTAAATGCGGGCACTCTTACTTACATGGAAGTTCTCTTCAGCAGTATTATTTTACCCTGATACTGTACACTTTTGTTTCTGTTGTTTTACTAAGCCTTTTCTTGGAAAATATTTTAGTTGATCACTTTTAAAAAACCCTTTGCCTCCACATGTGATCTGTGATCAACATTTATAGAGTGTAGAGGCTGTATTCTTCCAGTCAGCAGCCAGCAGCACCAGCCCCAAACTGGGCTGAGATCCGTTCTACCTCTCCTAAGCTAGTCAGAATGCCCAGTGCTTTTTCCTTATAATGTATGATTTGTGTAGGCACAGTTCTAATATTGTCCTTATGCCAGCACACCCTCCTGGTGTAGTGATTAAATACAAATTCCATTTTGCTGCTAGAAATGATATATTTAAAGTTAGATTGATTCGATTCCCATTGAACTTAGCCACAGCCTGATAGTGGTCAGTAAACTCCAACCCACCTGGCCTGCCCTGTGTGTTTTTATAAATAAAGTTATATTGAACACAACCTTGCTCATTTGCCAGCATATTTATGGTGGCTTTCATGCTAACAGTGGCAGAGCTGAGTAGTTGTGACAGGCTGGATGGCTTGCAAAGCCTAAAATATTACTGTCTGGCCCTTTACAGAAAAAGTAAGCTGAACGCTGGTGTAAAAGTATTTTTTTAAAAATGGAATTTGTATATGCTGTGTGGAAGTATGTGTACGTTTGAAAACAGCTTTTGTTGTTTGTGATTAGCTGGAGATGGAGTTCTCTGATGTTGTTGGGCTTTGGTGGGTTGTGGAGCCTTGCCATCCAGGCAGCATATCTCTGGAACATATACTCAGTCAGGAGCTTTATCTTGAGCACTAGAAAGGAAATGTTTAATTGCATGCTGTGTTTGGGAATATTAGTAAATTGTGTTTTCTGCCCCTTTCATTTAATTTAGTAAGTGATATTAGGAGCTCCTGGAGAAAAGCTGTTGAAATGGAAGATAACAGAAGTACAGAAGCAATTCAGATGGATACTGAACATAGAGAAGTGTTGCCAGAATCTTTACCTGCGTTGCATAATCAAAAAGAATTTAGCATGGCCAGTTTTTTCTCAACAACCTCTGAATCTGATTGTAGCCATTCTCATTTGCCTGAAGAGAAAGTTGTTTCAGATTGCCTCAAGTGTGTGCCTCAGAAACATGTGGTGACCAGTCACACAGGTGAACCAACAACACAAAATCGGTTAGATTTGTTAAATAAGAAAATAATCTGCAAGCAAGATTTGGAGTGTACAGCTTTACATAACAAGCTTTTAGAAACTAGCCAAATAGAGACATTCTCCCCTGCTATCAGCGATAGGAGAGATGGGATAGGTAGCAGTGAAGGTGAGTGTATTAAAACACCGGACTACTTGCAAACTTCTTACAAAGAACCGTCCATGCATAAAAGTATGTTATGGAACTCTTTTCATATAGCAAGTGGAATTAATTCCAGCAGTTTTAAGGATACTGATTTTGGCATATTACATGAAACTCTTCCAGAAGAAGTTGGTCGCTTAAGTCTTAATAGCTCCAGTAGTACAGAGTCCAATTTTAAACTGGAACCAAATACTCCTATGCACACTGGCATTTTTACAGAAGATGTGGGAGAAAGACAGACTACTCCAAAATCCGACCTCAGGTTACAGGCTATTTGCAGTAGATATGAGGCTCTAAAAAAATCTCTGTCCAAGAAAAGGGAAGAAACTTACCTCTCTAATTCTGAAACACCTGAAGGACACAAACCAGAATTGAGTCCTACTCTACAAAACATGCAAACAGATGATATGTTTAACTTTTTGGACACTCATGATTTGCACACTGACTGTACAAAACCATCTTTATGCATGTCCCTTGGTGAAAGAAAACGGTCTCTTTCACCACTAATTAAGTTTTCTCCAGTAGAACAAAGATTGAGGACCCCAATGCCATGTAGTCTTGGAGAACTTCTACCTAATTTAAAAGGTAAGATTAAATAGGCCTGTGCATGTTGACCTGCTGAAGTTTTCTTTCAACTTCTCATAAAAATAGTACGCAGTGAATGCTACATGATCTCTATTAATATGACAGCATAGGCTACTTGTTCTTTCAACTAGGGTGAGAAGAGTGAACCCATCACTTTGACGGGTACTTTTCAGAATCTCTAGTGTGTATGTAGTTTATAGTCAGTATGGGACAGGGTTGGAAAACAAAAGCAAAAACTCAAAACCTATTGCTTTTGTAATACAAACTACTGAAAATAAATTTTGTCAGATTTATTTTCTTGGCTAGTGGAATGTGGTTCTAAAAACATTGAGAGTCACTATGTTAAATACCATTTTTGTAATAAGGTAATATCTGTGATGTGCTTTGAAAAATTTGGTGGGAGGTGGGGTGACAAGTTAGGTCAATGTATGTTTCTTAGGGTTGCCGTAATCAAGTACCACAAACTGGGTGGCTTAAAACAACAAATTTATTGTCTCTGGAGACAATAAGTTCTGGAGGCTAGAATCCAACATCAGGATTTTGGCAGAATCATGTTTTCTCTGACTCCACCAGAGGAAGATCCTTCTTGCCTCTTCTAACTTCTGGTAGCCCCAGGTGTTCTTTGGCTTATGGCAGCATAACTGTTCTCTGCCTTCGTCTTCGCATGGCATTCTCCCCTTGAGTATCTGTGTACCTTTTTATTTTATATAAGGACCCAGTCATGTAGATTAAGTGCCCACAGTACTGCAGAATGACCTCACCTTTACTGATTGTATCTGCAGTGACCCTATTTCCAGTAAGGCCACATCCTGAGATCCTGGGGTTAAAAATTCAACATGTCCTTTTTGGGGGTCACAGGTCAACCCATTAACAGTTAATATTAAATAACTATTGAATTATAGACGCTAGATGATACATCATTAGGTTAAATGATAATTCTCTTCACTTTTGTATGTTTGAAAATTTTCATTGTAAAGAGTTAAACTGTTCTTAAAGCATGTTAGAACAGATACAGATTTGGTGATATTCATTATATGTCATTGATTTGCCCATGATAATTAAACACTGATATATTGAGAAGTATCCAAGGGGGTGGCCGGTTAGCTTAGTTGGTTAGAGCGTGGTGCTGATAACACAAGGTTGTTGGTTGGATCCCCACATGGGCCATTGTGAGCTGTGTCCTTAAAAAAAAAAAAAAAAAGTATTTTAAGAGGGATGTATTGGTAGTCTCTGGAGAATACCTCAGTGAGAATAATGGTAATTTTATCACAAGTATTTGTATGTGAACTTTCTACTTAAAGAAGACTGAAGTTTGTATTACTTGGAATCTGTCCTATTTGTTGTTTTTTGGTAATGTTTGCTTATCCTTTTCTCCTTTTAAAAATCAATTTTGCAGAAGAAGAAATCTTGAATAAGAGCCTTGATGCAAAAGAATCTCTGATTTGAAAAGATGGAGCAGTAGCCCAATTAATTTGGCTATGATGCACTTCATTTGAAGCAAGCTGATTTAAAAACTGATTTGTAATTTAAACACACATTGGAAGTGTAACTTTTTCAAGGTCTGAAAAGTCTTAAACAATGCCTTTTAGCTTCCTCTAATGTTTTTAGTTAAGAAGAGCATGTTTGGATTTTCTGTTTGTATGGATATGGTGTTAAAAAGTGGAGTATTTGGAAAGCAACATGAGTTAATGTGTAGCCGTTTTGATTTCTTGAATAATCTTGTAAGCATTAAAGGGCAAAGTAGTAGTTTAATTTATTATGTTTTAATTTTAGTTAATTAACATAAGGATGAGTAGTTTTTGATGTACTTTTATGAAGTGGTTAACATAATAGCCATTGAGTACACTGATCTTTCATTTTAGGGAAATATATAACTTTTATTGTTTCTTAATGGAACATTCTGGTACTAACCAAAAAAAGTGAGAAAACTAGTGCCTTGAGATGTGTAGTCAAAATGACAAAGTTTGGGAAAGCTCTAAACAGGCTGGATGATTCAAGTAGGTTGCTCCTGAAAAGTGATATTTGATGGAATAAAGTGCATGTGATAATAAGTGAAGACGGGAAGAAAGGATTTAGGAAAAGGAAAAAGAAGATGACTAGACACTTTTAAGGAACACTATCAAACTATAAAATCCATTCAGTGGGTTGTGTAGCAGAATTATATTTAGTCTAATTTAGACTTTGAGAACTTAATTTAACCCTAGTTTTATATTTTAACAGAAAAAATGTAATAAATTTATGTCTGTGTTTGTTTTCTTGGGGGAGCACTGTTTAGAGGAAAGGAGCTAATTTTGATTATATTACTTTCCTCAGAAACCATCAGCTTCCCACTGCCTACAGAATAGCCTCAAAATAACTTGAGAAAACTGAATTTTGGGTTAAGTGACTTGTTCAGTGTTACACAGCTAAGTCAGTGGTGCAACAAGGGTTTGATCCTATTTTCCTTCCGTAATAAACCACAAGACCCCCTAGTACAGGGGTGTCCAAACTGCGGCCCGCAATCCATTGTTAATTGGCCCACAGCAAATTCCAAAAATATATTTAGTTTACTTAAATAAACCAGGTGAGGCAATATGTACTTCACCTCGAGTGAGTGGCCCGGCCGTTTGTGTATTTTACCGCATATGGCCCTTGGTAAAAAACGTTGAAAAAAGTTTGGACACCCTGCCCTAGAAGTAACTAAAAGGCCAGGACAACAGACTGGCTGCAGGGAGTGGGCCTTCTGTTCATCTTCTAGACTCTGTGGCAGTCAGATGTGAGGCCTCTTGCACAGTATTCTGTCTCACTCAGTCATGGCCGCTGGCCAAGAAACGGGCTTGTCTCTAGCATCCAGATGAGTACATGCCATAGCCCTCTGTGAACCAGGAGAAATGAGCATACACTGGAAGCGCGATAGCACCTACAGTACCCCTCTGTCTAGTCCCAACTCTTAACCATCAAAACCTTGTTCATTTGCCAAGAATGAACTGGCAAGGAGAAAAGGGGCGAGTTCTGTAAGTGGATAGACTTCATAGTTCATCTTTCTTTATTCATTTTGGGCTTTTTCTTGTTTGTTCAGTCCCAGTTTGAAGGCCAGTCTTTTTGTGAGAGAACATCAGAAAAAACATACTTAAAATAGAAAAGAAAGGGGAAAAGCTTTTCCTAAGGTGCTATATTCCTTTATTAGTTAACAAAAAAGGGACTCTGCAGGTTAACTGGGAAACTGTTCTCTAGTGTGCCTTAAGAAAACTCAGTATCTATGAATTCAAAATTAACATTTTTAGGGAGGAAGTAGGGCCATAATTAGCATCTACAAAGTGTCAGGGCCATTCCTAGCCACTTTATATAGTTTCATATAAGTCTTAAGTGTAAGATAGTGATTATTATACCTATTTTACAGATGACACTGAATGAAGCTAGGAAACCTAAATGACTTGTCTAAGTTGGACTCAAGGAATCATCTGGGATACATCTTAATATAGATGCCATAGGTCTAAAATGGGGATTGGGGATCTGCATTTTAAATATGCTTCCCTGGTAATTATGAGACAATAAAAAGCTTAAGAACCACTGCTAGGGGATATTCACATTTAGCCCTAGGTACGGTACCTTAAAGAAGCTGGTACACTAGTGCTGATAAACTATAGAGATCATTATCGGATAAAGAAGCTCAAGTTCACCAGTAAGTGTGGGAGGCCATTAATTACTGAGAAACCAAATATCAAAATCTCTGGACACTGGATTTACAAAAATCACATCCTTCTTAAGTGAGTTACACCTGTGATAGGCTGAAACTTTTAGGCAGTTTCATGTCCTTATGTCCTTTGCGTGCCAGTAGTATAAACAAAAATATCTCACTTTCTCCTCAACCATTTTTTATGACCTGTCTTTAGTCTTCCCTGGCCAATACTGCCTGCATACCTGCCTTATGACTTTAAGGGTTTGTCACTTCTTTTTTTAAATTTTTTAAAAATTCCATTGCCAATTCCAGAACAGAGTTAAAATATAAAGGCATATAAGGCCCCCTACATAGATTTCCTCTGTTCCCCCTTCCACTACGATCTCCCATTTTTTATTGAAATGCGTTAGTGAGCATGGGTCTTTAGAAATCTTAATTCACAATTTTGAAGCTGGAATACTTTACGCTGGTCTCCCAGCTTATCACAATTATACGTGTCCCTTAAGGCTAAGGCTCAGAACAAATCTCACTTCGACCTTTAAGTCTTAATTTACCCTTTCCATGTCCATGGGCCTATCCCTTCTTGGAAATCCATGGTTTAACTTTTATTCATTTCGTATTTTTCATTTATTGCTTTTATCGTATTTTTTCATGGTTGTAAATGCTCTCGTTACACCAATTACACACACACACCTATGTAGGTGTGTCGGGTGTGTGTCCGCACATATTCCAACCAAATAAATATTGAAGTATTGGAATTGTTTTCTTTGCCTCTAATGTGATGGAATTAAAGTAATGGTAGAGGGTTACTTTAATACTGTAAATGTACTTTTTCTCATTACATTCATAGATTACACAGAATGTACCTTGTTTTACTCACTATTTGTAAAATAAAGTTGTGTGAACGACTTCTATGTTGATTAGAAACTTCAGATAATGCCAAAATGTCCTAGTTATTTTCAATGTTTAAAGACGACAAACATGTCATGTTGACATGAAAAATGTTATCAAGTGGAATAAAGAATATTTGAGGTTAAAGAAAAACATGCAGGTAATTTAACTGAAAACAAAAATAAAGTATTTTGAAACCATTCTTTACCATGATCTCCTTAACCATGATCTCTGAAGTCAAACTTTATCTAAAGAAGAAACAAATTTTTGAGACCTTATAAAAGGAAACCCTATTTTTTCTGAGTATACTAAAATTAAAGGAAATATGTTTAAGGACATTTTCCTCAATGTAAGGAAAGTATCTGCTAAAGTAAAATTCTCTTTTCACATTAATTGCAGACACATAGTTGCTCTTTCACCTCATGCACTGTGAATGTCAAGTCTACATCCTAAATTTAAAATATCTGTGAGTCCTCTGTGGGACTATTTGTAAATATGTTCTATCTACTCTAGTCTTGAATAAACATTCAATATACCACCTGGCTCTGGAATTTCCTATATATCAAAAAGAACCATGTCTTGCAAATCACAAAATGATCACACAGAAAGTTGTATCAGTAACTTGATAAACAGAAATTTGTGCACTTCAGTGATTCAGGTGAGTGTTTTGTGACTGCCATTTTAATTACTAGATTTATTAAATGTATTTTAAAAAGTACATCGATACTTCAGAGTTTTTTCATCTGAAGTTTTTATACTAATTGCCAAAGGCCCTAATTAGACGAGTTTAGTAAGTTAACATCTGGTTAGCTTGTTATTCATGGGTAGGGATGCTGTCATCCACAAATGCTATTTTAAAGTGTTTTAAAAAATATTAACTACAAAGCCTTGGAAATTCTAAAGTTCTATCAAATATTTAATGTCTGTTTACAGAGCTGATGTCTCATTTGTAAAAAGAGGTAAGAGGAGTTGATCAGGTTACTTGGCTCTAAAACAGATTGCATTTAAAATAATCTTTTAAGGCAGCTGGAAACGAACATTTTAGGTCTGTTCTGATTTTACTATACCACTGTTCCAATCCAAATTAGGAATCTTAGAATCCTTCCCCCAAAGTAGGTAGTTCAACAATCTGATTCAATATTATCCAATTTCTAGATAAATACAGACAGGAAAGTGTTCTTGTGCAAAGTGAGTGAAACACAGAAGTCATTTAACTTTCCTGGGCTTCAATTTATCTCCATCTGTAAAATTACGGGCATTATGTCAAGTAATAATGTACACCTAAAAAAGCTAGGATTTCATGGTTAAGTTTTCTGTCTGGAGTAAGTGGTGGGGTGTGTGTGTGGGGGCGACACCTGTAATCATACTGCCTCGGTTCAGCTGCATGATCTTAATTTGGTCATACCAGTTTTCTCATCTATTAAAAGTAATTTACCTCATAAATTAGGATTAAATAAGAAAACGCACATCAAGTATTTAAGAACACCTGGCATTTAAGAAGGGCTCAAATATTTAGCTAGGCTCCATGTCCAGTAATTTTGGAGTAGGGGGAAAGAATGGCTCAATAGGTAGTAGTGATAGCTGATAACACTACTATGTGCCACTTACAAATGTTTCCATGTTTTCATTCAATCCTTTTACTAATCCTATTTTGTAGTGCTATTCTTATCCATGTTTTACAAATGAGTAAACTAAGTACCTTTCCCAGTTCACAGGGCTAGTAAGTGAAGAGACTAGAATACTAACTCAGCTCTGAGCTCAGGTGGTGTAGCTTCAAAACCGATACTCTTAAGCACTCTGCCACAGCTATGAAACACTGCTAAGAGATGGGGCCTAAGATCACAAAATCAAATTTACCAATTAAGCAATACTTGTGTGCAGTCAGGATCTTTAGGTTTACGTATTAACCACCTTCAAATTATTTCAAATAAGACCATATTTTAAATTGCTAACAGTAAATGTTTATTCATGATTGAAGCCAAGAAGACTTTATAAATGCATTTTAATACCTTGCTGATAAAATAGTAACATTCCATCTTTGCAATCTTGTAAGGAATACAGGAAGATATTAAAGGCTTTGATGTGTATATCTATTATAACCAGGTAATCAGAACACACACACACCACCTACTTTAGTGTTACACCATACCAACTTTTCAGAAAGGCCATCTTGAAGCTCTACTGGATAGCTGAGTAAATAGCGTCCAAGGTTTAAAGGCTGGGGAATAGGGAAGAGAGAGATGGAAGGAATAAGCAGCACACATTTCAAAGCCCACTTTTAAGCACACGACATTATGTATGAATACTAAAAAAACAAAACAAAAAACCGAAAAAAGAGGCAATTCAGCCTTTTCAGAAAGCATTTGGCAATATTCAACGCATAAGGAGGCTGTGCTTGGGACCATCCACTCTCTCCAGCTTCTCAAAGTGTTTCCTGGCATTGCGAATGTTGATCAGAGTAGCTGCAGACGGGATCGACGGATCGGACATAACAACCATCACGTACGTGTTTGATGTGAAGATGTCGATGAAAGCAGCGAAGTTAGAATTCCTAACTTCCATGCTCTGGAAAGAAGCGGCCAATTTACTGCAGCTCAGCTTGAACTGCTTAATGATGTTGCTGATCTTCTCAAATCGGTGGACGTCACGCTGCTCTTTGCACTGGTAATGAGAAATGACCAAGAAGGTAGCTCTCTCGAACAGCAGAACTTCATCAGCCTCAATAATTTGGGCAAAATTCCTTAGGTTCATCTCCAGCTGCTGAACATTGGGAATCAGCTGATAGACAATACTGGACCAGGCTTTGTAGAGCGTTTCATCCCAGATCGATGTTCGAAAACAAGCGCACTCCAGGGGGCGAGACAAACGCCTCAGATCTTCCTCTCGCTCTTTAAAAATCAGGTCACGCTGATCCTCCTGAACCAGATCCATTTTGTGCACCAGGCAGAAGATTTTGGCATCAGGAGAGTTCTGGAGGATGGCCTCCAGACACGACTGGTAATAATGCATGTCCTTTTCCAGTTCGCGGCTCTCCACGTCAAACACATAAATCAACACCTCGACATTACGGAAGATGTTGTCTCGCTGGCTAGTGAAGTAATTTTCCATGAAGGTGTCCTGACCGCCACAGTCCCACAGGTTCAGCACCAGGTTGCCCAGAAATCGGACGTGGGAGTGCTCCACATCAATGGTGGCACCCAGGCGCCGAGTGTCACGAGCAATATAATTTGCAAAGATAATCGACCTCATGCTGGTCTTTCCCGACCCGCTCTTCCCCATCAACAGCACCTTTTTCTTCATGGCTGTATTGGGCATCACCCGCCGGAGCCGCTGCGGACTGGGCCTCAGGGCGCGGCCTAACTGCAGCGCGGAGGGAGGGAGGGGCCGGGCGAGGCGGGGGCTCCGCAGGCTGGGCCGCGCAGCTGTGCAGTTTGGGAAGCCGAAAGTGCGCGCTCGGGGCTTGAAGGCCGCGGCTGGGTGACCTCTTCCGCAGAGGAGAGCGCCCTGGGGCAGACGACTGCAACAGCCCGGGAGCACCGTTCGCCTTCCGGAGAATAAGTCGCTGCGCCCTCGCTGCCACCCACTTCCGGCGGCGATCTCGCGAGAACTTCCGCGCTCGGCCGTCACTGCCTAACGAGCTTTAATAAACAGCTCTTTTAATGAAACTGAGCAGGGGCTTCCCGAACGAGGAAATGGAAGGGGAATCCAGGACTCTGTTGCTCTGTTCTCCTGTTTCAACAGGGTTTACAGTTGCCAGGTGTACGAATGTCGTGTGGTCGGTTGGGAGAATGCTGCCATCTCGCGGCCAACTCCCGCAACACATCACAACTGGTTTTAAGAGCGGGGAGTGCTTGGGTGGTTTTCGGCCGAGGCAGGGGACAGGTGAAGGGGAGGAAGGCCAACTTCTCAGCGAAATTAGGCCTCACCAGATTTCCTAGTTTACTGACTATGAGGGCAGAGCAAATGAAAACTGTACAGATGAGGAAAGTGAGATTTTGAGAATTTGAGTGACAGCTCAGTGCTACACAGTTAGATGGTAAATCCCTACTGGGTGATATCCTGATTCCCAGTTACTGTTTTTTCCACTTGGACCCAAGTGCCTTTCTCACACCTGCTTTCCCGGTTATCTCAGACATTAGAATTTATAATCAGCATTCCAAAGCTCGAGGAAACAATATGGAATATGTATTAGCTCAATCCTCACAATGACCCTATGAATAAATAACGTAACCCGATTTTCAAGTGAATAAATTGAAACTTAGAGGGGTTAAGTAACTTTGCTCCGTTACACATCTCTTAAGTGATGAAATGCAATTTTATGTTAAAAATATAAATAGTATATCTTTAAAGTGTATAATATGATTTGATGTACTCGATGTTTTTAGATTCTACACATAAGTGAGATCATGCAAGCTTTTTGCCTTCTGTCTGGCTTATTTCACTGAACCTATTTCACAAATAACATTCCATTTGTATATATAAATTATTTTTAATATAAAAATTATGATTTTCTGTTTAAAACTTAACACACCTTCAGTTTTATAAGCTACCAGGAAGGTTCTCTAATACCATATTCTACAAGTAGATATCGACATACATTTTAGCTAAAATATATCATTAGCAGAATTTTTTCTGTCCCATAGACAAGCTGAACATTTTTTATTTTTAGCATTTGATTTATTTAAATTATGATAGTATATATATTGGATTATAGTGATAGCTTTTTTCAGTTTTATTGAGATATAATCGACATATAACATTGTGCTAGTTTTAGGTGTACAACAAAATGATTTGATATATGTATATATTGCCAAATGATTACCACAATAAGTATAACATCTATCACCTCAAGTAGTTACAAATTTTTTCTTACGATGAGAACTTTTAAGATTTACTCTTAGCAAATTTCAAATATACAATATTGTTAACTATAGTCACCACACTGTATAGTACATCCTTAGGATTTATTTATCTTTTAAGTGGAAGTTTGTGCCTTTTGACAATCTTCACCCATTTTGCCCACTCTCCAACCTCTGCCTCTGGCAATCACCAATCTATTTTCTCTACCTATGAGTTCTTTTTTTTCCTTCCAGATTCAACTCATATGTAAGTATTTGTTTTTCTCTGTTTGACTTATTTCACTTAGCATAATGCCTTTAAGTTTTAACCATATTGTCGCAAATGGTAGGATTTCCTTTTCATTGGCTGAAAAATTATCTATCAAGTTTTCTTTATCGATTCATCCATCGATGGGCGCAGGTTGTTACTATGTCTTGGCAATTGTAAATAATCCTCCAATGAATATGGGTTGCAGATATCTTTTTTTTTTTTTAATTTATTGGGGTGACAATTGTTTGCAGGTATCTTTTTAAGATAGTGATATCATTTCCTTTGGATATATATCCAGAAGTGGAATTGCTGGGTAATATGGTAATCCTATTTTCAGTTTTTTAAGGAAATGCTATACTGTTTTCCACAGCGGCTGCACCAGTTTACACTCCCACCAACAGTGCACAAGGATTGCCTTTTCTCCACATCCTCACCAACCCTTGTTATCTCTTACCTTTTTGATGATAAGCATTCCAGCAGGTGATATCTCATTGTAGTTTTGATTTGCTTTTCCCTGATAATTAGTGATGAGCATTTTTTCCGAGTACCTGTAGGCCATTTGTATGACTTCAAGGGAAAAACGTCTATTCAGTTTCTTTGACCATTTTCTAATCGGATTTTTTTCTGTTGAGTTGTATGAGTTTTTAAATAAATTGTGGATTACCCCTTATCAGATAAATAATTTGTAAATATTTGCTCCCATTCATAGGTTGCCTTTTCATTTTGGTGATGGTTTTCTTTTCTGTGAGAAGCTTTTTAGGTTAATGCAGTCCCAGTTGTTTATTTTTGATTTTGTTGCTTCTCCTTTTGGTGTCATAACCAAAACAAGCATGGAGCTTTTCCCCAATGCTTTCTTCTAGGAGTTTTATGGTTTTAGGTCTTATGTTCAAGTCTTTAATTTGCTTGAGTTGACTTTTTGTATAGTATAACGCAGAGGTTCAATTTCATTCTTTTCATGTGGCTGTCCAGTTTTCCCAACATCATTTTTAGAAGAGACTATCCTTTTTCCATTGTGTAGTCCTGGCCCTTGTAGAAATTAGTTGATTGTATACACCTGGGTTTATTTATGGACTCTATTCTGTTCCATATGCCAGTACTATACTGTTATGATTACTGTAGCTTTGCAATATAATTTGAAATTAGGAAGTGTGATGCCTTCAACTCTGTTCTTAAGATTGCTTTGCCTATTCAGGACCTTTTGTGGTCCCATACGAATTTTAGAGTTATTCTTTCCATTTCTGTGGAAAAACACCATTGGCAATATGATCAGGATTGTATTGAATCGATATATGGTTTTGGGTAATATGGACATTTAAACAATATTAATTCTTCCAGTCTATAAACACAGGATATAATTCCATTTATTTGTGCCTTGTTCAATTTCTTTCATCATTGATTTATAGCTTTCGGTGTACAGATCTTTCACCTCCTTGTTTAAATTTATTTCTAAGTATTCTTTTTAATGTTACTGTAAATGGGATTTTCTTGATTTCCTTTTCCGATAGCTTGTTATTGGTGTAAAGAAGCACAATTGATTTTTGTATGTTGATTTTGTATCCTGAAACATTAGTGAATTTGTTTATTAGTTCTAACAGTTTTTTGTTTTTTTTTGGGGGGGTTAGGGTTTTATATGTGTAGGATCATGTAATCTACACATCGTGATAATTTAACTTTTTCCTTTCTAATTTGGATATCTGTTATTATTTTTGTCTGATTACTCTTGCTAGTACTTCCAGTACTACTGTATTTTCCTCAAAATAAGACCTAACCGAAAATAAGCCCTAGCATGATTTTTCAGGATGCTCGTAATATAAGCCCTACCCCAAAAATAAGCCCCAGTTAAGATCGTCAGCCAGACAAATGCATTTAGTATGTCCATTGCAACACACGACATATTGAATTATAAAATAATATTAATATATAATTAAATATAAATAAATATTATTGACATTAATACTTAAAATAAATGATAATATAAATTATAATTAAGTATTTGTTAAATACCCAAGCGGGCACCTTTGATGAGAGGTAAACGCCTATGTAAACAGATGAACTCAAGACTTATTGCCAAATGACCAATTGGAGTACAGACACAACGCACGAATAATGTGTGTGCACTTGATAACAAACGGACATGGTTGTGTCTAATATGAATCTTCATAATTCAATTCGTTGTGTGTTATAACGGATGTACTTAATGCACTCATGTGAAATAAAGAAACGTTTTCTGAATTTTGGTACGTGAAATTTTTCATCATTCAGGTGGACCATCATTCTTAACTGTCATCATTTTTATTGCCACTCCTGTCTCGTAAGTCTTCAATTAACACTTGATTTAATGGTACATTTAAAGGAATAATATTTTGACCCCCAGACAAGATGAGTGCAAAAAAAAGAGCTATTCCGTCAAGTATAAGAATCGTGGAGGACTCCCGGGGCAAGAATCTTACGTCTTTCTGCAAAGAGAAGAAGTTGAATCTTCGAATGGTCTGAAAATGGCAAGCAGAGTACGATAACCTCAGTCAACAGGTGTAAGAAGCACAAATGTGGATCAAGTCGGCAGCCATTATTTCCTGAGCTGGAAGACATCATCTGTGAATGGATTGCTGACAGGAGGGCAAAGGCTTTGGTTGTGTGCAGGGCTGATATTCAAGCATTTGCCCTTGCAATGGCACCACAGTTAGAAATATCCCCAGAATTCAAAGCACAACACTGGCTGGATGGCTTTCTTCACCGATATGAATGGTCTCTAAGATCGACAACACTGTTCAAGCTGGAAGATACTGAAGTTATTAAACGTGCACTTGCATTCAAGTCCTTTGTTGACGGCATCGACTTTTCTAAATACCAACTCTCCAACATGATTGCTATGGATGAAACTGCAGTGTTTATGGGCCAAGGATCTCAAACAACAATTGATCAGAGGGGTGCCTCGTTGATCTACATTCCTTCCACTGGTTACGAAAGTGCACGTGTTACCTGTATTTTGGCAATTCATCTGGATGGAAAGAAAGCCCCACCTCTAATCATCACTAAGGGCACGAAAGATAAGGTTGAACGCGTTTCAGACATTTATGTTCTTGAAACCGAAAAGGCCTGGTGCACACAAGCAGTTATAAGGAAGTGGGTTGATTTAATGCTGCCACTTGTTTTGCGAGGTGGCCAAAGAGGTCTGCTAGTCTGGGATACAGGCAGCACTCACCACGCTAAGGACATGAAGAACTTCCTCGCAGAGAGAGGAGTAGACCAAATAATGATTCCCGCAGGAATGACTGCCTATCTCCAGACTCTTGATATGGCAATAAACAAGCCATTGAAGGATCATTTGCCCATGGAAATCAATGACTACATTGAAAATAGAATGGAGAGAAATCAGCGTAGAAACTTTGTGAAGCCTAGCCTGCAAGAGGTCGTGACTTGGGGGAAGAATTCATGGGATAAAATCACTGACAGCTGTGTTGCCAATGCACTGCGAGCAGGCTACACGGACAAGAAGTGCTCATTTAGGGAGAGCTCTACTGCTGGACATGAGAGATTGGGGCCAATGGTTCTACAGGAAATGGAGTCACAAGAAATTCGAGCTGGAATTTGGGGTTTGGAGAGTTACGATGATGTTCCAGAAGAAGATGACATGACTGTATTTGAATAAATGTAGATTTTTGTACATGAATAAATGTAGATTGTTGTACATGAAAAAAATAAGACATCCTCTGAAAATAAGCCCTAATGCGTCTTTTGGAGCAAAAATTAATATAAGACCCGGTCTTATTTTCAGGGAAATACGGTATGTTGAATAGAAGTGGCAAGAGTGGGCATCCTTGCCTTCTACTGGATCTTAGAGAAAAAACTTTCAGTTTTTCCCCATGTTAGTTAGCTATGGCTTTTCATAAATGGCCTTTATTGTATTGAGGAAATTTCCTCTTATATGTATTTTAAAAGCGTTATCATGAATGGATGTTGAATTTTGTCAAATGCTTTTTCTGTATCTGTTGAGATGATCCTGTGGTTTTTACCTTTCATTCAATTAATGCATATCACATTGATCAATTTGCGTATGTTTAAACAACCTTGCATCCCAGGGATAAATCACGTTGATCAAGGTGTATAATTCTTTTGATATGTTGTTGAATTTGGTTTATTAGAATTTATTGAGGACTTTTGCATTTATGTTCATCAGAGATACTGGTCTGTCGTTTTCTTTCTTCTTCTACTTCCTCCTCCTCCCCTCCCCTGCTTCTTCTTCCTCCTTCTCTGTCTCTTCCTCCTTCTTCTTTTGTGGTATCTTTGTCTGGCTTTATTATCAAGGTGATGCTGGCCTCATAAAATCAGGTTGAAAGTATTATCTTTACTTATATTTTTTGGGAAGATTTTAAGAAGGATTGGTATTAATTCTTTGAATCTTTGGTTAAATTCAGCTGTGAAACAACATGGTCCTGGGTTTTCCTCTGTTGGGAGTTTTTTGATTACTACTTCAACCTCCTTGTTAGGTATAGGTCTTTTCAGGCTTTCTATTTCTTCTCAATTTAGTCTTGGTAGGTTGTATTTTCCTAGGAGTTTACCCTTTTCTTCTAGGTTACCCAATTTATATGCGTATAATTGTTAATAATGGTCCCTTATGATCCTTTTTATTTCTGAGACATTCATTTTAATGTTTCCTCTTTCATTTTTGATTTTATTTATTTGTCTTCTCTTTTTTTTTCCTTAGTTCAGCTAACGGTTTGTTGATTTTATTTTTTTCCAAAAACCAACTCTTAGTTTTGTTGATTTTTTTCTCTCTTCTCTATTTTATTTATTTCTACTGTGATCTTTATTATTTCCTTCTTTCTGTTAACTTTGGGTTTAGTTTATTGTTTTTTCTATTTCCTTGAGGTGTAAAGTTAGGTTGTTTGAGATCTTTATCACTGAAAACTTCTCTTAGTACTGCTTTTGCTGTATCCCATAAGTTTTGGTAAGTTGTGTTTTTGTTTGCCTCAAGGTATTTTTAAATTACATTTTGATTTCCTCTTTGACCTGGTGATGATTCAAGAGTGTGCTATTTGGTTTCCACATATTTGGGAATTTTCATGTTTTCTTGCTGCTCTTGATTTCTAGTATCATTCCATTGTAATTGGAAAGATACTTGGTATGATTTTTATCTTCTTAAATTTATTTAGACTTGTTTTGTGGCCTAGCATATGATCTAACCTGGAGAATGTTCTGTGTGTATGTGAGAAGAATGTGTATAAATTCTGTTGGGTGATAAATTCTGAACATGTCTTTTGTATGATTGGGTGATAGACACAGACAATAGTTTGGTGGTTACCAGAGGGTAAGGGGGGGTGGGTGGTGGGTGAAAAATTCTGTATATATCCTTTTGGTGTATAGAGTTGTTCAAGTCCACTGTTTATAGATTTTCTTTTTCACTTTAGAAACTTCCCCTCGTTGTCTAGTGATCTTTGGCTCTCTGCTCCCATTTGAAGTTATTTAAAGCCTGTGGGTAGCACTGGCAGGCTCTGAAGTTCACTGAAGGGTGATCTGGCTGGATCATTTTTTAAGGAAATTTCTGTTGTCTGCATCTTTAGACTTGTTCTGTTTGGTTGGTTTTATTCTCTTAAGATTCTTCTACTGGGCTGGGCTGAATATAAACCTGATAAACAGCATTCTGTTCATTCCGGGAGAAGAAAGTTAGGGTCCTAATATTCAGTTTATAGGCAGACTTCACTTAATCCTCCTGTTTTCAATATGGTAGCCAGTCCTCAATGTCCTTGGTGTTCCCCCATTTCAGAGACCCTCAATTTTACTCTTTCCAGGGAATAAAAACTGCAAGGCTTCGGTGGGAGCGGAGCCGTTGTCTAGTTATATGGAATTGGGGGAGGAGATTTGTGGGTCTAATTGCTTCTTAAACAGATCTTCAAACAATCCTGTTTTTAGTGCAATCTTTATTCCCACTGATACTGCCAATTCTTGAATATTTTGGAGGTTCTGTGGTAAAAATAATACTTCTTTCTGGCTTTCCCTACTGCTGGCTAAGAATTCAGCTTTCTTGCATCAACTAAGTCAGTTACCATTCTTCCTTGTGCTTTTGCAAATTTGATGTTATTATAGCATATCCTGTCTTTACCCTTTCACTGTCATCCCATTACTTTCAGTTTAGTGGATATTTGGAGAGAGAAAGATAAATCCATGTGTTCAATCTGCTACTTTATTTGGAAATGAGAGGAATTTTGACTTAAATTACTCAAAACTGAATAACATTTTGATAATGATATTGAGGGGGATGTTTTGCTAGGTTATTTCTTCTTCTTAAAAAAAAAAGCTTTATTGAGCTATAATTTACATACTATAAAATTCATCCATTGTATATAAGTATGCAATTCCGTCACCACAGCTCAGTTTTAGAATATTTCCGCCACTCCCAAAAGTTCCCTTGCCTTTGTTTGCCATCAGTCTCTGCTCCCACCCTGAGACCCAGGAAGCCACTGTCTGCTTTCTGTCTCTATAGATTTGTCTTTAGAAATGTCATCTAAGTGGAATCATACAAGACAATTTTTTTTTGTATTTTACTTCTTTCTCTTAGCATAAGGTTTTTTGAGGTTCATCCATATTGTAACATGTATTAGTCCTCCATTTATTTTTATTTTTTTTGCTGAATAGTGTTCCATTGTATGACTATACATTATTATATTTTGTTTGTTCATTCACCAGTTGATGGAAATTGAGATTGTTTCCAGTTTTTATGCTATTATAAATTACGCTACCATGAATGTTCATATTAAAAATTCCTGTGTGGACCTATGTTTTCATATCTCTTGGGTAAATACCTAGGAGTTGAATTATTGGGTCATCTGGTAAGTATATGTTTACTTTTTTAAGAAACTGCCAAATTATTTTCTAAAGCAGCTATACCATTTTACATTCTTACTAGCAATTATGAGAGTTCCACTTTTTTTCACAACCTTGGCCACAATGTTGGATTATAGCCATTCTAATAGATATGAAGTGCTCTCATTATGGTTCTAATTTGCATAACGATTATTGATGTCATGCATTGTGTTGGGGATCCTGAAGTCCACACCTAGGCGCAATGATTTGTGAGGAGGACTCAGAAGACTCAGCAGGTAGTTATACTCTTGGCTATGATTTATTACTGTGAAAAGACTCAGAGCAAAAGCAGCAAAGGGAAAAGGCAAATGGGGTGAAGTCTGGAGGAAACCGGGCACAGGCTTCCAAAAGTCCTTTCCCAGTGGCGTCACTCACACAGCATGTGCTTCGTTCTACCAGCAATAACTTGTGACAACACATGTGAAATGTTGTCTACAAGGAAATCTCATTAGGGATTCATGGCTCAGGGTTTTTATTGGGAGCCAGTTGTATAGGCACCATCTACTTAGCTAACATGTTATCAAAATTCCGGGTTTCCAAAAAACAAGTAGGTGTTCAGTATAAACCAAATTGATTCAACAGTTTAGGCACCTTGAACCATTATTATAAGGGAATGGGGGGAATGCTCCCACAACCCAAGTTCTTAGCCAAGAGCAATCCTTTGCAAGCAAGACTTTCCAAGGATAGCAGTTTCAGGCTTGCTATATTAACTCCTTTCTGCACGAGCATCTTTTCATGTGCTTATTAGGCATTCGTATATTTTCTTTGGTGAAATCTCTTAACATCTCTTGCTCTTCTTTAATTAGATTGGGTTATGAGTTGTAAGAGTTGTTTATTCTGGATACAAGTTCTTTATCAGATAAATGATTTGCAAGTACCGTGTTTCCCCGAAAATAAAACTTAGCCGGACCATCAGCTCTACTGCGTCTTTGGGAGCAAAACTTATATAAGACCCAGTATTACATTGCATTATATTATATTACATTATATTATATTATATTATATTGTACTATATTATATTATATAAGACCCGGTCTTATATGATATTAAAATAAGACTGGGTCTTATATTAATTTTTGCTCCAAAAGATGTAGTAGAGCTGATGGTCTGGCTAGGTCTTATTTTTGGGGAAACACGGTATTTCTCCCAGTCTGTATTTATCTTTTCATTCTCTTAATAGTGTCTTTTGAAAAGTAAATTATTAATTTTTATGAAGTCTGATATGTCTTATTTTTACAGATCATGATTTAGGTGTATATCTAAGATATCTGTCTAGCAGACAGTTATTTGCTTTCTTTTATATGTTTTGTAGTTTACATTTAACTCTATGATGCATTTTTAAAAATTTTTATATGAGGTGACATGAAGGTATAAGTGTTCTTTTTTCCCTGCGTATAGATGTCTAATAATCTCAGCATCATTTGTTGAAAAGACCATCCTTTCCTTATTGAATTGCCTTGTCACCTTTTTTGGAAATCAATTGACCATAGATGTAAGAGTTTAATTATGGACTCTCCATTCTGTTCCTTGATTTATGTCTATCCTTAGTCAATATCACACTGTCTTGATAACTTTAGCTATAATTTTGATAAGTTTTGAAATTGGGTGGTTTGAGTCCTCTCTGTTGTTCTTTTTCAGAATTACCTGGTTATTCTAGGTCCTTTGCCTTGAATCCATAAATCAATTTGCGGGAGAATTGCCTCCTTAACAATATTGCATATTTTGATCTATGTACATGGTGTATATCTCCATTCATTTAGATCTTAGTTTCTCTCACTAGTGCTTTGTAGCTTTCACTATAAAAGTCTCACGGTTATAGGGTTAAATTCGTTCCTACGTGTTTTATTCATGTTGATGCTATTGTGAATCAAATTGTTTTATTAACTTTTGGATTGTTTGTTGCTAGTATATAGAAATTCAATTGATTTTTGTAATTGATCTTGTCTCCTGCAGCCTTGCTTATTATTTGTAGTAGTTTTTTTAAAAATAGAGTTCTTAGGGTTTTCTACATAAAGGATCAAGTCATCTGCAAATACAGTTTTATTTTTTTCCTTTCCAATCTGGATTTTTTTTTTTAAAGATTTTATTGGGGAAGGGGAACAGGACTTTATTGGGGAACAGTGTGTACTTCCAGGACTTTTTTTCCAAGTCAAGTTGTTGTCCTTTCAATCTTAGTTGTGGAGGGCGCAGCTCAGCTCCAGGTCCAGTTGCCATTGCTAGTTGCAGGGGGCGCAGCCCACCATCCCTTGCGGGAGTCGAAGCGGCAACCTTGTGGTTGAGAGGACGCACTCCAACCAACTGAGCCATCCGGGAGGCATCTCAGTTCAAAGTGCCGTGTTCAATCTTAGTTGCAGGGGGCGATGCCCACCATCCCTTGTGGGACTCGAGGAGTTGAGCCGGCAACCTTGTGGTTGAGAGCCCACTGGCCCATGTGGGAATCGAACCGGCAGCCTTCAGAGTTAGGAGCACGGAGCTCCAACTGCCTGAACCACTGGGCTGGCCCATGGATGATTTTTTTTTTTTTTTTTTAAATTCCACTGGTGATAACCTCTAGTAGGGTGTTGAACAGAAATGATGTAGTTTGGATATAAGTGTCTAGTTTCTCACATAAAGGGGAAAGGATTCAGTCTTACTACTAAGCATGACAGTAGTTGTAGCTTTTCTGTAAATGCCCTTTATCAGATTGAGAATTCCATTCTTTTCCTGATTTGTTGAGGATTTTTATCAAGAACGAGTATTGGATTTTTGTCAAATGCCTTTTCTGAATCCATTGAGAATTTGAAGTAGTTTCTGTCTTCTATTCTATTGATATGGTGTCCTACATTGATTTCCCAATGTTAAAACAGCCTTGTATTCCTAGGATAAACTCCTCTTAGTTATGGCATATAATCCTTTTTATATGTTGCTGATTTCAGTTTGCTAATATTTGTAAAGGATTTTTACATTTATATTTATGAGAGATATTGGTCTGTAGATTTTGTGTAACAGTTTTGTCTGGTTTTGAAATTCATTCTGGGGAGGTGTTCCTTTCTCCTCTATTTTCTAAAAGAGGATGGGTAGGATTCGTATTACTTATTCCTTAAATATTTGACATAATTCACTGTGTCCCCCTATTTTTCCTTCTTGATACTTATAATAGCTTATAGGGATACACTTGGGCAATATTTTGGTCATCTGCTTCTCCCTTTAGATTAAGTTCCATGAGGGCACTGTCCCTTGTCTCCATTATTCAGCAGAATGCCTGGCTCATTTTAGGGAACCAGTAGGTGTTTGTGGAAGAAATAAATGGTTGAATGGTACAGGTCCAATTTGTGTGTTATGATGTGTTAGTCTTCTATTGGTACCAGTGAAGTTTAGCAATCTAAATAGTTAAGGATACTGAAAAGACAATGTTTTGCTAAAGTGCTTTGTGCTCAGATGAGTAACTATAGATTTTTAATAATGTTCTACGAAGAGTAGATTTTCAGATGGTATATAGCAATGAGTTTGGGATAGGGCGGGTTAGAAGGCCACAGAATAAAAATTGTATAGCTTCACAGAGTGTCAATTTTGTGAAAAGACTTTGGGGAAAATATTAAATAAGGATGGCCATGCTGAGAAATAAATGTAAAACTCTTAAGATAAAATACCATTTGTAGTGGTCTCTAAGATCTCCAGCTTACCCATTTTTTCTTTTCTTTGTCCTTTTCTTGTGTGGAAAGGTTTGAAAAGAAAGATGTAGGTCAGTCTGAATCCCACTCTAGTATTTATTAACTATGTCATCTTGAGTGAGTTTACCTCCTAGCTTCAGTGTTCTGATTTGTAATATGGATGTGTTAGATTTATGTGAGTTTTAAGGGAGAGATGAGAGCACATATGAGAAAGTACGTGGAAGTGTTTGATGCATAGCAAGTGACAGTAAATTCTCCATAGGCAAGGACATTTTGGAACAGGGTTCGAGAGGCATTTATATGACTTAGAGTTGGCTGGAACTAACAAAACATGGGCAGTGAATGTCACAAGGTTGTGTGTGTGTGAGGAGGTTGTCCTGCCTAGCACCAGCTCTACAGAAACACCCGCATTGAGGTAATTTTATCCACACCATCTCCGTCTTTCAAGCTCTCCACCCTCTGTTGAAGGCAGGGATGGGAAAAGTTGGGAGTGCCATGGATGTTGACAAGTCTTGCTATCCACATCCACAGGGGCAGTTTGATTGGGTGTGTGTGTGTGGTCCTCATCAAAGCCTGCGGCATGAGTGGGTCATCCTTCTTCTGGAAGATTCATGGAGAACGTTTAGGCAGCTGATAAGAGAAGGCTGGTGTCCAGCGCTATAGTTTCTCTGTAAAGGGCATGTGATGCTTCCTGTCAACTGCAAGGGATGGCATGCAGGCTTTGCCTTGCCTTCCAATAGCTCCCACCTCTCCATCTTATCCCCCCCCCCCCCCCCCCGTTTCTATCCTCCCTTTAGCTCCCTGACCTCATACCAGGAAGGCAAGGAGCAGCTTCACCCCACCTCCCCACTATTCTTAAGAACAATCATATTGCAAGTGACAGTAAATTCTGGAACTAACAGATCCACCTTTTTGACTTTCTAGAGCTGGGCTTGGCAAACTTTCTCTGTAAAAGTCATGTAGCAAATATTTTAGTTTTTGTGGGCCAAAAGCAAAATCAGGAATATTTCCACAAATTCTGGACAAAATTCACAACTTTATAAACACCAAAATTTGAATTTTGTATGTTTCATGTAGTATTCTTTTAATTTTTTTAACCATTAAAAAATGTGAAAAACAGTCTTAGCTTGCTGGCAATACAAAAACAGCTGGCCAGTTGAATTTAGCCTGCAGACAATAGTTTGCTGACCTGTTCTGAAGCCTAACACGGAAGAACTCCCCTTCTCCACCATCCACAAAAAAAACACACCCAAAAACAAAAAACCAAAAACTCTGCATAGTAAGTTTCTTGCAGTCCAAGAATTCTCTAAGTGACTCAGTGGCATGCAGGGTGGCTGGGGAAACAGAGTCCCAGAGAGCACTTTCCAGGCTCTTGGCCTCACGTGGCAAGGTGCTGGCTTGGGTAGTAGATGGCCGTCAGCTGTGGCTAATTGACTGTCAGCTGTAACCAGTGAGACATTGGCCACTAATATAACTGCAGTGGCTACGCTAGCAGCAAATGGGGCCTAGCAAGAAGATGGTGGCTGAGCTAGCAAGCAGCGGAGTGTGGATTGTGGATTCTGTGGCTCCTGCTTCCTGTGTCTCCAACCCAGCCGCCAGCGAGACTATAGTGGTATGACTCCCCTACCTATGGTTCCTTGGGTGTTCCTTTTTGGCCTCACCATGTCCTGTGTTCTTATGTGGGGAGCGGGACCAGAGACCCGGCCTGACACCCTGCATGACAGTGGCCTGCGGGGTCTCTGGTCCCGCACCCCACATAAGAATACAGGATATGGTGAGTCCAAAAAGGAACACCCACGGAGCCATAGATAGGGGAGTCATACTACTATACTCTTGCTGGTGGCTGGGTTGGAGACACAGGAAGCAGGAGCCACACGATCAACAACCTGCCAACCTCTTCTCTGTCAACAAACCTCACTTGCCAACTGCAATCCGCGCTTGCTAGCTCAGCCATGGCAGTTATATCAGTGGCTAATGGCTAACCAGTCACAGCTGATGACCATCTACTACCCGAGCCAGCACCTTTTCACGTGACGCCAAGAGCTTGGAAACTGTTCTCTGGGACTCTGTCCCCACAGTCAGTCATTCACTAAAACTAAGGGTACAGTTAAGAAATATGGGAAAGAAAAACAAGCATGTGGATGATTAGTACTTTAAGCTCCCATTTCCCATAACCAGGAAGTCATAATGTTTAATTCCACACAACGTACCAGAGCAGTGTCTCCTGTGTTTACTTCATGATCAGAGTCACTGGGCTTCTTGTTGAAACTGGAGTCCCAGGTTAGAGATTTTGATGCAGGAGGCTTCTGGGCAGGGTCTGTAGTGGTTGTCAGGGTCAGGTAACCTGAAGAAATACTATACTAGTGGAAAGCTGGTTGGAGAAGACCAAGGAATCTCTAAAGCTGTGCTTCTCAAAGTGTGGTCTCTGGTGCAGCAGCAGGGTTTGGGAACTTGTTAGTCATGCAAATTCTCCACCCACCCCAGGCCTATTGAATCAGAAACTCTGGGAGTGGGGCACGCCTTCTTAGTAAGCTGGGTGACTGTGATACACAACTGAAATTTAACCAGTGTCCCACAGCCTCATGGCTAGCCCCTGGAGAAGTGATTGAGCACCCACCTGTTCTACACAGTCTATGGGTGGGGCAAAAGGCATTGATTTCCTCAAGAAGGATCTGGAAATGGTATTTAAGGCCAGCTTTTGGAAAGTCAAGGGATGCCTTTCTGTAAGAAAGGTCGCCATGGATCCTAGGGATAGAAAATGCCACTCAATATGGTGACAGTGGAGTTTTCAGCCTTTTTGCACTAGTGATCACTGCATATGCTGACTTGCGCACACACGAGCTTTCCAAAGACTGCATGTCCTTCACCTTTCTTCAGGTTTCTTCAAGGTTCAATGGAGAACCTTTGTCCTGGGCCTGCCAGGGGAGGCGCTGGGAGCTTCCTGACCTCACAAGCGGCCCTGTGACATCATTGCCATCTAGAGGCGCGCCTCCTGGCCCCAGCGATGTCACAGAGCTCCCGCAGGTCCACGGGCGGCGCTGCTTCCAGGGCCACAAAAGCTGCTGCAAGTGTGCAGTTGGGCCTGCAGAGGCCGGGGCGGCGACGTGCAGCGGGAGGTCACTGGGCGGGCTCGCTGTCCACGCTCCGTGCTGTTCTTCCGCCAGGCCAACTCAAGGAAGGGAACAGACGACCGGACTTTGGGAAAGGGCCACTGAAGTTTTCTCTGGCGTAAAGATACAGACCACTCGCGAAGGCCCTTGAGACTTGGTGCCCCACCAGCGCGGCGGTCGACCCGGGAATGCTCCGCGTGGACATCCAGGCCTCCAGATGGCCCCGGTGAAGAACAAGTGCATCTGCGACCTGTGCTCCTGCGGGTAGGGTGGTCACGCCCAGGCGCCTGGATTTTCAGACTTCGGAAAGCTAGGCTGAGACCTAACCCCGTGCTGCCGCATCAGGCAGATTCGTCCCCTTGTCTCCCTGTTTTAGGCTGCAATGGTGTCAACCAGCATTCGGTGTGCCCCGAGGTTAATCAGTCCCATTGTTCCTTCACTTCACAGCTGCACGGAGGTTGCAAATGGGCCCCGTCCCCTCCGTGCAGCCCAGAAACTGTCAGGCAAGGATTGAAAATCCCTGGCCAGGTTGGGATGCCTCTTACTGCTTTTGTTGGACTTCTTTTGGAAGAAAATGGGGTGGGGAAGAGGAATCCTTTACTGTAACAGAGTTTCTCACTCAGAAATTATTGCTCTGTCAGAGAAATGTAAGGTATTTGTAAAACTTGTTTTCACGCTGGTACAAAGTTGAAAGAAATTACTTTGCACTTTCTTGTCTTGGCCCTGCCAGGTGTCTTTCCTGGCCAGTGTTCCTTAAGGACCATGCTTAGGTGAAGCTCCGGAAGGGAAGGTGGTCTCAGGGAGAAATCCCGGCTTTCATCTCAGTTCTGCAGCTGACTCCCCTCCTGTATCTCACATGACTGAGGTGCTCCTGCCACCTGTTTCCCAGCATATCTGGGAGCTGTTGGCTGGGGTGGGGAGGGCAGCACAGGAGCAGCAGCAGATAAGAGGGTGAGCTCTGGGGTCAGCTCTCCTGGGCTGTTAATTGTGGGAGCTTCGGCAGGCAACTGAACTTCTCCAGGATTCTCTAAGCATTAAATGAGAATGTGTGTGAGACTCTTGCTAATGGATCGTGTTTAACGTATGTTGGCATCTTGAAATTGGCAAAAAGTGCTTGCCAACTGCAATATGCTACTTGAATGTGAAAAATGGCACCAGCAGTGAGAAGAATGAAAGGGCACCCTAAAAACGGTTAATTTTCCATACCGTGGAGGCAAAACCTCTCAGGCTCACCCTTTACATTACCCTCTAGCCTCCTCTTGAGGTTTGGCATTGGGTTTACTTCGCACTGTTGTAGGCATTGGGATTAAAATCCATGACATAGTTTCTATCTTTGCACTATAGACAATGTAGTTAGGAAGAAAGGGATACTCATTTAAGAGGTACAAAATGTATAGGGTGAGACGTCTCCCTCCCATCCCTGAAGTTGGGGTACCAGTTTTCTGGATGTCCCTTCTCTGACTCTGTTCCTTCTTCGTCTCTGCAAAGGGGCTATCTGCCATCAGAGGCAGAGTCTGTCCTCGGATCTTTTCTCCTTTCCTTCCTCTCCTCCTGCGTCTGTTCCTCCGCTCCATGGTTTCAGTCGGCTGCTTCTGGTTTGCTTCTCACATCTATCAGCCTCTGTTTTTTGTTCTTTTTTTTTCACTCTCATTTCACTTCTCAAAGTGCTTGTTGATCCATCTGACTACCTCAATTAACCTTAAATTCCACAACCTTCAAACACTCACCAGTTTCCCTTTCTCCCAGTATCTGCCCCTTCAGTGGTGCCAGCCATCTTGCATTTGCCCTGGGCTTAAAGATCTGAATCATCTCTTATCTTCCCTCATTCCTAACATTTAATCTTTCCCAAAGTCTGGCCCCCTTCTCCTGTGCAATCTTTTATTAATTAGTACCTTCCTTTTCTTCCTGCATTATTCCCTCCCTGGGTATCTCGTTTTATGTTTAGAAACTGGTCCTAATGTACCTTTCTGATTTTCTCTCCCATGACTCCCTCACGTAAATCCACTGCTTGAATCGGGTTGGGCCTCCTGGGATCCGCTGAGCAGACCTTATGACCTCCCACCTCTGTTCCTTACCCGTGCTCCCTTTCTCTAAAATGCCCATGTCCCCTCCTCCTGCTGCACGACCTTTTCAGGTCCTGTTTCAGTAGCAAGTCCCCCATCAACCCAGCTCTGTAGTTCCCCATCAGAGGGGGGCCCACTCCCTGTGTTCTTGGATTTATTTATGCGTCTGCATACCTTAGCGCTCCTATTTGATGTTATACTCCTGGGAAGCAGAGCCTATATTTTCTATTTCAAGTGTGTATGCTGTATAATGCTAACACATTATTCTCCATATAGCAGTCAAAACATCTTTTTGCATCAATCGATATTTTTGTTTGTTTGTTTGTAAAGGTGATATGCTGGGATTAGAGAGGCAAGATCTATAGCTGTGGTGTCCAGTAGGGTAGCCACTAATCCTAGGTGGCAATTTAATCTAAATTAATTAAAATTACATGAAATTAAAATGCTAATTCCTCGGCCACACTCAAATGCTCAAAGTGTGTAGTGGCTACTCTACCGGACAGGGGACAGTGCAGCGAGGGAACATTTCCATCATTGCAGAAAGTCCCATTGGACAACAGGGATTTAGAGTCTCATTATTTGGGAGTCTTCCTCCTCCTCACCCCCAATCAAATCTGCTCAGAGGTGTGTTGGGAGGGAGAGGAAATTTATTGGTGTTCTCTAAGCTCTAGAAGTCAATGATTTTGGGCTTTTTCCAGCCTGAGGTTATGGGAAAATGATGAGAAATCTGGAGGAAAAGCATGTGTGAAGAAGAACTCTACTTGTCAGAGGAGAGAGCCCTGCAGTGGGAAAGAGGGAGATTGGGGTGTCTGAGTGAGCCACGTGATCTTTGGGCTTCAGTTCCTCCAATGTTTTCAATGAGGAAACTGTGGACGCTCTTGGGGCTGCCAGGGAGGGAGGGAAGCCCACATCACTCCTTCCTCTCTCCCACTGCATCTTCCTCCTAAGCCTCTCTTTGCGCAAATAGTTCTTTAATGTCATTTCAACTTTAATTTTGAAGAGTTTGTTGCTGTTGGTGGGGAGGCTTGGGATGGATACACGGAGAGCTGGATGGGAAGGCTTCCTTCTGTAGGAGCAGCTGTCAGAGGCTCAGGGAATGGGCCGCGCTCTAGGAGCGAGTTCTTACTTTTGGCCACAAGATGGCAGCCTTTCCCAACCAACTCTCTTAAGCCAGTCCCACCTAAAGGGAAAACAAAACCTTGGCGTTCTGGATTTTCCTTTAGTTTAATTTTTTATAGAGTTACCTTATTAAATTTTCTAAAATGAGCAATTAGAGTTTAGGGCCCAGCAGAGCTCAGGAAGTGGTATACCTTGAGGAGATCACAGATTACAAAGTGAGGGTGTTTCAATATCTAAATCTAAAGATTCCAACCACTCATAAAACTTTTTAATGAGCTTTGCTGGTTTTAAAAGCCAGACATATTTTACTGTATCAGGCTCAAGGCTCTCCCTCCACGACACTCCACTTGACAATCAAAATCTGGCAATTGAAATTATTATCATAAAATGCTGTAATATTGTCTTTTGAATACAATCAATGCCAATAAGCAAAAATATGCATGAGTTGTAGAAATACAGTAAAATGAGCAGTTTAAAAAAAAATCAAACTACCATTTAATTATCTTGACAGCTACATTGGGGGCGGAGTTTGAGTGGAGTGACCCTACTTTTGTATATGAGAGAATAGTATTTCCAATCACATTTGAATACCCCGAGCACGTCCTGTTATTGAAAAGTGCCACCCTTCACAATTTTCAGTATTATACCACTTTACATTTCTGTAGTGTCTTGAAAAATTTAAAAGCACGTTCTCATATATTATTATCTTACTGGGGGGTCCCTCAACGTGGGGAAGCATTGCTTAGTTTGGAAATCTGATTCCTTAATCTTAGCTTCCGTTTTGCCCTGGGGATGTTTTCTGTTTACTGAGCTGTTCCTGTACCAAATTACTAAATTTGAAATAGGTAGGGGGGTTGCTAGAGAGTTGTCGATAAAATAAAAATGTTAATCAGCTTTATAAAGCTGAAAGGGATCTGAGTGGTCTTTAGTTCTTTTAATTTTACAGATAAGGAAATTAAAGTATTGAGATTCATTTTAATATACAGGAACACATTTTGTTGAGGCACAATTTAGAATAGTCAAATTTTATTCATCTCCTACTGTGTATCTATCAGACACAGATGTTACAATTCATAGTCTGTGGTCTATTTTCAAGTCACGCTGGGCCATTTTAAACTACAGTACAATAGGAACGTTCCTGTCCACTCAATAAATATTATCTCATGTGTAAAGAAATAGGTGTAATTCTAAAAGCCTTTTAGTAAGGTAATATAAATTGCAAATCTCTCTTCTGAGATGAAAATGTAGTTACACTTCTTTTTCTGAAATTCTTGTAAAAAAATTATAGTTAATCAAAGGATGGATATAGCTTACTTTTATATCTGATTATTTTATGGCTTGCAGTGCACTATTTTAAAGACTGTGCAATCTTGCAGGAAATTCCAGGACTGGGTAATGTATCATGAAATATTTATGTAGCATTGGTAGTATGTGCAGCATTTCATAAAAAAAGGTAGTCCCATAGAGGACTTGCAAATTGCTGAAAAGGATGTGGATTTGGCCCCTTCACAGAGCTTGGGGAGGAAGGTGATCTCAGGGGCAGCCGTGTATCTGCAACTTAAATCAGTTATGTTAACCAGGGAGGAACTTGTTATTTTAATTTTGGAAAATATTTTCTTCACATCGATGGAAATTTCCTTAACCTTAGATTTTATTTTCTTAGAGTCTCTGTTACAAATTAAGAGGAAGGAAAAAAATCGAGGAATTGGTTTGATATTACATGTTTCAAGAAGAATTCTTGTTTTTCATTTAAATAAAATTGACTTCATAAATTCTGATTAAGAAAAAAAACAACACCCCAGCTTTTAATAGATGCTTGCTGGTGACTTTTTGTCTTTAGCAGATTCCAGATAGAGAAGCCACGGGAGAAGGGAACCTTTTTCACTTTAAAATTGAATTATATTTATTGTAGAATTTATGCACTTGTCATGTTGTTACATTCTATGCTCTTTAAAAATTATGGCATATTTGTGATGTCAGAATTAATGTTTACTTGTTCATATATACGTTTCATCTTATAAAATGAGAATAAGTCAGTGTGTATAATTAAATTTCAGATATTATGAAATTACAGAGTACAACTTACAGCAGTAGTAATTCAAATTACAGCAGTTAAAATAATCTACTCAATCTTATAGCCTACACATTGATTAGTTTAGAGTACCCCTGCTCTAATTCCATCCTGTTGTGGGGAGTTTTAAACATCACTCCCTCCCTCTATTGATATTAAAATATTTTAGACTGACCTTCAAGTAATTTGTAGTTTATTTGGGCAGATGACGTATCTCATGGGGGAAAAGTACCTATGCTTCAGATGAATGAGACTGATAAAATAAGTGATGTGGGATTTCAGGAAAGATCACTTTGGGAGGGGGTCTCAGAGAAAGCTATAGAAAGGGGAAATGATGTGCTTGGTTGGGGTGCTTTGGAAAGCGAGTGCTAGAGTCAGACTGCCCGCTTTCAAATATTGGCTCTGCCACTTTTTAACCGTGTTTGTGAAAATCATTTACTCTTTCTGAGAAATAGAGATAATAACAATACCTGTTATTAGGACAGGCGTGAGGATTACGTGGGAGAAGAGCACAGACCTGGCTCCTAGAGGTGAGTGTTGAAGGGAGAGATTATGTTGGGGGCAGGGTTATCAATACTAGCTTCAGGGGCCCAGTGGTCTTAGAAACATGGAGACATCACAGCCATGTGAGTGCTCGAGCCGGAAGAGGGAGATCGTGCCAGAGGCTCCAGGGAGGCAAATTGTACAGGGCCCCTTCAATGCCTCAGAATGTGAACTCTGAATTTGAGCGGGAGAATCACAGAGATAAAACAGTCTTCTCCCCCAAAAAACTATATACTCAAAAGAGCAGCATTTCTTTTTCTTTTTTGTTTTCTGTTAAAATAAATACACAATATCTGAAGTAGGCCAACTTTAAGTCTGTTATTCAATTAGAACTTCTGAATAGATTTGTAGTTCGCTTCATATTTTCTTAAAGGTCTCGCATTTCCATTCTATTCTTGTCATTTTTCTTACTTTCTTACTTTAATCAACAAATAATTCATCATGAGAGGCTGCCAAGTATAGGAATTGGCACAGCCAGACCACCTGGGTTCAAATCCCAGCCTTTCCACTCATCAGTTGTGTGATGCTGAACCACGTTATAGCAGAGAACGTCTGTGTGCCTCAGTGTCCTTATCTGTAAAATGGGGATAATAGTACAGCACCTCACAGGCTTGTTGTGAGGACGGAGTCAATAGGAAGTAAGCAAATAGAACAATGCCTGGCATGCATGGTACGGCATAGGTAAATGGTAGGAAGATGCCAGTCTGTTCTTGGTAGCGACGTCCTAGGAGGAGTGGACGAGATCGCTGCTCTCAGGGAGAGCTTGCACTCCAGGGAAGTGTGTTACTTTAGTTTATTAACTGGCCGAGAATGAAAATGCTCTGCAGATAATTAAAACAGGGTGATTTGCTTAAGTGCTTGGGGGACTTGATTCCATTTGGAGGATAGAAACGGTCTGTAAAGATTTCATCTGCTCTTCACACATCTGGGAGGCCCTCTGCCCTCTCAGAGATTCTACACTTGAGTCCAGCCATGATTATACCTCCCAAGTTCAGACTGATATTAACAAACATTCCGGCTAAGTTTCTGTTCAGTTTAGAGCTTTCCTAGTCTTAAAAACAACGATGAAAGCATCCTTATTGCCTAGCATACTCTATCATTCTGCTCTGTCGTCTTCTTCTGTGGCTCGTTCAAAGTAACTCGGAAGCATCCACGATTGTTTCTCTAAAAGAAGAGGACAGCTGTCCTCTTCTTGTACTGGTGGCCGTCAAATATCTCCATGTATTTTGGATACCCACAGCATGCCAAAGTCCCTCATTCTAATGGTAACAAACTGAGTTTTTAATGTAAGGAATATGTTACATTTCTGCCTGTGCTGGTCAGTTACTCAATTTTAGAAACATTATCCTTTATGTGATGATTATTTTTAAAAGTCAAAACATTTCCCCAGAAAGATCCATTTTCTCTTTCAAGTACAATGTATTTCTACTCTGTTCTTCAAATAAAGAAAGTCTGTATAATATCTGTGAACAAGAGTTAAAAATGAAAAGCAAAGAGTTAATTGAGTCCGTGGTTCTTCTATCCTGCTTCAAGTGGGGAATGTCAGTGAAAGAACATGGGACAGTGGGTTAGGACGTTTGAATTCTAGTCTTGGTCCTGATTAATTATAAGCTTTGAGAAAACTTGTTCAGGTTCTTTAACCTCACTGGACTTTTTACAAATTAGTAATTGTGACTTGTCTTTTTGATAATAGCCATTCTGACAAGTGTCATGTGGTATCTCATCGTGGGTTTGAATTGTGTTTCCCTGATGATTAGTGACATTGAATGTTTTTTCATATACCTGTGTCTGTTCAAGTCCTTGGACCATTTTTAAATCAGATTATTAATTCTTTTGGCTGTTGAGTTATAGGAGTTCCTTATATATTTTGGAGATAAACCCCTTATCAGATATATGGCTTGCAAATATTTTATCACATTCTGTAGGTTGCCTTTATATACTGTTGGTGGGAATGTAAAATGGTACAGCCACTATGGAAAACAGTATGGTCGTTTCTCAAAAACTTAAAAATAGTACTGCCTTATGACTCAGCAATTCCACTTCTGTGTATTTATCCAAAAGAATTGATGTCAGAATCGCAAAGCAATGTTAGCATTCTCGTATTCCTTGCAGCACTATTCACAATAGCCAAGATGGATAAATGGATAAAGAAAATATGGTATATACATATGATGGAATATGTTCAGTTTTAAAAAAGAAGGAAATTCTGCAAAATGCAACATCATGGATGAGCCTTAAGGATATTATGCAAAGTAAAATAAGCCAGTCACAGAAAGACAAATACGGGCCGGCCCGGTGGCTCAGGCGGTTAGAGCTCCATGCTCCTAACTCCGAAGGCTGCCGGTTCGATTCCCACATGGGCCAGTGGGCTCTCAACCACAAGGTTGCCAGTTCAATTCCTAGAGTCCCACAAGGGATAGTGGGCAGCGCCCCCTGCAACTAAAAATTGAACACAGCACCTTGAGCTGAGCTGCTGCTGAGCTCCCGGATGGTTCAGTTGGTTGGAATGCGTCCTCTCAACCACAAGGTTGCCGGTTCGACTCCTGCAAGGGATGGTGGGCTGTGCCCCCTGCAACTAGAAAACGGCAACTGGACCTGGAGCTGAGCTGCGCCCTCCACAACTAAGACTGAAAGGACAACAACTTGAAGCTGAACGGCACCCTCCACAACTAAGATTGAAAGGACAAAAACTTGACTTGGAAAAAAAGGCCTGGAAGTGCACACTGTTCCCCAGTAAAGTCCTGTTCCCCTTCCCCAATAAAAAATTTAAAAAAAAAAGAAAAAAAAGAAAGAAAGACAAATACTACATGATTCTATGTACCCGAATTATCTAACAGTCAAATTCATAGAATCAACAAGTGGAATGGTGGTTGCCAGGGGCTGAGTGGAGGGGGAAGTGGGGAGTTACTAATCAACAAAGTTTCAGTTGTACAAGATGAGTAAGTTCTAGAGCTCTGCTGTACAATATTGCACCTATAGTCAACAATATTGTATTGTGCACAGACAATTGTAAGAGGGTAGAGCTCATATTAAGTGTTCTTATAACAATACAATTAAAATAAAGAAATTAATCATCAGACAACGAGGTGGTCCCTATCCTATATGATGGTGTTTTCCTAGGCCCAGATAATTTCCATCTTAGGGTTCTGAAGGTGTTTCCAGAGTTGTTCCTGAACCTCTGATGGTGACTTTAGAGAATTGAGGGAAAAGTGGAGATGTGTCACAGAGCTGAAAATGGACTGACGTTTTTTCTGACTTTTCCACAAATTACTGAAGGCTAGTTAGAATGAATGAATGTCTTTCTCAGGCTTCATGGACTCTTTGGGGCCTGTCCGATTCAGTTTCCTCTCGGCACTCTGACTTCCTCTGCACATTGGCCATGTGTGGCTGCCCCAGTGATAGCTTTACACCACTTCTCATTTCAGGTCACCAAAGAGACTAAGTAGAGTTCAGTGCACTATTTCCAAATTTCCAGGAGAAGAGGGCTGATGGGGCCAGCCTATGACGTGGTTACTCTGGCATCCAGGGTTCTTCCCCAGGGTCCAATCGCTGAGCTCTGGGGCTGTGGGGTTGCACAATACAAACTGAAAACCTAGGGGAGGGGCCTGTTTTGTGTAATAGAGGTATGGATAAGAAAAAAATGATTATAAGAGGAAATGATTGACTTCTTGACTCTTTCAAAATATCCTTGTAGATAAAGTTGGTGAAAGATGGATTGGATGATAGTATAATTAAGTAGGTTCCCAGCTCATCGAACAAGGAGGCCCAGAGAGTGTGTCGATTGATGGCTTTTTGCCTACTTGGAATAATATCACTAGCACATGCTACAGGACTCCGTCATTAGCCTTGTCTTGGTCAGCATTTTTATCAAAACTTGGATGAAAACATAGACATCACCCTTATCACATGTACTGAAAACACAAAATGGGAAGAATATAGCAAATGTGATAGATGATAGAATCAAGATTCACAGTTATCTTTGACAGGCTGGAATGTTGGGCCCAAAACCAAGTTGAAACTTAACAAGAGTAGTAAACATGGAGCTCTACATTTGGGATGAAAAATTAATTATATACATTCATAACGGGAGAGGTTTGTCTTGGCCATAGTTGGTGAAAAGTTCTTTGGGTTTTAACCACAGTTCAATACGATCTGATGGTATGATGTGGTTCCTGAGAAGCATTAACTTCGTTTTAGGCTGAATGGAAGGAGGGTGTCCAGGTCAGCAGATATAATTACTTCATTGGATTTGGCTTGGTCGGATGACAACTGAAGAATGTTTTTTCATTTGGACACTTCATTTTGAAAGGATACCAGCAAGTGACCAGCAGAGCCAGGTTATGGGGAACGCATTCTGGAAATGAACAAACTTGAACTTGATAAGATCAGGGATGGATAGATGGTCAACTATTATTGGAAAAGCTATATTCTGCAGTGGAAAGCCTGTACTTGTTCTGGGTTATTCACAGGGTAGAACTAAAACCAACGAAGGTCACTTTGTGAAAACTGATTTGGGGTCCAAAAAATAAAGAAGAATTTGGTAGCAGTTAGAAGCACAGAGACTTGAAGAGGATTGCCTCTGGCCCTTGAGTGGGGTGTGTACCTGGCAGGATGCTGTGGGAAGGATTCCTGCATTGGACAGGAGGTTTGACAAAATGATCTCGAGGGTCCCTTTCAACACTGAAAATCCAGATTTCTGGAAAGGGAGAAGAGCATTTATTTTAATATGATGATTGAACTTAAAGACTACTACAGAGCAAACAACTATGGGTGCATGTGATAGGAAGAATAAGCTGAGATCCATATGTACCTGAACAGCCAAGGAAGTTAAAAGGGTTCTTAAGGCATTTATATTTAACACGTAAAGCACATGTGCAGGCTATAGCCTCCTGCCTGTGTCCTCCACTCCTACTGACCTGCTTTTCCGAGAGTCCTTTGATAACCTTCAGGTAGTGTACGAAAAAGCATCTGTTACTTCCACGACTTTCTCTGATTATGTCTACATGTAGCAGTTCATAACTGTTTAGCAGGCTTTTGTGAGCTAGCCTGGGACTTTCGCCACCATGTGAAGCAATGCTTTTGTGAGGAATATATTTTATGCTTCCAACAATCCGTGTGTGGACTTTTGAAACCTGTTTCATTGCAAAGCTGGCATGTTTCTCTCTTTCCTTATGATGTCCCAACTTCACACCATCTCGGAGCCTTTTCTCAACTGGGCTCTGAGCTTGGAAGCCCTCCTTGCTCCTTGCGCCAACAATGGCATTCCCGAAATCCTGATGCGTCCATGAATCAAGCCTTTTCATTCTCCGCCCTTGTTCCATCTAGAAATGGATTTTATTAAGGTGCTTTCTTCCCCAAAAGGATTTTAAAGAATCTTAAATAATTTCACAAGGCACAGCACAATAAGCAAGAAAAACATGGTGAGATAGTTCCGTGTCTTCTATCCCCATAGTGCACTTTGTGTCTGATCTGAGTTGTCATCGTGTGTGGACTTAGGGTTTCTGTGTGGCCACCCTTAGCTTCTCAAGCTTCTAATTCCTGCATAAGAAGATGTCGGAACTAGGGGTGGAGATATAGATCTATACCTATATATAGATACATACAGATGGTGCCAAAAAAATGTATACACATTTTAAGAAAGGAAAAATCCATATTAATAGATACTGACAACAAAAGATGAATACAAGTCACATTTGACTTCTGCAATGACAAGAGGTGCTCAAAGTGGTTACCATCAGCGTCCACACACTTCTGATTACGGTGAACTGCTGCTTGAGCAACGTTGACCAAAGTTTTAACATCTCTTAAAATGTGTATACATTTTTTTGGGCACTTCTGGTAAATGCAGCTATATCTATATATCTATATCTATATCTATATATATATATATATATATATATATATATATATATATCTCCATATCTCTAAATATACACACAAATATAGACATATATATTTACTTTTTTTTTCAGTCATAGTTGACATTCAATTTCATTTTACAATAGTTTCAGGTGAACTGGACACAGCCCTAGCTCTGCCACTGTCCCTGCCTGTGGAATAAATTCTTCACTCTTACACCACTTTAAAATTTTCTTTTGCATTATTTGTTCTACATTAAAATTTCCAGATGGGAGCTTCTGATTGGCCAGGCCTTGGTCATATGCTCAGGCCTCACTATAGAATTGGGGATTGGGAAGGATGGATACTGCCTCTCACAAAATGAATATGGTTGGAAATTGCTCAAACAAGAGAAGGGCTTCAGATGTTTGGCAGCTAAAAAAAAAAAAAGGCTGAAAATGCATGCTTAGATTTCTATATTAATTTATGCAAAGTCTGGACTTAGGTTAGAGTGAGGTTTTTCAACTGTGGCACACGCTGTCGTTTTTGTTGTGGGGGCCTGTCCTGTGCATGATAGGATGTTTAGCTGCAGTCCTAGCCTCTGACCACTAGATGCTGGTGGCACCCACCCAGGTGTGACAATAAAAAAATGTTTCCAGATACTGCCAACTGTCCCCTGGGGGGCAAAATTGCCTCTGGTTGAGAATCACTGGGCTTTCACAAATCATAGATTATGATTTGATAGCCTTGCGACAATGGCTTTATCACAGGAATGAATCTTACACTATTGTCTTTGGAGAGAAACAAAGCTTTCTGCACAAGGTGCCCTTCCCCTGCCTGGGAGGGTCTGAAATGCCAGTGTTTTCAGTCTTAAGTGTACTGACCAATCAGCTGGAGAGCTGTTTGAAACATGCAAATTCCTGGGCTCTTCCTCCTGATTCTGTGGGTCTGAGGTCCAGGAATCTGCAAGTTTTAACAATTAACCCTGGTGATTCGATGCAGGTGGGCTATGGACCACACTTGAAGAAACACGTGGCTACTTCATTGAGTATTGACCTCAAAAACAAAAGGCATACATTTCTTCCAGGAGAAGAGACACGGTTTTAAGGCTTTCAAATGTTTCCAGTTGATTAAAAAGAAGCAAAGATGCGGTCTGTTCTTAGGAGTTTTTTGGCCAGGGTTGTTTGGAACCAGTCTTGACATATGATGCCGGCTCTCATCACCCTCCATCACCATCAGCAAGAAGTGTCTTCTGTTTTGAGCTCTGACTTGCCTCTCAATTCTCCTTGGAAAGGACCTTTCACTATACCCCTCCCCACCCCCAATACTAGTCAAATCTCGCAGGAAGGTTTTAATGTTTTCCAGGTCTCACTGGTCTGCTTTGTGGTCTTGTTCACTGACTCCCTAACCCCCACAGGAGCAGAGAACATCTCTCAGCATCACTGGCTTTACTTCCCCAGTGGAGCCTCCATGCTGGTAGGTCCCACATTCTAGTCACGCGTGGGGCGGAGGAAACATCTGGTCATATCTGCTACAAAGCTGGGGTACTCCTGAGCCCCCCTCTATGCTCCTCTATCAGAAAGCCTTAAACCTGTGCAAGGAGACTCCATTTGGTGACAAAGCATCTTGTAGTTTTCAGCCATGTTGGTGGGGGGGGCTTACTTGAGCTACTTGATTCTGCTTTTAATCCTGCTCTAGCTGGGACTAGTCACAATGCCATATCCGACAGCAATTTTTCTAAAGCTCAGATCCTGTGGCTTTGATACAAAGCCTCTGGTAGTAGTCCATTGATCAAAAGACAAATTTCACACTTATTCAAGCCCCCATCTTACCTTTCCAGCCAGCACGCACTCTTATTCCAGTCTCCCCAAACTATGCCGACACCATGTATCTAACTATTCTCTGTATGCAAACTATATTAACACCCTGCATTCCAGGCTCACCAGACTATTCTATAGGCTAATATGCAACACCCACTTTACAAATTGGGTGCCTGCCAAATATTTTTCTGAAAAATGGAATTGGTTGCTCACATTATGCAAAATCTGATTTAAAAAAAGTATGAGCTTCCGGTTTCTTTTGAAAAACCAAAAGATGTGACAGAACTGTGCCCATTTCCAAATGGTGACTGTCAGTGCTTGCCCTGAGATGCTGCTGCTTCTCTCCGTAGTGTCCCTGGATAAAGGTAAGGGGAAATACCATGAGTCTTTACCTTTCTATTTCCCACAAGAGGGCATTATAATCTCTCAGAAAGTAAAAGGGCCTGGAACTGCAAAAGCTGCTAGCTTGATTTTGCTACTGAGGTGCAAAAGTTTCTTAGGGCCCACCTGTTTTGCGTGCTGAAGGGTGTGCAGCATGCTGTGTGCTATTATTATTCACACGTTCACAAACTCCTTTCATTTGGCCTGGTTCCCCTCCAGGATCTTAATTCAATTCATCTGAAAGCCAGTTTGAGAGAAATGCACACAAGCAAGAGGGGCCTCTGGAGCCACCTTCAGCCTCGGTGGAGGTTGTGGAACTTTGACAGAGGCCTGAGGAGGCAGGGCTGTTTCCAGGGAATTGCCTGAATGGTGGAAACAACCTCACAGCCTAGCGTTCTTTGGTGCTGCTTCTTGCTGGCACAGAATGTATTTTGTCAGCACCGAGAGCAGAGCAGTCGCCCTTGGCGTGCCTTAACACTAACCAGGCCAGTGGAGATTGATGTGTTAATCAAAATGCCTGTTTGTTAATATAGAATGAGATGTACCTACGGAGGGGCCTAGAAACTTATTTTTTGCTGGCTAGAGTGTACTTTCCTAAAGAAAATTAACAGTCGAAGCCAAAATATAATCATCAGTTTGCTTGTCTGGGTTCTGAGCAAGGGGAATGCGACGAGTTGCACTTGTGGAGGTGCTGTTGGCATGTTCTGATGCCCACTCTGCAGTAAGGGGCTGGGTGGGTGGAGCACCTCTGCCAGGCCTGGGGGTGGGGGCAACAATACTGTGGTGTCTTGCTGTATTTGCCTCTCATACTGTCTGTGTGCCCCCTTTCCCCATGGTCCATGCCAGATTTACAAGTCAATAGATGATAACACCACAAATCAGGTTACATTCACATGTAGCATTTTTTCTGCTTTAGGTCCTGTTTACATTTTATCTATTACAGATGATTTAATCCTTTAGGCCTAAGGATTTGGGAGGGTTAGGGGTGAGGTTCCTTAGCACCTCTAAGTGAGCCTGAAGAGATCTCAAAGGTTTAAGAAAATAAACTATTTCATATCCCTCATATGGTGACTAAGTATAGGGGAGTGAAAATAAAGTTTCCAAATCTTTCTCTATTGGTTTACGTTTCTTTGCTTGCCTTTGGTTAAAACAATGAAGGAACTCATCTTTGCCTCAATTTTTCTCTTTTCCATTTTTAAGAAATCGATCCTTAACATTGGTATGATTTGAAATGGTTTAATAAGAGTGTGCAAATATGGAAAAGGAGAAGAGGAAGAGAATGAGCATAAAAGACATAATTGGGTCTTGGGTTTTTAAAAAACTCGCTTTGAATGTTAAAAAATCTTGTAAATTATTTTTTTCTGTATCAGTTTGGGTTGAATAACCTATCCATATTCCATTAGCTAAAGCTAATAATGAATTAAATATCTATACATATAAGCCTGTGAATCCTATTTTAAAAATTTTTCATTTACTTATTTTTTTAAGGGGGATGCAGCTCACAGTGGCCCATGCGGGCATCGAACCAGCAACCTTGGTGTTCTTAGCACCACGCTCTAACCAACTGAGCTACGCAGCCCCCCTGTGTGAATCCTGTTTTTGACTTTAGCTTCCACTAATTTATCTACAGTTAGAGACGATGTTGACTGAGTCTTGGGTCTTTTAATCTAAGACTTAGCTCTGAGTGCATAAAAAACCGTGTGTGCTTATTAGGGAGAATTTTGGATAATTTTTATTCATGTATTCTGGTTGAGGGGAAATCACCCTGTGCTTCAGGGAGCATCTTCTTTTAGTCATGTTTTACTGTTAAAATCACCCTTGGCCCTGGGGTGAGATGGGACGGTGTGCTGACACTGCCTATCCTGGCCTCTCCCTTCACAGAGTGGCCATGGGCTCAAAGCCCTCATTGGGTAGTTTTACAGGATTTTGAGAAATAGGATAGTTAAAAAATGAGTTATTTGGTACTGAAGTCCAGTCAGCTTGTATTTAAATGCCTTTTTAATGATCTGAACTTTGCTTATGTTTCATGGTACTATTAGGATAAGTAAAATATTTAATTCCTACTTTTAAGGAGTTTTAAAAATCTGTGCAATGGGTGCGTGTACATAAAACAATTAGTTATCAATACAGAATACTATAATGTGGTGAACAGGTAGAAGACATTCTGGAGTTAGACCGACCTGCACTTTTTATTTTTTAACCTTTCTGAGCTTTATTTCCTTAATATGTGAAATGAGGATATTGTAAAGGTTATATGAAATAATGTATGTCATCAGCCTTGAGCCTGGCATGTGGTTAGATAGTCAATGTTTGGCAGATTATCATAGCAATTGGGTCTGATAAAAGGTTCCTTGTATAGCTTTATTGAGAAAGGAAGGGTGTTCCATGTTTACTGCTCATGTAAATCACGTTGAAGGAAAATTTTCTAAAATACTATATACCTTCTTGATTTCTTTAATAAACTTTTTTCTGAAAGCAGAGATATGGACCCACTGATCCTGTCTTAAAAATCAGTGTGTCTGCATGTTATTGTTTTTTTTTTTTTTTTTGTAGCCCTATTCTTTAGGAGCTGCTTCTGTTCCAGAAAGTCAGAGCAGAACAATATATGTAAAAAAATAAAGAAAAGAGCATGAAGTGTAGGACTAATAAGTAAGGGCTCTGGGAGAACTGCAGCGTCTTGGGTGCTTAGAATCCTTTTGCTCCCACCTTCTTGGCCATGTTCTAAAAGACGGGGGTTTCCATCAGTATGGAACTTGGTTACATGGGGTGTTTGTTTAGTAGGACCAGAGGCGTAAAGCCCCTGGATCATCTTTATTTCCCATCAGAAGTGAGCTTGATGGAAAGACTAATTCATAAGCAGATAGGAAATGTGGGTTCCGGCCCTAATAGTGAGGCCACGATCGTGCGCCAGGGCTGCCTCTGCACAGAACACGGCCCTTGCTGCCTGAGGAGGTCTTCCGTTACCGAAGCACTTCAGACCCTCCTGGGAAGAGTAAGGTGCAAAATGAGTGAAAATGAACTTACTATGTCTCAACTTCATATACTTTCTTTTTTTAAGTTAAAAATGTTTATTTGTTAAAAAAAAAACTCTAATGGATTTGTGCCTCTTTAGAGAGTGAATATTCTCTTTTGAGGTGATGGAAATTGCATGAGTATAGGAAAATCTGACTGGCTTTGGTAATGAAAGAGTGTGAGAAAGTCGGGATTTCTCACAGCTGTTTTAGTAGGCAGAGTGCTTCCACTTGGGGAATAACACCACAAAAAATCTCAATTTTCCCTGATGTTTGTTCCATTTCATTCTGTGTATTCCTCTTCTCACAGATTTAAAAACCAAATTACTTCTATTACTTCACAGTTTCCACCTGGGGTCTCAGGAGTTTGCACAGAGCCAAAAAAGCATCTGCAGTCCCTTTCCCCTTTTGTCACATTTTATAACTGGGGGCTTCTTTTTGAGCTGTTTATGTCATCATCACTATATCTCTGGGTATTCCTAGTGGAGTTTTTAGTTTCAACTGAAGTTGTAATCTCAGAAGTGGCGGCACTCCCCATGCTTATAAACCAACATCATCCTGGAGAGTTTTCTGCTGTGACGGTTTGGAGTGACTTAATTTTGAAATTCTCTTTTTACCTTTCTCATCTCTTCTGGGATTTATTTTCTTTATTTTTTAAATTTGGCAGATTTTTTTCCTTTAACATGTAAAGATTATTATTCCTCCCCTGCCCCGATACAGAACATAGCTGATCTTGTCAGCATCAGTCTTTCATTCTCTGAAAATGGAGAAGGAAAATTACAGGCAATAAAGAGATTCAATTCTGTCTGCCGATGCTGGATGGACTAATTACAATGCAGCATCGTTGTTTATTTGAAGGCAAAATATGGATTTTTGTTTGGAAATAACAGTTTGCTGCATATATGAATGAGTTTGGCATTTTGACTAAATTGATCCATCAATTAATTGGATGATGAATTGCTTTCAATTTGGGGATTAATAAATTTTGGGTGCTGTGATCAGCATTTGTCTCGCTGAGCTGCTAAGTTGCATGTATGCTGAAAAATGCTCCCAGAAAACTGGCCTATCCTTGAAAAAAGTTCCTGTAGTGGCTGGGGCACCCTTTCTGCTCCCTTCAGATTTTGTCCTGTTTTTTACCCTGTGACACTGCAGGCAGGCTGAGTGGGGTTGGAGTGACTGCCTTGGCAGGAGGTGAAAGGTCAACTTGGCGGCCTCTGAGAGGTCAATTGTGAGATCCAGGAAAATGTCTCCCAGCTCCTTGTTTTGGTCCTTGCAGCATTTGAATGCATAAGTGAACAATTATTTTAGTCTGTTGCTGGAAAATAATCTGACTAAACTAATCTATATTAAAATATAAATGACTTCCTCAAATCTTTCATCAATATTATTTCAAAGTGTTATAGGGAATTTAGGCTTGAATTTGCAGCATTTGTACCACTAATTTATTGTTTATTGCAGCAAGAAATTTTTTTGAAGGTAACACAAGTTCACAGTTAAAAATTTCAAATAGTCATCCAGTTCCCTTTACCAAAGAGAACTTCTGTTTTGGCTTTCTTATCTATCTTTTCTGAGAGATTCTATAAACAAACAAGAAAGTGTTTATATATTACAGCCCACTTAAATGATATGAGACATAATATGCCCATTTTCTTACCCACTGTTAGTGTAAGGTCCTGACCAAATGAACTGTCTCTTCCCCCTCAGCTATCCCCAAGTAGGACTTATATTTGTCTTAAAAAAAAAACCAAAAAAAAACAAAACTCAGTCAGAATTGTGTTTAAGATTATCTTTTATTTCTTTATACCACTGTAGTATTTAGGGTAAGGTTTGACTGCATATATCAGAAAACTTAAAATAACAGTGGCTTACACAAGATAAACGTATATTTTTTTCACCTGTGAGAAGTCCAGGGCTGATAGGGCAGCTCCCAGTGTCAGGGACCCAGGCTCTTTCTGTCTTGCTGATGTGCCCTTTCTGGTGCTTTGCCTCATGCTCCAAGATGGCAGTTTAACCTCCAGTCATTACACCCGTATTCCAGGCAGCAGGAAGGAGTGGTCTCTCCTATCCCCCACATCATGTACATCCTTTGTGGAGACCTCACAGAAATATCGTGTAAGACTTTCTGGCTGGCCCAACTATAAACTGAGGATTCTATTACCACAGAAGAAGGGGAATATAGATGCTATTTTGGGTTAGGTAGCTAGCATTTTCTCCCACAATTACTCAACTCTTCAAATACAGTAACCTCCTCTCCCCCCATCATTTGATTTGTGAAAGTAAAGGTCAGTTCAATCTGAGAATAGCCATGTTATTGAGCAGTTTAAAAAAATAACTGAGTGTAGTATTAGCTCAATGGAAAATCTATTGTGGTTTGACATTGCAGTTTGGCCTTTTCTGAGTTGGTCATTTAGACCAGGGATTGGCAGGGCTTTTCTGTAAAGCACCAGATAGGAAATATTTCAGGCTTTGCAGGCCATATCCTCTGTCTGGTACCTGAGTAGCTCTGCTTTGTAGTGCAAAAGCAGACACAGACAATATATAAAAGAATGAACATGGCTGTGTTCCAATGAAACTTTATTATCACACTGAAATTTAAATTATGTATACTTTTCATGTGTCACGAAATAATACTCATCTTATTTTTTCAACTATTTTAAAATGTAAAAAGCATTCTTAGCTCACACGCTATACAAAAACAGGTGGGAAGATAAACTTGGATCAAGGGCCATAGTTTGCTGACTCCTAATTTAGATGGTGATTGTAGAAATGATAAGCTCTAAGAAAAGAAAGTACTGTTTGCTGTTCTACTGAAGTTGGTCAACTAGGGTGAGACTCTGGAAAGGGACAGAAGGAAGGAGAATCTAAAAGTGTTTAGAACTGACTAAGTTTTAAGGCCACCTTCTAAAATTCTTAAAAATATATTAACAAAATGTCTATATTTTTGTAGAGAGGCATTATTTTTTTAATATGATAAAAATATAACATAAAATTGACCATTTTAACCAATTTTTCAGTGTACAGTTTAGTGACATTAAGTGCATTCATGATATGTGCAACCATTACCACTATCCATTTCCAGAACTTATTTATTCATTTATATTTAAATTAAAGTTTGTTGGGGTGACAATTGTTAGTAAAGCTACATAGATTTCAGGTTAACAATTCTGTGTTACATCATCTATAAATCCCATTGTGTGTTCACCACCCAGAGTCAGTTCTCCTTCCATCACCATATATTTGTTCTCCTTTACCCTCATCTACCACCCCCCACCCCCCTTACCCTCTGGTAACCTCTAAACTATTGTCTTTATGTCTATGAGTTTTTGTTCCTTTGTTTGTCTTGTTCTTTTGTTGTTTTCAGTTTTATATACCACATATCAATGAAATCATGTGGTTCTCTACTTTTTCTGTCTGACTTATTTCACTTAGCATTGTAATCTCAAGATCCATCCATGTTGTCATAAATGGTACTATTTCATCTTCTCTTACTGCCGAATAGTATTCCATTGTGTATATATACCACAATTTCTTTATCTATTCATCTATCGAAGGACATTTTGGTTGTGTCCATGTCTTGGCCATTGTAAATAAAGATGCAGTGAACATTGGAGCACACATATCTTTATGGATATAAATGTTTTCAGATTTTTTGGGTAGATGCCCAGGAGAGGGATTGCTGGGTCATATGGTAATTCTATTTGTAATTTTTTTGAGGAACCTCCATGCTGCTTTCCATAGGAGCTGCACCAGTCTGCATTCCCACCAGCAGTGTATGAGGGTTCCTTTTTCTCCACAGCCTCTCCAACACTTGTTACTATTTGTCTTGTTGATGATAGCCATTCTGACTGGGGTGAAGTGGTATCTCATTGTGGTTTTTATTTGCATTTCTCTGATGATTAGTGATGTTGAGCGCTTTTTCATATGTCTATTTGCCATTTGCATGCCCTCTTTGGAGAAATGTCTCTTCAGTTCCTCTGCCCATTTTTCAATTGGGTTGTTTGTTTTTTTGTTGTTGAGTTGTATGAGTTCCTTGTATATTTTGGATATTAGCCCCTTATCGGAGGTGCTGTTTGCAAAAATCTTCTCCCATTCAGTTGGTTGCCTCTTTATTTTGTCGATGGTTTCTTTTGCTGTGCAGAAGCTTTTAAGTTTGATATAGTCCCATTCATTTATTTTTGCTTTTACTTCCCTTGCCTTTGGAGTCAAATTCATAAAATGCTCTTTGAACCCAAGGCCCATAAGTTTAGTACCTATGTTTTCTTCTATGCAGTTTATTGTTTCAGGTCTTATGCTTAGGTCTTTGATCCATTTTGAATTACTTTTGGTACATGGTGACAGCAGTCCAGTTTCATTCTTTTGCATGTGGCTTTCCAATTCTCCCAGCACTATTTATTGAAGAGGCTGTCTTTTCTCTATGTTTTTGGGTTCTTTGTCAAAAATTATCTGTCCATATTTATGTGGGTTTATTTCTGGGTTCTCAATTCTATTCCATTGGTGTGTGTGTCTGTTTTTCTGCCAATACCATGCTGTTTTGATTATTGTTTCCCTGTAGTACAAGATAAAGTCAGGGAGTGTGATAACTCCAGCATTGTTCTTTTTTCTTAGGATTGCTTTAGATATTCGGGGTCTTTTGTGGTACTATACAAATCAGATGATTTTTTTGTTCTATTTCTTTAAAAAATGCCATTGGGATTTTGATGGGATTGCATTAAATCTATATATTGCTTTGGGTAATACGGCCATTTTAACTATGTTGATTCTTCCAATCCATGAGCACGGAATGTCTTTCCATTTCTTTGTGTCTTCTTCAATTTCTTTAAAAAATTCATCTATCGAAGTATTAGTATTCAGCATATAGATCTTGCACATCCTTGGTTAAGTTTATTCCTAGGTATTTTATTCTTTTTGTTGCAATTGCAACATGAATTTTTTTTTTAAATTTCTTTTTCTGAGATTTCATTGTTAGTATATAGGAATGCAATGGACTTTTGTACGTTGATTTTGTAGCTGGCAACTTTACTGTATTTGTTTATTGTTTCTAATAGCTTTTTGGTGGAGTCTTTAGGGTTTTCTATATATAGCATCATGCCATCTGCAAAGAGTGACAATTTAACTTCTTCATTCCCAATTTAGATGCCTTTTATTTCTTTCTCTTGCCTGATAGCTCTGGCGAGGACTTTCAATACTATGTTGAAAAGCAGAGGTGATAGGGGATAGCCCTGTCGTGTTCCTGAACATAGAGCAAAGGGTTTCAGTTTTTCACCATTAATTATGAGATTAGCTGAGGGTTTGTCATATATGGCCTGTATTATGTTAAGGTATGTTCCTTCTGTACCTATTTTATTAAGTGTTTTAATCATAAATAGATGTATCTTGTCAAATGCTCTTTCTGCATCAATTGATATAATCACATGATTTTTGTCCTTTATTTTGTTTATGTGATGTATCACATTGATGGATTTGCGTATGTTGAACCATCTTTGTACACCTGCGATGAACCCCACTTGGTCGTGATGAATAATCTTTTTAAAGTATTGTTGCATTCGATTTGCTAGAATTTTGTTTAGGATTTTTGTATCTGTATTCATCAGAGATATTGGTCTGTAGTTTTCTTTTTTTTGTGTTATCCTTACCAGGTTTTGGTATCAGGGTAATGATGGCTTCATTAAATGAGTTAGGGAGTACTGTCTCTTCTTCAATTTTTTGGAGGAGTTTGAGTAGGATAGGTATAAACCTCTTTGAAGGTTTGGTGGAATTCACTAGTGAAGCCATCTGGTCCCGGACATTTGCTTTTGGGAAGGGTTTGGATGATTGATTCAATTTCCTTATTGGTGATCGGTCTATTTAGATTTTCCAAATCTTCATGATTCAGCCTAGGAAGGCTATATGTTTCTAAGAACTTGTCCATTTCTTCTAGGTTATTGAATTTGGTGGCATATAGTCCTTCATAGTATTCTTGGATGAGCCTTTGTATTTCTGTGGCATCCGTTATAACTTCCCCTCTTTCATTTCTTATTTTATTAGTGTTTGTTCTCTTTTTATCTTAGTGAGTCTAGCCAAGGGTTTGTCAATTTTATTAATCTTTTCACAGAACCAGCTTTTTGTCACATTAATTTTTTCTATTGTCTTTTTGTTCTCTATTTCATTTAGTTCTGCTCTGATTTTTATTATTGCCTTTCTTCTGTTGACCTTGGGTTTCATTTTTTCTTCTTTTTCTAGTTCTTTAAGGTGTAACATGAAGTTATTTATCTGGGATTTTTCTTGTTTCTTGAGATAGGCCTGTAATGATATAAATTTTCCTCTTAAAACTGCTTTTACTGCATCCCAAAAATTTGGTAGGATGTATTTTCATTCTCATTTGTTTCTATGTATCTTTTGATCTCTCCTCTTATTTCTTCTTTGACTCGGTTGCTCATTAAAAGTATGTTGTTTAATCTCCACATATTTGTGGTTTTCCTGCTTTCATTTTGTAGTTGATATCCAATTTCAAAGCCTTGTGATCAGAGAATATGCTTGGTATGATTTCAGTCTTCTTAAATTTGCTGAGGCTAATTTTATGTCCCAATATATGGTCTACCCTGAGAATGTTCCACGAACACTAGAAAAAAATGTATAGTCTGATGTTCTAGGATAAATGCTCTATAAATGTCAATTATGTCAATTTAATTTAATGTGTCTATTAGGACTGCTATTTCTTTATTTATTTTCTGTTTGGATGATCTATCCGTAACTGTCAGTGATGTTATGGTCCCCTAGTGTAATTGTGTTTTGGTCCATTTCTCCCTTTACTTCTGTTAGTAGTTGCTTGGTATATTTCGGTGTTCCCTGATTGGGGGCATAAATATTGATGACTGTTATGTCTTCTTGTTGTGTAGTCCCCTTTATCATTATGAAATGTCCATCTTTGTCTCTTGTTACCTTTTTTATCCTAAAGTGTGTTTCATCTGATGTCAGTATGACTACACCTGATTTTCTCTGGATACCATTTGCTTGGAGTGTCAATTTCCACCCTTTCACTTTGAGTCTATGTTTGTCCTTGTAGCTGAAATGTGTCTCTTGGAGGCAGCATATGGTTGGGTTTAGTTTTTGGATCCAATCTGCTACTCTGTGCCTTTTTATTGGTGAGTTCAGTCCATTTACATTTAGGGTGATTATTGATATGTGAGGATTTCCTATCATTCTGTCTTTGGTTTTCTGGTAAGACTGTCTCCCCATTGTTTCTTTGCCTTTTTGTTGTTGTCTATTTTTTCTGTGTGGTGGTATTCTATGATTTTTTCCTCTGTTTCTTCTTTTATTATGTTATATATTTCAGTTCTGGATTTTTTTTTTTTTTGAGTGGTTACCCTAAGTTTATGTAAAAGAAAGTTTCATATTTAGAGTATTCCATTTTCTTCAGCATGCCTACTTTCTCCATTCCCATATACTGGTTCAGGCCTTTACTCTCCCCCCTTTTATGTTTTGGTTGTCACAAATTATCCCTATTTATGCTGGTTGAATAGCCTCCTTCAGTATTTCTTGTAGTGCAGGTCATATGTTAGAAAATTCCCTCAGCTTCCGTAAGTCTGTAAAGGTCTTTATTCCTCCTTCATATCTAAAGGATATCTTTGCTGGATATATTATTCTTGCTCATAATTTCTCTCTTTCAATAGTTTGAATATTTGGTTCCATTCCCTCTGGCTTGTAGAGTTTCTGCTGAAAAATCTGATGATAATCTAATGGGCTTTCCTTTGTAGGTTACTGTCTTCTTTTCCCTGGCTGTTGAGGATTCTTTCTTTGTCATTAATTTTAGACAGCTTCAATACAATGTGCCTTGGAGAAGGCGTGTTGGGGTTGAGGTAATTAGGTGTTCTATTTGCTTCTTGGATTGGAGGATCCAGTTCTGTCCATAAGTTTGGGATGTTCTCGTCGACTATTTGTTTGCATATACTCTCTGTTCCCTTCTCTCTTTCTTCTCCTTCTGGTATGCCCATTATTCTTATATTGCTCTTTCTGATGGAGTCAGAAACTTCTTGTAGTGTTCTTATATTTCTTTTAAGTTTCAAGTCTCTTTCTTCTTCCATCTGTTATTTCCAGATTTCTATCTTTGATGTCACTGATTCTTTCCTCCATCTGGTCAACTCTACTACCTAAGCTGGCTATTTCGTTCTTCATTTCTTTTATTGAGTTCTTAATCTCTAGAAATTGTATTTGGTTCTTTTTAAAAATTTCAATCTCTTTGGTAAAATGTTCATTTTGTTCTTTGATTGTGTTTCTGAGTTCATTAAACTGCCTGTCTGTGTTTCGTGCATCTTGTTGAGTTTTTTAAGAACTGCAATCTTCAATTCTCTGTCATTTAAGTCACACATAGTTCCATATCTTTAAGTTCATTTTCTGGAGACTTTTCATTTTCTTTCTGAGCTGCCTTTTTACCTTGGTTATTCATGGCAGTTAATGATTTATTGTTTCTCTTCCTAGACATCTACAGGAGTGGCTTCTGTAACAGGTTGATAGAAAGAGGTCTTTCTTTTGTTTTCCAGTAGGTGTTGGTAGAATGTATTATTTTCTCTCCGATTGCAGCCTTTTATTCTCTCTCACACGGTAGTGTTATGTTTTCTCTGCACTATTCCAGCTTCTCACACAATGGGGGGATTCCCTGGAAGGCGGGCTTCTCCTCTGTTAACAGTTCGCCTGAGTCATAGGGCACTGCTTCTGTGGGGGGTTGTGGAGAGCGAGCTTCTGAAGTTCCAAAGCTCTTCCTGCACCAGATTCAGAGCCCATATGTTTCAGCAGTTCCGTTTACTCCTGCAGGGATCCGCCCAGATAGGTGGGGCCAGGGGTGGGGTGAGTTGTGAGAAATGGCCCAGAGCAATGGCAGCGACCACCACCACAGCCTGTCCTGCTTCCACAGCTCCCTCCCCTTTGCCAGGACTAGTTGGGCTGCGAGTCCATGTCTGCGGACCACAGTTCTCAGAACTGCAAATATTCTGTTCTTTCTATCTGACCCTGCTACTGTTCCGCTTCTAGCACTGGGCATATGGGCACGGGGCGAGCTCTGGGAGGGTGGGGAGGGGGCGGCTAGTCTCAGTACCTAAGGCTTGCATTCTCTGCTCAGCAGTGAGGGCTTAAACCACCGTTTTCAGCCTTCTTCCCTCAGTCTTTGCTCGGAGGTCTCTGCCGTGAGCATTGGGTTGAGCCGTGTTATATGCTGTCCCCTTAGCCCTGTGGGCCATAAACGGAGCCCTAGCAGTCCGAGTTCTTCCCTCTCCCGCAGCTGCGGTAGTTCGGGGATGCAATGAGCTTGGAACACTGAGCTAGGTCTGCGTCCTGCATCTGCGTGGCCCCATCTCTGCACGTCTGCCTTCCCTCCTTCCCCGCTGGCGCAATTTGCCCACCTTTAGATGATTTCAGTAGTAAGAGGCACACACTAAGTGTGCCTCTTAGTTTTGCCTGTCTGCTGCACAGGGAGTCCTTTGTGGAGTTATAGTTGTTGAATTTATTGTAAATTCCAGGGGAGATTTCAAGAGGCTGACCTCACACCACCATTTTTATGACGTCCTCCATTTCTAGAACTTTTTCATCATCCCAAACAGAAACTCTGTACCCATTAAACACTAACTCCCCATTATGCCATCTCCACCAGCCCCTGGTAACTGCTATTACATTTTTAATCTCTATGAATTTGCTTATTCTAGGTACTATATAAGTGAAATCATACAATATTTGTCTTTTTTATCTGTTATTTCACTTAGCATAATATCTTCAGGGTTCATCCATGTTGTCACATGCATCAGAATTTCATTCCTTTTTAAAGCTGAATAATACTCTACTGTATGTATAATACCACATTTTGTTTATCCATTCATCTGTTGATGGACGTTGTGTTGTTTCCACCTTTGGGCTATAGTGAATAATGCTGCTATGGACATTGGTGTGCAAGTATCTGGTTGAGTCTGTGCTTTCAATTTTTTTGTGAGCATATGATAAGTCTATGTTTAACTTTTAAAGGCACATCCGTACAATTTTCCACAGAGGCTGCACTGTTTTATAGTCCCACTAGCAATGCACAAAGATATCAATTTCTCTATATCCTCACCAGCACTTGTTACTAAAACAAATTTTTTTTGTAGTAACCATTCTAATGGTTGTGAAGAGTTCCCTCATTGTGGTTTAGGTTTGCATTTCCCTAATTACAAGTGATGTTCAGCACCTTTTCATGTGCTTATTGGCCGTTTGCATATCTCCTTTGCAGAACATGTATTCGAGTCCTTTGCCCATTTTTAAATTGCAGGGTTTTTGTTGTTTTTAAGTTGTAGGAATTCTTTATATATTTTGAATATTAGTCCCTTCTCAGATATTTGACTTGCAAATATTTTCTCCCATTCTGTGGATTGTCTCTTCATTCTCTTGATAGTATATATAGTTTGACGTACATATACTTTGCACAAGTTTCAATTCTGATGATGTCTAGTATATGTATTTTTCTTTTGTTGCCTGTGATTTTGTAACCAAGAAATCATTGCCAAATCCAGTGTTACAAAGCTTTTCCCCTATGTTTTCTTCTAAGAGTTTTATAATTTTTGTTCTTACACTTATGTCTTATTTCATTTTTAGTTAATTTTTATGTATGGTATAAGGTAAATGTCCAGCTTCATTCTTTTGCACGTGGATATCCCAGTTTTCCCAGCACCATTTGTTGAAAAGACTATGCCAATGGTCTTGATACTCCTTTGAAAATCATTTGATCAGTATAATGGTTTCTTTCTGAGCTTTCTATTCTTGTCCACTGGTCTATATATCTGTTCTTATGTCAGTACCACACTGCTTTGATTACTGTAGTTTTGTAGTAAGTTTTGAAACCAGGAAGTGTTTCCAACTTTGTTCTTCTTTTTCAAGATTATTTTGACTGGAGTCCCTTAAGATTCCATATGAATTTCAGGATGGATTTTTCTATTTCTGCAAAAAATACTAAGCATTTTTAATAGGGATTCATTTGAATCTGCAGATTGCTTTGGCTAGTATTGCCATCTTAACAATATTTAGTTTTCCAGCCCATGAACACGAGATGTCTTTCCATTTATTTGTGTCTTCTTTAGTTTCTTTCAGAATTTTTTTTTAGCTTTCAGTGTACAAGTCTTTTGCTACCTTTGTTAAATTTATTCCTAAGTATTTTATTCTTTTTGATACGGTTGTAAATGAGATTGTTTTCTTAACTTTCTTTTGGATTATTCATTGTTAGTGTATAGAAATACAACTGATTTTTGCGTGTTGATTTTTGTACCCTGCAACTGTGCTGAGTGTATTAACTCTAACAGTGAAAAAAATTTTTTTAGGGTTTTCACATATGAGATTGTCATCTGCAAACATAAATGATTTTACTTCTTCTTTTCCAATTTGGATAACTTTTTTTTTTTTTTCTTGACTAATTCCTCTGGCTAGAACTTTCAATACTACATTGAAAAGAAGTGGTGAAAGTAAACATCCTTGTCTTTTCCCTGCTCTTAGGGGTAAAGCTTTCAGTCTTTTATCATTCAGTATGATGTTTGCTGTTAGTTTTTCACATATAGCCTTTATCATGTGAAATTTCCTTTTATTCCTAGTTTGAGTGTTTTTTTTTTTTTTTAAATCAAGAAAGGATGTTGAATTTTGTGAAATGCTTCTTCTGTAGAGATGCATATTAAAGTATACAAGGGTGATTTCTGAGGTTTACTTTAAAATACTTCAGCAAAGGAAAAAGGATTTGATGAAGCAAGTGTGGCAAAATCCGGATAATTGGAGAATGGATGATGTTTTGGAGATTTATTACACTATCATCTCTACTTTTGAGTATGTTTGGAAATTTCCATTATAAACATTTAAAGGAAAAACTTTCATTAAAATACTCCTTATTCAAACATTATTGTTTGAATGCTCTTATTATTAAAATACCTTTCTGATTTTAAAGTCACTTTTTAAAATTTCTTTCACTATTTCCACTTAGTTTTAAGGAATATTGTGATCTTTTGCAACATCTCACTTTTTGCTTTTGCTTTTTCCCAAGACAGAAAAAGAATCTGTTTATGTTCTTTCTGTTTGAGAATCTCATTCTTGCCTAACGTGCTCTTCTCTCCTCTACAAGTTGGTAGATTTTTGTGAATTCTTGGGTGTTTAGTATGAATGTGCAATCATTTCTAAACCTGAATTACTTGAGGGAGCTTTGGAAACGTGTAGAACTGTAGACAGATTCATCAGGCCAGGGGTAGGGGTTGGTCCCCAGAAGTGATTGGGATAAAGCCAGATTTGGGAATCTCTAAATATGCAAAGATTCAGAGAGGGCTCGGCAGTAACATCCCTTTGTGCTCCCTCCTCCCAACCTGGAGAACATCCAGCTTTAGGGGAAGAGAGCAAGATTTGGAACCAGAAGTTCCCGTCTGGTCAGAAGACCTAGGTGACTTGGTTGAATAGGTAACTTCACCCTCAGAAAACTGGGAGACTGAACTAACTACAAAAGTTTGACAATTAAGTTCGCGAACTTGTTGCAATGATGTTGCCAACCTTTTTTCATATCAGAGGGTTTATTTGTTATGAATTTGTACCAACTGGACAGTTAACCAAGTTGACTATTTGGAAGTGCTGAAAAGACTGCGTGAAAAAGTTAGATGACCTGAACTTTTCGCCAACAATTCATGGCTCTTGCATCACGACAATGCACCAGCTCACACGGCACTGTCTGTGAGGGAGTTTTCAGCCAGTAAACAAATAACTGTATTGGAACATCCTACCTACTCACCTGATCTGGTCTCTAATGACTTCTTTCTTTACCCGGAGATAAAGGAAATACTGAAAGGAAGACATTTTGATGACATTCAGGACATCAAGGGTAACATGACAACAGCTCTGATGGCCATTCCAGAAAAAGAGTTCCAAAATTGCTTTGAAGGATGGACTAGGCGCTGGTGTCGGTGCATAGCTTCCCAAGGGGAGTATTTTGAAGGTGATCATAGTGATATTCAGCAATGAGAGATGTAGCACTTCTTCTAGGATGAGCTCGCGAATTTAGTGGTCAGAACTTGCGTACCACTGGTGAGCTCCCTGAATTAGTCATTACATGATGAGACTTTGGCTGATGCCAGCTTCAGCCTGGGAGAGAGATATATCACTAAAAGTGAGGGGATTACTGTGGACTAATCTTGTATATTGAAGGAGAAGGTATTTGTTTATCTGTATTAAGTTGATTAATTTTTTTAGATAACTGCTCAAGGGAAATAACAGTAAAGTCCAAAGGATTTTTTTATTTTTTGGGAGGAGGGGTCAGAGTAGGAAGAGAAGCTTGCTTTGTTAGTTTATTTTTATGCTTTTTATTTAAATCAGTGTGTGTAGTAGAAACGTGGCAGTCTATAGTTACTTTCTACATTTCAAAAAGAAAAACTCGATCTCTTCTTGGATGGCCTAGTGGAACCACAACCTTGACGTATTTAATGAAATTAAGCATTATACAATGAGCTTTTCTTTTGAGGCCTTTAGGAATGTTCAGATATGCCTTGTTAGCTTACTCCAGCCAAATGGGAGGTCAGAAGATGCTGGCAGCCTGTTGGATCCTGAGGCCCCAGGCACTGTGAGATTAGCCCCAGATCACATTCAGGGGTGAGTGTACAACTGCTAGCAGTTTCCAGTCTTCTAAAAATCCAGGGGTCTGAGAGACTTCGGTTCAGCCTTTCCTTTTACAAATGACAGAACTGAGAGTCCAAAAGGGATGGCTTAGCCAGAGCCAGAGCCCTCTCATATGTAGCCCAGGCTCTGTTAGGGTGGCAGCACCTTCAAAACAGAACATTCTTCCTTGCCGGAAGCCACATCTTTCAGTGGTGACACCTAAAGGCAGTCCCCGTGGTCTTTTGCTTGTTTTGGAGAGATGCAGCGTGACTGCTTTTGTTGTTACAGCACTGGGTGGTCTGCCAGTGAGCACGTATAAATAACAACTAATAAATAATTTTACAGCAGAGGTCCTAAATCTTTCCAGATAGCTCACTGGTGCATGGCTGTCAAACACCAGACAGATCCTAAGAAAACAGTAACTTTAACCCATCCATCTTTTATGTACATGGCACATTGTTGTCATAAAATTTTCCTAAGGTTTTAATGGCTTAAGGGAAAAAATGTGCATGTAAAAAATGCGTACACAAACCCACCCACATGTGCATAGCTACCCTAGCAAGCCACGTTATCACTTCTATTTTTAGAAATCACCTATTTTATACCTTTCTGACTTTGTCTTCTGCGTTGGCTATAGTAAACTGTTTTATTTTCTACAGCAGTGAATTTGAGCGGATTTCATATTTTTGGAATAAAATCCTCTGATTTTGCATGCCCGACTGTCAGAAATGATAAGATGAATTGGTTTTACTCATTTTGTAGTTTTCTACCTCTTAAGGGCCCAAGTCCTGTCCTATCTAAGACCTTTGGGTTTTCAGCTGAGTTGGGGTTAGGATTCTGGCCTTGTTCCTGTCATGTGGGAGACCCTACTTGCTGCGCCATTTGTCATGCAAGGCAGCCTGCGGGGTCTCTAGTCCCGCTCCCCACATAAGAACGCAGGATATGGCGAGGCCAAAAAGGAACACCCACAGAGCCATAGGTAGGGGAGTCATACCACTATAGTCCCACTGGAGGCTGGAGTCACATGACCTGCAACTGACCGACTCCCCGCTTCTTCGCCAACTGACCGACTTCCCTCGACTCTGCAACCAGTGCAACCACAGCAGTTATATCAGGGGCTAATTGGCTAACTGGTTACAGCTGACGGTCAATTAGCCACAGCTGATGGCCATCTACTACCCAAACCAGCACCCCTCCACGTGAGGCCGAGAGCCTGGAAACTTCTCTATGGGACTCTGTCCCCACAATCCCTTTCCCTGAAATGTCCCAAGCTTCAGCTTCTTCACCTGCAAATTGGCTATAATACTGGTTGCACAGGGTTACTGTAAGGATTGAGAACGGTAGCTTCCATGAGAACCCCCAGCACAGGCCTCCATATGAGCTCTCAGTAGGTATTGGTTCTCTTTGCCTTTTATTTTCATGTCTCATCCCCCCTTCTGTTGAAATTGTGTCCATAGCAAAGCCTATTCTCTCCTGAAGCCATCCTGACTTGGAATAAAAGTCACACACTCTATTTTCTTTTTTTTTTTTTTTTTTTTTTTTTTTTTTTATAGACAACAGAAATTTATTTCTCATAGTCCTGGAGGCTGGAAGTCTGAGATCAGGGAGCAGCATGGTCCAGTGTGGGCCTTCTTCTGGACTGCAGGCTTCTCATCGTATCATCATGGGCAGAAAGGACTAGGGGAGGCTGCAACTTTTTTTTTTTTTTTTAATCAGGAGACTAGTCACATTCACAAGGGCAGAGGCCTCACCTCCTAATACCATCACCTTGGGAGTTAAATTTCCAACATACGAATTTTGGGGGGAACACAAATATTCAGACCATGGCAATCAGTGATCATTCTTGGACAGGACTCTGGAAGCCCATTTTGGGGAGACACACTCTATTTTCATAGTGCACTTGCATTGCATCTCTCCCATGCAGTCTTTATGTGAAGTCTTTCACTATGATGATTACAGGGGACCTCTCTGTGCACCCCCTCACCCCCCCCCCCCATCCTGGCTGAGATACTGCACAGAAGGCTGAAGACAGAGGCTGCAGCTGACTGTGTCCTGCGTTTCCTTTGGAACATTAGTGCACGCTGCACACACAGCAGGTGTGATCACAGACAAACCCCAACAGATGTTTGGGGTGGTTTTTACAGCAAATCAGTAGAATAATACACACTCACGAGGTGGTTGCCGTTTCTCTCATCCTTGCTGCTTCCAGCTGCCCAGCTCTCTCTCCAGGCTCTTTCACTTGGACAACATCTGCTCTGTCACCTGAGCATCTTGGCGTCCCTGAGGAGGTCAGGTTTATCGAGTACTAGTTAATTGGAGCCAGCCTGACCAAAAAGCTGCGTGTTATGGATGGAATTGTGTCTCCGAAAAGATGCTGAAGCCCCCACTTCCATACTGCAGAACGTGGCCTTATTTGGAAATAGGGTTTTTAGACAGGTAATAAGGTCCCATGAGGTGATTAGGATGGGCCCTAATACAATGTTACTGGTGTCCTTATTAAAAGAGGTGATTTGGACACAGGCAGATACGTACAGAGGGAAGACGATGTGTAGGCCCAGAGAGAACTAAATCTACAAGCCAAGGGATGCCCGAGGCTGCTAGGAACTAGGACAGAGTCATGGAACAGGGTCTCCCTCAAGCCCTCAGAAGGAACCTACCCTGCCAACCCCTTGATTTGGGACTTCTGGTCTCCAGAACTGTGAGACAATACATTTCTGTTGTTTAAGCCACCCAGTTGGTGGTACTACGTTATGGCAGCCCTAGGAAACTAATGCACTGTGTGAAGCAGGCAAGTTTAATTACTCTTTTCAGCCTTATTTCCATATCTATAGAATGGGATGATGCGATAAATCGTATCTATCGCACAGGGTTCTTCTGAGGATTAAACAGTGATGACATTTTGGGAAGTTCTTTATTAATGGGGTCTCTTTAACACTGGGCCTCCCTCAGCCCTGGATCACTTTTACTTTTTATTTGTATTTATACATTTTTATTTAAAAAATATTTTTTTATTGGGTAACAATGTGTTTTTTCCAGGACCCATCAGCTCCAAGTCAAGTCGTTGTCCTTCAATCTAGTTGTGGAGGGCGCAGCTCAGCTCCAAGTCCAGTCACCATTTTCAATCTAGTTGCAGGGGGTGCAGCCCACCATCCCATGCGAGAATTGAACCGGCAACCCTGTTATTAAGAGCTCCCGCTTTAACCAACTGAGCTAACCGACTGCCCAGCCCTGGATCACTTTTAGACTTAGCAGCCCCTTGGTGCATTTCTCCAGAAGCTGTTCAGCCAGCTTCTAGTTTTAGTAGCCATGAGATCTAGAAGCCTTAGTGTAAAAGCAAATCCTATTTTCCCATAGGAATCTAGTTTAACTAAAGTTCTCATTTCCTGACCAGTGCTCAGCAAAACATAATTTGTAAAACCATCCATCCTACCGGGTTAGAATGTGTTCACAGGCTGAGGCCTCCCCGCTCTCAGGTAACCGTTTTAACTGGGAGCCTTTGTTATATATACTCTTTAAGTACCCATTGATTTCCTTACTTTTAAAAGCTTGCCATCATAGGTGACAGGAAGTTGTAGGGCCTAGTTTATTTGGTAGATGTTGGAAGAAAAATGAAAATCTATGAATGCAAATCCATGCATCTTGCTTGGGTATAGGAGATCGGTGGCATCTGGAATCAGATGTTGGGCTTCACTCTGACACTTGTAGCTATGTGGCCTTGGGCCAGTTACTTAGTCTTTCTGAGCATTTGCTTTCTCCCCTGCAAAACTAAGGTGATGATACCTGCCCAGGTGGCTGTTTTAAGGTTTAAGTAAGACAACTTAGGTGAAGAGACACCTTTTCCGTGTACATACTCAAAAAAATTCCTTTCCTCCCATCGCTCCCATTTCTCAATTGTTACAGTCCATGGCTCAAATGTTGGCTAATCAAGCATGAGGAGGAGGTTCCTTTGGGATAGGTAAGAGCTTATTGTGCCCTTCAAGTTGTCCTCTGTAGAAAGCTGCCCACCAGCTGCTTGCTGAGAACCTTTGAGTGACGTCGTTCAGATTCAAAGCTTCATTTCAGCATGGTCCAAAGTGAATCTGATATTTCTACTTGTAGTTCTTTTGGTAATTTTATAACTTCTGAGTTGTTTATTTAAAAAAAGTCTGAAAGTACTAAACAATTGAAGAATGAGATATGAGATGGGTGTGTTTGTGTGGGTGTACACGCGCGCACACATGCACGATGGCTAAAAAAGTAAATTTTCCTATAGCTAGTGTTCTTTAATTATGAATTGGTCATCTCTATAAATTAAATGTATATTTTTGAAGTTCTCTAAGATAAATCTGCATTAATAACTATGGCTATTTGAGCACTTAGGGTTCAGATAACATCAATAACCTAAAAATCTTAAGCTCTTTATAAACATCAATGCAGACTGTGTTAATATCCATATAAAACAGGATTTCAGTTTGAGCTTAATTGAATTAGTCGTTTGGTATTGGATGAGGAGTCTGCTCCAGTTTCACTTAAAAAGCATTGGAGTAGGGAAAGAAAGAGGCATAGAATGTTATGTTTTGGCATCATTTTATTTGTTTTATTAACTTTCTAGTCTCAAAGCCGTTCTCAGATGATTCCATTAAAAGGAGGTGGGATATTTGCCATTTTCCATGAAAGTAATGATAGATGATGGGGGAGAGAGATTATTCATGCCTTATTATAATCAATATAACTTCATTCTATAACTGCTTTTTGTGTACTTTAAGTTAAACAGTCTTATTTCCTTTTAAAAATAAAAAACTTCTAAGTTCTATAGAGGCAAGTTCAAAACAGAGAAAATTTCCCAAGGTTTTTATACTTTCCCCTGATTAATAATTATTTTCACAAACTAGGTTCGGGTGGGATCCTGGTTTGAGTAGCTATATGATCTGCAAAGCAGTGTAAAGTGAGTCATCATAAAGTGAACCCTATTTCCCTGTAGCAGTCTAGTTTTAATTTTATTCCTGAAAAAGTGCTCAGCAGCATATAAATCATAAATATGCCCATTAATATGTTATGAAAGTAAAGATGCAGCGATATATATCGTGTAATAAATAATAGCATTATACTCCTAGTTACATACAGTGGGCACGCATGTAGTATACACACTGATTATCCAGGGGCCCCAGGGCTTTATAAAATACACATTCAGCACATAAAATGTACAGCTCTGCCATGATTTAATATATATGAAAGAATTAATAAACTATAGAGTGCTAGACAGATAAAAGCTAACATTTTATTAGCCTTGTTCATATAGTGTAACATATATATGTGCAATAAAACATTCCTAAATGTCTAGTTAGAAAACATTTTTGCTCTCCTTAGAATTTAGAAGGACATTTGGGCATTTGGGTGACTAATGAGCTCAGATATGTGGAGATGTTTGAATGGATGCATTTTCGGGGGTAAATATTTCTTTATGATTATATACTGTGTTTCAAAATGTTTTTACTCGCATTTTGGAATGTAATCCTCATAATCACCTTTAAAAGAAGATACTATTATCCCCATTTTGAAGACAAGAACACTGATGCTCATAGAAGATAAATGGCGCCTTCAAAGTCACTTTGTTGCTAGGAAGTTGCAGAACCCGAACTAAAGCCTGTTTTTTTCTGACTCCTCATTTTGTGCTCTTTGAAATACAGCATAAGGACCAGACATTTCCCCCTGTAGTAAGCAGATGCTATCCAAATTATTTCAGAAATCTTAGAGCAGTGTTTCAAGTTGGGTCACTCTCAAAGGGAACCATTACAGTGTCCGACTGAGGCCTCACAGAAGAGTCCAGCTGTGAGGGTTTAAGAGATGAGACTCTTGAGTCCTGGCTCTTTCTTCACTGCTCCCACCCCTTGCTCTTCCTTCACTCTTCTCACCACCACCAATAGCGTTACTGACGACAGGTGGTCAAGGTAGTCTGGGCAAGTGGGCTACCTGAGGAGGACACATGGAAAGGGGGATTTTGCCTTAGTGTGTTAGGTGATACTAGTCAGTGCTGCAGTAACAAATAAACCCTCAAGTCTCATTAGTTACCACAAAGATTTATCAATCATACAAAGTCAGAGGCGCTTCTTTGTGCAGTGACAAGGACAGGACTGCTGCCATCCTGCAACTCCACCATGTTGGAGTACCTGTTTTCCAGGTATGAGCAAGAGAGGGAGAAAACATTTGTCTGCCTCTGTGTTAAGGCCTTGGCTATTGAATGTACTGCTGAATCTTTCTGAAATTCCTCAGGTCTCACGATCAGCTGTTGTTCTCTGCGCTGAGATTATTGGCTTCTGCAGCAATAGAATCATAACACTGTCTTCAGTAACATCCTGGTTAATCACCTTGCCTGACCGTCCTTGACAATCATCTTGCTGCCTTTTTGTTTGTTAAACACATATGGAGTGTTTGTGTGCAAGGCATTGGGTTGGAAAGTTGATTCAAAGCAGCATTTATTCCAAAGAATCACTTGAATTATATTTCACCCAGTAGTCATAACTTTTGCATCAGCACCACTGTTAGTCCGTACGAAGCCTTTGTGCACCTTTTAAACAGGCACCCCTGCCGTGCATTTTACTTCCATCTGTCAGAAAATTGTCATGCTGAGTTTATTAGAACAATATTCTTCACTACTGTCTCCTGAAAACATTTCAAAATAAATATACAAATCAGCAATGTCTCTGAAGTAAACAGTACCCCTTTAGATGTGTCAGCCTTTCTCCCTTGCTCAGCACACAACCTGCTCAACTGTGTGTGGCAGCCTCGTTCCCTTTGCTTCCTACTATTGATTCTTTCTGAAATTCTTCAGCTATTCCCAGGTAAAAATCTTTCCAATCTTTATAAACATGGTGGAGTATTCCTTTTTGGAAAAGATGATTTCAGTTCTGTTAAGCCACAGGAAAAAAGTGTCATTTCTTTTCATAGGTCAAATTTCTATCCCATTTCCTGAGGTAGATATCACCCACCTTTGTCTGATTTGTTCTTTTTCCCCTTTATTAAAATGCTTTTTGTTTTTATTACAATTATTGTGGTGATATTGGTTAGTAAAATTATATAGGTTTCAAGTGTACATTGCTATAATACATCATCTATATATTGCATTGTGTTCACCACCCAGAGTCAGTTCTTCCTTCACCATATATTTGATCCCCTTTACCTTTTTCTACTACTGCCTCCCCTTACCTTTGGTAACCACTAAAGTGTTATTTGCTTTTGTTTTTGTTTCTTTGTGGTGTTTGTTGCTTTCAGTTTTATACCCCACATATGAGTGAAGCCATATGGTTCTCAACTTTTTCTGTCTGACTTATTCCGCTTAGCATGATACTCTCAAGATCCATCCATGTTGTTGCAAATGGCAGTATTTCATCTTTTGTTACGGCTGAGCAATGTTTCATTGTATGTATGTACCACATCTTGATCTAATCATCTATCTAAGGACACTGGTTGTTTCCATGTCTTTGCCACCGTAAATACTGCTGCAATGAACACAGAGGTACATATATCTTCCTCCCCCTTCTTCTCCCTCCCCCCGGAACTCCAGTTTAAGCCATTGTTTCTCAGTCTAGTTGTATAGCACACAGCTCCCTGGCCCACGCTGGTGTTATGGGCCTTGCGCTCCCGCCTCCCTGGCTGAGGCAGTCAGTCGCCAGTTGTCGGTTGGCTGCTCACAGCAGCTCACGGCGGCTCTCACTGGCTGCCAGCCACTCACGATGGCTGCCGGCCACTCATGCTGACTGCCAGATACTCACACTGGCCACCGGCCGCTCATGGCAGCACATGGTAGCCCACCGCAGCACACAGTAGCCCACGGCAGCTCATGGCAGCTTATGCCAACCTCCAGCTGCTCACGGCAGCCCAGCTCCAGGGAGAGCTGTTGTGTACAATCTTAGCTGTAGAGGGCGCAGCTCACTGGCTCATGTGGGAATCGCACCAACGACCTTGGCGTTAGGAGCACTGAGCTCCAACCACCTGAGCCACTGGGCTGGCCCCCTGTTTTTTTTTAATTTAAAAAAATTACTATAATTTATTCTTGAGTTTATTGTGTGTGGGGGAGTCATTCGCACCTAAAGTGATACTGAGTCTATGAACTTTTAAACAGATAAGTTTTAGAACAGAGATGAGTATTCTACGGAGGTAGTCACCAGAAGTATGGCCAACTTTCTATAAATATTGAAGAGAGATTTTTAAAGTTAAAAGTACAAAAAAGGACAACACGATGGCTCTTGTTCTACCTAGCTGTGAATTATGTTCTAAGTGACCTCTTTTTCATTATATGCACTTCTCTATTAGCGTGTTTTGTTTCTGTCCATGTGCTTCTTTTCTCATTTTCTGACATTTTCTCAACTCATTCACGTTTCTTTCCTTTAATTTGCCCCTAAGATAAAAATATCCCACATTTTGGACATACAAGTATTCTGGATAAAGAATGCATGGGAAAATGCAAATATTCTGGATAAGGATGAAAAATTTCTCTCTCTAATTGGCCAGTGACACACAGGAAAAAGTTCTCTACTTCTCATCAGGTAATAAAGAACCACTTACAGGACTAGGACGAGTCTGAGAAGGGACATTAACTGTCCCACTCCTCAGTGACATGCATTACATAGAACACTGTCCCTTACCATAGTCCAGTAGGAGACGGGTTTTGGAGGAACCATGATGGGCCTTGGTGTCCACTGGCTGGAACTGGTCACTAAGTGCTGGTCCAGGAGGTGCCACCTTCCTCCTGAACATTTCTTGTCCATGTCCAGGGACTGGAACCTGGAGCATGGCTTCATCAGTGACATATATCTTTACGGATAAATGTTTTCAGGTTTTTTTTTTTTTTTTTTTTTTTTTTTTTTAGTAGATATCCAGGAGATGGATTGCTGGGTCATACGGTAATTCTATCCTTAATTTTTTGAGGAAGCTCCATACTATTTTTCATAGTGGCTGCACCAATTTACATTCCCACCAGCAGTGTATGAGGGTTCCTTTATCTCCACAACCTCTCCAACACTTGTTATGACTTGTCTTGTTGATGATAGCCATTCTAACGTGTGAGGTGGTAGCTCACTGTAGTTTTGATTGGCATTTTCCTAATAGGTAGTGAAGTTGAGCATTTTTCGATATATCTGTTGGCCATTTGTATGTCTTCTTGGGAGAAGAGTCTGTTCAGGTCCTCTGCCCATTTTTTAATTGGATTGTGTTTTTGTTGCATTTAATTGGATGGTGTTTGAGTTGTACGAGTTATTTATATATTTTGGATATTAGCCCCTTATCAGAAGTGTTGTTCGCAAATATCTTCTCCCATTCGGTGGGCTGCCTCTTTATTTTGTTAATGGTTTCTTTTGCTGTGTAGAAGCTTTTCAGTTTGACATAGTCCCATTCATTTAGTTTTGTTGTTACTTCCCTTGCCTTTTAGGTCACATGCGTAGAATCCTCCCTGAACGCAAGGTCTATAAGTTTAGTACCTATGCTTTCTTTTATGCAATTTATTGTTTCAGGTCTTCTATTTAGGTCTTTGATCCATTTTGAGTTAATTTTTGCATATGGTGACAGATATCAGTCTAATTTCATTCTTTTGTACATGGCTTCCCAATTTTCCCAGCACCATTTATTGAAGAGGCTTTCTTTTATCCATTGTATGTTTTTGAATTCTTTGTCAAAAATTATCTGCCCACATATAGGTCGGTTTATTTCTGAATTCTCAGTTCTATTCCATTGGTCTGTGTGTCTGTTTTTCTGCCAATGCCATGCTGTTTTGATTATTGTCGCTTTGTAGTATAAATTGAAGTCAGGGAGTGTGATACCTCCAACTTTGTTCTTTTTTTCTTAGGATTGCTTCAGCTACAGCGTCTTTTGTGATTCCATACAGGTTTGATGACATTTTGTTCTATTTATTTAAAAAATGTCATTGGGATTTTGATGGGGATTGTGTTAAATCTGTATATTGCTTTGGGTAATATGGCCATTTTAACTGCGTTGATTCTTCTAATCCATGAACATGGAATGTCTTTCCATTTCTTTGTGTCTTCTTCAATTTCTTTTAAAAATGTCTTATAATTTTCAGTGTATAGGTCCTTCACGTCCTTGGTTAAGTTTATTCCTAGGTATTTTATTCTTTTTGTTGCAGTTGCAAAAGGAATTGTTTTTTTCATTTCTTTTTCTGAGATTTCATAGTTAGTATATAGGAATGCAATGGATTTTTGTACATTGATTTTGTACCCTGCAACTTTACTATATTTGTTTGTTGTTTCTAATAGTTTTTTTGGTGGAGTCTTCAGAGTTTTCTATATAAAGAATCATATATGCAAAAGTGACAACTTAACTTTTTCAGTTCCACTTTGGGTGCTTTTTATTTTTTCTCTTGCCTGATTGCTCTGGCTAGACTTCCAATACTATGTTGAATGGCAGTGGTGACAGGGAGCATCACTGTATTGTTCCTGATCTTAGAGGAAAAGTTTTCAGTTTTTTGTCATTAAGTGTGCTATTAGCTGAGGGTTTGTCATATATGGCCTTTATTATGTGGAGATACTTTCCTTCTATACCCATTTTATTAAGTGTTTTAATCATAAATGGATGTTGTATCTTGTTAAATGCTTTTTCTGCATCTATTGATATGATCATGTGATTTTTGTCTTTTGTTTTGTTTATGTGGTATATCACATTGATCAATTTGCATATGTTGAACCATACTTGAGCCCCTGGAATGAACCCCACTTGGTCATGATGAATAATCTTTTTAATGCATGGTTGCATTCCAATTTGCTAGTATTTTGTTTAGGATTTTTGCATGTGTATTCATCAGAGATATTGGTCTGTAGTTTTCTATTTTCTGTGTTATCTTACTAGGTTTTGTATCAGGGTAATGTTGGCCACATAAAATGAGTTAGGAAGTATTGCCTCTTCTTCAATTTTTTTGGAAGAGTTTGAATAGGACACGTATTAAATCATTTTTGAATGTTTGGTAGAATTCACTAGTGATGCCATCTGGTCCTGGACTTTTGCTGTCTAAGGGAGGTTTTTGATGAATGTTTCAATTTCCTTACTGTTGATCATCTATTTAGATTTTCCACTTCTTAGTGTTTCAGTATAGGAAGTTTATATATTTCTAAGAACTTATCTATTTCTTCTAAGTAATTGAATTTTGTGGCATGTAGTCCTTCATCGTATTCTTGTATGATCCATTGTATTTCTATAGTATCCATTGTAACTTCTCTTTCATTTCCAATTTTGTTTACTTGTGCCTTTTCTCTTTTTTCCTTACTGAGTCCAGCAAGCGGTTTGCCAATTTTATTACTCTTTTCAAAGAACCAGCTCTTTGTTGCATTAATTTTTCCTATTGTCTTTTTGTTTTCTGTTTCATTTAATTCTCTAATTTTTATAATTTCCTTCCTTCTGCTGACTTTGGGTTTCATATGTTCTTTTTCTAGTTCTTTAAGATGTAATGTTAGGTTGTTTATTTGGGATTTTTGTTGTTTCTTGAGATAGACCTGTAATGATATAAATTTCCTTCTTAAAACTGCTTTTACAGTATCCCAATAATGTTGATATGATGTATTTTCATTCTCACTTGTTTCTATGTATTTTTCAATCTCTCTTTTTATTTCTTCTTTGACCTAGTCATTTGTTTGTAGCACGTTGTTTAATCTCCATGTATTTGTGGTTTTTCTTGCTTTCTTTTTGCAAATGAGCTCCAATTTCAAAGCATTAAGGTCAATTTCAAAACTTGGTATGACTTCAATTTTCTTAAATTTGCGTAGGCTAGTTTTGTGTTCCAACATATGGTCTGTTCTTGAGATTGTTCCATGTGCACTAGGAAAGACTGTATAGTCTGCTGTTCTAGGATGAAAGGCCCTGTAAAAGTCAATTATGTCCATTTGGTCTAACGTGTCATTTAAGGCTAATATTTCCTTATTGATTTCCTGTTTGCATGATCTATCCATAGCTGTCAATGGTATATTTAGGTCCCCACTATAATTGTGTTTTTGTTTCTCCCTTTAGTTCTGTTAGTAGTTGCTGTGTATATTTTGGTTCTCTCTGATTGGGAGCATATATATTGATAAGTGTTATGTCTTCTTGTTTTATTGTGTCCTTTATCATTATGAAATGTCCATCTTTGTCTCTTGTTACCTATTTTATCCTGAGGACTCTTTCATCAGATATAAGTATCGCTACACCTGCTTTTTTCTGAATGCCATTTGCTTGGACTATCATTTTCTACCCTTTAACTTTGAGTTTGTATTTGTCCTTGCAGGTGAGATATATTTTTTGAAGGCAGTATATAGTTGGGTTTTGATTTTTGATCTACTCTGCTACTTTGCACCTTTTTATTGGTGAGTTCAGTCAATTTACATTTAGGGTGATTATTGATATATGAGGATTTCCTGTAGCCATTTTATCTTTTGTTTTCTGGTAACTCAGTGTCTCCATTGTTTCTTTGCCTTTGTGTTTCTGTCTGTTATTTTAGTATGGTGTTATTCTATGATTTTTCTCTTTGTTTCCTCTTTTTTCTTTATGTTATGTATCTCAGTTCTGAGTTTCTTTTTTTTCTTTTTCTTTTGGTACTTACCATTAAGTTTTTGTAAAAGAAAATTTCATATATACAGTAGTCCTTTTTCTTCACCATGCATCTTATCTCCATTGCTCTTTGCAAATTCAGACCTTTACCTCCTCCCCTTTTTATGTTTTTGTCACAAATGATCCCTATTTAAGCTGTGAGTTCATTTCTGAGTTGCAGTAGCAGATTTTCTTCTTCTCTTTTTCTTTTTTTGTTTTTATCTCTTTTACCCTTTATGTTGTGTTTAAGTTTATAGTGCACTATTCTATGTAGGGGTTGTCATTTCCTGCTTCTGTCTGTCTGTTAATAACCTTACTCAGTTTTGCATAATTTTACCTTTTTGTTTCAGGTAGAACAGCCTCCTTCGGTATTCCTGTAGTGTGGCCTTGTGGTGGAAAATTCCCTCAGCTTCTGTATATTTGGAAAGGTCTTTATTCCTCCTTTATATCTAAAGGACAACTTTGCTGGATATATTATTTTTGGCTTGTAATTTTTATCTTTCAGTGGTTGAATATTTGATTCCACTCCCTCCTGGCTTGTAGAGTTTCTGCTGAAAAGCCTGATGATAATCTATTGGGCTTTCCTTTGTAGATTTCTGCCTTCCTTTCCCTGGCTACCTTGAGAATTCTTTCTTTGTCATTAATTTTTGACAGCGTCAATATAATGTGCCTTGGAGAAGGCCTATTAGGATAGACATAATTAGGTGTTCTGTTTGCTTCTTGGATTCGAGGATCCAGTTTTTTTCATAGGTTTGGGAAGTTCTCATTGACATTTTGTTTAAATAGACTCTCTGTGCCTTTCTCCCTCTCCTCTCCTTTTGATATACCCATTATTCTTATATTGCTCTTTCTTATGGAGTCAGATAGTTCTTGTACAGTTCTTTCATTTATGTTAACTCTCATGTCTCTTTTCCAGCTGTGTCATTTCCAGATTTCTATCTTTGATATCACTATGTCTTTCCTCCATCTGGTCAGCTCTATATCCTGTTTGCTATTTCATTCTTTATCTCTTTTATTGAGTTCTTTAGCTCCAGAATTTCTATTTTTTTTCTAATTTCAATCTCTTTGGTAAAGTATTCATTTTGTTCATTGATTTTATTTCTGAGTTCATTAAACTGCCTATCTGAATTTTCTTGTATCTTGTTTAGGTTTTGCAGAACTGCAATCTTGAATTCTCTGTCATTTAAGTCACATACTTCCATATATTTAAGTTTATTTTCTGGAGATTTTAAATTTTATTTCTGAGCTGTCTTATTACCTTGTTTATTCGTGGTAATTGATAAATTATTTCTCTTCCTTGGCATTTGCCTGAGTGAATTCTGCACCAGGTTGATATGAAGAGGTCTTTCTTTTGTTTCTCAGTAGGTAGCTCTGGAGTGTTTTATTGTCTCTTGCTCTGTTCTGGCTTCTCCTGGTGGAAGATTTCCTGGGGAGGTGGGCGTATCCTTTGTGACCAGATTACCACAGTCTCAGGGCACCATCCCTGTAGGAGGATGTGGTGTGTTCTGAGCCTCTGAAATCTCAGTGCTGCCCCTGCAGCCAGACACAGAGCTGTGCACCTCAGTATCTCTGGGTTCCCCTACTGGGATCATCCACAAAAGGTGGGGGGTGGGGTGGGGTGGGCTGCAGGAGGCCGCTGGTGTTTTTGTGTCTTTGATTTCCTCTGAGTAATGGTGACTACCAGACCACAGCTGCCTCGCCCATATATCTCTTCCCGTGTTACTGGAATTAGCCTCAGTATGTGTCTGACACTCAGGAATGGTCTCTCTAGTTCTCAGGGTTGTGGATATTCTGCTCTTTAATCTGACACCACTACAGTTTTTTATGGGACCTGCTGCTAACCCTGGGAGGGTGTAGGGCACACGAACTCTGGGAGGTTGGGGGTAGAGGGCTAGCCTCCATGGGTTTGTTTTCTGCCTGGCAGTGAGGGCTATTAGACCACAGTTATAGAACCTCTCTATTCATATCTTTGCCCCGAGGTCTTTGCCTATCGATTTCTTGGTTCAGGCGTATTATATGCTGATCACTCAGGCAGGATTGCTGGAGCCACAGAGAGTGCACCTGAAGTCTCAGTCCTCTCCTCTTCTCTCTCCTCGGACCACAGTGATCTCTGGGCTGTGTCCAACAGCCCCCTTCTCTGTGTTTTTCCCTTCCGTCCTCCCCTGTTTGCCCCAATTCACCTACCTTCAGAGGGCTCGATTCACAGATCTCTCGGGCATGTTGTGTGGGGAATCCTTTGTTGAATTATAGCTGTTCAACTTGTTGGAACTTCAAGAGGAGGGGTCAAGAAGGACCCCCTCATACCACCATGTTTCTGACCTCCTCTAGTCCGATTTGTTTTAAAATTATATCTACCTCCATCCATTGTTGGGGCCTCTGTTCTCTGACCATTTGTTACATTTTGAAAATATGGAGTCACCCCAGTACAATAGTTCCTTTATTCAAAAACCTCTTACTCAAATAAGACCTTAATGGAATATCCTCAGAGTGATAAATTCCTGCCCAGAGGCTAAAAATTATTGCCATTATTAGGAAAATAGATTTTCTGTTTGCCAGCATTTGAAATAGACCAATCCAACAGTCAATGCTATTATTCGTTAAATGAACAAATGAATGGATACATTGTGAAGGACAGTTAGTCTTAACTGTAAACCAATTGCTTTTTTTTTTTAAACTGATTTTATGACTGCATGTTATCACAGAAGGACCCAAAGCCCATTACTGTTTCTTTGAGTTAAGGACCCTTGCTAAAAATGAAGGAGCAATCATGTGTGAAGAAACGATAGTATGTTTAAAAAAAATTCCAGGACTGGTCTAATTGCACTTTGATTACTTTCTCTAGGGAGTAATTCTTATTCCTTGGTAGGAAACCACGAGCAAGTCTGACCATTTGGTTTTGTGAAAATAAACTTAGTTTAATTTATTGACACGTTATACATACCTGCCAAATATTCTCATGCTTTTTCCCTGACACGTGTCTTGCCTGGTGGAGTCACTGTAATACAGCCTATGTGTTTTTAAAGAAATTATGTTTTGCTAAGGAATGTATCAAAATTGTTAAACCACGTTGCACCTTGTTCTCATTAGTCTTTGGAATGCAGCTGCCGGAACAGAAAGGGCAGGGGAGACAGAGACAGAAAGTGGTGGATACTCTCACCTCTTCTCCTTATATTTGGCCTCTGGGCCCCATTTTGAGCTGCAGGGTCTCAGTGCTTCAGGCAGCTGTGCCAGGAGGTACAGTCAGGGAGCCTCATAACCCAAGCCCATTGCTGCTCTGTTTAGCTGACAAAATGAATCTCACTTCTCTATGAAATCCAGCTACAATCGCCCTACTGTACGTAATTAAATTTCCAACATCCGGGTTTCCACTGGAAATGCGAAAGGGAGGCCTGCCCGGGCCCATTAACAGCAGAGAACACTGAAGAGTGCGCAGATGTTCCAAGTCCTGACGATTCTACTTGCTAACATCTCTTGTCAGCCCTTGCTCTCCACTCCTGATACCCCTACCTGCTTCAGGATCCCTCGTATCTTGCTTACTCTGGTACCATAGCTTCAACAGACCTCTTTGCTCTCTCCAATCCACCCTTCACTTTGTGGCCAGAGTGAACTTTTAAAGATGGTTGGCCTTTTCTTTCCTCCCTTTTGGAATTCATCTGACGTTCTCCATCACCTACAGCATAAAATGATAACTTCTTTGTTGTTGAAGGTCCTACAAGGTCTGGCCTCTGCCACCTTGTCCAGCCTAATGTTCCAACACTTCTCGCTTGTCATTTTCCACTCTAGGAATATAGGACTATTTGTAATTACAGAAATATACCTCTGTAACTTTGCTCTCTCTCTCTCATTTTTATTTTGGCTTTTATAAAGTTAAGAAATGTCTTTACTGATGTCATGACATAGGAGGTAGACACAGCCACAGCTGTGGAGCGCTCAGAGTGGCGGTGGGACATTGTGACATCATTGGGCGGGCCAGGAAGCTTATTGTGAAATGTCCAATTACCTCAGTCAGTACTTATAGCAGTGGGGAGCCGTCTCGGAGCCGTGTCAGGTCCTGAGCACGTGCCCAGTGCTGGCCCAGCCTGGGAACTGGCCGCATACAGTGCCGAGCACCCCAACTTCACTTGATACCTTGGGGAGGGGGGAGCGTCAAAAATTGACAGAGGGCCCAGCCCCTGGCTCAGATTGAGAGAAACCATGTGTGGTTGAGTGTAGGTCAGTAGGCTAGAGAGGTTTCTGCTTTTTAATCATTTGGGGACCCAAGGTAGAGTCTTGGGGGGGTTCCCTTGAGCATCAAATCTGGGAAATTCCTCAGAGCTGCTCATATCAGGAGCCTTCTTGCTGCTGTTGGCAGTCCGGGAAAGCGTACCACACCACAAAGCCCTTGCACGGTGCCTTGGGCTCCTCGTGGGCTGGTGGCTTCATGTACAACTGCCACATGTCACTGTCCACCATGTCGATCAGCTATTCCTCCTTCAGGTTTAGGGTGTGAGTAATGGTTTCTTCTACGTTCTCTGGGAGCCTTGTCGGTGACGCAGTTGGGGTCTAAAGACCTGCTCTGCAGGAAGCAAATGTCTGCCTTGAATTCATCCATGATTTTGTGAATGGCTTTGCCACGGGCGCCAGTGATGCGGGCATGAACGTGGCAGTGTAGTGGGACATCCTTAGAAACCACCTGTTTCAGTTCACCCACAGATTTCAATATGGCGTCCTGGGCAGCTTCTGTGTTCTTTTCGTACCCTGGGGCTGGTTCCCATCATCCTTATCAAGAAACTGGATGTTCACGTCATGCTCCAAGAGGATTTGGGTAATCACTGCCCCCTTTCTCCCAATAATTTTGGGATGGTATTTAGGGTCTACAATGATGCTCAGCTTAAAACTCCTTAAAGCCCACCTGCTCCACCTGCAGCTCCCTCCCATGTTCCAGCAGTCTGGCCTTGGCCCAGCCCAGATATGCAGCAAGGCCTGCAATGGCGATGACGTTGGACTGCAGCTCAGGGGCCAGGACATGTACATTCATTTCCAACTTGTCCATTATCCTATGGATCCTGCTCCCTGCTGCCTGATGAGGTACCAGTGAAGGTCAAAGGGCACGTCTACCTTAATGGTGACAAGGACAGCACCATGAGGGCTTCCTTGGCGATCTCACACTTTTCCTTCCGGCCAGAGATGATGATGATGTGATACCTCCTTAGAGAGCCAGGGTCATCGTCTCTCCCCTCCCTGGCATTATTGCCGTTCTCCTGGACGGCTTGCTGTACACTTCAAACTGGTTTCTCCTCACTGTGTGGGAATTTACTTTGCACATTATAGCCCTGAGTAATCTCATGGATGCTGGAAACTTTGGGGCCCATGACAGATCGATGGACTTTCTGGGATATGGTGCATATGAGGTTTCCAGGTCCTCGATGATCTCCTGAATAAGCTTCTGGGCCACCTCTACACAGTCCTTGGCACCCTTGAGGGTGATTTTGTCACTCTGTGTGCTGGGCTAAGTATCACCCCACCGTACTGGAAGCTAAGCATCATCCCACCGTACTCTTTAGCAATTTCCTATAAGACTTGACCTCTTTGGATTACAAAACGATGGCTGTGCTTCAGGTCTGCCAGCACGTGGTCTTCCACCACATTATCCAGGTTCTGGATGAGGACTTCCAGCTTGCTCTGGGCCTCCCTGAACAGCGTCCTTTTCCCCCGTGATGGTGATCAGGTCCTGATCCGTATCCTCAGCCGTTGGGAATATGATGCGGGCTCCAGTGGTGTCACACACATTGCGGATTTTGCCAATGAGGAACTTGTGGTACTCTGGCTTGGCGTGGATGTCAGTGGTGAAACTCTTCGTTTGCTTCTCCTCTGTCAGGTGCAGGAGCTGTTTCTTGGCTTCTCCACATCTGAGGAAGGCCCCTGATGACAACTGTGTTGCTCCCCGAACCTTCCTCAGGGAAGTGACTGTGGACCCCACTACAATCCTCCATGATGGGGGATCAGGTGACCCTTTGCGCCAGTAAAGGAGTTGTGCAGCTTGGCAGGGATCGAGATCTCCACCTCGCTATGTTGGCTAGGTCTTTCTGGATAGACAGGATATGACTCTGGGTGGCCTTGCAGTTGGCCTGCTTGCCTGTGATGACAATGGTCTCTGAATTGCTGTTCTCTGCTGGAAGGTCAATCTTGGTGTTGCTTTCTTCATGGATCTTTTACCAATGATGTTCTTGTGCAACTGTTTGAAGATTGGAACAGTGATTGAATAGCTATTTTCCACCAAATCTGCCATCATCTTTTGCATGATTTTTGTGCATTTTCCCGCCTCATTCTTGGGCTCTCTGAGTTGGACAATATCTTTTTGTGTGTGCTGGGTCTAGGAAGCTGATGATAATTTCTGGGAACTTGTTGCGAATCTCACGAATGTGCTTGTCCTTCTGCCTGATGATTGTGCAGTGGAACTTCTGCTCCACAATGAGGTCCCTGGTGTGCTTGTTTTCCATGTGAGAGGAAAGCTCCAGCAGCAACCCCTTGGCCTGCTGTACACCCTGTGTGCCCCCTCGATGCAGATCAGATTGCTCTTCTCGCTGTCAGGAGGGATGCGCACAGATGCCTTGTCCTGCTCTTTGATTCTGTTGATGTTGGCTCCGCTCTTCCCAATGAGATGCCTGTGGAACTTGTGGTCAGTGTTGACCGCCACATAGTTCATCCGGTGACTCATCTTTTCACCATGGCTTCGATCCGTTCCTGGGCCACATTTACGTCCTCTGTGAGGTCTTCCCGGCTGATTTTGTCCTCACCCTCTTGGAACTCGATATGAACCTTTGGCATCTGCTGAGTGATTTTGGCCAGGTTCTGCCCTTCCTTGCCAACGATGAAACGGTGAAGCCAGGAAGGAGCGGAAACAGAGGAGACTGTGAAGCTGATGGTCTTGGCCTAGACTTCAGTCAGCAACTGCCCTAGCTTTTCAGGCTCACCTTGAAGTATCAATCAGGGAAATGCTGTCTGAGGGCAGGAAATCCACAGACACACCAGTTCTTTCCAGGATCTCTTGCAAGGAATTGCCCTTGGGTCTGGTGACATATTTGTGCTGGGATTTCTTCACCTCCACTGCGATGGTTGTGGTCTTCTTTTTCTTCTCTTCATAAATCTTCTTGACTTGAGCCACAGCCTGAACCAATGGTTCCTTTTCTCCTGTGAAGACGATTTCCCTCCTGTTGATGTTGGGTGGGGGGATGTGGATATGTGTGCCTGTCTCCTGCATGATCTCACTGACCAGTCGATTATGAGGGCCGCCAGTGAAGGGGTAGAACGCCTTTTCCACTTCCAGCCTCTCCCTAGCAGTCCTGTGTGGTGAAGATGAACAGGACCTCTCTGCACCATCTCTGGCTGTGGTTGCTCTTGCCATCTGGGCATGGGATCTAGATTTGGGTTGCAGGTCTTAGCTCCAAGTCTTGCAGTTTCTCTCCATTTGTGCCAATAACAAAGCAATGGTGCTCTTTGGGAATGGCAGCAGTTGCTGAGGCCTGCGTCTGCAGTCTAGCAACACCACCATTCTGGATTTTCATGATAGCATCCAGCTTCCCAGAGACCATGAGGGAGAGGCCCTGGTCTTTGGTGAGAGACGGCTCCAGGTGAGTACCGTCTTCTGCATGATCTCCAGGCAGATTGCTGCTTGTTTACCTTCTCCAAACTGGTTCCTGTCCTTATATTTTTTTTCCTCCAGGGGTACATGGAACACCTGAGTGATGACGGAAGACTTGATGGGTCGGATCTTGTTACTCCAGGTGCTGGCAGGTTCCTGGGCAATTTCCAAGCAAGCTACTTTCTCAGGGAGTTGGGGGAAAGCATTTCTCAGGGAGCAGGTTGGAGAGTTACTCTCTTCTTCTGAATTTAAAGTGGCAACTTTGATTTGTTGTGGAACCAGTCCGCTTCGGTGTTCAGCAAAGCTCTCTTGGGTCAAAACTGCCAAGGAGCTCATGGTAGATCCAGCGTCTACACACAGCCCCGAGTGAGCCACAGCAAAATGGTCAGTAGCCAGAAAGCCCATCCTGAGGCCACCTCTGTCAGCCTGCCAGCTTTTGTGCAGTGGCTTGCCGTCCGCCAGGGGGATAAGCTGGCCTTTCTGAGGTTCCCTGCACTCTGCTCCGATGCACTTGTTTTTCTTTCTTCCCTGGATGTCTTCCCTGCTAATGGTCCATCTATTACTGTAGGCAGAAAGAACAGGGCTGTGGGGTGAGAGCAGGGAAGAAAGGAAGGAGGATGTGAGGGGAGACAAAGGAAAGAGGACATGAGGTCATTCTTAAGAAAACGTGCAGCTATAGCTAATTGTAATGGATTATGATACTATTAGCATTGCAGGGAAAAATTCTCTCTCCCCACTCCCCTCCTCTCCCTCCCCCCGCCAAGGGTCTCCATGACAGTTCCAGCAAGGGCCAAGTAAGGACAAGGGAATCCTTCCTCTCATCAGGAAGGAGTGGTCAGCGAGGACCCTCCCTGAGAATGCCTGTGATGCCTCCCCTAACACTTGAATATTTCGTGCCCTCATTCTAATAAAATCCTAAAGTCTCTTCGTTCTTCAGTGCAGTTGCTCTTCTTCTGGGCCTGCCCACTCTCATGCCATTTTGAGAGTGTACTATTTCTTTTCCTTTAATAAATCCACTGCTTGCTTGGCTTTGTTTGCATGACTTATTTGGTATGTCCTTGAATTCTTTCCTGTGACGATACCAAGAACCCGGTCTCCCATAACACATCTGGCAGCTCTCCTTAGTGTACACGCCACCTCTTCTTTGAAACCCTCCCTGATTTCCTCTGCTGATTTAGTTGCTCAATGAGTTTCCACTGAGCTTTATGTAAATACAGCCATCAGAGCAGTTACTTAATGGCATAAATACTTGTTGGTCTTGACTGGACTTTGAGCTTTTTGAGGTTGAGGACTATAGCCTTTAATTTGTATCTCCATAAAGTATCACTGACTTGGTATATAGAAGTTCAAGGAATGAATTAAGGAAAGGTTACCAAGGTACTGCTCAGTGAATCTTCAAAAGCCGTTCTTTTCGACATCTCAAAATCCAGCAAGTTCAGGTACGGGAATGGAATAGGTTTGGTGAAAAAGTTCATCTGTCTCAGTGAAATTCAGCCAAATTGCCTTGCCCACCTTTGTGCGGTTGCTTTCTCTCCTGTGTTGATGTTATATGCCCAAAGTCACCTGAAGGACACATGTGCTCAGGGGCCCGCCCCCAACCCCCACTGCCATGGTGACTCCAAGGAAAGTCAGCCAACGCCGAGGGACTGTCATGTAGGAGCTTTCACCCCAATGTACTTTGTAGAGCTTTTCCTAGGAGACGGGTTGCCTGCTCTGCTATATCAGAGCTCCTGCCAGGGCCCCAGTTTTGGGGCTTCTTTGCGTGCTCTCTTTGGGGAGGGGCATTTTTATTACTCAGTAAAAATTGCTGTGGAATTCCAAGACATATGACATCTCAGTCCATCAAGCTCAATTTTGTAGTGAGATGTTTCCTTGTTTTGGTGTCTCACACTACACGCTTCACATTTTCTCCACATTTAGGGACAACTGTATCTTCAGGGCTTGGGTATCTTCATGCTGTGGACTGTGGCCCGTTTGGGCTGAGCTGGGTGGAGAGGGCTCTGTCTCCTTATCCAGCAGGCTATCCTTGCGAGTGAAGTTCTTTAGTCCTCAGAATGCAGTGAGGAAACGAGGTGACACATGAGAGGGGGCTGTCCTGGGTGCTGGCCTCCCTGGTATGTCCTGAGAGGCCCGTGGGGCAGGGAGTCTGTCCTGTCATGGGGTTTCTGTCTCCCGTGGGGACAAGCTCTATCTCACTCAGCCTTGAGCAGCCAAAGGCCTCTGCACATCAAGAGTGTGGCAAAATGTAGAGGAAAAAGGTTTCTGAGTTGGGCAGAGCTGAGTTAGAATCCTGATTTTGGCATTTACTGTAGGACCTTGGCCAAGTTGCTGAGTCCCTTTTTTTTTTTTTTTTTTTAAATAATTATAAAACAGGTCCCATGCTCCTTGTGGATTACATGTGATAGCATTTTGGTAGAGCTCCTGATATATACTAGGAGCTCAGGAGTTAGTACTCCTGCTTGTGACTAGCTGACAAAACATTTGAGAAATACGTGGATGCACAGAAAGGGAGACTGAATCTTTGTTTTTGCCCGCCAACCTAGTGCAATGGCTGAAATTACTAGTATCATGCTGTCTCAGAGAGGGTTCAGATGGCATGAGAAGCTTTGGTCTGGCCCCTTCTCCTGCTCAGGGGGCCCTACTGGAAGGGGTGGAGGGGGCAAGAAGCCTGACTTCTAGTCCTGGCTTTGCCACCAACCGCCTGTATGACCTTGGATGAATCACTTGCCCTCTATTTGCCTCGGTTTCCAGACTTGTTTGGAAATTGGTGTGGACCAGCCTTGCTTACTCCAAATAATGTGGATGTGAAAGTGTTGTTATGAAAATACTATGGAGTATTTCATGATTAAGAACAGGAGTGAGTGGAGGTTGTCATTTCCTTTTTTCCCCTCCTTTCTATTAGCAAGCTGTTTAATTAACACCACTGCAAAGAAGTAACCTAGAAGCATGGAAGAGAAGCATTTGTTAAAGTGATTTCTTGTAGATGTCATCATATCCATTTCCAGAGGTTCTTAGGAAACTCTTTGAAGTTGGTTTAACACTTTACACCTGCTCTGCTGTCAGGTGTTGGGCTAGTGGTTGGTCCGATTTGAATTTCACAAGCCCTTAGCTCTTAGATAATGCCCTACAGGATAATCACATTTTAAAGCGTAAAATCTCTTGACTCTGTTAAAAATGCAAATGTTAAAAGACTGGAAAGTAATATACCAAAATGTTAACTGATGGGTACGTAGTAGAGTTCTGAGTGAGTTTTTCTTTTTTTCTTTATACCTTTCTGTACTTTCCAACCTTACAATAGTGGGTTTTGTTTTTGGAATAAAACAAACAAACAAAAAAATACAGATGGTGCCAAAAAATGTATATACATTTTAAGAAAGAAAAAAACTGTATTAAAATTATGCTCATGGTAACCACTTTGAGCACCTCTTGTAATTGCAGAAGTCAAATGTGACTTGTATCCATCTTTTGTTATTGGTACATGAATATAGTGAGTACTACAATTTTAATACAGTTTTTTTCCTTTCTTAAAATGTGTATACCTTTTTTTGGTACCCTTTGTATATGAACCGTCTCCCACAAATCAAATGTACTGCTGTTATTTAATATTACAAAAAACTATAGATTTTAAAAGTTTGTTACACTAGTCCACCTCAGTTTGCTTGCAAGTATCTAGAAAATTCCCAAAAGGCAAGCTGGGTGCAGCCAGGGTGGGAGACTCTCCTTGAGGCACTGTACAAGTCACCCTCCTCTCCCTCCCTCAGCTGCTCAGAGCTGGGGGGCTGGGGACAAGACTCCCCCTCTGGCAAGACCTCCCTTACGAGCTTGGTGTTTAGTGAGCTCACATACCAGTTTTGGTGGGTCTGGGGGATTAATGAGCTGCTAAAACTTGACTTCTTCATCTCCTGAAGCTTCCTTTCAAACTATAGATTCCAAATACGACCTACCACAGCCACGTATCCCATCCCACTATACTTGTGATTTGTATGCTTTAAACACACACTCCCAAGCAGCGCCCTAGTTCCTACTGTTGATTCTGAGAGCTTTAGCCAAAATGTGCCAGAAAACAACTTTATGAATGAGTTTAGCAACCTCACAGCATAAAAATGACTCCAGCATAACCCAGTTTTCAGGCTTCCCTGTAAATGATTAAACATTGTAATTATTCTCATTTGTTAATCCTAATATGTAAACACATGAGTGAATCAGGAAGTGCAAACAACTGAAATCCGTTCTTTTCTCAAGCAAACTCCATTCTAACCGCCCCATTTTGGGCAGTGTTGGTCTGGTGGGGAATTTCCTTCCTTTCAGCCCTCTGAGTTGTCTATCCCTGAGTCCTGGTGCAGTGTCTCTTAACTCGTCACTTTCCTTCTTCCACACCCTAGTTTAGGTTTTCATCTCATAACCAGATAACTGTAATTGGTCTCCCTACTTCCAGACTCCTTTCCCTTTAGTCCAGACCCTACTGCCAGATTAGTCTCCTGAAAATAGAGCGGATCGGGTCACTCTTCCAATCCACAACCTTAGTTGAGCTCTTGCTCATTGTCCTCACAAAAGCAAGCCAGTAAGTCAGCTTCCCAGTGCAGTTCCCAGCGTCATGCATGTCCCAGGCCAAGCGATCTAGCCAAAGGAGCTCTAGAACATCCCATCAAGCCCCTGTGCCTTTTCCTCCCTGAGCCTTTGCTCAGATCCTTCACTTCCGGCACATCCTTTCACCTTTGTCCACACATCCCTGACATGCAAAAGCTTGCCCACTCTCAGCTCTGACGCGATCTCCTCATGAAGCCTGAATTTTTCATATACCTTCCTCTTCTCCACCTACATGAAACAAGTGTGTCCTATTTCCTTCTTCGGAGGTCCATTAGCCTGCTATGAAATTCTTCCTCTGTTTTAGTAGTATACTAAACAATTTGTATATTAATCTGCTCAATTCATTGGAACATCCATTGAGTGAGGGCTAAGACTGTCGTAGTCTTTTGGGTCTGTCCATGGTCTAGCCGAGTGCCTTGATACCCATTATTTGTTGAATGTAATTGAATAGTAGGATTCAAAATGGCTTTTAATAAAACATCTAGAATAGTTTTAAGACATATAGTCATTTTTCTTACCTTTATTTGTGAAGAGTGAAAAGCAAAAATTCTATGCTAGCCTAGCCTATTTTAGTGTAGTGCTGTGAAATGATATTATTTTGCAGCTACTTAAGAGGCTGAGGCCTGGAAGTCTTTCCTATTTTACAACTCAAGGAGACTTTCTTTAAAAAGAGAGTAATTTTGGCTCCATGAGAAAAAGGAAGCAGGGAGAAATGGGGAAGTGTAAGACTTTTGGTGTCATCCCTACATGGGGTCAGAGCTCAGCTTTTGAGCAAATTATTTAACCTCTGTGATGGAATCTCAGGTTCTCCATCCACAAAATGTTGATGGTATTTGTCTAAGTTATTGTGTGGATTGCAGGATGATGGGTGGAAGCAGCTAGAACAGTACCTGGCATCTAGAACAGTACCTGGCACACAGTAGGCATGCCCAAAGTGCAATAATGGGTTATTATTTTCATAGCCATTGCAGACGGTTCAATTAGACAGTGGGGGCATCTGTAAGTGCAGCTGCAGACTGAAAACCAACTTCACATATTGCAAAAGCTCACCTTGCACAATGGCTTTTATTAAAATGTGAGATTGTTTATAAAGCAGAGGATTACTTGACAGCTGACCCTGAAAATGGAGCTGGAGCTCAAGCAGGAAGGGCCAGGTGTGCTGGGCATCTCCTCCTCAGCAGGCGAGCTCTTTGGGCCAGAAGAAGCAGATGTTTGGTTTTCTGGGATGACGGGGCAGGATGGGGTCCTGTTTGCCCTTTCACAGTGTGAGGCTGTGAAGTGCAACAGCGTGAAAGGCTGGGCTCTGGAACTGTGCTGATGGAGCTCTCACATGTGTATAGCTTAAAACAGAGTTTTAAAAAAGTCATCACTCTCACGGCATCTCCGTGGGGTGAGGGAGGGACGGAATGAGCAAGAAAGGACAAGAGAAGAGAACTGGGTCAATTGGACACTGGTTCAAATACCTATGACGTATATGCACTGCTTCTGGGTGCTGAGGACAGTGATAGATGTGATAATGCAGAATACAAAGATGATAAGATATGGCCCCACCGGAGTCTGTCAGTGTGTGTTGTTTTTTTTGAGTCCTGGACTCTTCCAAAATATGGCAAAAGTTTTGGACTTTTACCAAGGAAACTGTGTACGTACATTCATTATTTTACATACAATTTCCAGGGCCTCATGGATCTCCTAAAGTTCACTTAAGGACCCTGTGTTAAGAACCCTTGATGTAGTAATTACAATCTAGTGGAAAATATTAACACACACGTTGGATTCAGAAACATCTGGTTCAAGTGTGTGTTCCCAGCCCTTACCAGCTATGTACCTCCCTGAATGAATGAATGGTCTTGGATAACTTAACCTTTCCAAGCCTCAGGCACCTTATGGAGACGAGGATAATAGCAGCAGCATCTCACAGGTCGTCATGAAGATGAAAGATGCGAATAAGCAGAAAAGCTATTAGCACTATGCCTGGCATGTGGTAAATGATCAATAAATGGTAACACATCATTATTATTAGTAAGCATGCCATGAGGGAGCCATGGAAGTCCAGCAGGAGATTAATTCCTATTAGCATATGGGAAGAAAGTATGAACCACAGTTTTCAGTTGAGGTCTTGTATCTAAAAGAACTGTGAAAAGCAATGTGGTAGGTTTTTCCATTCGTATAGACAACAAATTTATGGTAACTGTCTCATGCCTGTTTGTAAAAGAAGGCAACCCCAACAGCATTCCATAGGGGGTTTTAGTGGTTATATATTCCAAGAAGATGACCTCATTGGAGGGAATACATTTTTGTCAATGACTAGCAGAGTCATAATTCATCAGCAGGAATGAACAGAACCGAGGATAAGATAACGGTTATGAGCTATCGAGGGAGTACCACGCGCCAGGCATTGTGCTAAGAGTTTCACATTTCTGTGGGTTTGCCGTGTCCTTTCTGGTGAAGCTTGATCGCTTAGAAGAGCTGAAGTCCAAGAGATAAAGGACTGCCACTGGATGTACTTGGAGGTCGGCAGGCTCTGTGTGTGTGTGTGTGTGTGTGTGTGTGTGTGTGTGTCCGCACACGGGCTAGCAAAAATAGAGCCTCTTATCAGCTTTCACTCATTTGACTGCTTTCTGAGCCATACATTTTACCATTTTGGAATGCGCCTGTTGAAAAATGAACGTTTATCATGCAGCGTGTCAGGTTACAACCACAAGATTCAGAAAAGGGTTTCTGAGCTTGGGGGGAGAGTTACAATTAACCTCGTAAAGAGCGCAGATGAAAGTCTTTCCCATCGTTACAATCAAAGACACTTTAGGCCACTCTTCCCCCAGAGGAATAGTTGCTTTTTATGGCATGTTTTAAAGTTTTATTTCAAAAACAGTCAGCGTCTTAAAGCGCACTGTTGTATTCTCCCCAGGCCTTCACTTACAATGTGTTTTCAGTTTTCTCAATCGTATTACCACGTTTCTGGATCCGATGTGAGTTGCTGCCCTCACTGGATCCGCACACGGAAGGATTTAGCCTGAATTTCTTGCAGTCATAGCAAGACGTCTCTCCCAGACCTCTCTGCTGTTTTCTTCTGAGAGGAGAGTTCGAAGTCAGCAGTATGATGTTAAAAGAGATTATCTTTTCAGTCCTCCAATTTTTTTCAGTCAAGGAAACTGAGGCCGAAATGAAATCCAGTTCTCTACAGTACTTTTTCTACTACACCCAACACTCAACTGCTCCTCAAAATCAAGACACCAGTTTCTTGCCCCATATTCTGCTTTGGAATGCTTCCTAATTGTGTCATGTCTGTGTGTCCACATGGGTGTATCTATGTGTGCGTTTTAACTTATGTATTTAAATATCATATGTCTTTTTCAAGATGCAGAAACTGTGACTAATTGCCTTTTAATAATATTTTCACCGAGCACCTAAACGTTGGAGGAAATGACTAATAGCCCGATGGTATCTAGGGTGTTACAGTAACTGCTGTGGTCAGTTTGCAACTGTGTTTGCATGGAATTTCGAGGTCAGTGAATGTATTCACGTCTCTCTCTGTCTGCTTGCCTACTCCCACTCCAGTCCTTTCTCCTGTGTCTCACTGTCCCCTGAGCACAACTTTCAGCTTGTCCTGGGTGCTGGATTTTATTGTTTGAAGAGCACTTTACATGCTTTCTCCACCATAATAGGCCTTCTGACAAGGATTGGACCAAAGCTTGAAGTTGCACCCATTTCTGACTTTGTTTGGATGTGCACCTCTTATTTATACAACAGGACTATTGGCCTTCTTGCTGCCGAACTCAAGTGGTTCACCGCTTGTGGTGTTCTATTCAAGAACAAGACAACTCGTTAGGCAGTTTCATTTACTTGCATTAAGTAAAGGAGACAGGATTGGCATTCAAAGCTCTTGCTCCCCAAAAGGAAGCTTAGCCATTGCTTATATACACTACATAATGGTTAATTACCCGTTGATTTCTTCTTTGTAGTTGGCTACACTTGCCTGGTTGGATTCCTAGGCCGCTTCAAGCTCATACTGTTTACAGCTGCATCTGCGTACTGTGCTACATTTTAATATTTATCAAGAATAGCATTTAGTAAGAACCACCTTGACCTTTGTCCTACCTACCATTCTCACTGGTCACTATGTCTGCAGTCTGTTCCTTGACCAATTCTCACTACTGTCTTGCTTGAGCTTTGTCATGCACAGAGCCAATCTTACCAGTCACCTGTTAAAAACCCTGTAAGCCTCCCATCCCCTGGAGTAGGGGCCACAAATGGTTCTATTTCAGGTGCCAATTCCACGTGCTGGTCATGGCTGTCTGAGTGTGGGTTGTCTGAAGTGTAATAAGTGCGATGGTTTTTAATATCTGACATATGTGGGGAGAGGCAGTGGTAGCAGCTGTGCCACATCACCCCTAGCCAGAAGGACAAGGTGTAAACTAGGCATGGCCCACGCGACCTTTCCGGATCTGGTTTCTGCCTACCTGTCCAGAATCATTTCCCACTCCCCAGGCTGCATCCTCCCTCCAAGCACTGCTTCCCTCAGCATCCCCGTTGTCACGTGACTCTGCATCTGCCTAACTTCTGCCTGAAATCCTTGCCTCTTGTTTCTCCATTGCTGCCTCATCCTTCAGCATTGATTCAAGTATCAGTGCCTCTGAAGCCTCCTTACCTTTTCCCCCTTAGCCAGACCTCACAAAATCACTTTCTTCTTTCTCTAGTTTTGCATTGCATTCTGTATATACCTAGCATTATTAACATATTATATTATAATCATTTCACCATATGTCTGCTCTCCGACTAGACTAGTTGGTAGAAAAGTATTGATTGATATCCTTCAACGTCCAAAGCACACTGAGAAGCACTGCCCACCCGGGAAGGCGGTGGAGTGGGCTCAATGGACTAGAAAGAGGGTGGGGTTTTGAAGCTGACTTTGTGCTCGTTTACTAATAGACAGGAAATGTCATTTCTCTGAGTCTCAGGCTTTTCATATTGTAAATCGGGAATCATAATAGTTATGCCAGGTCGTTGGCTGGTTTAGAAATAGTATTTCTAAAATGTTAGCATATACAGTAAGTCTTCAGTAAATGGTTATTATTGGTTATCTAGTTTAGACCAATTCTGTGAGGTGCAAGCAGGAATTAATTTTTTTAAAAAAATTCATTGGGGTGACAATTGTTAGTAAAATTACATAGATTTCAGGTGTACAATTCTGCATTACATCATCTATAAATCCCATTGTGTGTTCACCACCCAGAGTCAGTTCTCCTTCCATCACCATATATTTGATCCCCCTTACCCTCATCTTCCACCCCCCGCCCCCCTTACCCTCTGGTAACAATTTTTTTTTTAATGCTGCAACTAAGCCTCAAAATATTTTCTTAGGGTCATAGATAAAATAAATTACTGAGTTAGAATTTAAACTCAGGTCTGTGTGTCTTCAGGGCCAGTGTCCTCTTTCTTATATGTGTTTTCTTTCTTTCTTTCTTTTTTTTTTTTAAGCAATGGTCTCAAACCTACCAAAAAATTCTAAAAACAGTGCAAAGAATTCTGTGTTCCCTTCACCTCACCCAGATTTCCCAATTGTTAGTATTTTACCTCAATTTTGGGTCACTTTTTCTCTCTTTCTACACATGCACATGGAAACATACACATCTTTTTCTTACCCAATGACTCTGCCCAAAACAAGGATCTCTCCTTCTGCATTATCACTGTGCAACCCACCCAATCACAGGAGGTCAGCATGGACACGACAGTACTCACCGTACGATACACCTACCTCACTCAGATTTCTCCAAGTGTTTCGACAGTGTCTGTGGTCCAGGACCCTATCTAGGAACCTGTATTGCTTTTAGTTACCACATCTCATTCCTACCCTCTAATCTGCAACCGTTCCTCAGCCCTTTCCCCCATGTCTCATGGCCTTGACAAGCCTTTCATTATATAGGATGACCTTCCACCTGGGTCTGTCCAGTGTGTCCTTATGATCCGCTCAGGCTATGCACTGTTGGGAGGGAACCACAGACATGATGCTGAGTTCTTCCTGGTGCATCACATTGAGACGTACATGATGATGACCCATCGTATCACGGTGATGATAACCTTGGTCATCTGGTCAACTTGGAATCTGCCAGGTGTCTCCACTCTAAAGTCAGCATTTTCCTTTATATTTGATTATTGTGGGGAGATATTCTTGTATGATACTAATATCCTGCTCCTCATCAAAACATCACCCATCAGCGGTAGTATCCATGATTGATTCCCACCTGCATCCACTATCACCACAAGTTGCCAAATAGTGATGATCTATGTCCACCACTTCTTCTACATTTATTACTTGGCTTTCTACTGTAAGAAAGAAAAGTCCCTTCTCTCATTTATATATGTATTTATTTTATTTCACTGTGGACGCATGGTTCTATTTTATTCAGTGGTTTTTAACCTGTTACTATCATGTTAATCCTCAAACTCTTCCCAATTTGAACTTCTTCTCTGCCTCTTATGTCCTTTTGACATATGCCCATCATTTATTAAGCATTTCCTTGTTTTCTGACACAAATGTTCCAGGCTCATCTTGTATTGAAACTTCCATGCCCCAACTCTGAAACTTCTCCAAATGCCTCTGGTTTCTTTCAGTGAGGGATGATATTTAGGAACCAAGATCTGCTTGCTCGCTGTGCTCATTGATCCTGTATACACACACATGCATATATAGAAATACACATAGATACACATGCATATACAGAAATACAGAGAAAATACTTATTTCTATATCTGAATGTATACTGGAAGCACCTCAGTTCATACCATTGCTTCCAATTCCAATCCAACAACTCCGGGGTCTTTCTAGCCTTCTTTTCATGTTCAGAAATCCCGAGAAAACTGGCTCCTTTTATTTTCAATGTATTCACTTATTTGTTAGAAAATAAAAGTAACCAGGTTTCCTGATGATTTTTGCTGCCTCTTTGGTGTGCCACCTCCATACCTCCAACCCCTTCCTACCTGCTTTCTTGACTGTCACACTGCCACCAATATCCTCATAAGGCATAAGGGCCTCCTATGCCTCCCCACACTGTTGAATTCTGAGCCACCATTGTCAAGAAGTAAAGATAGGAAGTAATGGATATGTGCTTTTAGGCAGGACATAGGTGCTTTTTCTTTCTAACCCTAATAGATGACACTGTACATGGCAATAGGAGCTTTGTGAATGCAGTGTGAGTGAATGAATACATAGGCAAATGAACGAGTAAACAAACTTGTATTATTATTGTACATTGTTTAATTTGTTAATGATATGTTGGGATTATCTGAGGGTGAGAATGGAATAGATATAATCAAAGCACCAGGAAGATTTCTATCTCTTTTCACTGTTGTAAGTAGTAGCTTGGAAGGCGACAGAGGAAAGGGACCAGTTTGGGAATACCTGCTAAAACAGCCAGTGGAATTGAATGAAACTCTGCTCTGGAGTCAATTGACCCGTGAGGCAGCCTGCTTGTCTTGGTGTCCAGAATAGCACCAGGCACTTGAGGACCCGTTAAGCAGGAGGTGTAAAGATGAGTACACATGCAAGGCACAGTCTGAGCTTCATTTTGTTGGAGGTTCGTGCGTGTGTGCACACGCTAATGATATAAGGCAACACTCCAGAAGAGTTAGCTCCTGTGTGTTTTCTGAAATTCCATTTGGCTTGAAGAGTTCCATGACATGTTGTCTGACTCTACTGGAATGTGCAACGTTAAGGCAACTGTGTTGAATGCTAGTCTAAAGGTGCTACCGTGTTTCCCTGAAAATAATACCGGGTTTTATACCATATTTCCCCAAAAAGAAGACCAGGTCTTATATTAATTTTTGCTCCAAAAGATGCATTAGGGCATAGTTTCAGGGGATGTCTTATTTTTTCATGTACAACAATCTACATTTATTCAAATACAGTCATGTCATCTTCTTCTGGAACATCGTCATAACGTACTAAATGCGTCCGTCTGGCTAATGATCTTAACTGGGGCTTATTTTCAGGATAGGTCTTATTTTCGGGGAAACACGGTAGAGCTGTAGAATCAATGATGCCTTTCTAATAGTGTACAGCTGTAAATAAGTATGCATAGTGTTAGTTTTGTGGATTCTTAAAACGCATTACCATCCCATTAGTTTTCACTAACCCGTACCATGGTAACTACCTGTATTACAGTGACGAAACCTTATAAACATGCCTTATTTTGGTAGAATCATTTTGAGAACAGATTCTTTTGGGTGGCCACTCACACTACTCCCCAAACCTCATCTCTCTTGCCTGTTGCCCACTGTTGTGGCCAAAAAAGCCAGACCCTTGACTTTGTAGTCTCCCTTGCAGCTGGGGGTGGCTTTATGACCTGATTCCAGTCAGTGAGAGGGCTTATGGGAAGTGGCTGTCACTTTTCCTCTGTCCGGGTGCAGGCGGTAGGATTCTTAGTGCCTGGGGCTGCTAACACAATGTTCTGTCAGTGAACTTTGCCTCCCTGAGTGTCCTCTGGGTGGGAAATGGTCTCTGCCTTAGGTCCTGAAGGACTAGAAGCTTAGTATAGGGCACCAAGAGGAGAAAGAGGTAGGGAAAGAGCAAAGGTGAGAGTATGCGGAAAGAGATGGAATTTGGTAGAAGCTAGGGAGGCTATCCTTGGTACCCCAGGCTTCTCAGAGGTTCAGAGACCGAGACCCCAGGTCCACTCCCTCTTGAATGCTCCTGTGAGTCTTTTGCAGCTGAGCTGGTTCTCTGAGCATCTTTTGCAGAACCAGGCGCTCTACAGTCTGACTGATGACCTTAGCTTGTGAGCCTTTTGTATGCCTTCGGTTATTGTGAAGATTATGTGAGATAAGATAGATAAAGAGTTAACTGTGCCTGCTATCTAGTCAGTGCTCAATAACGGTTAACTTTTCATACTGTTTTCTTTGAGAGTGAACAGATCTATTGGTGTACAAATTTTATACCTTTGTGAACAAAAGGCAAAGACCCCACAGAGAACAGTTTTCAGGCAGTCTAACAAAAATGTATGGTGTTTGTGTCTTCAGTGGTATGAGAAGAGAGAAAGAAGAGGGTAACTTTGTAAAGATGATAGAGAGCCAAGAATTTTATTTTTGTGAATCTCTGTTTTGTAAAGAAGGTTTCTCTTCTACCAAAAATCAAGAACGGAGTTAACACCCATCGTGTGTGTATATCTGCCTGTTCTCTCCTAACACCTCCTCGTTCCCTAGAACTTTGACGGCACCTGGGAGGTCCAGTAAGAAATGCTCTTTAAATCCTCTGCATTCTTCCAGAAGCCCAAGGGGTTTAACAAGTTCTGATTTTAGCTCAAACATATAAACTGAAAAAAAGAAAAGAAAAGTGCACTTTCTGTAACTTGGTTCTTTATGCCAGAAATCTTTGTGTGTTTATTAAGAAACCAAACTTTTTGTTATTGGTTATTGGGCAATCAATACAAAGCAGAATATTTGTTTGGTGATAAGAGAATACATTGCCTTTAACATTTCATAATGTCATAGTTTATTGAATGAGTGGGTTTCACACTATCAGTGTGAAGTTACTATTAGTGAACTTTAATTTGTAGGGTTAAGACTATATTGATATAGATGATGTATTACAGAATTGTACACCTGAAATCTATGTAATGTTACTAACAATTGTCACCCCAATAAATTAAAAAAAAAAGACTATATTGAAAAATTACAGTTGGGAAGAGGTAACTTAAAAATTTTCCCTTTAAACTACACATCTGATGAGAAAAATCATTAGTGAAATCAGATACCACTTCGATATATTGCATTATGAACACACAGCACAGTGAAGCAATTTTGTTCTAACTGCTTAGTTGTGGTAATAATTAAACTTGAAATTCAGCCCCCTGATTTTTGGGGGAGGGGAGAAAAGGGTGTCCTGTCACAGTGACATCAGTCCCTAAGAATCAAATGCTTGTTTAAAATATTTATGGCACACGAAGGAATGCATTTAGTGCAATAGCCTGTTTTTCTAAAATCATTCCACTCATTGTTTAAATTGTTTTTCTTTTACTTTAATGACATTATAGGAGGTTTGGCTCAAACTTTGAAGAGCTCATTAGAGGCAGAGAAAAAAATGTAGATTAGCACTGGAAAATCTTTTGTGATGGAGGAGGTAGCAGTTGAAGTTCTGAAGGTTTCAAGAACTGAAGCAAGCAGCGAGGGGGGAAGGGGAACAGTACTCAGTTTATGACGGTGAAGTTGGTAGCTTGTGAGCCAGCGCTGGAGACAATTCTCACTGTGTGAATTAGGTACTGGTACTAGACTCCAAGCTTTCTATCTGCACACTTGTGCTGCCACTTGTGCTGTAAGGACAGAAGTGCTCCTTTCTGTGGCCAGTCAGGTGGGCAATGCTACTGGGTAGGAGGGCAGGGGCAGCTCACACTGGAGCCGGGGAGAGCTGATGGGAGCCAGCTCTTCTCCGTTATGCACAGCACGGAGACAGGTCCGTGGTTAGAGGAGGAAAGGCCCCCAGGAATTTTGACAGAAAGACAACTTAGCATCTTGACATGGAGGCTAAGATACCTCAGCACCAACTTTTGGGGCTCCAGGCAATGGGACGTCTATGTAAACCCTGTGAAGTACGTGGTAATACACCAGACCTTTGACAGCTTCCAGGCATTTCAGTAACTCCACATGGGACAGAAGGAACATGGCTGTACCCCAGACACATTGGACCCCGCTTCTGAAGATGGAGTGCAGCTGTACCTTGGGTCCTTCTTGCTCGTTAGACCTTTGGCCCCACGCAAGGTTTCCTCAGTTAACTTGCTGCAACTCAAAGCAGAAACCTAGGGCTGAGGTGATGTACATGTAGGTAGGTGTGCGTAGGGAGTACGCCTCAGCCGTTGGCCAGTGTTTTATTTATAGAGTCACCCAGTGCTTCCAGTTCTTTCCCCGCACTTGAAGCGCAGAGAGGAGGAGTCTTTTATGAACTACTGCTTAGGGTGATCTGACCTCAGAGATGACAGCTCAGGGTAATCCTAGCCAGTCCCTGATCGTTCCCAAGAAAGAGGCTGTGAAAACACAGCCCTTCATTGTTATTTATGCAAAATGAGGAACGTGGAGGGAGAAATTATGAAACAAATTAATACATGTTGAGTGGTTGATGTCAGCTGGCTGGTGGAAATTAACATGGCATATAGCATAATTGTTGTCTTTCTACCTTAATTAACTATCTGAGATATTTAACATGTTGAATCATCAAGCCAGACATCTGGGGTTTTATGGGTTGTGGCATTTATCCAACTGTTTACTCTCCTTGCTTTCCAAGTAAGGCCCATGCTCATTGGGTCCCATTTACTCTTAAATGTAGTAAGTCAGAGGCCACACAACCCCAACTCCAAGCTCTGTGATTATGGGAAGAGAAGTGTCTCATATTATGAGTGGTCAACTTGAATTTTCCTCTGAAAGGAATTTGATGATGAAAAGAGCATCTTGAGGAGTCGGCAGATCTGACCCTCATCCTGGTTTTACCCACTGATGGTTCTGTGGGATTGAGCAAGTCTTTAATCCCCTGGCCTTGCTTCTTCATCTGGAATATTGGTGGGAGGTTAATAATCTCTGCCCTCGTTAGCTGTTTGGGTTGCAGGAAGAATAAGATGAGACCATATGGGCAAGCTCTGTAAACTGTACGTGTTTTACAAATTGTTCACCTAGCCATCAAAAATATTTCAGTAAGCATGTGGGTGTACCAGGCATTGTGTTTACCTGGTTTTCTAGTAGTGAACAAGATACCCCTCCCACTCCTCCCAAGTAGGGCAACACATAAAAAGGCATTAAAAAAAACATATTGTGGGATGAATGTTGTGATAAGAGTAATCACAGAGTGCTACGCAAGCCGCTCAATCTTGGGTAGGGATGAAGTGGTGGGTCAAAGACAGTTATTATTTTAAGATAAGATTAAAGAGGCTTTTTGCAATGCTTGGAAGAGAGCCTTGGGATGATTTGTTTAGCACAGCTGTTGGGTTTCATCCGAAATTCACAGGGTACTTACTAGATTTCTTGAGACGAGAGCGAAACTCTAGTAAAGTATGCGAGCTTGCTGCTTTTTGGCTGGAGGACACTAAAAGGCCATGTGGGAACAAGCCCAGTGCAGATGACACAAATTTCAGTGTGTGAGAAGGGAAGCTTCCTCTGGGGGTTGTTGGCTCTGCACTTATCATTAGCTTAAATCAAAATCCTGTTTCATCCCAGGTGGTTGGATTAAAGCCGCATTAGCCCTGAGGGAACTCTTGCTTAAGCAGATACATGGTTGTTTTATGTCGGCCCTACCTCTTAGGGATTTGGTTTAATATTTCTCTAATTAAAAGAATTTAAATCTGCAAAATGAAAATAGAGTGACAGACCCCCATGTATACATCTCCCAGCATCAATAATTATCAAGATTTTGCCGCATTTGGTTTCACCCATTAATTCCAGACGTCCCATCATTGTACCCTGCATACTTCATTATGCGTCTCTAACAGTACGGACATTTTCTTACCTAACCACAATGGTATGATCACGTCTTAAAACAGGATTTTTAGATACTTTTTCTTGCTCTTTTTCTCCCTAACATTTTATTATGTAAAATTTCAAGGATACAACAAAGTTGAAAGAATTTTAAAGTGAATGGCCATATATTTACTGCCTAGATCCTATCATTAACCATGATGTACCTCTTCATTTATTCATCCCATTATCCATCCATCCAGAACCCTATTCCTGTCCCATCCTCTGTCACTTCCTTCAAGTTTCAACTAAAAAATCCCTCCTGCCAGGAGGTCTTCCTGTACCCGCAGATCAGGTTATGTTCCCTCTGCTCTCCTCCTCTCCTCCCATTCACACACCACATGCTTGTAGCCGCCTTCACAGTCTGACTTCCTGGAAAGTGGTTCTTGGGTACCATTGCCTCGTGCATGGGACATAATGGGTACTCAGGACAGGATTGCGGAAAGCATGCAAGAACAGGGGCAAGAATCACACATGGGTAAGTTTTGTCCATGGTGGCCTGACTCAGCAGCACATTGACAAACTGTTTAAAAAGAAAACCCAGCAGCTAGACTCATATTTGTTTACCCTTGCTGTGTGGTGCTTCCTATGTAAACAAAGCCTCAAAATTGGTTCTAAAAAACAAATCCTTGAATCGAATCTCAAATCACCCACATACATAATTTGAGCTAGATCGCAAACCTGAATATGAAAGCTAGAATTATAAAGCTTTTAGAGGAAAACAGGGGAATTATCTTTATAACTCAGGGGAAGGCAAAGATGTCTTAGGTCACGGAAATAACCATAAACGAAAGAACTGGTAAATTAAACATCATCAAAGCCAAAAGCTTTAAGAAAATAAATATACAAGCTAAACGTTTGGGAACAATATTGGCAAGGCAGATATCTAGCAAAGGACTGGTATCCAGGATATAGAAAGATCATCTGTAATTCAAAAAGAAAAAGAAAAAAAAAAAAACAGGCAAAAGATTTGAAGAGATAAATCACAAAAAGATATACAAATGGACAATAAGCATGTACAAAAGTGCTTAACAAAATGAGTCATCAGGGAAATGCAAGCTTAAACCACAATGAGGTACCACTACCCACACACAAGAATAGCTACAAATAAAAAGACTGACAAAACCTAGTGTTGGCAAAATGGAAAGACTGGAATTTCATTCCTTGTTGGTAGGAATGTAAAATGGCCCAAACAAATTTGGCAAAATATATGGCAGTTTCTACACACTGGGCTACCTCCTCGCCCAACAATTCTATTCCTAGGAATTTATCCACAAGAAATAAAAAGCATACATTCACAAAAAAGAGTTGGAAAAGAATATTCATTGAAGTTCATTCATATATCCTAGGCATCCATCAATGGAACAATAGATAAACTGGTATATGATCTAGTGGAATACTACTTGGCAATGAAAAGGGACTATTTGCAGCCACACATCAGCATGGATGAATCTCAAGAACATTCTGCCGAGAGAAAGAAGAATCGATCAGAAGAGTGCATACTTTACGATTCCATTTATAGGAAATTCTAGAACAGAAGGAACTAATCTTTAGTGTGTGTGGGGGAAGATCAATGGTTACCACCGGGAGAGAGAGAAGGGGTTGATTGGGAAGGGGTATGTAGGAGCTTTCTGGGGTGCTGGTGTGGTTCTATATCATGACAGAGACTTAGGTTACATGGGCACATGAATTTGTCAGAACTCAGCAAACATACCTCGAAATTTGTGCATTTCATTGTAAATTTACCTCAAAAGAAAAAAAAGAAACCCAATATTAAACTTGTTAATGATATGAATGCTGAGCTATATAGGAGAGACGTTTACTGATCTCAGTGATTTGCTTTGAAGTACATGAAAAAGATGGATTGATGGATGGATAGACGGATGGATGGATAATGGGATGAATAGATGGAGAGATGTTTCAATGTTAATGTTAGGATGGGAGTCAGAATAGCCCAGAGTGGTATCTGCCTCCCCCCACAGGATTGGTTCTCTAAAAGTTAGAACATGCCTTGGTGACTAGCATGTTTCTTTCTGGGTGTCGCTTCAAGACTCAGTGGGGCCATTGCCAAAATGCCTGCCCTATAGCTCCTTGACTAGTTGCAGCTTCTTGAGTAAGTTTCTTCAGTTAATCTAAGTATTATTTCACAGAAGAAACTCTTTTGACTACCAAGGAGGAAAGGCCTGGGAGAGTTCATGAGGTGCTCTCTGAAAGCCCTGAACATATTTCTTGCTGTTCTCTTCAGGCCCTCAGTTTCTCTAAGCCCCATTGGCTCTTGCTGACTTCCCTCCTGCCCACTCAGCCTGACAGCTGCATGTCTCAAGAGAGATCCTCTCCTTGGTGCCTGCAGGTCTCTCAGTCACTCATTCTACAGAACCAGAGTTATCTTTTCTCAGAGATTCTGCGCATCGCTGGAAAGTCCCGACATTGGAGCAGCTGGGCCTGGCTGGGCCTCTCTCCTCAGCATCATTTCTGCTGGAAGAAAGTCTGCACTCTTATTGCCCCCTCAACACTCGCTAGAGAGCTCTGTGCATACTTTGAACCTCTCTTCCAGCTGTCCTTCCCCACACATCTGCTTACTCTCTCTAGATGCCCTTATGCCCTGGGTTGAGGTCATCAGACTGGTGCTGCTCAGATTCCCATCTTTCCTCGCCAATTGTCTCTTTAACCCTGTCCACTTTCCCTCCTTAATCATCTGGCCTTTGTAGTCCAGGCTCTGGCTCCATCAATTATTTTTGCTCATCAAAGAATCCCAATCTACTAATCTGTCCTTCTACAGACAAAAAAGATTTGATTTCACTTGTTTTACCTACAATCTCATGATGATAATCAAAAAGGTAACAATTCTTGTAATTACTTCCCGGGTAATTTCTTGAGTTCCTGTTTGGCTTTTCTTGTTGCTTTTGCCACAAGAGTTTTAAGTGTGGTAGTTTCTCTCTCTCTTCCTCCACTTCTTCAGCCACATCTATTTCTTGGTTCCAGCCACGCCGTGACTAATGCTGCTTTCTGGTCACCCAAGGAGACATCTTTTCCTCAGCCCTCATGCCTTTTGGTTTTTCTGTGGCATTTGACTGTTGAATAATTAAACCGGTTCTCTATTTGACCTTTCTGTCACTGAATTTTCTTCTTTTTGTCAGTTTCCACCCCCTGAACCTTCGTCTTGTTTCCTTATTATGGTGTTCTTCAAGGTTTTCATCTTATTTTTATTCCTTTCTCTGCTCAGCAACTTCATTCATATTTTTATGTCTCTGTGTTATTCTAGATGTTATCCAAATGTGTGATTCCTACAAGTCACCGTTTTCATCAGTCTGTGGACATTTCCACCAGAATTCCCTCCTCCCTTTCCTTCCCTTTGTTCCCCTTTTGTTGATTAACTCATCCATATATTTATCACTCACGCCCACTTCTCTAACCCAGCACCCTTGACAGACATGGTTAATCAATTAAGATGATCTTTTTCAGTAAATTTGGTTGTGACCTATGAATCTTTTCAATGTGCTCATGGGCAGTGATGCTAGCTGGTACATCAGTTTCATCTATTTGTCACATTTTTACCAGATGGTCTTTAAGGTTTCTTTCTCTTCTCACCTATTTAAGCGTTTGGCTTTGCTTTCTGTTACCCAGGCTCTGGTTGCTTGAAGGATTAGTTGCCACCAAAGGGTTCTAGTGTATAATTCCTGCACAGTTCCCTAACGCCATGGACAGAATATAAGCTGGAGTTACTCAGATTTCTCACACTGTTTTGATTTTTTAAAGATCTGTATAGAAGAGCTAGGTAGGAGGTATGAGCTGTCTTGTCTCAAGACTGGCATGAAATGTACCTAAGTGTGTTCCAAAAAGTTCTCATGTGGCAGTTCATGAAAGCATTCTCACTTGTCCCTTTGCCGCTGGGTATTTATAAATATGCAAGAACAAATTTTAGTGAATATTTAAATGTGTTATCAGCTACCGCCGGTAGATACACATGCACTTTGAGAAAAGCACTGGCTGTACCCGCACCCAGAGGCTGACTGAATTGGCTTTGTGAGCTGTTCAAAGAGAAGGCCGTTCCAGAGACAAGCGTCGTCTCCTGAGTAGACCCTGCCTCTAGGATCTCAGAGTTTTGTTATTCCAGACAGGCTGGAAGCTTTCTAAACTACTGGCGTGGAATGATGACCTTTATGACTTAAGGTTTGGTGATGCTTGGCACCTTCCCCTCTCCTAGACCAAGAGTGCGTTTTCTGCTCTAAGTGTTTTCCTTCTTTGCACAGCAGCTGTGACAGGTCACAGGTTCCCCACTACTGGGAAAAAGGCAAAACAGGGTGCAATTTTTTTGAGTCTGAACTTTGAGTTTAAATTGGATTGTAAGTGGAAGCCAGCTATGTGGGAGGTGACATGGAACCTGGAGTGAATGCTGCTGCTGACCAGCTGTGTGACCTTGGACAGTAACTCACATCTCTTGGTCTCAGTGTCCACATCTGTATGATGAAGCTGTAGGGCTCTCTGATCTCTGGGGTCCTTCTAGATCCAGCATTCCATTATTCTTTGTTTCCCTAGTTGTTGCTGTTATTACTTGATCTAATGATATTCTCTTGTTTAGACAGCTCCACCAAGTTCTGTGGAAAGATCAGGGTTTTAAAGAGTATTTGGCATTGTATATATTTGTTAGTTTGTGTTAGAATAACTTCTGGGTCTGTGGGAGAAGGAAGAGTGTCCTGCCTTGGACGACTCTGAGTGGAGCTAAGGGGACATGGAAGGGGCAGGTCTAAGAACTGACAATTAATTGAATGCCCTCAGGTTTATCAGAACAGCCAGGAGCAGAGGGGTACAGTACAGGCTGGTGTCCCTTGTGGCACCCCATTGAGCCACTCAGTATATGACCACGATTAAGAGCACAGTTTTGGGAATCAGGCAGACCTGGGGTTCTCGTCCTGGTTTCATCACCCTCTGGCTCTGTGACCTTGAGCCAGATAACCTCTGCTAAGCCTCAGTTTTCGTGTTTGTAAATGGAATAATAATGCTGCCGCCTTCATAGCATTGCTGTGAGGATTAGATTGGGTAATGGATAAAAATCTCAGTCCATGTGGTATACAGTAATTTCTCAATAAACGTAGCCTGTTAAGCTACAGAGTGCTTTCTTTGGACTGGGCTAGGCCTTTTACCTCTAGTAGCTGATTTAACCCACATACGCATACTAAAGACGTAGAAGTCGTTATCCACGTATTACAGAGGAGGAAATTGAAGTTCAGAAGAGTGGAGCAACTAATTTTTTCAACATTAGGAAGCAGTCAGTGGCAGAGCTAGGATTGGAAATCAAATCTTCTTGCTTCCATGGCCCCTATCTGCCACACAGTCTGCCTCCTGGCGTGAAGGAGAGCCCTCTTCAGTGTCCCCGTCAGGCTAGGCTCAGGACGGGATTCCAAAGGACCGTGCTAGAGGCAAGACAACTCATGGATTTCTACAGATGTTGTTCTCCTTACAAACTTTAAAATTCTATGATTCTACCTTGGAGTCAACTTTTGTTTGACTTTTTCTGGATTCCATTGTAAGTTCTCTACTACTTCCTTACCACATGTCAGAAAAAGTCAGCATTATTTCCTTTTACTTCTGGCCCTTAAATAAATCCTGGAGTGGAAAGAGAGTTCTGACAGATGAAGGCACCTTCTCCCTCCCCTTTCTTTTCACTGCCCATTGGCCCCACATAGGGTTGTTTGGGGGTGCTCTTGATCAAGGTGGCCAAGACACCCCCTAAAATGATACAAGTATCAGAGATCTCGAAGAGGTCTCGTTTCTTTGGCTCATGACTCTCAAGACTACTTTTAAATACCCCAAGCATGGGGAGTCCATAAACTTTATTCAGACACAATCTAGATCCATAAAAACTGAGAATCTGTTTTTTCAATTTCGCTCTACTAATGTTAGAACAATTCATTTTCTTTGTAAATATCTTTCTTTCAGTAGTTAATCCTTTTATACACTATCCAACTGTCCATCCATCTATTAAACAAGTATACCAGGCACTGGGCTAGCTTCCAGAACACAGAGATGTCAGACTTGGTCTTTATCTTTGAGGAACTCATGGGTAAAGACCAACAAGGAGAATCTACAGTGCTTGGTGACTTGAGAGGGATATTCAGGGTGTTTGGGTACAGGTCAGGAAAGGAGGTTACCCCATGAGCAAACTCAGGCAATGAAACATTTACTTTCAAATAAGAACTTTGGTATTTCAGAGTGAGACAAGATTCTAGTTAATTAGCAACAAGTCAAATAAAGAAAATATGCCCTATAAATATATAGTAGATATAAATATATATTAGATATAATAGAACGCCAATCTCTGGATGCAAGTGTGTTGTATACTAAAATCCCCTCTTATGATACCAATCACAGTGCAGTATTTTGCCATTAAATTTATCTTTCTTTTTTAAATAAGACTTTGTAGTATGTTACAGTTTTAAGAAGGAACAATATAGAAAGGTGGTTAGATAAAAAGCAAAGTCTTACTGGTTTAAAAAAAACAAGGGCACTGGAAGAGAGCAAGTATTGCTATGTCTGTGGAGTCCATTTCATTGCAAGTGACCGAATCTAACTTATCCTTGATAAAAATCTTTATTTCTCTCTCAAAGAATGTGGGTGAATAAAATATATCTGTGGTATATATTTTTGGTACCAACACTTCTTGGCTTTTGATTTGAGTTTTGTAGGAATACTAAAATAATAGGGCACTAATTGGCTCAGATTGAAATCTCCTATGATTGGACTGATCATGAGCCTGGAAATGGTAATAATGGCTAATGTTTTTAAACTGTAGGAGATGGTTATTTTGTTTACCATGAAACACAACAATTTATCTTGCATGGACAGAAGATTAAAGCACTCAAGTCATGTACCTATGATTAGGACATACTTTATTAAATATATATAAAATATAAATACATATTCATCTTTATATATTAAATGCCAACAATGTGTATTTTGAAAAAGGAAAAATAAACTTTCACTGAGTGTATTTAATACTGTGAAATTCAGATATTCATACTAGAAGGACAGACTATTTGTGGAAGATTTCCTTGTACATAATTAGGGAAATTTAAAATATTCACCATGAATCAATAGCCCCGCTTTTTTTTTTTGGAAAGATTTTACTGGGGAAGGGGAACAGGACTCTATTGGGGAACAGTGTGTACTTCCAGGACTTTTTTCCAAGTCAAGTTGTTGTCCTTTCAATCTTAGTCGTGGAGGGTGTCATTCAGCTTCAAGTTGTTGTCCTTTCAGTCTTAGTTGTGGACGGCGCAGCTCAGCTCCAGGTCCAGTTGCCGTTGCTAGTTGGAGGGGGCACAGCCCACCATCCCTTGCCAGACTCGAGGATCGAACTGGCAACCTTGTGGTTGAGAGCCGGTGCTCCAACCAACTGAGCCATCCGGGAGCTCAGCGGCAGCTCAGCTCAAGGTGCTGTGTTCAATTTTAGTTGCAGGGGGCACTGCCCACCATCCCTTATGGGACTCGAGGAATTGAACCGGCAACCTTGTGGTTGAGAGCCCACTGGCCCATGTGGGAATCGAACCGGCAGCCCTCAGAGTTAGGAGCATGGAGCTCCAACTGCCTGAGCCACCGGGCCAGCCCCCTCAATAGCCCTTTTATAATAACTAAAAGAAAAGTAAATGTGACAAGTTTATATCATCTTAAGACTTTTTCAAGGCACAAGTCTACAAATGAGAGGAAAATAAATTGGGATATCTGTAAAAGTACTTGCTTATATGCAGTTCTTTTCATATGAACAATACAGGTGTCGATCATTTCCTCTGGGGGTTGGAGAGTTGAAGAGGGTACAGTGATAACAGTGGTGGCAGCAACATTTATGTAGAGAGCTGAACTTACTAACAGGAGCAACATACTAATTGTTGCCTGGCAAATAGCTTTAGATTAGAGCAGTGATGAGTTCTCTGTATGTCTGTTTCTCTCCTTTCTTTCTCTCCTCCCCTGTGTGCTGCCCCAGAGTGCTGTGTATTTTAGTTTCTGTAATTCAAATCAGTTCAGCATAAAAAAAACTTACAATAATCCTATGCCATTCCTTGATATAATTAAGTTGTAAGTCATCAATGAAGTTTTATCGGTATACTGGTGTCTGATGACTAGGATTGCCCCAACTTGTTTGTGAGGATTTTGTATATGGGCACACAAATAATTGATACACTTCTTAGTTTTTGGAGCTCAAATGGCTGCCCTTTGTCTAGCAGTAGGTAGAATAATAAGGTTCATTTATTACTGTGCATACAAAATGGAAAAACTCGCTATAAATTATGACTGCAAATTATTATTTATCACCTATTGTATAGTGAAGCATAGAGTTTATTTAACCACTCATTTATATGCTCAGTTATTTGTTCAATAAATGTGTACTGAATGCCTACTCTGTGCCAGGGAGGATATAAAGTACTAGGGATATAGCAGTGAACAAGATAGAGAAGGTCCTGAGTTTGACAGATGAGACAGGCAATAAACAAACATACAAATTACAGATAACAGTGAGTGATGAGAAAGGCATACACGGTGATGAGAGAACTATGAGAGGGAAGGGGTGACGGGGTGTACTTTAGGTATGAAATGATCAGTGGAAGTCTTTCTAAGGAGGTAACAATTGAGGTAAGACTTGAAAGAATAAAGGAGCCAGACTTTCAATGTGAAAATGGTTTCATGTAGTCAGTAGTCAGTGGCATTTAGTATACTCAGAACTGAGGTGGTTCTGCTATGTGATGCCACTTGTGTGCAAGGATGATATTCTGACCCAGGAGCCAATGAGGGAAGACAGTATCCTGGCCCTAGAGCACGGCCTTGGAACACCCTGTCATGTATTAAGCCCTTATTTCCTGGGTGATTGGGAGGCTTGGGGAGGCCTAAGGGAGAAGGTCTGGGGCAGCTGGGTTGGCACTCAGAGGGCTTGGTGGCCACAACCATTTACCTGTTATGAGGGAAGTATTTCAACAAGCAGCATGGCAAGTGTAACGGCTGAACATCAGCCATGCTTGTGTGTAATTCTATGATCCAAGGGATTTTGGCAATTAACCAATAGCAGTTCTAGCTCATTTAAACAATTCTGGCCACTTCACATAGTTTGGTAGAGAAAAGGAAGAGTAAAATTCCTGTTTTCAATGCCCACAGTCATGATTTTATACTGTGGGTCACATTTGGAGGAAGTAACATTATCAAGCTGGATGTCTTCTTCACAAGAAGGTAACCAACCCAAGCTCATGTGTTGTTATAGGCGGCATCACTGTCCATATCTCCCTACGAAGATTTACGATAAAACAGAGAAACCATGTCTTCTCTCCGAATACACCGAGAACTACCCTGTCTATCACTCTTACCTGCCCAGAGAGTCCTTCAAGCCCAAGCTGGAGTACCAGAAAGGGTCCATCCCAATGGAAGGCCTGACCACATCAAGGTGAGGGCAATAGTATGAATGTATGAACGTATAGCACTAATGGAATAATGTACAGCACTACTGTACAATGTTAACGTAATAATGTGCAATGTCAACATACGCTATTAATGCCTTCATGTTAATTTGCTATATCTCTGAAAGACAATCTTGCATTTATCAACTTGTTTGGTTTTCCCAATCTCCTTTCAATGAGAAAGGATTTTTGTGTGGTGGGTGGGGAGTGGGAGAGGGGAAGGGCTAAACTGATCTACATAAAAAGAGTTGGCAGTTAAGTAATGAAGGGATGGAAAGAGGAGGCTGCTGCTGAAAAAGGAGTTTTGGGCGTTGGCACCTGAGCTCCAGATCAGCTGGAGAGGTGGTAGTGACGTTGGCAGTGGTGAAAGAGAACTTGATAATAGAGAAACAGTGAGTTTTTTTGAAATTATGCTATAGAGTTTGACTTGGGATCCCCTTCAAGAATGGGAACAAAGAATATTTCCTTTTAAATTACTCTTGCCTTATAAACTCTGATTCTTTAGATCCAGTTCTGGCTTAGTATATTTGGTTGCATCTGTATTAAGGGGGTAGGGAGAAATGATCAATTTCAGGATTGTTCTATATGTTGCAAGACTCCAACAGAATCTGCCATTGACAACTCAGTGATCACCAGGTGGTGACCTGTGACTGGTGACCTGTGACTGGTGACCCAGTGCAGTAGAAACATCTTTGAGTGCAGTTGGGCAGTGTTTCAGATGATAGAGCTTAGTTCCCAGATGAGACCTGACACATCTTCGCCTCTGACATTCTTCATCCCTACAGGGCAGGATTGCTGTGAGGTGGAGATAAAATCGTTCCAGCACAGTACCTGCACATTACAGGTTCGCAAGACCTGGTCAGTTTTCTTGCTGTTGTTCCCTCTGTGCCTCATAATTTTGTGCTTTTCTAATAATGGTCCCTGGTGACCCAGGCTAAGCAGAACATCGCTAATATTCATTCTGCCCCCAAGTTACCCCCTGGTAACCTGGAAATATCCTGTGTTGAGATGGTGGGTTGGAGGCGTGAAGTGTTCCTGTTAAAAGCTGCTATCTCCTAGATCCAAAGGACGAAGTCCATGTCTGGGCTACGGGGCAGAAAAGACACAAGAAGGGAGAAATGAAGTCAAGGGATTCCGGAGCTTGGTGGGAGCCATTGGATGGGACAACTTGAAAATGGGAGAGAGTCGAGGGCCTTCTCTGATGCTTGACTTGAATCAGGTCACTTTTATTTTTTAAAAAGATTTTATTGGGGAAAGGGAATAGGACTTTATTGGGGAACAGTGTGTATTTCCAGGACTTTTTCCAAGTCAAGTTGTTGTCCTTTCAGTCTTAGTTGTGGAAGGTGTCATTCAACTTCAATCTGTTGCCTTTTCAGTCTTAATTGTGGAGGGCGCAGCTCAGTTCCAGGTCCAGTTGCCATTGTTAGTTGCAGGGGGTGCAGCCCATCATCCCTTGCGGGAGTCGAACAGCAACCTTGTGGTTGAGAGGACTCACTCCAACCAACTGAGCCTTTCAGGAGCTCAGCGGCATCTCAACTCAAGGTGCCGTGTTCAATCTTAGTTGCACGGGGCAGAGCCCACCATCCCTTGCGGGAGTCAAGGAATCGAACCGGCAATCTTGTGGTTGAGAGCCCACGGGCCCATGTGGGAATTGAACTGGCAGCCTTCAGCATTAGGACCACGGAGCTCCAATCACCTGAGCCATTGGGCTGGCCCTCAGGTCATTTTTATGCTAAGCAGTTCTCTTAAATGATTTGGTTTAAGCACAAGCTTTCTGGGTCCTGACTCATGAAAAAATTATAATTTACGCAAACTTTTTTCCAATCTATGATTTATTGAACAACATGAACCTTAAAGGTTGGGCTTCGTTTTACCAAGAAAAAAGCATTCTTAGTTTCTAAGAGCGCAAAGAACACAACAAGAGATGTAGACCCTTCCAGAGCATTGCTTTTCCTTTTAAGAAACCCTGGTCAACACTGATGAAAAGTCCTTGGCGTATGCCTAAGAGACATGTAATTGGTACAAAAGGATAAGAGCTGTGTTGAGAAATGGCTTGCAATATCACATGCAGTCTCTAGATGCTGGGCTTCTCATCTCTTTATACCCAATTTGCAGGAAATGAAGAATGCCTTGTTAACATAAAGTAGGGTACAGTTTCAAATGTTATACTAGGGATCTATTTCCTGTCCTGGAAATACAGAAAAGCGTGTTTGAGGGTCGGGTGTTGGGAAATGCTTTTTGTTTTTTGCTCACATGCTTAGGAGAATGAGGATAAGCCCTCTCTCGGGGGCAGCAGCCCTGCTCCATCACCTGGCTCTGAGCCCCCCAGAAGGAGCCCCACATGTGCCCCTCCCCACCTCTGCCTTCCAATGGTGCTTTGCAAATCAAAAACTTCCCCTCTGACCTGTCCTAAATTATTCTTGCCTCATGTCACTTACAATAATAAATATATCACCCAGAGGGTCCCTCTGTCCCTGCCGGAGCCAGAGTAACAATATCATTCATGTCAAGACGTGGCCAAAGTGGAGGAATACAGAAGCGGAAAGAATTTCCAAAACAAGTTGTTAATGACCATAGGGGCTTTAAGAAGAAAAAGTGGTGGGATCAAGGTTACCCATAGGAAGGAAAAAGAGCAGAGATACGTCTGTCCTCTCTTTTATTTCCTTCCCCACAAAGAGAACTAAAGGAGGGAAGTAATCAGAGATCATCTTTTCTCTCTTCTGTACCTCAGTTTCATCATTTTCCAGCTCTATGACTGCCATGCTGGGCGCTAGTGTTTATAGACCAAGGACAACACTATGTCCCTAGCAGGATGAGTTTTTTGTTTTTCTTTTTTCAGCGTTCCATTGAGCTTTTATTGAACTAAATGAACAGAAATCAAGATTTTACCAACCATCTTTCCTGAACCTCATAAATTCCACAGAGAGTCTGGTCCATATATATGTACAAAATTATTCCCTATCAGGAAATGTAGAGAAGCTGTCATCTGAGTATGCCAACCAGAGGCTTCTGGGGGAAGGGATGGGTCAGCCCTGTATCTACATATCCTGGTGTCTGCATGGATGGTCACTCCTCTTCCCATAAAACTCTTATTTCCAGAATGTTCCACCCACTTCCCTATCTGAAGGTTGACCTGGCTTGGTTTCTGAGATTGGACGTGGGGCTGCCACCTGCTGCATGATAAAGTCACGTGGCCCAGGGCTTGGCCGGGTTTGGTGATTAAGCCCAGACACAAAAAACACCTGGTTTCTGGAAAGGTTATCATCCCAGCACGAGGCATGATTACAGCTGCACACAACTCTTACTGACTGTAAATCTTGGGGATTTACAGCAAGTGCCATGAGGGGAATGCTCGTGATTTCCAGCCCTTCTTAATATGAAGCTGTTTTTTTGCAGCCCTTGGTAATTCTTCTGCATAGGAGCTGCCTTTTGTTCAGATAGACCCAAGATGAATTTATGAATAAGAAGTTTGTACGTCAAGCCTCATTTCCCCTTAGGCACATTACCCTGTAAAACCCTTGGGTCCTATTTTGTGACATGATTTCTGTTAGCAAAGCCGGCTGCCAAAAGATGGGCAAAGAGGTGAGTCCAAGACTGTGTATAAGACTTTTATTCTAAATGGAGTGGGACCATAGATAGGGTGAACTGGAGATGGCACATGTCGGGGGGAAGATGGAATCAGGTTCAGACTTGATGGGTTTGGCTGAAGGGCAGAGGGCATGGAGTTGGCAGCATAGATTGCTTCACTTATTGACAAGAATTTTGGGTAAACTGAGAGTAAGAGAGGGAAGAACTAAAAAGCAGGAGCGTTTGGTAGCCTCTCCAAAAGCTAGGAAAGAAGCAAGGAAGTTGGTAGTAGGCGTGAGTCTCTCCCTATCCATTGAATGGTATACACTTTCTGTTCAAATGCATACTTGGCTTCTCTACTCAGAGCTGTATCCCAGGGGTACACTTACTCCCCTCTGTGTACTGGGCCTGAGAATTAATGAAGACATGCAGAAAGAGGTGTCAGCACTGGACTTGCCTGAGCAATTTCAGAGTCTTTGATGTTATGTGTCTTTGATTAAATTTGAGGCCAATTTGGCTATTATTTCTTCAAGTATTTACTTTTCCTGTCTCCATTCATTTTTTACCCCTGGTCTTTTTTCTCTCTGTTCTTTGGATTGGATAATTTCTATTCATCTATCTTCAAGTTTACTGAGTCTTTCCTCCATCTCCATTCTGATATTAAGGCCATCCAGTGAATGTTTTATTTCACAGACTGTATTTTTCAGTTTTAGAACATATATTTGGTTCTTTTTAATTTAGTTTTTATTTCTCTTCTGTGGTTTTCTTTTAATTCATCATGACCTTGTTTTGCTTTTTGCAATTGAGCATAGTTAAAATAGCTGCTTTAATTCTAACATCTGGGTCTACTTGGGATTGGTCTTTATGGTTATCCTTTTTTTGTTTCTTGAGTGTGTCACGTGTCTGTATCCCAAATAATTTTGGATTGATTCTGTACATTGTTAATGTTATATTGTGGAAACTGGATTTTTCTACATTCCTCTGAAGAGTGTTTTTTTTTTTTTTTTTTTTTCCCCCCTTTTAAGCAGATAGGAGGTAACTCGTTTGGACTGAAAATGTAAACTCTGCGTCTTGGGTGGCAGCTCAAATCTCAGTTCAGTTCTTTATCTTTAGCATGGTTACCTGATATCCACCTCATGCATGTGACATCAGCCTGAGACTTGGGGCCAGTTGATATATAGAACTTGAGGCTTCCTGTCTCTGGTTCTCTCCTTTTCAGGATTCCTTCTTCACTTTCTGACACCCGTGGTTGCCTCAAAACTTGGTCCTCTGGTTCTTCAGTCAAGAAAGATGCAAGGTGTTCTATTCACATTTTAGCTGCCTTACCTAGCACCTTCAGACTGGAAGCTTTGAAACAAAATGGAGACTTGTACAGAAACCTACCCAGTGCCATTCCCTTCTTCTACCTGTTGGCTCTCGTCCAGAATCTGCTTATCTTGGTTGCTCTTTAGTGCTCACAGGTAGTTGTTTTTATATTTTGTCCAGAGTTTATATGAAGTGGTGACAGATGTTACCCTCAGCTTTAGTGGGGGTTGAGGAGATGAGAGAGTAGAGCAGGAGAGAGGTACTACATAACCTGAATCATGGAGGCAGGTACTTAGAATCCTGTCTGTCACAGTGAAGATGGGGAGGGCTCAGTCTGTCCTTATCAGGATCAGGGACATGAATCAACCCCTTTGAATCAGCGTAGGGATCTTTTTTCCCAGTGTGCTGGGATGGGCACCCCAACCTGCCTGCAATAACATAATGGTTTCCTTAGAGGGTGTCCTTTAACCTGGGGAAATTTCAGAATTATGTGTGGAAGTAATGAAATGAAGTAAATTGACAAAGAGCCAAATTCCATAGAGGAGACTGAGAGAGAGGACAAATCGTAAGGAGTATCTCAGAAGTCAAGAGAGAGAGTATTTAAAAAAATGAGTGAGAGGATGGATATCATTAAGATGGTACAGACGGAGCAGTGATTGGATTCGGAAACAAGGTGGTACTTTGCAGGCCTCGGCTGGAGCAAGGATGGAGTAGAACCAGATTTGATGGGTGGAGCATGAGTGAGAGGTGAGGAAGGCAAGTCTGCACCTGTAGACAACCCTTTCTAGAAGAGAGAAGGGGAGGAGAGAGGAATGGAGGGGAGTGGACTCCAGTAAGTGTTGGGTCATACACATTATTTTCCTTTAAAGTTGTGAAAATTGGAGCAGGTTTAAATACTGACAGAAAGAAGCCAGTAGGAGGAAAAGGTTAAACTACGGACCAGGAGATGGTCCATAGATGAGGTTCTTGAGAAAGAGGGAAGGGATTTAGGGTAGGAGTGAAGAGATTGGTTTTGGGCAACAGGAGGAACTCTTTTTAAAATGGAGTCCATTTAATATGATTGATTAATTGGGCACATTAACAAATTCTGAAATTTTCACAGATAAACATTAATAAAAGGTTTTCAAAAAAGGATCCCATGGCCCCTTTATTGCTGTGAAAATCTTCATTTCCTACTTCTAGGCTCCCAAAACTAGTTCACTGTTATGTTATTTCTTCTTTCCTTTTGTCAGACTTTTGTCAAACACCTTTTTTTAACTTTGTGTAATGATTGGAAGTCAAGTTGTTACGACTTTCCCAGCAGGGCCACTTTAACCTTTACTTAACTTGGAGTTTAACTCTTGGCCTACCATACTATATAACTTTTATGGCTATGTGCCTAAAAGAAATTTCACATCTTTGACCAATTTTTTTTCTTGGTTCATAGTCACAATGGGCACAGGGACTAGGAAATGTAACACAGGAAGAGAGGGGAGTGTTTTTGAAATAAAAGCTACTAAATTTGAGCAATTTCTGGGAAGGGTAAAATAGACTTTTCTTTTACATGAACTTAAAGGCCGTAAGATTATGTGAGATTGGGGACATGCAGTTACGTTGTGGTTAATGATAGGTTTCCATGAATGTTCTCAACATAAAAACGTAATGAGAAAACACATAAATTCTGATTAAATTCAACCTTAAGCCACAGTACATATTTTTGGGTGGGGGGGGAGGTATACATGAATTAAATTTCTCTTCAGAAATAGATCATTTCCCACTCCCCGAGATCGTTTTCCTTAGTTATGGCTGATTAGTATATTCAATGACAGATGTACTTTTACAAAGGAACTTTGGTTTTTGTACTGGGGAAAGAGATTCGATTAACAATTTCTTTTCCTAAACATGGTCAGCAAGGATTTTGCTGCATCAGCTTTTGTCTTTGAGTAACCAACTTTGGGATAGTCCATGAACTGGTGAGTTTGGTTGTGGGCATTTGTCTGCCCTTTCCCTGTAGAAACAGCAGTAGACACGGCATTAAGCACACGTTAGTTGTCAGAGAGCTTGGCAGCCCTTGAAGGAAGGTTCTCACAGTGTCTCTGAAGGGAAGTTGGTTCCCTCAGTAGGAGAAGAGGACGTTATGCCTGTGTGCAGGGTCGCAGAGCATGGCAGGCCCATGACTGGAAAGCATTCCTGGCTGCTCTGGGATTGAGAGGGTAGGGTAGGGGGTGAGGGGTGGGCAGCTTGGGCATTCAGCTTTTTTCCTTATCGCTTGCCCTTTTGAGAGCTCATCTTCCCTAGGGAGCACTCCCCTGAGAACACAAACTTTCGAACAAAAGTTGATGGGTTTCAGACAGGGTTTTCTGGAAATTTGCATTCCTATCTGTTTCCTAGGGCCTCCATTCCTCATTTCCTGTTTCAATTGATTTAGTATTAAGCAGACACTGGCATGAGGTCTGCTAAGAAGGGTGGAAGTGTAGAAGTGACCCTTGGGTTGTTGTTTAGCCCACTTCCACCATAAGGTCCGTTTTATACATGGTTGGCTTCCAGAGGCCTCAGGTCACTCAGCTTCCTCTTGCTGTTTGCCAACATGGGACCCTTGGGAAGGCAGTCCAGGCTGAAGACCCTGTAACTGCTGCCGAGATATATTTTTAAAAAATACCCAGAAGGTGTTACTGGGAGTTCAACTGAAGCATCTCCTATTTCCTCCTTAGAGCCCTAGAGAGACTAATTCTCCTGCTTCCTAACTCCTTCCTCCCATCCTATTAAGCATTTTCAGGCCCTGGTTTGTGCTTATTGACAACCATGTGTATAATTCATGCAAGACAGGTTACAGTGGAGCGTGTTACCTTTGCTAGTCAAGCATAGCTCAGTAATGCTGCTCCAGATTTCGGCCGGGAAGTAGGTTTTATTGGTGTTTGGGCCTGATGTTTTCCTGTCCGGAAACCTCCCCCTTGCCTTGGCGAGGCTGTTTTGGCAAGCACCATCAGGGAAAAGCTGCCTTCCCCTTGTCCAGTTTAATAAATGGGTTCAAGGCAAAAACAGGCTGTTGTGAAAAGCAGAAGCCCTTGGGGAGAAATGTTTGCTTAAGAGAGTTTGCATTGAGAAATGGTAAATTGAGACTACCCTGGTGGGCACTGCAAGCCCTGGTGTTGCCAGGGTGGTTCTGGGTGGTGGTGCAGTTAGTTTCTTGGCCTTTCTGTAATTGTGGGATGCTTTGGGAAGAAAGTGGTTCCTGTGCAGTGAAGACCATCATGCTTTTGCTTTTTCTATCCCATTGTTTTCATATTCCCTGAAATAATGGGGACGCTGATGCTGGATAGCAAAGAAATGAAAGTCTCAGTCTCTATTTATTGCACTGTTCTGCCCTTCTGGGTTATCCATAAGGTCAAGTAGAGCAAGGAGATAAATATTATCAGGCGACGCTATTGGGAGCATACAGAAGAAGGTGGCGGTACCTGAAAAATAGAAGTTGGCTCCACAGTGAATGGGTTGGAGGGAAGGATGGCAGAGAAGAGAGACCTTCTCAGCGGTCCACTGTGGTTGGAGTGGAATGTGGGCCAGGGGGAGAGGTGGTAGATGTGGTTAGGGAATGAGGCAGGGGCATGTCCAGGAAAGCTTATAAACCGTGCTAGAAAATTGGGCTTTATCAGGAAGAGTTTTAAGCTGGGGAGTGAAATGATCCAATTTTCAGTTTAGAGGAATTTTTCTGGCTATACTAAGGGGATTGAAGTAGAAATGGCAGGAATGAAGCAGGAAGCCCAGGTGGTAAGTTGTCACGTGATCCAAGTGAGAAAGACAGACTGATGAGGTGCAGGGGATCTCATTTGATGAGTGATTGTCTAGAGCTGAGGGGGTGAATCCAGGATGGCATCCAGGTGCTTGGCTTGGGTGAGAAGGGAATGGTGGTATCTTTCTCAAAAGCGGGAAACAGAGGAGGAAGAGGAGTTAGGGGGATAGAGTAGAAGAGGACTTCATAGCAAACATTTATAGAATTGGGTTGAATAGAAACCATGGGCCTTATTCTGAGCCAAGGGCCCCAATGGGATGTGCTTATTTTCTTTACAGGAGAGATTTTAGGCTTCACAAAGTGTTACCAGTGAAGAGCCACCAGCCTGACCAATTCGTCCCAAATGAAGAGAATATGGACCTGCTTACGACCTATAAACAAGATTACAACCCCTATTTTGTCTGTCGAGTGGACCCCATCAAACCACGGGACAATAAACGTCCATGTGGTGACAAGATGGAGTGTCTGCCTACTTATAAAGGTGGGAGAGTGCTTGAGGGGCAGATTGAGGGAAGGGTAGGCTGAGCCTGTACGTAGGCCAGGAGATGTGTTGTACAATGCACTCTTAGCGCAGGGGTCGGGCAAACTATTTCCCATGAGCCAAATCGGGCCTGTAGCCCTTTTTTGCACACCTGGAGAACTAAAAATGGTTTCTAAATTTTGAATGATTGAAAAAAAAAATCAAAAGACTGTTTTAGGACACGAGAAAATTGTATAAAATTCGAGGTTCACTATTCATAAGTATGTTTTGTTGGAACAGAGACGCACATTGACGCATTATGTGGCTACTTTTGTACGACAGTAGCAAAGCTGAGTAGTTGTGACAGAGACAGTATGGCTTGCAAATATCTTAGTATCTTCCCTTTTGTAGAATATTTGCCAATGCCTGCCTTAGCTTGCTGTTGAAATCCTACATTAGGGAAGCATTTCAATTGAGTGAGTGATTCATTCATCCATTAAAAAAATTATGGAAACAACATACAGACAGAAAAATGTTCAGATGATAATTATACAAACCAATGAATTTTGACTAAACACATCCATGTAAACAACGCCCAGATCAAGAAATATACTCCCATCCAGTCACCCTCGCCACCCAGGATAGAAACATTATGCTGACTTAATTCCATTATTTAGTTTTTTGAACTTTATATAAATGGGATTGATTCATTCTTTATTGAATATTTACTACATCCTAGGCATGGCATAAGGAACTGAAGGAAGTGTAGTGACCTGCTGTGACTTTATAGTCTAGACGGAGAGACAGGATGTGGAGTCATATGTGTGGGGCAAGCATGTAGCAGTCACTCTATAGGGCACAGGCCGCACACTGAGACCAAGGGAATGACAGCCAGGTTTATCAGGAACTCTTCTGGGAAGGCTTGGGAGATGTAGGAATCGTTCTGAACACTTCTAGGAGCTCTAAATCTGTCATTCTGGAAGATTCTGCATGTGGCTGAGCTTCTCTGCTTCTAGGGGCTGGGACTCAGGGCCAGACTGAGGTGGGCCTCTTCTGCAATGTGGTCTCTGTTCTTCTGCCTTCTTATCATTAGTGTTGTCCTCTTCCACTTCCGTAGTCACCTTCTGCCAAGCTACATTCTGGACGTTGTGATACCCTGAAATGATTTCCCCTTTGTGCACCCCAACATCCAGCCCTTCTGCTGGCTTTTTTATCCATTCCCTGGCTCATTAGGACCTCCAGTTCACTGATGCCTCGCCTTCTCTGTCACCATCAGCCCGTCCCATGTCTGTCCCCCATGTGGCCTATTATAGGTTATGTCATTGCAGCCTGTCTTTTTACTCTCTCTCTCTCTTCTGTCCTTTTATTGCTTCTTCCTAGCAAAGCCCTAATCCTGCCTTCTCCATGCCTACACCTGCGCATATACCTGAGCATGTTTCTGGTCTTGTCAGCTCTTATCCATTTTCCACAGAAAGGAACCAGGAGGCCTTTAAAAATGGCAATCTGATTTGACTTCTTCTCTGCTTAAAACTCCTTAATAATTATTATGGTTCTTGGATAAAATCCCAAACCTTTACCAACTCCTCTGCTGCCTTGCAGATTCTATTGCCTCCTCCCAGTGCCCCTCTGCTCTTCCACAGGACCTTCTTTCAGTTCCTTTCCTTCATTTCTTTTCTGGCTCTGGGCAAGTTGTACGTGCTATTCCCTCTTTATAGAGTCTTCCTCCCTTGCCCTGTCTAGCACTCGTCCTTCAGCGAGCAGCAGAAATATCATACCCTTTGAGACCTTTCCCAACCTTCCCCCATGCCTGACTAGACATATCCTGTTACGCTCTGTGAGTGCCTTGTACTCCCATTTTGTAATTCGTTGGGTAATTTTCTTTTGTTTTGCTTAACATTTATCTCCTTGGTCAGACTGTAAGCTCCTAGAAGGCAGGGATCTCTCTTTCTCTTTGCCAGTTACCCCCAACAAGGCAGGCACTGTAGTAGATGCTTTGTAAAGGAGTCAGTACAACCAGGTGGCACTCTTGCTTCCAAAGGGCTCATCTTCTCTTTTCATCCAGTGTTTACAGGGAGGCAAGAAATGGGACAGCATGAGCACTAAGCAGGCAGGAAGCAGGCAGAAGCTGGAGTGAGCCCTTCCCTCTGATGGAGGAGGAGGTCGGCACTTCCAGCTGCAAACTCTCCTTTCCTCCACACACTCCCTATGGGCCTCCTGGATTTATGAATCCTGCCATAGTTAGAGGCTCTTCAAAGCAACTCCATGCTTAGCTCAGTTCCCTTCTCTACCTCCCCCTACGTGCAAGGAGAGGTCTGGGAGTGAGAACTACTCTTTCCTTACCTTAGTGGTTGGCAAGGATGTAGTAGCCCAATGTCATTATTTAAAGAAAAGTCCTCCCTGTTCCTCTCTGCAAAATACTCCTCAAAATAAACACACAGAAAAAAAACAATCTAATACTTATGCTTTAGTCTCTCCCACCTCCAGCTCTCCCATAATGCTCCTTTTCTCTAAACAGGTACATCTAAAATTGCCCTCCGTAAACCAGAGAATAGTATTTCACTGCTAAAATGGAATCGTGGCTGACTTTTCTCTATTGATAAAGTTAAAATTGAGAAAACCTTATTTTCTTCTGCATTTTTCTTAAAATTCTGGCACTTGTTCACTGCTTACACATTTATTCAGAGTTAATAAACAAATACAAGTCAAGTGTCAATAGAACTGCTCAGAACCAGGCATGCTTAGATGGAGGGAGGGGGTCCGTTCTGGCTGGCTACATGCGCACTTGGGGTTGATTTCACAGTACTCTGAAATTCAGATTTGAAATCAAACAAATCAGTGTGTAGCCAAAGGAAACATATTTGTAGTTAGATTTGACCCATAGGTGCCAGTCTGCAACCTATGTGTCTTAATAGTTTTTTTTTGAATAGGCATACTTACCATATTCTATTAATTTAAATGGTTTATTTGTTCCATTACAAATATATCCCTGTGACATGTAATGGCTTCTAAAGCTGGGCCTTAAATGCCCAACACAGGTATTCTCAGCATTTCACCCAGGGGATGAAATGACAAAGGTGTGTTTAATGAGGAAATATATAGATGAATGGTTCTGGACCATTGTTTACAAGGACTCTAGGTGACACAGTTTGGCATTAGAGTTACACAAATCCCCACCCAGCCTATTGTTCTGGGTACTGGCCAAGAGCAGTAGTGACGCTTGGGGAGGACCCAGGACATTTATTCTGCCCTTAGGTCAGTCTTGCAGAACCTCGGGCATGGGTGAGGGGCCACACCCTTGCCTTATCTCTGGGAGTATCATCTTTCAATCACTTATTTGTTTCTTGTGGAAATTTTTGCTGCTTTAGTAAGTCTTTTCCACAGCAACCTTCATGGTTTTATGGCCATACATTGATTTTCCTTCCAAAGGAAAAGAAAAACAACAGCAAAGACAAAGCTCATTAAATATGTGTATTTCAAAGGGTGCCATCTATGTTATGTCTACGTGCTATACTTACTATGGTGCTAGAGGAAAAATATGCAAACTTTTCCCTTTCGACTCTTATGGCCAGCACCTCTACTAGCGTCCAGGAAACCACCAGTAAAACATGCTCCAGCAGCATTTGGTTGTAATTTTGACATTTTCAAAACACTGTGCAATTGGAAAGATTGAGAGTGTAATTACTTGATGCTCAGCTTTAGGTTTAGCTAAGTTTTTTAAAAAGACATGTTATTGAATGGAATCCCTTTTAAAGAGGTTCTTGCCAATTACCCATATGACACCCTGGCCTTGACGGGCTTTACTGATGGCTTTTCATGCTTATGAATAGTTTGTCATGTGGAATTCTGAGGTTTTCAGGGTCTTGTGGAGGTTTTTTTGTAATATATGCTGGGTGGAGGAAGTTAGAAGTTTGGATAATAATGTGGTTTCAACTGTATTGTTGGGTATCAGAAATCACATGAGGCAACTTTCAGCTTAGGAACCTGTTTTCATAACACTTCATCCATCACAGAAGAGGGCCAGAAAAGCCCTGTCCTACCCACCCCCATGAACCTTGAGGCAGTGTGTAGGCATCTACAGGTAGATGCCCCCATTTCAGTGAGGCCTGAAGTCTGACGGGGAAACATGTGGTTTATATTCAGCAAGATGGTTCCCTCTCAGGCCCCCTAATGCTTTCAAGATGCTGATAGAGCCATTAATGGCTCTTGGAGAAAGATTAGATTTTCAATTAAAATGAAGCCAATTTAAAATAAATAATTGGTAGTATTAACCTAAAATAAACTTGAGTGTGCCTGGGGGTGGGGATGTCAAGACTTCCAGAATGGTGGCGTGAGGAGCTTGGCAAATCCTCTGCCTGAAAAGCAACAATAAAACTGGACAAAACGGTAGAAATCAACCATTTCAGGGCTCAGGAAATGAAAGGCATACAACAAATTGAGAAGCATTTATTTAAGACAAACTACTAAACCATGGTTATGAATAGTGGGAGTTTGTGGTGTTTTATCCCAGGGTTTCCATCACCCCTCACACCCCCATCCCCAGTTCCATCTGGGCACGTTAGGTTGTGAAAACCAGCAGCTCTGCTGCCAGAAGAGGCTGAGTTGATTCAGAGTGGAGTGCCTACCTAGGGGGTTCGATAAAACCAGCAACAAACTCAATGGCAAAAAATTAGGGAAGACAACTTTTGCAGCTAGCGTGAGGTTGCAGTACTAGTTGGGGCAAGCAGCAGACCAGTCAGAAATTTAACAAGGAGATCCAGAAAATAAGAAAGACATAGTGGGTCTTGATAACTCATACATATTTCTGGTGGTCTGGAAGACTGTGCCTATGGGCAAGGGCAGTGTACAGGCTGAAGGGACATCAGAGACAGGGCCTAGTTATCTATTCATCTTCCTTGCCTGAATATCATGCCTAGTGCAGGTACAGAGGAGACATGAGAAAGCCCAGCAGAAAATAAAAGCTGGGCAGACTTGTAAAGTGCCTGATCTTTGACTATTACCCAACACACACACACATATCCATTAGCAAAGGGTAAAAGCCTTACTGGTTTAAGGTACTTAAGCATAACTTCTGATCAATCATTGACTGATTACTAAACTATGCTGATACAGGGTGACTCTTAGGAATCTAGGCTTAATAATAAAAACCATTAAAAAAACAAGCTGACCTAAAATATCAGTGGCCACACACTGCAGGGGAGATAAGATTCTATAGAATTAGTGCAGGCATGTCACTAAAAAAACAGCAACAACAGCTTCCTGTGTGTCTCTTTCCTCGGCTTCATCTAATCTGCTGTTGATTCCCTCTAGTTTATTCTTTATTTCAGTCATTGTATTCTTCATTTTTGTTTCTTTTTTATTGTTTCTATCTCTTTGTTGAATTTCTCACTGAGTTTATCTATTTTTCCCTTAGGTTGATTGAACATCCTTATAACCAATATGTCAAACTCTGTATCTGCTACTGTGTTTCCCTGAAAATAAGACCTTGCTGGACAATCAGCTCTAATGCATCTTTTGGAGCAAAAATTAATATAAGACCCGGTCTTATTTTACTATAATATGAGACCAGGTATAATATAATATAATACAATATAATATAATATAATATAATGCTGGGTCTTATATTAATTTTTGCTCTAAAAGATTCATTAGAGCTGGTTGTCTGGCTAGGTCTTATTTTCGGGGGAAACATGGTAGATTGCTTGTCTCCATTTCATTTAGTTCTGTTTATGGAGTTTTGTCATGTTCTTTCATTTGGGACATGTTTGTTTCCTCATTTTGGCTGACTCCCTATGTTTGTTTCTATATATTAGGTAAATCTGCTACATCTCTTGGTCTTGGCAAAGTGACCTTATGTATTAGGTGTCCTGCGAGGCCCAGTGTGCATTCTCCCTATTCACCTGAGATGGGTGTTCCAGGGGTGTCCCTTGTGTGGGTTGTGTGTGCCTTCCTATTGTATTTGAGCCTTGATTGCTGTTGGCACATCAATGAGTGGAATTGACCCTCAGGCTGATGGGCTGTGAGGGATGCTTGAGACTACAGTGGACAAGCTGTTGTGCAGGGGCTGATTCCAGGGAGTGGGAGTTGATTTAGTGGGGCTGTGGTACCAGACTAGTCTGTCCTTTGGGTGTGTCATTTGTGGCACAGGTTGGGTGGTCCTCTGGTGTGGTCTGAAGTCGGCCACTGGGTGTGTTGGTCTTGGAGCCTCTTAAGTGGGGCTCTGGTGCAGGTCAAGTTCAGTTGCCATTTGTGTCTAGCTTGGTGTCCCCTGATAGGAGCTATAAAATGATCTGTGGTTTGGTGCTTCTTGTGCTGGGCTTGGAGGCTCTTGTGAGAGGTTATGTTGTGAACTGAGGCCAGCTGCCACTAGTGCTGGGCTTGGGACACTTTGGTGTGCACCACAATGTGAGCTGAGACCAGCTGCCACTTGTGCCAGACTTTTGGATGCTTAGTTGAAGCTATGTTCCAAGCCAACACTGGCTGCAGCTTATGCCAGACTTGGGGCTACCTGATGGCAGTTACAATCCAAATTGAGACTGGTTGCCACTTATGCTGGGCTTGGGCCTGCTCGGCAAAAGTTACAGGGCACACTGAGGTAATCTGCTGCTTGTTTGGGGTTTGTGGGCGTTTGAGAGATTTTAGAAAAGTGTGAAGCATGAACCAAGGCAGGCCACTTACGTGGAAAGCCTCTGGAAGAGGTTTAGCCAGGCACATGAGTGGGTTGGGGTCTCAGGGAATCGCCGGGGTGGAGTGAACGGTGTTAGCTTGGTTGATGGAGAGCTCAGATTTGGCACCGTCCCGCACCTGCTGGCTGGGTGGGATGAGTGCTCAACAAAAGAATAATAGCACCTTCAAGCACTTCTGTCCCTGGAGAGAGCTGTCCTGACCCCTGCCTCACCAGCTCTTACCCTGAAGTTAGGCAATTCAGTTCTTCCCCGAAGGTCCCTGGCACTTTTCGTGCTGCTGTCCCTGAGCTGGAGCCAAGAGTGTATAAGTTTGTTATCCAGTGATTCTGTGCTCAGGTCCTTCAACAGGAGCACCTGGGACTCCAGCAGCCCTAGGTCTCACTCCGGTGCAATCACTGCTGCTTTTTCACAGCTAGATGTTATGGGGACTTCTCTCCCTGGCACTGGAGCCTTAGGCTGGGTAGCCTGTGTGTGGTTGGGAGCCCTTACTCTTAAGGAGGGAACTTCATGGCAGAGATACAACTCCTGTTTCTTAATCACCACATGTGGGTGTGGGACCAGCCCATTCCACATCTCCACCCCTCCTACCAGTCTCCTTATGGCTTCTTTATATCCTGAGTTATAGGACTTTTGTTCAGCTAGTCTTCAGGTGGATCTCAATGAAGATTCTATAATTTATTTGTAATTTTGATTGGTTGTGGGAGGCGGTGAGCACAGTGTTTACTGTGCTATCTTGACCAGAAGTCCCATATTGGCTACTTTAGATCTGGTTATTGATAGGCTCAATGGAGGCAATGTAGGACTTGGATTTGAGTCAACACAATGAAAAGAATGGCAGCAGTGTGGAGGTGTTTGAATGGCATTGTTTTCTGTCCCACTTTTCTCACCTGGATTTCTAGTTTCAAAGCTGCCTTGTGTGTTGAAGTTACTTTAAAAGCCCCTGTAGTGCTGTCTGAGGACAACACTTGCTCCTCAAGATGCATGGGAACCATCTCTAGGGAAGATTTCCTTTGGTGCAGACATCCTGCTATCTTGGCTATTCCAGTCCCACAGCAGAGGTTCCTCTTAGACATACATCTGCTAGATACAGTTGCCAATCCTTTCATTCTTTAAACATTTTGAAATTCTTCTTCTCCTCCTGAAAATCTTCCCTGATTATTTGTTAGTAGTATTTTCTTTTACTTTAACCTTCACTCTGTTTAGAAATACAGCGTTCCTAACAATGATGTAGGCTGTCAGAAGAGCATAGTTTTGGAGTCAACTATGTGGTTTAAATTCCAACTTTTAACTCCCAAGCAATGTGACTTTTGGGCTAGTATGTTAGTCTCTCTGAATTTTGGTTTTGGAAATCTGTAAAATGGAGACAGTCATACCTGTTGCAAAGGGTTATTGTGAAGATGAAACAAAATCAAGTATGGAAAGCCCTGAGCTCAATTGACTAGGACATAGTGAGTATTCCTTAATTGTCAGAACCAGATAGTGGAGTGGGTTACAGCATGGATTCTGGATCTGGATTTGCATCCATGCTTTCTACTTCCAGCCATGTGACCTTGAGCAATTTCCTTAAATTTTATGTGCCTCTGTTTCTGCATCTGTAAAATGGGCATATTGATGGTACCTACCTCATTAAGGCTGTCTGAAGATTTATAAGGTTAACATAGAAAGTAGTTCCTATCACATAATAACTCTATACAAGAGGCTGCTGCTATTCTCTCACCAGCCAATACAATGCCCTTATTCCCTTGGAGCAACATATTTGATTTATGTGGATTAGATATATGGGTTTTAAAGGCACAGCAGTTACACCATGGACACTAGGGAAGCCGTTTATCTGGCTGGCAGTCCACTAGTGATGGTTTGTGAATCCCGTCTCACAGCACCACATGCATCTTCCCAGTCACTCTGTATTGATTCAGAGAGTGTTCCTTCCCCATAGAGGAATGGGACTGTTCTGGATTAGGGTAAGCCAGTGGTTGGAATTGATTTCTTGGATCTTCCATGGCTGCGGACCCTCTAAAATCTCTTTGTACAGCATTGTATATGAGACTCCTATAAATTTGTCTCTTTTTCACAGTAACTTTCAAATACCATAAAGTTGAAACATCAAGTCCTTGGTTGAAGTGGTGGCAGGGGATCCACTCTATTCTTCCTTTGTCTCAAGGAACATCTTGCTGGAGATTGGCTTATGGCTTTGGAGGCCCCTTGGAATGCACGCAGGTTGAGTGAATTGATTTATGAGTAATTACCACTTCTGCTTTATTTTCAGCTGATTATTTACCCTGGAACCAACCAAAACGAGAGCTACTTCGTCCGGAACACAACTACCGGCCAGTATCAACCAGGTTTGATAGTAGAACCACACACCAGGATGATTACTCCATAAAGGGCCTAGTGAACACCATGAGTTGTAAGCCTCCGGCCCTGCCCAAGCTCTGTAACATCCCCCTGGAGGACCTGACCAACTACAAGCTGAGCTACGTGGCCCACCCTCTGGAGAAGCGCTTTGTGCATGAGATGGAGAAGTTCAGACCCTGTGAAATCCCCTTTGACAGCCTCACCACCCACAAACAGTCCTACCGGGGTCTGATGGGAGAACCAGCCAAGAGCTTGAAACCTCCAGCTGGGCCCCGTGGGCTGGACACGCCTTTCTCTAACACCACTGAGTTTCGAGATAAGTACCAAGCTTGGCCAACACCCCAGATGTTCTCCAAAGCTCCTGTCCCCTATGTCGCTCCTGAAGAAAAGATGGACTTTCTGACAACAGTGCAGGCCGATTACACATACCCTAAGGGGGCCCCAGCTCAGTCCTGCAGACCTGTGCTCTGTGTCAAGAAGGGCGGTCACTTTGAAAGCTCCACCACCACCAAGGGGGACTACAAGCAGTGGGCCAGCATGCGCGTGGAGCCAATCAAACCCATTCCCCAGCTGAACCTTCCCACCGAGCCCTTGGACTGTCTGACCACCACGCGGGCTCACTATGTGCCCCACCCACCCATCAGTACCAAAAGCTGTAAGCCCCCCTGGTCTGTGCCCCGAGGAAATATCCCGGTGGAGAGCCAGACCACATATGCTGTCAGCTTTACTCCCAAGGAGATGGCTAGGTGCCTGGCTTCATACCCTGAGCCCCCTGGCTACATCTTTGAAGAAACAGATGCTTCGGGGCACAGACTATATAAGCCGATTTCCCAGACAGGCTCTCGGCGAAACAGCCCTCCCCCTGTAGGTGATTCAGAAAACCCCAACCAGCAGCAATTGGCAGTGTCAGCCTGATTAAAAAAAAAAAAAAATTATTTAGAAATTGCACAATACTTTTAAAAGTAGATGATTGAAAGTTATTCATTGGACAAAAAAGGATTCCCCAAAATGAAAAGAAAAAAAATCTCCATCATTTCCAGGACACTTGAATAAAATGAGAATCACTTGACTCAAGGAAAATGACATTTAGTCACTGGCTAATTACTCCCCTTAACCCTCCCTCTGCTGTCTTCCCCTTTTGGGTCCCTTACCTTGTGCTCATGGAATCAAAACCGGTCTCTATGAGGTTGTCTCTGAAACAGATGCATTTTATTGATTTAATTATTCTCTGAATTGACATTATGATTAGCCCTTGCCTAGTATGAAGTGCCAAAGAATAAACTTTATTTTGGGGGGATTTGGATCTGCAGGTCTGTGTGTTCACCCCCACACACTGTCTACGCAAAGAGCAGGCTGTATTTCTGGAGACCTTTGGGGAGACTTCAGATTAAAGCCCCCATTTGTTGTGCCCAATTTTGAGTCTTGTTTTGGGTTCTTTCTGTCTAGGGCAGCCTTACAAGTCATCTCTCTACCTCTTCACATCATGACATACCAGGAAGAACAGTGCTGTCTGTTGGAGCATAGGTCTTTCCAATTACAGGAGATAGCAGTCCCACGGGGGCATGGACTTGCCAGACCTCTCTTACCCCTAAACCACTGCAGGCTGTGATTCCAGAGAGGAGGGGGGAAAAAGAGACCCTGGCAACCAGGCATTCAGCAGCTGGCCCCTGGGCTGTGCATTCTTCTAAATGCTCAGTGTCTAGAAAAAAATGGCGCCATGCTGGACTGGTTCCTGGGAAGGCTGGACCTCCTTGTCCTAAAATGATAATTGTGACCAGACCTGTGACAAAGATGGACTTAATGGTGAACTGGACCTTGCCCTGGAGAAAGGGCTGGAGATTTCTCTTTTGGGTCTAAGGTTTCACCAAGTTTGATACTAAGTAGTTTGGAGATTATTGTGAATTGGGAAGAATCAAGGAAGGACTTTGTGTGAGAGGGCCCACGCTGGGGTGGGCCCATGGGCTCATGGTCTGGGTGAGCCTCTCACAGAGGGATACAGATGGATACCTGGGATACCCACCTTGCTTGAACCCACAGAATGTAAAATATACTCCATGATTTCAGAGAACTTGGGAACATGATGGAGGGAAGAGAAAATTCCAGCTCAAGTCTGGAGACTTGGGCTTCGGGTCAATGCCTGGCTCATGGGTGAGAAGCCTGCCATCTCTTATCCAGGGCTCAGTCTTTCCACAGCTCTCACCTAGCTGCCCCAGACCGGTCCCCACCTCTTGTAGCCTCACCATGAGGTTAGTTTGTGTCACTGGGTTGGGATCTATATCATGTAATCCTCTTTTTGGTTATTTGGGGTCTGGATACCTGCCCTTATGGGATAGAGGGGCTCAGAGAGATTATGCACCTTGCTCAAGGCCACAGAACTTGGAGCACCAAGGTCAAGATCGAAACCTAGGTTTCTGATTCAAGATCCAGTGCTCTTCTCACAAACCAGGCACCTTCCATCTGCTGTGTCTCAGATCCCATGGCTCCATAAGCCAATCAAACCCCATTCTCTTTGTCTGAACTCCGTCTTGGAGTTCATTAAGCTGAAGCAGGTTATTTAAGGAGGGTAGGTTTTATCATTTTGTTTCATCATTTTTTACAAATCAAAGAAATACTGGCACTTGATTTGAAAAGCCAAATAGTACGAAAATGCTTATAAAAATTCACCAATCTCTTATGCCCAGGCCCTTGGCGAGACTCTCTCATTATCACTTCCCCAGAGAACAATGTAAAATTACTTGATCTGTTTCTGCTAATATGTTCCTTCACATTCCGAAATAACGTGTATATACTACTGTCCCTTAACTCAGGATTTTAGACATGGTCCATTTTGGTTAATTAGAAATTTTAGTTCTCTTACACCCCCCTTCCCTTTCCCTTCTTCTCAGAATAGTTACAGGACACGATTGGTTATAGCAAGACTAATAAGCTTTCCTAATGTTTCTGATGAGTAGGAAGGGAAGAAGCTGAAGAAAGATGGAGGACCTGCCTGGTTAAGGAGTGCTGAGCTCTCTTGGGGTGAGGAATGTCCTCTGAGCCCTTCCTTTGTGACATTTAGGGTCACCTCTGTGGTGATCCCAGGCTATATAAGCTACCCAGTGCATCCCTGCTGTGCCTCCTTCTGGATTTAACAAGCCAGCTCTCTCTACAATACCTGTTCTTTTTTAGTGTCAAAAAATATTGTTCTGAAAGTAGTTAACACAAGTGAAAAAATTAAGAAAATACAGAAACTGTAAAGAAGGATACACGTAGCTATTACGGGGACTAGGGGAACACAGTGGTTAAGGGCATACAAGGAGAGTGTCCAGCAGACCTGGGCTTCCATCTTGGCTTTTGCTGCCCAGTAGCAAGGAGACCTTGGTCAAATTCTATGGCAATACTGGCTGCTCGGTTTTGTTGTTTGGATTGAATGGTAGGATATATGTCAATCACTTAGCCCTGGCTCATGGTTAACTCTCATTAAATGTAGGTGAGGAGGATGATGGTGATGGTGATGATGATGATGATGAAGATGGTTGCTGAGTTCTGCCTGGTTGAGTCTACTTGTGATTTTATTGGTCAGTATTGACAAGCATGCAGGTAAGGATGACTGCGCGTGTTTCGTACTTTACAAAGTAAAATATTTACCTTTTTTCATAGACTTAACTTACTTTTTAGTTGTTCTGAGTCGGGGTTGCTAACTGCGCTCCCTGGAATTGTCATTTTAGGAAGCAACATGGGTCACGAGGAGGGAAAGAGAAGCTGAGGTGAGCAGATGGGGCCTTGGTTCCCTCCCCTGCTCTGTCATAGCAGCAGCTTATTCGTCAGTTCTGTGCATTGGGCTTCCATACAGGTGCTTGTTGGGAAAGGTTCTAATTTATTAAAACGCAAGCACATGCTGCTCTAACACCTGATAGGATACTGTTCAACAAACCCTGATGATGGAAGGCTTCAGACACATTGTCTTCTTTTGAAAATAGGTGCACATAATTTATATCACGTTTTTCACTTGGAGAACTAAGTGGGAGCTTAATCATCTACCACAGTCCAGGCTTCTCAAGGCTTTAGACATGTTATAACAGAAAATTATTAAGAGACCAAAGATAGAACACAAAAGTTTTATGTCCAAGCAGGGAACCTGTTTCAGTGCAGAATTCAGTATGCTCTGGGGATGAGGTTCTGGAGAAGAAAACAGGTAAGGCTTTTAAAGCCCCCAAGTGGTAGACTACCTTATCGGAGGAAAGCAGAGTCTCCATGTGAGGCTGATGGGCCGGAGATGGTGAGTTTAGTTGGTGTGGAACCTTGGGTTGGTTGGACGTGTCTGCTGGCTTGGAATATGGTGCCCAGGGGTATCTTTTGGGATGAGGTCCCATTGACAATGATGGTGTCTCCCTGCCTATGCCATTCACAGGGCAGCCCCCGTGTCTGCAGAGGAGGTGGCCAGGGCAGCGCTGATCCCCTGGTTCACCTTACAGTGGACCATCGGCATGGGTGAAGACCCTGGCAGATCACTCTCAGTTTTGGTGATCAGGACCTCCTCTCTGTTTTGCCTCCCAATAAATACAGCACCAAGAGCAGCCTAAAGGACTCTCCCATCTGCTGTTTGTTGGATTTTCACAAGGGTCACCGTCATTAAGAACAAGCCCTTCTTTAGTGTATTGGCTCCAAGATCTTCTCCCAGGCAATGGCTGGAAGGCGGGGAAGGTGGGGCCCCCTGTAAGGGATTCTTTTAGCAATCTGCAGTTTTAGCACCATTTGTCACTGCTTTCAATGGTACTTGGTATTTCAAATCCTGAACCCCTGCCGAGTTCTGCCTTGCAGACCTGCTCCCTATCAGCTCCAGCATTCTTACTGCATTTCTATTCTAGGCTGTGGCTTCCCCTTCTACACTTGTCAGTCATCATTCCACTATCTTCCTCTTGTCGTCTTCAAATTTCTTGAAAACCCTTATCCACGGATAACCTTCATCCTGTCTTCTACACCGTGGCACTTTATAATTTGGTTGGTGCTTTATTGTAGCTTCATGGTGTATGTGAGGCGCTAGGAAGGAGATAAACAGTAGTAGGCAGCCTGCCACTTGACCTGGAGCCAGTTGTAGGTGAGGAAGCACTGCTGGGATTTCATTAGGGTCTTCTCAATTGGAATGTACACCTGGAGGGTGACTTTTTCCTCTGATTTGAAAGAAAGGCAAACCTGGGCAGTGGAGAGTAAGTACCAGGCCAACCAGTGTGTGCAGGTGAAGGGAGTCCTGGATCTTTGGCCATTAATCTCTGAGCCCAGGCCATTCCCCAAGGCTGTGCAGACAGCATCGGACAATGCCCTCCCACCTCCACCCTCAGCCTTCCTACCCCTCTCAGACATCACCAGCGATTTCATGGAGGAGGGCCTCGGGGTTCAGAGTCCTCCACTGCACAGAGTCCACCGCCCAGTTCTGACATCGGAACAGCCATCCTGGCCAGGGCCAGGGCCTTTGCTAGGGGTGGCTGGTGTGCAAGCACTCCCTGCTTGGTCTCATGGTGTTTCTTTCATATGATGTCCTCCAAATACCTTTTCATTGTAGGCTCATTGCTCTAAACATGTTTGCAATAATGTACAGAGTTAGAATAACTGTCCTCCCCACCCCACTCTATGCTTCTGCCTCGAAAGCAGGAGTAAGCGAAGTGCTCAAGGCAATTGGATTGGCATAACAAAACCTTTCCAAAGTGATGTACTTTTTTGAGATATGGTGATTTAGGACCTGAAGATGAATCGAGGGAACCATTTCCTCCAAAAGTGCTTTTCAGCTGTTCAGTCATCAAGAGGAAGTAGGCGGGGCAGGAAGGGGGTATGCAGAGGTCCTAATTGCAGATTAAATGGCCCCCTGGCTCCTTGGGCCTGCCCTGCCATCACCCAGGCCCACATCTGGTCAGCAGGCCTCTAAGTGGGAAGACAGAGGCCCTTCTGAGCATAAATACTGGGGGTGGGGTGCAGGCAGGGGTGTTTTCTTTGGCAGGGCATGCTCAGAATTTCCACACGTCTGGTTCAGCAGGTACTTGGCTCCTCCCAACTTTGGGGTGCAACGGGAATCTGGGAGCCTGTAGACTTTCCAGAACGTAGCTCTGGATTCTGGAAAAGGCATCAGGGCCATGCCAGGATGGGCTCCTCTTTAAGTCATCCTCCTGGGCCACGGGTACCTTGGTCCCTGAGTCTGGATCTTTGGATGCCAGCGTGAAACGTCCTGATGGCTTTCCTTGTCAAGCCTCTAAGTGGGGCAACAAATGCAGTTTGATGCTAACCAAAAGGATTCAGGAATGTTTCACTCCTGCAATTGAATCTATTACTGATTTTCTTGGGCTTTTATTGTCCCCACCAGCCAGCCTTCCTGCCTACCTGCACTCTGCCTACCTACTCAGGGCCAAGGCTGTTCTTTCAATGACAAGGGGGAAGCTTGGTTACTTCCGCGTTGTCCCAAATCCCCATTTCATGTTATAGGATCATAAAACAGAGGAGCCTAAAAATACCCTTTAAACAAGCAAGCAGCTACTTGAGAGTTACAGGCAGACAAAATGCCTGAAAAATGACTGCAATTTGACATCTATGCCAGTGAATGACTTATAAACTAAGAAATTGAATTTTTTGGACTTCAAGCTCTCCTGGGCTTAAAAACAACAACAACAACAACAACAACAAAAACCCACAAAAACTTTTCATTTTAAAGTTTTAAGCAGAGCTCAGTGCTTACTATTAACTTGGAGTGGCTCTTTTCTTGGCTAAGCGTTATAACACCTCCCATATTCGAAGGTCAGTTATTTGGAAACTTCAGCTGTCCAAAACCAAGGCAAGAACCTGGAAGTAAGCAGCCTGTCAGTTGCCAAAATCATTGACATGCATTTCATATATGGAAACCCAGGTACTTGACTCGTTTCACACCCCCTACCCTGGCGCGTGCTCAGCATATTGGCCACTCTGCTCCACCATTTTTTTTTTTTTTAAACACACAGTTCTGATGAACTTCTATTATCTGGTTTACTAGCCTACAGAAGAGTGGGAGGGGTTGCTGCTAGAGGCAGACACATTTAGAACAGAAGGGAGTTACAGCTGATAGCTCAGCCGTGGGAGTAGAGGCTCCCAAATTTAAAAAAATGCAGAACTCAAAAGTATGGCATCTCAGGAATTATGACCCCAATATAACAATAAAAACGTAAGAATATACACACATGCACACTTGCTTGCGCATGTACACACATACAGTTTTTATTAAGACTGGAAAAATATACCATGGTTTGTGATTTCGTAAAAAGAATAAAAAATTATACACATACATTTCTGAAGTATGGACAAATGCATCAACAGTTTTGGATAAATGAATTCCCACTTGTCTCATGTATCCAGAATAACAAGGGAATGGGAATTTGAAATATTTTAATATGAAGTTAACCTACCGGTAATATATATTCGCCCTTCCCAAGGTGTTTTCTTGGAATACCAGCCCTGTGATATGGTCTTCAAAAAAGTTAATTGGACATGCAACTTTGGGGAAAGCTGCAAGTTGTAACGTCCTGTGGGAGATTCATGATGCCTGTTGATATTTTGAAGGCTCTGTGAAACTCTGTGGTAAAGAAAACTTGTTTACTCTCGTGTAATCCAGTATGTGAATCAGCATTCTAATAATTACAATTACTCAGGCAAAACAGGGAATTTGGTGGTGTGGGCAATTGAACAGTCTAGAGGTTTATCTGTGGGCTTTAGGCACAGCTGGATCCAGGAACTTGAGTGCTGCGATAGGAGCTTGCTCTCCATCTTTATTTGGCTTCATTCTCTTCTGCATTGCTTTCTTAGGCAGGCCCTTTTCGTGTGGTAGTTTCCAGCAATTCTGAGCTTACAACAGCCTGTTAGCTAAAAGCCTTTTCCTTTCCAGTGGTTCTAGTAAAAATTCCCTGAATTGAGACTCTTCTGCCTGGCTTGATCCCCATGGCCAGGCAGATAGAAAGTATGCATCGTCCGGGCCGGAATCAGGGTCCACCCCTGGCTCGAGCTGTGTGTATGTGTGGGGTCAATCCCATACGAACTACATGAACTGTGGGAGGGCTGGCGGGTGGAGTGGGTCCCCAAAGGAAAACTGAGGTGTAGTTTCCAGGGAAGGGAGGGATGAATGCTGAGCAGGCAGAAAAAACAGTTTCCAACTCTGACAACAGAGCCCTTTTATTGTGTAAAACCTACTGGAACACACATGGGGAAATACTGCCAAGCAATCATCATACATTTTTCTCCCCCCAAATAAGTTTAGAATACAATAAAATACACATGCATGCAAACATGTGGTTGAACCTTGCTTTGATTTAGAAACCTCAATGGATCCTGCAGTGCCTCAGAGTCAACTCTGCTGAAACATCCTGGTCACTGATGGTTGAGATTGGTGGGCCTCTTGGTAAGTGGGGGGTTATGGCACAGCCAGAGTGCAAGATACAGGAGGCTGGGAACGTTCATTGACTGGACAGGGGACACAGGCGTGTATCTCCTGTGTAGTGGAGTGTTCGCTCGAGTTCTAACAGCAGCAGCAGCACATGCCATCTCACTTAATCTACACACAACCCTCTCTGTTGTTTTATCTTCCAGTCCACGTGGGGAATCGAGGCTCACAGAGGTTAAGCAGCTTGGCAAATTCTTTATAGGCTTGCTCTCGGGGGGGTTACCCTGAGTATCTTCACTCCAATCGGGAGGGCCTGTGCAAGCGAAGAAATTCAGCTCAGGAGTGAATGATCCATGGACCTGGCACCACCTGCTCTGTGCCCTGGCACTGTGACATGCTGAGCTCCAGCTATGGGACAGAGCTACCTGGGTGGCTAAAGAACTTCATGATCCTTCAATTGGCCCGAGCTAAGTCATTTCCTGGCCCTTTCAATGTTACTTAAAAACGATGGTGGGGGTTGGGGGAGAAGAAAACCAAGCCCATGATACACTTCATTACCACACTCCTTGCCTTGAGCGTGAAATATTTCCTAGAGTTGCTCACCTGGTAACTAAGTTGTTCACAGCTTGTCTACTATCCTTCATGGGATTTGTAACGAGGTCAACCCTGGCCCAGTGAGGTCAACCTCATCACAAAGACTTGGCAGTGGGATGTTTGTCATCTAGGAGAAGGAGGCAGGTTTCCCAGGCAGGTTTTCTGGTCTAAATGATGACTGCAATCTCTCAGGTCCTCCTAAACATTCAGCTTAAACAAACAGTATTTATGTTCGGCAGGAGAACTATTCCCCACTGTCTGCTTTCTCTTCACTTACCTAAAACTGCACATTTAAGGTATATCTGTTTACACACATATATAAACCATGTATTTAGGAGCAGCCTGGGAAAGCCTTGGTTGAAGATGGATTTTGCCTTTGGCAAACACAGAGGTGAGTGACATCTGTATATTGTGTTATCAGAAGCGTGACACGTGGTTGATTCGGACCAGGTGCTTCACAGAATCCATCTGAGTGAAGTTGTAAACCTCTAGTTGACAGGCAAGGTGACAGCCCAGTTCTTGTTAGCAGAGGCTTGATTACCAATGTCTGCCTTCCAGTTTAGCGGAGGCAAAAAACCGTGGAAGACCTTGGGGTGCTATGAACATGAAGCTGAGGTTTGGCCAAAGATAACACTCTCTGATCAACTCATACACATCTGACCTGTGAAAGCAACTCTAAGTGGACGGGATGGGTAGGTGGGGGACAGACAATAATTTTAGGTTAATCTTAGGGGATTGACAGAATTCACTGGGTATTCAGTTCTTTGCTGTTTACTTCAAGGCTTGCATCATTACCGATATTTTCCTAGCTGGCAGTATGTGACAGGGGTAGACAACCTTCCCCGATTTAACTCACATTCAATGAATTCTGAGTCTGAATGCTGAAGTCTTTAAATCACAGCTGGTTCATTGAACAAAATGAGTGACACAGAGAGACAAAAGCAAGGGCATGTCACCGTACCTTTTCCCCTAATTTATCCTTCCTTGGGTTAATTCACCAAACAGGTCAGTTTTCATTAGATTATTTCCCAAGAGTTTCATCCTTCTCTGTACCCCACCATTCCCTTAGCCTTTGGGGATAAATTTACCTATTTTGGGGAGCCCCACCGATTAGAGATCTAACTTGTCTCCTTTTAGCTGAGAATCATTAATAAAGTTGGATTATTTCCTTTGCATTTATTTGCAGGATGAGGTGAGGGGATAATAGCATGCTGTTAATGAGAAAATCTACCATTTGGTAAGTGAGATATCCTTAATTTTAACTTTTACTTTTATATTTGCTCACGAATGAGTATTTTTTCCATGTCTCTCTCTCTCTCTTTTGTTTTTTAGTAAATCAAAGGAAATAGCAGCCATGTGTACATTTAGGTATTTTTGAATTGTGATGAGGATTATAAGATAACATGTCTTGGGAGGGATTTTTGAAGTTTGTCAGTATTTTATCGAGTCTTTGAGTGGGCTACACGGACTGACCTGTTTTCTTCCAAGATGCAGAGCTTGGTTCATTACTGCCTCTCTTGCTTACACTATTGTGTAGTATTGAACTTTTAAGGAATGACTGATGTCTTCAATCAAAAGTCATTGGGGAGAGGCTTTCAAAGCTGACAACGGAAGGTAATGTGACATTTTTGCCAGCTCTTGCCTTCATCTCCCCGTCTCCCCAAGGTAGCTTGGATGATTATAATAGCAATTAACATTCATCGAGTGCTTCAGTGATATGCCGGGCACCCTTATATTTCCTCAGCAGGTATTAACTAGTGGTTTTCTCACAACAGCTCTATCCTGTGAGGTATCCTCTTTGTAAAGGTGTGAAAGCTGAGGCATAAATGAACTTTGGTGATTGTTGACCATTCTGGTCTCAGTTGACTCCAGATTTCCTGGGCTCGTCTTGTCAAAGTCCTGGAAACTTCTGAGGCCAAGCAGGGGACTCCAGTGGGAGGAGTTACAAACCCAGGACTGGCCTGTGGTTAAGGTTCCCAACTTTTACATTGTGGTTGGTGGCTTCTTGGTAGGAATCTCTTCTTTTCTCCCTGCTGAGCTCTGTGATTTTGGCTGGACCTATTTTCATACGATTTACTTGAGTCCTTCCCACCATTTAGACTTCCTGGTTTTTCTTTGGAATCTCTGACTCATTTCCCGTCCACTGGGGTCTCTGTAGGACATTGGTTGCTGATATGTGAGTATTTATAGTTCTAGCATTGGCTTTTTCTTTCAAGCAAAATCTAAAACTCCTTAGAAAATAATTGGAATTACTGGAAAACAGGCTGGTGGTTGGCTTTCAGGCTGGGGTCCTCTGGAACGTCGCTCACAAGGGTTCATGTATGGCCATTGTCTGGGCCTGGGGACACGTTGCCCTTTCACCAGAGCCTGGTTATGAAAACGCTACAGTGTGCTGTTGTTTTTTTTGGAACTTCCCATAGTAGCTTTATTTCTATTAAAATGCTTTAAAAATAGGGAGCGCTGAGCCCTAGAATGACATAAGAATTGATTTTAAGGGGCGAGAAAATGATAACTCCAGTAAAATAGCTCATTGTCATTTTCTCCCAACCTCCAAGCAGTAGGGAAGAATGGTGCACATACCAAGGTGGCCACGTGTGGTCAGCTCTCACACGGAGAAGCTGGAGACAGCATAGTGGGTAAGAGCAAGGCTCTGGCCAAAAATCCAGACTACTCGAGTTTGAATCTGTTCCACCAGCTGAATGACCTTGGGCTTCTTTGGGCCTCTGCATACCCATATGTAAGTGGAGACAATCATAGGGTTGGTGTGAGGATTAAATGCAGTAGTGATCTATAAGTGTTAGTCCCTACTGATAGAGTACATCCAGAACTTCAGCACACAGCTACTTCACACTGTGCACGGTGCACACAGGAAGCCTGCACCCAAGTCTACACCTACCCAGAGATGCCCATGCTTGCTTTTCTGCCTGAAGGTACTGTGGCTCCCATCTGCCCCCTACCCAGGGCTGTAAATGAGATGACTGTCAAGGGTAGCATGAAGCCTGAATATGTGCACATCTCCAAACGGAGCTCCTCTGGGTCCATTTACAGAGCTGCCCTTCCAGGCAGGAGCCTCCAGCTCCCCATGCAAAGCTGAAAACTGCAATTCTTCCTCTTGCGCCAAACACACAAGTGGCTGGGAACCCCCCTCACCCTGTGCACAAAACAAGATGGGAGGGCTGAGCTTAAGAGAGACTCAGACAACACGATTTAAATAAATAAGCTGTATTATCTGTACAAAAAATATAAATAGTCTTGTGTTTTAGAGGAGGAAGTGCCTCCTTCCACATTATTCAGCAACCCTGATAATCTTGGGGTGCTGTGGTGTCACAATTCACAGAACAAACAGTAAATGAACATTCATGTCATGCAAGGAGCACACGGCTTCCCACCCCAAACCGAGGTCCTCCAAGCCTGCTCTGAAACCCACTTGCAACAGCTCCAACCTGACATGTGGCAGAGCTGGCGAACACTGCTATGTAGGAAATGTGAATATTGGACACTGGTTTTCAATAGCTATTGAACTAGTAATAACCAGCCACATTAGTAGTAGTATGGAATTTGTCTTCTTCATTCCATGTGTAACTATTGTGTCACAATGAATCACCTCTTATTGCCCCATTACCCCATGTTAACTTTTACAATATATTCTGTACACAGTGAATGGATCCAGAGTTAAACACCAGGTTCTATTAAAAATAGGAACAATACAATAATCACCACTGAGTTTACAGGAACACAACTGCAGGAAGTTACTAAAAAGTCCCCCAAATATTTTGTTTTCTGGATGACAATGTACAATTATTAATATTGCACTTTTTTATACAAGAAATCCTAATAAATATTCACAAAAAGATATACAGACATAGAAAACATTCTATTTTATTTTAAATAAACATTACACTGATTTTAAGTAACATGATTTTTTAGAGCCCACATTTGTGGTGAGGAAGAAAGAGACCCACCTAATTGTTCATAGCTCACCTAGGGAGGACACAGCTTAAACTTGTCTTCCCCTCAATTTTTACTTCCAGGCTGGCTGGAAAATGCAATCCTGATGTCAGTGGTGGCCCTGGAGAGAGTGGCACTTCACAAGCGTGTATGTGAGGGGGTGGTTTATCTGAGGGGTGAGTGACTCTGGCCACCCTGCCAGGATTACGAAACTGTGGCCACGCGGGGGGGAGGTGGCCAAAATCACTTGTCCAAAGCTACTTGATGAATGAGCAATTTGCCAAATAGTCCCAAATTTTCAGTTTTGCCACTTGACTTTGCTAAAGCTGTCTTACTCTAGCTGATGGACATTCCTGGTGTGTGTGTGCTGCTTTGCCTGTCAAATTATCCAATCGTCAAAACTGGTATATATTGATTTCTAGTAGTCCCCTGTATGTGGGGATGGGTTGAAAAGCCTTCTAGGACTGTTTTGGGAGCTTTAATTATCCTTTGGCTTTACCACCGTGCCCCACCACGCCTCCCCAATCTGCTATATAAACAGGAGTGAAAAAACTTTCACTGTGGTCTCTTGGAGGGGCCCGCACAAGCCCGCTGTCCCACACCATGCCCTGGCCAGCTCTGAAATGAAATGGTTGCTATGACCCAATGGATTCTCTTGGCAAATTGATGAATGGATTTGTTTTTGACAAATTGACTCTAGTCCCTGTCCCTTAAGTGGGGCAGAAAAGGCCATAGAGGCAGAAAACCCAGCCTATGCATGCTCAAAATGCCCCTGTCCCACATCGGCAGTGAGTTCTAGGCTGGGGGACTCTAGATTTAGATGATGAGATGCGCGGGTGGCTTTGCTACAGGTGCACAGGTAGGAAGTTCACTGAGACCCCGTGAAGGCATGTCTCTTACCAGAGCCCCTGCCCTCTGTGAGGGCAGCAGAGCTCTGAGCGTCCTCTCCCGCGCCTAGAGTCCCCACCACAGGCACGGGGTTCAGAGCCCCTCTGTGAGCCTCCTGCCTGCTCATTCCTCCCGTCTTCACATCCCCAAAGAGCAGCACGCACAGGCTCCTTTTTGCTTCTGTTTCCTTCCCTTGCTACGTCGTTTTCCACATCGTATGCTTGAGGCCTACTTACATTGCCCCTCTTTTACCCTACGTGGCCCTATTTTGAGTCTCGCTCTGTGTCTCCCACCAGAAGCACTGAGTGCTAGGCTGCTTTCTGCCTCAGCATGGTGGCCCCCACCCATCCTGCTGGCCCCTCCCGAGGCTCAGGGGCAAAGGAGGAGGCAGGGACAGCACGCTCCTGCGTTAACAGTGTGCTGCCAGGAAAGACAGACAGTTGTCCAAAGTCTGGACCAATGCTTTACAAACTGTCTGGGAACCTGCCCTCCCGCCTGCTGGGAGCTCTGGCTCCCTGCTGTCCCCAGGGGCTGTGCCTGCCTCTTTCTAGGTCTCCTCGGGACCCAGATTTGTGGGGAGGGGGCTCTGCAAGGGAGCTCCTGCTGTCTGGCCTGGTCTGCTCTGCAACCTCCTTTGACGTCCGTGCTTGTCCTTGCCCAACATTCTGTCCTCCATCTAACCGAAAGAGAAGACATGCTGAGGTCCTCATGTCTGGGGGGAGTGGAGGGGGTTGGCTGGAGGGGGTGTGTGTGTGTGTGTGTGTGGGTGGGTGGGAGGGGAAAATAAATAAACCAAAGAAAGCTTAAGTTCTGTCCAAGGCGGTTGCGTGAGTCCTTTGTGCGGCCAGGGTAGAGTTCTTCCCTGTGCCCTGTCTTCACGCTTTGCCACAAGTTCCACAGCAGCGAGACTTGAACTGGCTGAGTTGGCAGAGTTTCAGCTGTTTCACCTTCTCGCAGTACCTGGTGGTATCTCTGCACTCCACTGGGAAAGGAGGAACAGGGTGGGGGAGGGAGACAGAAAGAAAATGTGAAACACAGGCTAATGGCTGTGGCCAACTGGGTACTTCCTGGGGTCCGTCTTGGGCACCGGCCTCCTGTGCTGGAGGGGCCACTGCTGTCCACCACCTCTGGGCGGGCCTTGCTCTGGTGGAGCTCAGCCACTTGCCCCCCAGGCTACCAACAGGCTGCAGCTGCTGGCCGAATGCTGGGGCCCAGCCCTGGTCCTGCTCTGCTGCCTTTCTGATAATGCCTTTCCTTCGTGAGGGTGCTTGTTGTCTCCCTCTCCTCAGGACCGTCTCACCTCTTAGCAAGCTTGCCTTTCCCATGGTATTTTAGTCAGTGACTGTTCCCCTTGACATGGTTCCCCAAAGGACTACATTCTGCTCCACTTCGAGGCAATAGGATGTGAGGCCCTGATTGATGGCCTCATCCCCCGGAACATGAACCTTCCTTTCCCTGGGAAGCTTTGTTTCCTTGTATTCCCCACCTAAGCCCCTCTACTCCTTCCCCTACCAGGCCTTACTAGAGCACCATGGCGTTCTAGCTCAGTGCTGGCTCCAACTACATGCTTCTCCAGTACTGCGGCTGACTTGGGTTGTGGACATCTGTGATTGACAGTGAGTCTGAACTACTTTCACTGAACATTGGTACTGAGTGTGGGGAGTTCCTGCCTTAAAGATGGGTCAGCACCACACAGGAGGACAAAGATTGTTCCCCTGCAGGGTTGAAAAAGCAATGGGGGACAATTTGCCTCTAGGGCATCTGCCTCAGTAGTGGGAATCTGATGCTTAGTGAGGCCCTCTCTGTTGGAGAGAATGGCACTGCAACATTTTCAAATTTCCTGTTCTTTGCCTCATGCTTTGTCGTCTTCCCTGTGGGGAAGTGCCTCGATTTGTTTTGGGTCCAGAGGAAGGAAAAATAGATTCACACCCAACTGGGATACAAAGGCTGGTGTTGGTCTGAGGGGCTGAGACCTGAGGGAGGATGGAGTAAATGAATGTAGAGCCCAAGGGCAGGGGTTCCTGCCCAGTCCGGTCGGTGCCGTGGGGCTGGGGCTGGGGAGGGTGGCGGTCAGCAGGTCCTTTTTTCTGGAAGTAGAGCCATGACGGGTGCAGGGCCAACTGAGCGGATGGCACTCTGTGTGCTGCTTAAGTGTGAGCAGTGCTTTCTCTGCAGTAGCCTGGCCCCCAGGAGCCACTGTTTAGTTGTCCCCTGTGGGCACCAGCCCAGTGACTGCAGGTGAGCTGGAGGCTGATTTCATCTGGCACTTGGCCAACAGCACCTGGCTCTCTCAGGGCTAGGATGGAGCCCTGAGGGCACACCCCACCATCTTTTGTGGCCCAAATATGTATACACACATCCTTGTACACATCTTTGCTTGCCTGCCTGCACCCAGGAACCCCTCTGAAAATACCTAGCTCCAGCCCCAGCTCACAGTCCTTGGGAAACCTGATCCGATGCCCTGTGCTCTGATGGCCCTCTGCACTCGGTGCCCTGTGGGGAACTTGCAGAAGGCCCTTTGGGGTTGGAACATACTGTTTTCACATGGCGTGATGTTGCAGCGCTGCCAGTTGGCGGGCCGGGGCCCCCAGGAGCACAGGTGCTCAGGCACTGCCTTGCTGGTGCGGGCATGCACACACTCCACACGCCGGGATTGGAAGCCATAGTTGCCGCAGGTCGCTGTGCACAGGGTCCACAGGCTGACCCTCCAGTGTACGCTGCAGGCTTCTGACCAGCAGTTCTGGGTGCTCACGGGCCTGCAGGAGGAGTGTGGCAGGGTTAGGTGAGGGTCTGCCTTTGTGGGGACCGGATCGGGGGGCAGGTGTGAAAACAATGTTGTAAACCCAAGAATGTTGGGCAACTCAAGAACTTCCAGTGCTACCGGGTTTTCCCGAAAAGAAGACCTAGCGGGAGAGTCATCTCTAATGCATCTTTTGGAGCAAAAAGTAATATAAGACCCAGTCTTATTTTACTATAAGACTGGGTATATAATAATAATATAATATAATATAATATAATATAATATAATATAATATAATATAATACAATACAATACAATACAATACTGGGTCTTACATTAATTTTTGCTCCAAAAGACGCATTAGAGCTGATTGTCTGGCTAGATCTTATTTTCAGGGAAACAGGGTACCAGACCTGGGTTCTGATCTCTGCTCTGTTACTGAATGGCTATAAGATTTCAGAAGGCTACTTCCTCTCCCCGGGCCTCTGTCTACTCATTTTTTCAATGTCTGCATCACTGGGACCGGAGAATAAGCTCTACTTAGGGTGGGGATGGGCAGAGGCAGAGCCTGGAGCCACTCTCAGGGGCTGGGGCCTCGAGTGGGTGTGGTGAGCCCTTACCCAGGCGGACATCTACAAGAAGGTATGACAGGAAATGGGGGCTGGCTAGGAATGATAGAGACCCAGGGATAAGGGCCCTCATCTCAGCATAACTTCTAGAGGGAGGTCCACATGAGTGAGGGGCTGGTAGAGCGCTTGAGATCTGGTGGCTCTGGTGGCCACTTTGTAGACCTTACCTCCTGCCTGCCCTTGGCCTAGTCTCTTATGGTATCAGCTTCCCTCAGAGGAACAACACCCTATATACCCTTAATCTTCAAGAGAGGAAAGCCCAGCCTGGCCCATTTGGCAAGCACAAGGCCACCATTGAGCCTTCTACCTCTGAGGAGGCCAGTGGCCTGGGGATAATGGAGGTGAAAAGGCAGGGCATATGACCCCTGGGACTGTGGGAGATTGGATGAGAAGCAGTCACTCACTGCCATGTTTCTGTGCTATTGACACAGGAGCTGGGGAAAGGAGGTCCATGGTTTTCTCTTACCTCGGGAGGGCACTGCATTGCTCTGAAGGTAAGGTGACACCATCCCTCGTCTGGCAGAAGACTTGTCTGTGTTGTACAGCTAGGCGAGGCCCAATGCAAGGCCCATTGCACTGGGAAGCAGAGGAAGGTGGCATGTGTGAACAAAACTAGACTTAGGTATGTATGGTTAGTCCCTGCTTACATTCTCTTGGTATGTGCTCATAGACATCATTAAACTTTTCCTACAGTTGGCAGAGCCAGACTCTATCACAGTAAATACCCTTGATAACAACAATGTCTGTAATATACAAAGGCAGCAGGCCCTTTGCCGACATCTGCCATTTGGGTAAGAAGACAGATATCCATAGAGGTCACTTTAGAGCAAAAGTCCTTAACTTGGGGGGTCTTTGGACTTCCTAGGGGTCCACAGAGAGCTGTTAACCCTTAAAATTATAAGCAGACATCTTATGTTTTTTGACCTATTTCTAGCAAGAGGCTCTAGCTTTTATCAGATGCTCAAAGGATCTCAAAGGTTAAGAACCACTGAAAGAGAAGGATTTAGTGTAAAAGTAGTCATCCTAGATCAGGCAACTATGCCCAACACCAGTTACTGCACCTCCTGCTATAGCTGAGTATACCAAAGTCTTGTCAGTCTCATCCGTTTGTCTGATCAAGTGATGCTGGAAGGTGTGAACTCAGAAGATAAAGAGATGGGCTCTGAAGGGTCCAGTGAGATACTATTGTTTACAAAGACACAGGAGGGTTACGGAAAATGTAAAAACGCCCCTTGACACCAACAAGTGGGAGATTGTTTTTAATGTGATGAAACACACATACATAATTTGTTAAAATTTACCATTTTAACGATTTTTATGTGTAAAATTCGGTGGCATTAAGTACTTTCATATTGTGGTACACCATCACCACTGTTCATCTCTAGAACTTGTCATCATCCCTAACTAAATTCTGTACCCATTACACAATAACTTCCCATTACCCCTTTCTTCCAGTCCCTGGTAACCATTATTTTTTGTTTCTATGACTTTGGCTACTTTAGGTACCATCTTTCCCCGAAAATAAGACCTAGCCAGACAATCAGCTCTAATGCATCTTTTGGAGCAAAAATTAATATAAGACGCACTATTATATATGATATGATATGATATTATACCTGGTCTTATATCATAGTAAAATAAGACCAGGTCCTATATCATAGTAAAATAAGACCAGGTCTTATATTAATTTTTGCTCCAAAAGACGCTTTAGAGCTGATTGTCTGGCTAAGTACCTTATTTAAGTGGAATCATACAGTATTGTCCTTTGGTGTCTGGTTTCTTTCACTTCAATTTATGTTTTCAAGGTTCATCCATGCTTCAGTATATATAGAATTTCTTTCTTTCTTTCTTTTTTTAAGGCTGGATAATACATCATTGTAAGTATATACCACATTTTGTTGTATCCATCCACCAATGGACATGTGGGTTGTTTCCATTTTTTGGCTATTGTGAATAATGCCGCCATGAACATTAGTGTACAGATATCCGTTCAAGTTTCTGCTTTCAATTCTTTTGAGTATATAACCAGAAGTGGAATTGCTGGCTCATAAGGTAATTCTGTGTTTAATTTTTTGAGGAACCGCCATACTGTTTTCCACAGCAGTTGTACCATTTTATATTCCCACCAACAGTGCAAGGGTTCGAATTTCTCCACATCTTTGCCAACACTTATTTTCTGTTTTTTGATAATAATCATCCTAATGGATAAGTGGTATATTATTGTGGTTTTGATTTGCATTTCCTTAATTACTAGTGACGTTGAACATCTTTTCATTTGTATATTGGCCATTTGTACATCTTTGGAGAAATGTCTTTTCAAGGCTTTGTGTTTTGTTCTTAAGTTGTAGTACTCCTCTATATATTCAGGACATTAATCCTTTATCAGATTAATCACTTACAAATACAGTTGAACCTGGAACAACACAAGTTTGAACTGTGCGGGTCTATTTATACATGGATTTTTAAAAATATATACCTGTACTGTTTTTGATCTGTGGTTGAGAGTCTATGGATGTGAAGGGCCAACTGTACGCATTGATCTATACCATTTTATACAGGAGACTCGAGCTTCTGTGGATTTTGGTATCTGTAGGGAGTCCAGGAACCAATATCCTGTGAATACTGAGGGACAACTTAAGTTTTTGGGAGTCAAAAGTTATACACACATTTTCAACTGCATGGGGGTGGGTACTCTTAACCCTGGTATTATTCAAGAGTCAACTGTATTTTCTCCCATTCTCTATGTTGCCTTTTTTACTCTGTTGATAGTGTCCTTCAATGGAAGAAATTGTAATTTTGATGATGTCCAGTTTATCTATGTTTTCTTTGTTGCCTATGCTTTTAGTGTCATATCCAAGAATTCATTGCTAAATCCAATATTATGAAGTTTCCCCCCTTTGTTTTCTGCTAAGAGTTTTATACTTTTATGTTTAAGTTTTTGATCCATTTTGTGTTAATTTTTATATATGATATAAGGTAAGGTCCCAACTTCATTCTCTTGCATGTAGATACACAGTTTTTCCAGCACCATTTGTTGGAAAGACTGTCTTTTCCCCATTGAATGATTTTGGCACATTTTATTTGACCATAAATGCACGAGTTTATTTCTGGGCTCTCTATTCTATTCCACTCGATTGGTCTATATATATTTCTATATGCCAGCATTATACTGTTTTGATTACTATAGCTTTGTAATAAGTTTTGAAATCTGGAAGTATGAGACTAGCAACTTTGTTCTGCTTTTTCAAGATTGTTTTGGCCATTTGGGATTCCTTAAGATTCCATATAAATTATAGGATGGATTTTTCTATTTCTGCAAAAAAGCTGTTGGAATTTTGATAGGAATTGAATCTGTACATCAATTTGAGCAGTACTGACATCTTAACATTGTTTTCTATCCATGCACATAAGATATCTTTTCATTTATTTGTGTCTTCTTTAATTTCTTTTATCAGTGTTTTGTAGTTTTCAGTGTACAAGTCTTTTGCCTCTTTGGTTAAGTTTACTCCTAAGTATTATTTTTGGTGTTATTATAAATTGTTTACATTTTCTTTTCAGATTGTTCATCATTTGTGTATAGAAATGAAACTGATTTTTTTCCCCCAAGCCAGGCTCTTTAATAATAGAAATCCTCTATAACTACTTTTTTAAATTGCAAAATCAAACACGCTCGTTGTAAACAAACACAAAACATTACAGAACCGCATGATTTATGAACTGAGAGGCCGGTAATCCACTCCCAGAGGAGTCGAATTTGGTAACTCTCTGGTGTCAGCTGCCAGATTTCTCTCCATGCCACCAGAGATCCCATCTGGCACGGTGGGCCTTCCCCAAGGGGCCAGGACCAGAACATCAGGCCGGAAGGAACAGGGCCGGGGCCTGCTGCAGCACCGCCGTGCCCCACGCTGCCTTCCCAGGGGTGGCCGCGCTGGCTTGCACCAGGCTGGGCTGGGCCGGCTGGGGCCTAGGGAAGCCGCTACAACATGAGGCTGATGGAAGGGAGCCCGTGCAGGGTTCAGACAGGTTTCCATTACCTAATGCAATTGATTTTTTATGCATTGATTTTATGTCCTGTAATTTTGTTGAATTTATTTATCAACTCTAAGATTTTTTTGTTGTTGTTGTTACTAGGATTTTTAGGGCTTTTATATATGAAATCATGTAATCTGTGAACAGAGATAATTTTACTTCTTCCTGTCCAATTTGGTTGGCTTGACTTTTCTTTTTCTTGCTCAATGCTCTTCCAATACTATGTTTAATGGAAGTTAAATTGCATCCTTGTCTTGTTCTTCATCTTAGGGGAAAAGTTTTCCGTCTTCGCCATTGAGTATGTTGTTAGCTGTGGATGTTCATATATGGTCTTTATTATTTTGAGGTGATTTCTTTCTTAGTTTGTTGAGTTTTTCTTTAAATCATGGAAGGGTGTTGAATGTTTCCAAATGATATTTCTGCATCACTTGAGATGACCATGTGCTGATTTCCCCCTTCATTCTACCAATGTAGTATGTTACAGTGATTGATTTTCATATGTTGAACCATTTGTACATTCCAAGAATAAATCCTACTTGTTTGTGGTGTATAATCCTTTAATATGCTGCTAAATTTGGTTTGCTAGTATTTGTTGAAGATTTCTGCATCAGTATTTAGAAGGGAATATTGGCCTTTAGTTTTCATTTCTTGTAGTTTCTTTGTCTGGCATTGGTATCAGGGTAATGCTGGCCTCATAGAATGAATTAGCAATTATTAGGGTTCCCTTCTTTCCAATTTTTAGGAAGAGTTAGAGAAGGATTGGCATAAATTCTTCTTTACATATTGGGTAGAATTAATCAGTGAGGCTATCTGATCTAGGGCTTTTCTTTGAATCAGTAATCAAAGACTGCTCAACAATCTTCTTATTAGTTATATGTATATTCATATTTTTCAGTTTTTTATGATTTGGTTTTGGTGCATTGTGTGATTCTAGGAATTTGTCCATTACATATAGGTTATCCAATTTGTTGGTATATAATTGTTCATATACTCTCATATAATCCATTTTTTATTTCTGTAAAATCAGTAATGTTACCCTTTTCATTTTGGATTTTAAAAATTTGAGTCTGCTCTCTCTCTCTTTTTTTTTTTTTAGTCAGTGTTGCTAAAAGTTTATTTTAGATCTTTTGGAAGAACCAACGTTTTGTTTCATTGAGTTTTCTCTATGGTTTCTCTTCTTTTTGTTTTACTTATCTCCACACTATTTCTTTCTGCTCGCTTTGGGTTTAGTTTGCTCTTTCTTTTTAATTACTTAAGGGATAAAGTTAGGTTATTGATTTTGAGATCTTTCTTTTTTTAATGTAGGTGTTTACAACTGTACATTTTCTTCATAGCATTGCTTTCTCTGCATCCCATGTTTTCACTTGCCCTAAGGTATCTTCTAATTTCCCTTTTAATTTTTTGAGGACCTTCCATACTGTTTTTCACAGTGGCTGTACCAATTTGCAATCCCACCAACAGTGCACCGGGGTTCCTTTTTCTCCACATCCTTGCCAACACTTACTGTTTGTTGATTATTGATGATGGCCATTCTGACAGGTATGAGGTGATTGCATGGTGGTTTTGATTTGCATTTCCCTGATGATTATTGATATTGAGCATTTTTTTTCACATGTCTGTTGGCCATTTGTATATTTCCTTTGGAGAAATGTCTGTTCAGGTCCTCTGTTTATTCTAAAATTGGATTTTTTTTGGTCTGCTGATGGCTTTCACATAGTGTTTAGCACGGTTCTCTTTTAGTCCCAGATATATACATCTAACTGCTTACTGAACATGTCTACCTGCATATTTCACAAACATCTCATACTAAACCTGTCCCAAACAATTTTTTGTTATCCCAATTAATCCTCTTTTTTTCAGTATTCCTACGTAGTTGTTCATTCTAGGAACCCAAGAACCAGCTTAGCTCCTCCCTTGTTATCCCTGATATTTGAGGGATAACTGAAGCCACGTGAATCACACTTTCATAGTATCTGTTCTCCATTGCCCAGTGCTTTCATTCTGACCAGCAAATTTCTCACCTAGATGAGGCTCCTTGTTCTCCATCTTGTACCTTCTAAATTCAATTACTGTACTGCTGACACAATAATATTTTTAAAGTGTAACTCTGATTATGATATTCCTGTTTAATATCTTTCTAGGTGTCCTCCCACCTTGCCTCCAACAAAATTGCATTCATAATAAAATCCAAACTCCTTGTACAGCATATAAGACTCGTCATGATCTGGCACCTGTTTTACGGCCACATTTCTATTTCTACCTCTCACCGAATTCTCTTACAAATATTCTGGGGCTGCTTTTGCCATCATTCCTTCTCCCCACCAAGACAGGTGCCTCATACATGTATGTTAGATTAAAAGAAGGTTGAATTATTATATAAAACCAGGTTGTTAGAGCCGAGAAAGTGGTCTTAGACTAAAATCAGCATGGTTTTCATAGACGTCAAATAGGTAGGCAGATAAAGGAACATACTGTATTTCTCCGAAAATAAGACCAGGTCTTATATTGATTTTTGCTCCATTAGGGCTTATTTTCCGGGGATGTCTTATTTGTTCATGTACAAAAGTCTACATTTACTCACATACAGTCATGTCATCTTCTGGAACATCGTCATCATGTACTAAATGCGTCTGTCTGGCGGACGATCTTAACTGGGGCTTATTTTCAGGGTAGGGCTTATTTTCGGAGAAACACGGTATATTTGTATGACACTATTCCAAAAGGATTTTCTTGTCAGAAACTATTACCATTTTCATTCCCATAGGAGTGGAAGGGAGAGGATTGGGAGACATATATAGTTTGAAGCACATCCCAGTGAAACCACCAGCAGAAACATATCAATAGGCTTGTGAGATCAAGCAGCTCCCTGTAACGCCTCAAGCTGTGCTTGAAATATGATCCTTGTACCAATAGCACTGGCATCACTGAAAGTGCCTGGAAATTCAGGATGGATGAATGCAACAGAGAGACAGAAAAGGTAATAAAGTACAAACAGACGTTACAGGATTGAAGAATACAAGAACAGAACTGAAAATACACTAGACGGGTTCAACAGCAGATTAAATGCAGTAGAAGGAAGGATGAAAAAACGTGAAGCTAGCTGAAGGAACTCATGAGACAACATCATGCGGTCCAACAATTGCATGATAGGCGGCCCCAGGAGGAGGAGAGAGAGAAAGGGGCTGAAAACTTTCCTATCCTGGGGAAGGAAATAGACATCTAGGAAGCCCTACAGAAGGTGAAACCAAGGAGACCCATTACCAAGGCACATTTTAATTAAAATGTCAAAAGTTAAAGATATGGAGAGAATCTTAAAAGCAATAAGAGAAAAACAACTTGTTACGTACAAGGCAAACACCATAAAATGATCAGATTTATCAGAAGAAACTTTGCAGGCCAGAAAGGAGGGGTACAATATATTCAAAGTGTTAAAAGGAGAAACTTTTTCTAAGAATACCTGACAAAGTTATCCTTCAAGATTGAAGGAGTTTTTCCATACAAGCAAAAGCTGAAAGAGGTCATCACTAAACCAGCCTTACAAGAAATGTTAAAGGGACTTTTTAAAGGTGAAAATAAAGGGCGCTAATGAGTAATAAATAACATATGAAAGTATAAATCTCAGTGGTAGTTGTAAGTATATAGAAACGGTAGTGGATTAATCAGTCATAAATATAGTATGAAGGTGTAAAAAGACAAAAGTAGTAACTATAACAATTAGTTAAAGGACACATAAGATAAAAAGAGGTAAAAAATGTGTGTGTGTGGGAAGAGTAAAAATGTTGATTTCATTCTGAAGCAGTAACTTGTTATGTTATATGTCTAAGCCTCATGGTTACCACAAATCAAACACCTATAATAGGCACAAAAATATATATAAAGAGAAAGGGATCTAAATGAAAATGGAAATACAACATACTAAAACTTATGGGGGGTAGCAAAGGCAGAGTTCATAGCAATAAATGCCTACATTAGGAAACAAGAAAAATCTAAAATAAACGAACTAAGTTTACAACTCAGTAAACTAGAAAAAAACAAACGAAGCCCAAAGTTAGCAGGAAGAAGGAAATAACAAAGATCAGAGCAGAAATATGTGAAATGGAGACTAAAAAGGCAATTGGAAAGATCTACAAAATTAAGAGCTGGTTCTTTGAAAAGAGAAACACAGCTGACAAACCTTTAGCTAGACTATGAAGAAAAAAAGAGATTTCAAATAAATAAAATCAGAAATGAAAGAGGAGATGTTACAATTGATACCAAAGAGATACAAAGGATCTTAAGAGATTACTATGAACAATTATATGCCAACAAATTGGACAACCTAGGAGATATAAATTCCTAGAAACATACAGCCTACCAAGACTGAATTATGAATAGAAAATCTGAAAAGACTGATTACTAGTAAGGAGATTGAATCAGTAATTCAAAATTTCTCAACAAACAAAAAGTCCAGGACCAGATGGCTTCACTGGTGAATTCTACCAGCTTTTAAAAGAGTGAATACTGATCCTTCTCAAACACTTCCAAACTCATTTTATGAGTCCAGCATTACCCTGATAGCAAAACCAGATAAGGACACAGATAAGAGAAAATTATAGGTCAATACCCCTGATGAATATAGATGCAAAACTCCTCAATAAAATATTAGGAAACTAAATTCAACAATACATTAAAAGGATCATACATTATAATCAAGTGGGAATTAGTCCAGGGATGCAAGGATGGTTTTTAAACATCCACATAACTATCAATGAGATATATAGCACATTAACCAAGTGAAGGATAAAAATCATATAATCATCTCAACTGAAAAAGTGATGAAATTCAACATCCGTTCATGATAAAAACTCTCAACAAAGTGGGTGTAGAGGAAACATCATCAAGGCCGTATATGACAAGCCCACAGCTAACATCATACTCAATAGTGAAAAACTGAAAGCTTTTCCTCTTAGACAAGGATGCCCCCTCTCACCACTTTTATTCAACATACAGAGGGTACCCAAAAAAAGTATACACATTTTAAGAAAGGAAAAAACTGTATTAAAATTGTAATACTCACTATATACCGATAACAAGATGAATACAAGTCATGTGTATACATTTTTTTTGGCACCCTGGTATTATTGGAAGTCCTAGATAGACCAACGAGGCTGGAATGAGAAATAAAAGACATTCAAATTGGAGAGATAGAAGTAAAACTGTTAACTCTTTGGAGATAATTTTATATAGAGAGAACCCTAAAGACTCCACCAAAAAACCGTTAGAGTAAATGAATTCAGTAAAGTTTCAGGATACAAAATCAATATATAAAAATATGTTGTATTTCTATATACTAATAACAAACTATCAGCATGAGAAATTGAAATAACCCTAGTTACAACTGCATCAAAAAGAAAAAAAAATACCTGGGAATAAATTTAATGAAGAAAATGAAAGACCTGTACACTGAAATCTATAAGACATGAATGAAAACACAAATAAATGGAAAGATATTCCATGTTCATAGATTTGAAGAATTAATATATTGTTAAAATAAAATGTCCATACTATACAAAGCAATCTACAGATTCAATGCAATCCCTATCAAAATTCCAATAATGTTTTTCAAGGAAATAGTACAAATAATCCTAAAATTTGTATGGAACTTTAAAAAACCCCAAATAGCCAGAGAAAGAACAAAAAAGCTGGAGGTATCACACTCCCTGATTTCAAACTGTATTACAAAGCTACAGTAACCAACACATTATGGTAGTGGCATAAAAACATACACATAGATCAATGGAACAGAAGAGAGAGCCCAGAAATAAACCCATGCATATATGGTCAATTAGTTTACAACAGAGAAGCCAAGAACATACAATGGGGAAATGACAGTCTCTTCAATAAATGGTTCTAGGACAACTGGACAGCTACATGCAAAAGAATGGAACTGGACCACTAACTTAACACCGTAAGACCAAAATTAACTCAAAATGGATAAAAAACTTGAATGTAAGACCTGAAACCATAAAACTCCCAGAAGAAAACATAGGCAGTAAGCAACTTAACACTAGTTTTGGAAATGATTTTTTTGATTCTGACACCAAAACCAAGGGCAACAGAAGCAAAAATAAAAAGTAGGACTATATAAAACTAAAGAACTTCTGTGTACCATAAGACAGCATAAAATAAACTCCAAAAAGGCAACCTATTAAATAGCAGAAAACAATTGCAAATTGTATATCTGATAAGGAATATACAAAAAATATAAGGAACTCATATAACTCAATAGCAAAAACCCAAACAATCCAATTTAAAAAGGGGCAGAAGTTCTGAATAGAAATTTTTCCAAAGAAGACTTACATGGCCAACAAGTACACATTGCCAGACCTCATCATCACTAATCATCAGGGAAATGCAACTCAAATCCACAATGAGACATCACCAATACTGTTAGAATGGATATTATCAAAAAGACAAAAGTACTGGTGAGGATGTGGAGGAAAGAAAACCCTTGTGCACTCTTGTTGGGAATGTAAATTGGTGCAGCCACTATGGAGAACAGTATGGAGGTTCCTAAAAAACTAGAACTACTTTATGATCCAGCAATTCAACTTCTGGGTATTTATCTGAAAAAACTAAAAACACTAACTCAAAAAGTTCTATGCATCCCCATGTTCGCTGCAGCATTATTCACAATAGCCAAGGTATGTAAACAAGCTAAGTTTCCATCAGTTGATTAATGGATAATGAAAATGGGACACACACACACACACAGGAATATTACTCAGCCATAAAAAAGAATGACATCTTGCCATTTGTGACAACACGTATGGACCTTCAGGGAATTATGATAAGTGAAATAAATCAGACAGAGAAGAACAACTAGTGCATGATCTCACTTACATGTGGAATCTAAGAAAAAATAAATAAACCCTGAAAAACAAAATAGGTACAGTGTCCAGATTGGTGGTTGCCAGAGGCAGGGTATAAGGGGTGGGAAAGTCAGTGAAGGGGGTCAAAAGTACAAACTTTTAGTTATAAAATAAGTTAGTCATGGAGATAGATGTACAGCATGGTCACTATGGTTAATAATACTGTATTGAATATTTCAAAGTTGCTAAGAGTAGATCTTAGAAGTTCTCATCAGAAGAAAAAAACTTTTTTGTAACTATGGTGACAGATGTTAACTAGACTTATTATGGTGATCATTTCACAATGTATACAAATATTGAATCATTATGTTGTACACCTGAAACTAATATGTTACATGTCAATTATACATCAATAAAAAAAAAATCTCAGCATTCAAAGCTCTACTCCAGACCTGCCATATCAGAATTAGCATTTTTAACAAGATCCACAGGTGATTCACATTAAAGCTTGAGACATACTTGCCTAGAGGGTTTTAAAAGCAATGAGAAGGGGGTGAGAGTGTTTGACGGGAAAGACCTATTTTTCTCTTTAGGTAAAATAATTACCGAGAATGATCAATGTGCACTGTATGTCCCCTTGAGTGACCTCCATGATACAATGCAGAAACATCTCCCATGTGTAGCCAGATCTGTTCCCAATTGTAATTTCGCAAACTGCCAATAAGTTGAGGGCCTAAAAGCAGAACTGCCTTGGGCTGAATGAGAGCTATCAGAAGCGGGCTTTTCCAGGTAAGAGAAAGATGATATCCCCCAGGCGTGGAGGCAAGAGGGAGCTCATGCCTCTTTCATTATGAAGCACATACATTAGGTCACTGGAAATAAGTGGGGGTTGGTGGAGGTGCCAAAAAGAAGCCTCCAGCCAAATGTGTTGATTGGCCAATATTGAGCATTATCCCCTAACTCACCTGGGACAGAAATGGCTTATGCGTTACAAGTGAATTCCTCCCCCCCTCCCAAAGTGCCACATTTCCCCCAAACAACATTTGCTCCTCATTAGAGATGGCCACAGTGTATTAACTAGATAGGAAATTCCAAATGATTGTTTTCCAAAGAACATACCCTGGGGTGGGGATGGAGGGACAGGAATGCAGCAATATGTAGATGGCCCGTTCTAATAAGTATTGAGTTGCTAACCGCCCAAAAGCATTCAGTCACATCAGTTCATACAATTACACAAAGAATTAAGAGCCCTGTAGTCTTCTGGGGGTATCCCAGCTGGCTAAGTTTAATGGTATGGTTCAGACATCAACCAATTAGAAAGTATGCCTGACCAATCAGAGAGGTCATCCTGTCAAGTAGCTCCAGCCTCCAACAAACCACAGTAGCTGTTCCCACACAGTTGGATGGCACCAGCTGATTATTGGTCCTGGTAGGCAGCTCTTAAATGCTCAGTAGGTTTCCAATAGGTTTTGAACACAGTACACGCATTCTAAAACGTTCTGTGGGTCCAAGACGGTGGTGTAGGTGGATGCTGAGTTCACCCCTGCCCAAGAACACATAGAATGTACACCTATATTTAGAGCAATTCCTTCTTAAAGACAGCTGTGAGCCAACTGAACAGCTTTTGTACAACAAGCAAGAGAAAGAGACTGCACAGAGAAGGGTGGGGAACTGAGAATGCTCTCTGGAAGCTAAAGGAACCACCCAGGGCTGGGGAACCGGTGACAGCCATTGTTGATGTTTCCCCTGCAGGTGGATAATGGGGGTAGCGCCATCCAGGTTCTCTGGCGGCTGACCTGCAGGGGGCTGTAGCTCCTCTCCAGCCACCCCTCTTAGAGCTAGATCCAGCAGAAACAGGAGAGAACCATAGGATGAACACACAAGAGATTGATATAGCAGGTATGGCAGGTGATGCTTAATGTGGGGCTAGAAAAACACTGTGGTACCTGCCAGCAGGGCTACTCTGTCCAGAGAAAGTGTGCAGATAGTAGGGCACTACTGTGGGCTCACATGGTGCCACCCCTCCTGGAGAGAGTGCAGAGATAGTGGGGCGCTGCTGAATGCGCATGTAGACTGCTTCATCAGAACAAGTGCAGAGTTAGCAAAACTTTACGGTATCCACATGTGGGTGATGCTATGTGCACATGTAGAGAGGGTGCAGAACTAGCAAAGTATGTGTGCGCACACAAAAGGTTACCCACCCAGAGGAAAGGTGGAGCTAGTAGGGCACTTGAGAGGCAAGCATGCAGAGCAGCCCCACCCAGACTCTGCTCTGACAACAGACAAAGCGAGAGGGCACACCAAGTGTGCACTGAGAAGCTCATCTACGCCAGGCAGCTCCACCTGGATTAGAGGGGCAAAGAAGCACCTACATACCAGGCTATCCTAACTGGAACCCGCTCCTCCAGGTCAGGTGACACACCAGGCACTGAATGCACCTGCTGCAACTATGACTGGCCTGCCAAAACTACTTGACATACAGTCTACACAGAGACCACTTTTTCAAGACTGGGAGAGATAGCTATTCCATCAAACTAAAACACAGAAAGTCAAACAAAATGGGGATACAGAAGAATATGTCCCAAATGAAGGAACAAGATATAATTCCAGGGAAAAACCCTAATGTCATGGAAAAAAGTAATTTGCCTGATAAAGAATTCAAAGAGGGCCGGCCCGGTGGCTCAGGCGGTTAGAGCTCCGTGCTCCTAACTCCGAAGGCTGCTGGTTCGATTCCCACATGGGCCAGTGGGCTCTCAACCACAAGGTTGCCAGTTCAATTCCTCGAGTCCCGCAAGGGATGGTGGGCAGTGCCCCCTGCAACTAAAATTGAACACGGCACCTTGAGCTGAGCTGCCGCTGAGCTCCCGGATGGCTCAGTTGGTTGGAGCCTGTCCTCTCAACCACAAGGTTGCCGGTTCGACTCCCGCAAGGGATGGTGGGCTGTGCCCCCTGCAACTAGCAACGGCAACTGGACCTGGAGCTGAGCTGCGCCCTCCACAACTAAGACTGAAAGAACAACAACTTGAAGCTGAACAGAACCCCCCACAACTAAGATTGAAAGGACAACAATTTGACCATTGTTCCCCAATAAAGTCCTGCTCCCCTTCCCCAATAAAATCTTTAAAAAAAAAAAAAAAAAAAAGAATTCAAAGAAATGGTTATAAGGATGCTCACAAAACTTGAGAGTAGAATAGAGTAACTCAGAGGGCACTTCAACAAAGAGATAGTAAATGTAACAAATCAGAGATGAAGAATACAATAACTAAAATGAAGAATACATTAGAAGGAATTGGCGGCAGATTAGTTAATACAGAGGAATGGAGTAGTGACCTGGAAGACAGAATAGGGGAAATCACCCATCAGAAGAGCAAAATGAAAAAAAGAATTAAAAAAAATGAGGATAAGAGATCTCTGGGATAACATTAAGCATCCTAACATTTGTATTATAGGGATTCCAGAAAGAGAAGAGAGAAAGAAAGGGGCAGAAAGAATATTTGAAAAAATCGTGGATGAAAATTTTCCTTATTTGGGGGAAGTGAACAGATATCCAGGTCCAGGAAGCACAGAGAGGTCCAAATAAGAAAAACCCAAGAGACCCACACCAAGACATATTGTAATTAAAATGGCAAAAGTTAAGGATAAGGAGACCATCTTAAAGGTAGCAAGAATGAAAGAACAAGCCACATACAAGGGAATCTCCATAAGGCCATCAGCTAATTTCTCAGAAGCAACTGCAGAGGCCAGAAGGGAGTAGCAGGAAATATTTAAAGTGCTGAAAGAAAGGAATCCACAACCTAGAATTCTATATCCAGCAAGGTCATCATTCAGAATTGAAGGATAAAGAGTTTCCCAGACAAGCAAAAACTAAAGGAGTTCACAACCACTAAAATGGCCTTCCAAGAAATGTCAAAGGGTCTTCTCTATACAGAAAAGAAAAAGCCATAATCGGAAATAAGAAAATATAGGAAAAGAAAAAAGATCTCACTGGTAAAGGCAAATATACAATATTCACAGCAAATCAAACACTTAAAAAACTAATAGGAAGGTTAAAAGACAACAGTAGCAAAATTAATTATAAATACAATAAATAATTGGGATACAAAAACAGATAGAAAACGTGATGTCAAAAACATTAAGAGCGGAAGGGGGAGTAAAAATGTAGTGCTTTTAGAATGTGACTGAACTTAAATGCCTATCATCTTAAAATAGATGGCTATAGTATAGATGGATGGATATCTATCTATCTGTATACGTCTATCTATCTATATCTATATCTATATATGTATCTATATCTATATATACACTCACGCATGGTAACCACAAACCAAAAACATAGAAAAAATAAACAAAAAATGAAGAGAAAAGGATTCAATCAAAACAAGAGAGATCAAGAGCAGAAGGAATACAGAAGAACAAAAACAACCAAAAATCAATTTACAAAATGGCAAAAAGCATATACCTATCAACAATCACTTTAAATATAAATCGACTAAAAACTCCAATCAAAAGACACAGGGTAGCAGAATGGATTAAAAAAATGACGCATCTGTATGCTGGCTACAAGAGACTCTCTCTAGATTGAAAGACACAGACTGAAAGTGAAGGGATGGAAAAAGACATTCCATGCAAATAGAAATGAAAGGAAAGCTGGGTAGTAATACTCATATCAGATAAAATACACTTTAAAACAAAGAATATAAAAAGAGACAGAGCCACATTACATAGTTTTGAAGAGGATGTAACAATTACAAATACCTATGCACCCAACATAGGAGCACCCAGAATTGTAAAGCAAATATTAATGGGCATAAAGGCAGAAATTAACAGTAATTCAATAATAATTGGTGATTTTAATACTCCACTTACTTCAGTGGACATATCATCCAGACAGAAAATTAAGAATATAATGGCCTTAAATGCCACATTATACCAGTTTGACTTAATAGATATTTATAGAGCATTTCATCCAAAAACTGCAGATGACATATTTTCCTCAAGTACACATGGGACATTTTCCAGGCTAGATCACATACTAGGCACTTTACTTCCTGTTGTGTCAGGGTCAGCACCTTTGGATTTACCTTTCAAATAAAACCCTCTCACCTGGCCCCAGCTGGAGAAGGCCCACTCCACACAGAGCTGTTGGTTACAAGCCTGGGTGTCCACTGGCCGCTTGGCGAGTTGTGTGCACATGTCATTGGAGACAGGAGTGGAGATCCCAGAGGCTTTCAGCTTCTGGCAGGTCACCCGGCGGGTCTGGATGCCTCCCCCGCAGCTCCGGGTACAGGCGGACCAGGAGGTCACCATCCACCTGCGAAGAGGAAGAGAAGTCAGGGCAGCTGCAAAGGGTCCAAACGGCACCCCAGTGTGTGGCAGAGGGGAGACAACATCCTAGGAAAGTCAGACCCAAGCTTGTGTCACCTCCTGACCCAGGAGGCAATGTGAGTCTCACTTAAGCCAACATTTTGTCTGCTAGCACTCACCGTATTTTCTACCTTGCCTTAACTCATGTGTCTTTACATTTACATCAGGAACATGCAAAGTTCCTTCCAGCTTTCTGGAGCAACTTTCCACCTCCGTGAGTCACAGTCCATAGGTCTTATACCTCTTAAAGGGCTGAAAGTAGTCATTCTCAGAAGGTTACATTCCAACTACAATTTGAATCTTTGGAGGTGAGACTGACCAAGACAGCGACAAACGGATTTTCTCCAAAAACTAACTGTCAGCGGGGAAACACTGAAATCCTTGGTCCATATAAAAACAGGTAGGGGTTCTCTCTGGATGTTTGTATCCTGGGATAATTCAAAGAGGAGGGGAAGGAGGGATATTTTGGGGTAAAAACAGTGAGAAAAGACTTAGTGCTTCCCAGCCATTTCACTTAATTTAGAAAAGAAAAAAAATTCTTTGGATTTATTGCCTGAGAAAAAATTTATTAAATGAAATGGTCCTATCTGGGTCAAAGCAAGACTTCCTACAGCGATTCAAAAAGACAACCAGGGCGACACTTCTTTTGTGTGTGCAAAGAAGGCTGCTCAAGTGCCCAAGAAGCCTGGTGGGGAAACCTGTGGCCACTTCCTAGTCCGGAGGTGCCACATCTAGCTCTTAGGAGAGGCAAGTTGCAGGGACAGAGAACAAATTCCTCCTGCATCTGAACCCGTGACTTATTTAGTTTGATGGAACTTCCCTGCTCCATTTGCCCTGGAGAGAGAGGACTGTGGGTAGAATTCCAACCCACAGGAGCAGGGCCACTGAGGTGGCAGGCACGAGGTGTTTCAAAGCTCCTGGGGCACTGAAACCCACGCAGACACAGCCAGTATTGCATTTGCAGAAGGAAATGAGGCTGATTGACTCTGACCATCACCACAGCAAATCAAAAAGTCCTTGGCATGTCCAAGACCTCTTCTTCATTTCACACAGCTTGGTAAGGGCAGTCTTCCAGTCGCTTATATCCCTGGTGAATGTCAGGCCTGCATTTCAATCAACTTTTATTTCCAAATATACATTTCAGCAATTTTTCAGGAGCTGGGGTGGAGCGGTTGAGAGTAGGGAGGTATGGGCTATGTTACAGTTCAGGAAGGGTATAAAAGGACATTAATCATTCCCGTGGAAACCTTCCTGTCAGCAAGTCAAACTGCTGATATTAATGAGTGTGTTTCATATTTCATTGAGTCTCTCCTGGTTTCAGCTGCTCCTTATGACTCAGCTGGCAAAACACAAAGCGGTTGCCTAAGTAGTTGCATGAAAGTCCTACAGATAGGTAGTGAAGGGGCATTTCAGGGCCCAGCCAAGTCCCCCATGACTCCGGGTGCCTTGCTGGTGCCAAGTCTAAGCCCACCCGTTATTCCTTTAGCCACTGCCTAAAGCCTGCCATGGGCGTGCTCAGTGGGCTCAGTTTCTCAAAGCTGGAGGAAGATGCGAGAGGCAGAGACCGTGGGTGTCCTTCTGGGCTCTGTAAGGGACCCAAATGCAGAGAACGTATAGCCAACATGGAGCAACTCTAAGAAATGGGGACTTATTTCAGCTTTAGCAGGATGCCACCATTTGTGGAAAAGAGAGAAGACAAGATTTCTTTCAGAAAACTGGAGTACTGATTAGCACAGGTTTTTAAAGTTAGGAGAAAGGAGAGGGGTTGGGGTAGAGGCCAGTGACGTGCATCCCCTCAGCGCTTGAATTGCAAACGCTTTTCTTTTGCAGAGAGCCAGTTTCTTGCTGCAGGATGGGATACTCCTGCTCCCTGAACGGAGCCTTTTTAGGTGCATGGGATGCCCAAGCAGCCCTTAGCTCGCTGAGACTTGCGGGAACAGACAGGGAGGAGGGAGGAGGCTCACTCGGAGGGGTATTTTCTGCATGGCCGGGTGGCCTCACAAGTCTGTGCATTCAGGAAAGAACAGCGCCTTGGAGGGCAGGACCCCTCACCTGCCCTTGGCATTGCTCCCTGTGTAGTGCTAGACAAGGGCTGGCTACCAACTTGGCTCCAAGTCAGGGCCCATGCTGGGGGCTGGGAGGCCGGAGCCAGGCTTGGCTACACTCACCGAGAAGGGCAGTCTCTCCGGTTGCAGGCGACAGGCTGCACAGCAGGGCGAACCTTCCCTGCACAGTGAGCGGGGTTGACCTCTGTGCTGTTCAGGAGACACCGCAGGCGTGGCTGCTGAACCCCCCTGTTACCACAGGAGGCCGAGCAGGTTGCCAGTCTGTCCACAGACCACCAGTAATCTGTCGCAGAAGGAGGAGCAGAGGTGAAAAGCACACAGCATGACTTCCTTCTGAGCAGGGCAGTGGGGGGGGGGGGGGGGGGGCGGAAGGGGTGTTGTGGATGAGCTCGGCCCCTCAGAGGGCTCTATCCCCAGCCTGTCTCGGCAAGTCATGTGGTCTCCGAGGCCTCAGTTGGCTCAGCCATAAAATGAGCACAGTAGCCCTTACCCATCAAGTTACTGGGAGGCCTGGAGATAATGCAGGTAAAGGGCTGAGCCCAGTGCCTGGCACAGAGCACTTAATCACAGAGCTGTAGCACTCACTGTTTTTAAAAATACTTCCTAAAGTGCTCTTTTTTTTTTCCTACTGGTTCACCAGAAAGTAACTTTCTTTTTCAACAAAGAGGTGTAAAACTATCACAGCTACTTCACAATCAGATTTAAAACTGCAGGTTCAAGTGAGACTTAGTCGATGTGACAAAACTACCCCAGCCCATCCAGAGCGTACTCATTGACAGGAGACAATGATGTCAGTAAGAAAAGTGATTTCTTTGCATTTTCTAGTTGGCGGTCTGGGACTCACTGGTAGGAAAGCTGTTAAAAATAACTGTGGGTTGGTAAACTGCGAGTGCTTCTTTGCAGAATTGTGTGTTACAAATCTTGCAGATAGGCACTGGCTTCTGGTTTTCAGCAGAGAATGGCTGGCGGGCAAGAAAATGGAACACTTACTCTTTGCCTGGACAAAGGCGGGGAGGATGTTTAAGGGAAAAGCCCATGTGCTAGAAAGTCTCCCTTCTTATGTGCTATATTGGCCCCAAAGACTGTCCTTCCCCACAGAATCCTCCATTTAGAATCGAAGCAGTAGAATTTTGCTTTCTCTAAAAGTGTCACACGTAGGCCACAGGTAGACCAGCTTATGGAAAACTCAAAAGCCTCACTTAGTTTCTATACCAAGGCCAGTTTTGGCTCATCACCCACTGTTTTGGGTTTATTCACAACTTACTTTGTGCCTCAAATGCGAGGTCCTTCCCAAGAGCTTTCTGACCTGCCCATGTTCCTGGAGTGGTAATGCACCAGCCACATAGGCTCCTCAGCCTGTTCTTTGACAGGGACCACAGGAAAGGGGCATGGAAAGCACTCAGCACGTGACTACAGCTGAAACCTCTTCAGGACAACCAGCAGGTACCAGCACTAGCCCTAACTCTCCAGGGCAGGAAGCAATAACCAAGCGGTTCAGATCAAGAGGTATTTTGGAACCAAACCAACAGAGAAACTGTCATTTTCTTAATAGAGTACGAGAGAGAGAGAGAGAGAGAGAGAGAGAGAGAGAGAGAGAGAGAGAGAGAGAGAGAGAATCTTTACTGGTTAACTTAGCGTAAAGGAAACACATCTAACGTTGCTATGTGGTGATGTTTCCTTGGTCCCTGAGCGGAAGGACCCATTTATGGAAACAGCATTGACTTTTCCAGGTTCTGTGGGGTAGGGCCTGGCGGCTTTTCTGAAGGACCTCATTATATGGAAACATGGTTCAGCTTCAGTTTCCATGCTCTAGGAACCACTGGAGATCAGAAATCACTTTGTCTACTAGAGAAATAGATTCCTAGATGGCTTCTCTTGTTTAAGAAATAAGCCCATCATCCGAAGCCCACAGGGTTTCTTACCTTGGATCATAAGAGAGGTCTTTTGCACGAGCGCTCCCGCCTCATTCTGAGCAAGGCAGCTGAATTCCCCTTGAGACTTGTCACTAAGATTTGCAACCTGGAGAATCTGTCCAGCGGCCAAGATGTGATATGTCAATCCTGTGACACTGGCAACTGACTGACCATCATGGAACCAGGTGATATTGGGGGTAGGGTGACCTTTGATGGGGCAGCCTAAAAGGAGAGGAGAGAGGAGACGAGAAGAGAGGAGAAGAAAGGTAAGCCATTAGTATAGCCAAAAATAACACATTTCTGTTGAGCTGTTTTAGGGTCACCATGACTCTAGAGGCCATATGTACAATATGGCCTTCCCCAGGGCATTTTTCTTATATTTGCATTCCAAAGCAAACAGGTGATGTTTTTATTCTCTGGGAATCTGGGAGAGTGACTATTATTCATCCAATTACCATACTTTGCCATGTATCATGTGCACATCTTTCACCCAAATTTGTGAGGGAAAATAAGGATGAGCATTATACATGCATAACAGTAATTCTGTATCCATATAAATGTTTTTATTTTATTTTATTTATTTATTTATTTATTTTTAAAGATTTTATTGGGGAAGGGGAACAGGACTTTATTGGGGAACACTGGTCAAATTGTTGTCCTTTCAATCAGTTGTGGAGGGTTCTGTTCAGCTTCAAGTTGTTGTTCTTTCAGTCTTAGTTGTGGAGGGCGCAGCTCAGCTCCAGGTCCAGTTGCCATTGCTAGTTGCAGGGGGTGCTGCCCACCATCCCTTGCGGGACTCGAAGAATCGAACTGGCAACCTTGTGGTTGAGAGCCCGCGCTCCAACCAACAACTGAGCCATCCGGGAGGCAGCTCAGCTCAAGGTGCCGTGTTCAATCTTAGTTGCACGGGGCAGAGCCCACCATCCCTTGCGGGACTCGAGGAATTGAACTGGCAACCTTGTGGTTGAGAGCCCACTGGCCCATGTGGGAATCGAACCGGCAGCCTTCGGAGTTAGGAGCACTGAGCTCTAACTGCCTGAGCCACCGGGCCGGCCCCCATATAAATGTTTTTAGTTCTTTTATTTATGAGTTAAAAGTGTAACTCTAGAAGGAGAAGGTGAGGGGATTAGAAAGCACAACTGATAACAAGAAGATTGCCACGGGGATATGAAAGACAGTTTGGGGAATATGATCAATAATGTTGTAAGGATTTTGTAGGGTATCTGATGGACACTTGTCTTATAAGGGAGACCACTTCATGGATGGGGTAGGTGCCTGACCACTGCAGTGTACACCTGAAGCTGAAGCTGAGTAATAATGAATGTCAACTATAATTTAATACATATATATCTATATATCTATATCTATCTATCTAGTCACAGGAGGTGGAGTACAGCATAAGAAATAGAGTCAGTGGAACTGTAACAGCTGTATATGATATCAGAGGGGTAGTACAGGGGGGAAGGGGGGTTATCACTTTGTGAGGGGTATATCTAACTATTACATTGTTTTGTACATCTGAAACTAATTAAAAAAGTATAACCCTAGAAATTAATAACAATATCCTTATGCAAAATAATACCCTGGAATACGATAATCGGTTTTGTTGAGCTTACGATGAACTTGCAATGACAGCAATTTTGGCCAACAATTCAACGAAATGAAACGAAGACTTGAAAACCTAACTTGCTGTGATACCTGGTGGGCTAACCAGCCACTTGCAACCTCTTGAGGTGTCAGTAAACAAGCCCTTTAAGGCCCTGATGAGGAAAGAGTGGACGTTGTGCATGCAGTCAGCTGGTAATGATTTCACACCTACAGTCAGAATCAAGAAAGCATCCGTCACCCAGGTTTGTGATTGGATCCTAAGATCATGGTACAGTGTCAAGAAGGAAGTGGTTGTGAAATTGTTTTAAAAAATGCGGCATCAGCAATGCAATGGATGGAACTGAGGACGATGAAATTTAACAGGATGAGGAAAGTGACTCTTTAGAAGACACCAGTAATGTAGAAACTGAAGAAGACGATACTCCTGATTATTGACAGTGACAAAGAGTTCTGGGCCTTCTATGATATATAAATATTGTAAGTTTGTTACCAGTACATAAAATTTCTTGTACCTTGTATCTGTTCTTGTGTTTTGTAATCATTTGTTACATAAAATTTTCTTGTACCATAATGTGTTAAAAAATAAATGCTAAAATTCCTTTATAATACAAAAAACAAGTACCTAAATATAAACAAACAAACATTTGAATTAAAAAATTAAAATGAAAGATTTTTCCCCCTGAAAGTTTGGGCCAAAAGTGTGGGTGCACATTATACACAGGAGCACATTATACACGGCAAAATACGGTAAGTAAAAATTGGAGGACACAAAGTACTGATTTTTCCCTATGTCCCTGTTCTAACTTAAAAAAAATGAAGCAATTAATATTCATTCATTAAACATTTTTTCAAGTTAATTAGTTCCTATACCCAGTTTATGCTGAAAGAAATCACTTCTTCAAATGCAATGAGTTGGAAAGAAATATATACTATATAGTAATAGTTAACAATCAAACTTTAATTGGTAAAGGTCTAATATATGCCTTCATTTTACTCTTTATATGATTTTCAAGCCAAAATTTTTCAACAGAGACTAGGAAAACAATTTTAAACACTGATCTCATTTCTCTATAAGTCAAGAACCTTGGCCTTCTGACAACTCTCCAAGCTTACATTGGACATGTACACTATCACTTATTTATATGGCCACTGAACACAATTCAATACATTAAAATCCCAAAATATTCAACTGAGGTATCATGTCTACTAAAGGTTTTGTAGCATAGAATTAGTAAAATAAACTGATTGGGAGAGAAAACTCATTTCCAATAAATTCAGAGTACTTGCTGAATTTGCTGTTGTGTCCCCAGCAACTTAGTTTCCACAGAAAATTTATTTAGAAGTTTGAAACACATGATAAATCATTAAACTTTAAATATACTGGAGGCTTTCCCTCAGTTCAGTTAAAAGAAATCCATTTGGTGACTACTGTTCTGGGGACAGTTAAGATAGTTAAGACTATCTTTCCTCTTGAAAGGAAATCCCAGGTGGTATAGGATAAAAAAAAGAAAGCACACTAATAAAACTATAATGTAAAGCAGAAAATGAGGAGATTTGTGGGACACCATAGATGGCCACCTGCATGGATGTATGTGCCTATGGATCTGTATAGAGAATGGATTTTCCAATGTTGGCTTGTTTTCTGTTCTGGGGCAGCACTGTTAGAATTGGCATAGGATGCAGAGTTAACACAGGAAAGGCCCTTAGAGGTTATCTAGCACACCGTCAAAGGAGGAAACTGAGGCTCAGAGATGTTAAGAGACCTCAAGATTGAGGAGCAGGCCTTCTGATTCCTTGCCTTCTGTTCTTACCTCCATACCTACTGCTTGTTCAGCTGGGCACCAGCAGTTTACCCAGGCACCTTGTTACCTACTTCCTTTGTCTGCTCACTTCTTTCATTCCCTCCCCCGTCACCGTCCCCCCTCCCTCCATTTTCACTGTATAACTGTGTAGGTTGAAGGGGTTGGAACAGACTACTTTGAAGAAAGACCCTGGAAAAATAATGCTAAAATCTGCCTAGGACGCTCAGTATAGACACAAATGGCCAAAAAGCACACAAGAAGGTGCTCAGTATCACTAGTCGTTATAGAAATGTAAATTATAACCACAATGAGATACCACTTATCACCCATTAGGATGGTTATTATAAAAGCAAAAACAAACAAAACAACAGAAAATAAGTGTTGGTAAAGATGTAGAGAAAATAGAATGCTAGTGCACTGTTGCTGGGAATATAAAATGATGCAGTCACCGTGGAAAACAATATGACAGGTCCTCAAAAAGTTAAGCATAGCATTACTACTATAAGATCCAGTTCTGGTATGTACCCAAAATAATTGAAAGCAGGGACTTGAACAGGTATTTGGACACCAATGTTCACTGTAGCATTATTCACGATAGCCAAAAGACTGACATAACCCAAATGTCCATGAATAGGTGGGTAAACAAAATGTGGTATAAATGTATTATGGAATATTTTTCAGCTTTAAAAAGGAATGAAATACTGATGAATGTGACAACATGGATGAACCTTGAAAATATTAAATGAAAGGAGCCAGACACAAAAGGACAAATAATACAGGATTCCACTTATATGAGGTACCTAGTGTAGTCAAATTCATAGACGCAGAAAGTAGAATAGTGATTCTACCAGGGGCTGGGGGAAGGTGGAAATGGGGAATTATTATTTAGTAGGTGCAGAGTTTCAGTGTGGGATGATGAAAACGTTTTGGAGATGTAGAGTGTGATGGTTATACAACAATTATGAATTAACGGTATGGTGAAAATAGTAAATTTTATGTTATGTGTATTTTACGATAATAAAAGAAATGAAGCAGATGTGCTGTGTAGCAGCCCCTGACGTAGACCTCAGGAGACCTTGTGAGTTTTCGCTTGTGCTCTTGTGCTTTTGCCATCGCCAGCAGCAGAACATGCTTGGACTGGCCTGATGACCCCAAGAGGAGGGTGAGAGAAATGGGGAGAACAGCCAAGTCGCCCCAGCCAAACCCAGTTTAGATACAGCTGAACTAAATAAGATCAGTATGAATAAGTGATTGTTATTTTAGGCCACTGAGTCTTGCACGGATGAAAAAAGGAGTTCTATGGAAAGGAACCTCACAGGGTGATCTGATGGTAAATTCCTAACTGGGAAGGTCATGGTGGGTAGTCTTTGCCGTAAGCAAGCCCTGTCCATGGTTTCTGTGCATCTGGGCTGACACACCTTTGAAATAAGCCATAATCACCCTCAAGAGAGCACATAATCTTGTTAACTATCCTGTAATCCGATCCCCATCTTGCTTTCTCTTACCTCCATTGTAAGCTTCCTTACTTTCCCTCCTTAATTTGAAATGCATGAAAGAACCTGTGAAATTATTCTCTGGAGCTCTTGAGATCTTGCTTCCTGGCATATGTCATCAGTTTGGTTTAAATAAACTTTTATAAAAATTCTCTATAGGTTTGGAAGATTCTTATGTCAATACTTGTTTTTCAAATGCATTTTTTTTTTTTTTCCAATAGCTAACTGATACACTTAGGGAGAAGGGCCTTCTAGGTCTCCTCTTTGGCCCGTGAATCCAAGGCCTGGAGTAGGGCAGAGTTTTTACCTGAGGGCTGACCCAGCTGTCACCTGACCTGTATCTTCCTATTCAGGTATTCAGGAAGAGCAGGCTCCCTTACAGATAAATAGGTATTTATCCGTAAGCCATGAGCTCCATTATGGTATCACCACACTCCTGTTACAAAATGGGAGTGGGAATGGCCTTGGGGAGAGGTGTATAGAAATCATTCCATTGGGGAGCTCTTGGGATGGGCAGTACCCACCTGCTGTAGTTCCAAATGAGTCTGGGGTTAGATGCTGGTTTCAGTTTGTAATAAAAGGCAAGAAAATTGTACGTATTTAGGCAAATAGCATACTTTAAAAAGTGAAGCCTGAGTCAACTGTAATTGAAAAATAAAAATTATTAAAAAAAAAGTGAAGCTTGAAACAAGTATAGCTTTTCAGACTGACTGAAACAGCAAATGCATGTCTTGCAAACACATCTGCTTTGGAAAAAGAAAGGTGCCATATGCTGTTGAAATGCTGGCTCCATGAATCATTCTTTTTGGTCGGTGTGTGCAGACCTCTGGTGAGGCTGGCTACATCGACTCCGTTGATAAATAAGAACCTTGCTATTCCCAAGGAAACAGGAGATATTTGGCCAGGGAGTCTCTCGTCTTTACCCCTAGTCTTTATTTTCCCAAATCCATTAGAATTCATTTATGAGAAAATATTTAGGCAGAGAAAGGAATGGTAGCAGCCTCAGGCTGTTTTCTGTGGCTGATAAAGTTACTTATCTGGGAGCCAGAAATCTTAGCTAAATAAGAGGTTCATTTGCATAACAATTGCATTCAAAACGCTTTCTCCTTTTTGGAATCAGAGCCCATAGTGAGCAGCCAGGACACCTCGCTTGGGCCACCTGGATCTTGGTGTTGGACCTGTTCCCAGGGCCTTCAGCCAGTGTGGATGAGAATGAGGTAGGGTTCCTTCCAAGCACAGACAGGAGAGAGGCCATGAATGTGGAGTTCTTGAAACTCATCTTGAGAAAGCCCCGTGAGGAGCAAGAACAGGTGTCACTGAGAGGCTGCCTTCATAGGATTGCCTCTCACTCTGAAATCTATCAAGGTGAAAATCTATTTTAAAAAGTTTTAAAAAGCAATTTAGTTACTTTCAAATGCAGCTACACCGATGCATGACTCTCAAAGAGAACTTGAGAGTTTGATACAGTTCTCTAGCTTCAGTTTTCTAATCTATAAATTAGAGCTTTTGACTTAGTCAATGATTTTCAAGTTGACGTTCCCTGAAGTCGTAGGGTTCTGAAGAGATGCCTGGGGAGAGGACCATGAGAAGGAAGCTGCATAGGTGGGGCCTTGGGCTCTCTATCCACACATTCATCACAGCAGAATTATACAGAGGGTGCCAAAAAAAATGTATACACATTTTAAGAAATGAAAAAACCTGTATTAAAATTGTAATACTCAATATATACTGATAACAAAAGATGAATACAAGTCACGTGTACAAAGTCACGTGCATACATCTTTTTGGTACCCTCAGTGTATTGGGCTTCTGCATAAGAAGATTCCACCACTAGCAACCAGTAAATTAGATGATCTTTAAGGTGTTTTTAGATTCCAAGATTTCTCAATATCACTTCAGACTCATCCTCAACTCTCTTTTTCCTTCCCCCCATGTAACCAAGGGCAAAGTAGATCTATTCAATCTGTACTGCTTAGACCAATGTGTAGTGAAATTGAACTATGCTCATGAAGGGCTCATGGAAGAGAAATTATATATGAAGGTTATTTAGGGTTAAGATAAGCAGAGACCAGGGATACAGAGTAGGGAAAGGAGGGCAGTCTAGAAGTAGTGTGAGCAAAGGAAGAAAGATAAGAAAACTGGTGGTGTGGCTGGGAGAAAAGACTAGTTGGCTGGAACGTGGGGAACAGAGATGAGGCTGGCATGGGGGGTGGGCATTGCAATGGGAAGGGTCTTGAAGGCCAGAATCTGGTCTTTTGGGAGTCCCTGACGAGGGGGAGTGATATTCTAGATTGGCTTTAGATGGGTCATTAAAGTGATTGGCTGCAAGATGCACTGACTTGAGAGAAAAGAGAGTCTAGGATTTCAGTTCAAATGTGGCAAGAAATGAGGTAGTTCTGACGAGATGTGACAGTGTGACAGGATGTGAGGTCTCCGGTAGAGGCAAAGAGGAGAAGCTAAAGACACTGGAACAGTAGAGAGACTATTCATGGAAATAGGTACGTCAGGAAGAGAAGCTGTTCTTTATCTCTACCCTTGAAGACGGATACGTTTGATTTTAAGCGTATTGACTTTAAAGGTTGTTATGGAATATTGGGATGGAAAAATCCATCGAGATGATAAAGATAGAAATAGAATTCTGAGACAAGAGCTGAAGACATCGATTTTGTGACCCAGTCTCACGTGTTTGTGTGGAAGAAATCTTCAATGAAGAGTGATCAGGCTTCAGGGCAAAACAATGGGAGAACTCTAGTGTTTGGTGATTGAAGAAGGAAGCAGAAGTATTAAAGGAGTCTTGAGAAGAAGTGGCCCAAGAGATGGGAGGAAAATCGAGACTATGTAATATCATGGAAATCCAGAAAGGAAGTTGATTAAGAAACAAGTTGTTAGCAAATACGTTTTTAATAAGAATTTGTGAAATAAATGAGTGGTTTCATTAGTTTATGAAAATAACTGACCAAACAACCCCCACCCTCTCTCAGATAACATAAATGGTAAAATTCATTCTAACTCTTGTTTGAATGATCTGTAATTCCAAGTTAGTAGAATGGAAATGAAAGTGTTCTGTATAATAAAAACATCTCATTCAGTGCTCTGTATATGGAGCAAACCATCCTGGCCTAGGTAGACAACGGCAATACTCCAGGATGTCAGAGCAACAGGAGTTTAAAACATTTTTGCCTGGGTCCCTAGATGGCAGTAGGTTGCCAGACCATGCCTGGATCACCTTCCTCTGGATTGCTACATGAGTCAGCGATACACTCCGGTCTTGTTGACTGTTATTTTGGGTGTTTATTAGAGGTTGCTAAATGTGTATCCTAACTACGACAATCCTAAATATTCTTTCCTTACTGAGGCAGTGTCTGTCTGCTGAATAGGTCATTGTATTTGCCTTTGTATCTGGACAGAGACCACAGAGAATGTACTCCTCATAAGTGTGACTACTCATCTTGGCTCAAAAATGCTCTAGGAAAGTCTACTTTCAACAGTAAAAGGAAAGACAAGACCACAGTAAACTCATTACAATGAAATAAATGAACAAAATTGCCAGTCATCTCCCTTTTCTATTACTGATAGGTCTTTCAATGCTTTTAACTGAATACCTAGCTTCCTCTCCTTAAAAACTTACTTTGTACTCAGAATTGGTGCCCTCCTCAGCCTGTAGTGCTGGCCCCTATGCTTTTGTGTACATGTTTATGTGCACGTCTCGATGTGTACACAATGGTCTCTGAGGTTTGCCAACAGCAATAGTCAAAAGAAGGAATCTAACACGAATTCCCACTGTGTATGTTCTCAGTGACTAATTATCCACATTTCACTGCTAATGAGAAAACCTGGCTTGTAACAGGGGTTCCTTTCTGTCATGGACATTTCTCATTTGTTAAAGTAAAAGAAGTGTCAATCATTTGTCGAAAGTGAGCAATCTCTGTGTGTGCCATGTTCAAGCGCACCAAAACCCGTGAGCTAACGTATTCCATACCCCAAGAGGGGCCAAATAATGAACCACTCCCCTGCCTCCTCGGCTTCGGTGAGGAAGTTAACTGAAGTTACGGTGTTTCCTGCAGGGGCTGGCATCCCCTTTTCTGTTTCCCTCCCAGCCACACGAATGTTGACCATTTCTATCCTCCCCATGTCACCGTCCACCCCAGGGAATGGTCAATCAATAGGGAATGGCACTGCATTCTCTCTCCTCAGACCTCAGTTACTACAGGTCCTGAACTGGTTAGGTGGCTGAGGAGGAAGCAGTGCTCGGGAAGGCGGCCTAGTTAACGAGAGTTCTGGCAGCAGAAAGCCTCTCTCTATCAACCCTTCTTAACCAGTGAAAGAAAAATATTGCCTTTAGGCCTCCATTCCGAGGTCCACTGTGGCTCTAAACTGAGCCAAAGCCAGGTGTGATTCACATATGTGTGAGGGTTTTTCTCCTAGTTTCACCTACTTAAAATTTTTTTTTTCTTTCAAAAAACCACATTAACCGGAGAGTGATAAAAGTTCAGAATGGGGGAGATGTGTACCATAAGAAAAATAAATCATATATGAAATGGTATCCTCTGGGAATCAGTTTAGCTATAACCTGCCACTAGTTGACACTCCTGATTAAGTCAAATTGACCTCACTGACTTTCTTCACTTTTGTCTCCTATTTCACATTGGTTTCTGTAACTAAAATAGCGTCACTGAGGGAAACAGCCTGAGTTCAACAGGTGAGGGAAATTTGGGGGTTGGAAAGTGGGAGGGAGGCCTGGTGCCCTGGCTTGGACTTCTTGCTACCTCTGTGGAAGAGGCTGCTGGCTCACCTTAGAGGTGGTGGGAGAGGGCCGCTTTGGAGGCACCTGTCTAGAAAGAAGCTCTGAACTCATCCTGGTCATTACCTAGTGGATGTTTTTGTTCATTTAAGGGGCTGAAAATTAGCAGGCTTTCTGGACTGCTAAGAGATAGGCAAGCAGCTTGATTTGCAGCCGCCTTTGTAGGACAGATCAAGCCAACGCAGGCATTCATTAGTTGCCGGTCACTTGAGCGAACCATCCATCCGGAGTTCATTTTCATGAGTTCTTACTCGTAATGAGCAGAAGGCAAGAGTTCAGAGTGCATATTCTCTCTCCTTCCCTTCCTTTCCAGCCAAATAGCTCAGAAAAAGGCAGGTGAGCTTGATAAGCTGATTGTACAAAGCAAAAAATGTAAACAGACTGAAAGAGGTCCCCAATAAAGGATGGTGTGAAAATGGGGAGACAGGCACAATCCAAAAGAGAGGGAGAAAAAAAGTAGTGCTCTGGGGTTTTGCTCTTGTTTCACTGCTATCTAAAGCTGTGGCAGATTAGGACATGCTGTGTAAAAATATTAAAGACGTGGCATTATTACTTCATGAGCTGGCTCCAGGCCTGTCAGCATTTCCATTATAATTCTGTACTTTTCATGGAGTTAAAACGTACTATAAAAATGATGTGTGCTGGGATGAAACTTGGCACTTGGTATAGTCAGTCTGGGAGTCCTTTCCTTAATTTAATTTTACAAAACTGGAAAATACTCAGCCATTTAAAATTTATGGAGGGATCTCCGTTCTGCGCGTGGTATATGGCGTGTATGGGCCTCACGCTAAGACCATGGGGTGACCAGATCAGGGAAAGTGCCTCAGTGCCATCTCTGGCTCCCTCTCCTTTCAGGTTTGTCATCCCCTTGGGTGACAGAGATGGTCTCTGAAGCAGCAATGAGTGAGAACTGGCACCAGGTAGCGACTGACGTGATTAATTCATATCGGAAAAATCTCAGTTCCTTATTCCCCATTTGTCAGCTGGACCCAAGAAGACTGTGGGGAGAAGACAAGCAACTTTAATTTTCACTCCGAGTTCTGGGACCTCCCAATAAGCTGGTCAAATAACCAGGCCAAGACTATTCCCATGTACATATGCCCAAAGAAAACTAACTTTAAAACATTCCTGGAAAAAAGGAACTATAACAAGCCCATTTTCCATTCCCCAAATGTCTTTCTACCCCTAGGGCAAGCTTTGGGTTTCCATTGGCAGGGGGTACGTTAATGTCTCCATGCTCCTGGGCATCTGGTAGAAGAACTTGATATATTTCTCAGCATGAAAAGTAAGCTCCACACAGATTTATGACATGATTAAGGCCTTGCCTCCTCCCAAATGAATTGGTTATTGCTCTTATCCATAACCTTAGGACCTGGTTATTCTATTACAGGTAAGATGGTAAGATCCCACTCTTGATGGCCATGCATATACAAACTTGGCTGTGAAAATATGACGGCACGAAGTTAGAGTTTGGCAATGCTGACCAACATGCTTCTCCAAGCTTGACTGGGCCACCTGGGGTGGTAAGAGAGGGGCTCTAGGAAATTGGTCCAATTTCTTTCAATTCACAGTAGTGTTGATTGGGACTGAAGCTATCTCAAGTGGCTAAAACATAGAGTTCCCATGTGTCCCTCTCTGCCAGCAGGCTCTTGGCATAAAATACACCTTTAAAAACACATCAGCATTTTTTTAAAGTTTCAGATTTCTGGGTTTATAAGTGCCTGGTTGACTCTACCCTCAGGCTGCTGGCAGGTGCTACCTGGCCTGCAGGAGGAAAGACTGGGATGACCCCAGAGGACGCTTGGCTGCTGGCTGCCTGGAGCTGAGGAAGGAGTCTCAATCCACCGATGAGATGGCCTTTTAATGAACCCCAGAATGTGGATCATTCTTGGGCCACACCATACTTTTGAGGCCCCAAGTCAGAACTTCCCTCTGTGTGTGTGTTTATCCATGACACCCACCGTGTCTAGATTCTGGAAGGAACGAGACTGATGTTTTGCATTTGGTCTGAAGGGGGATATTTTAGGACTTTCAAGGGGTGCTCTGTAATAATCAAGGTGCTACTGCTGTGAGAAGGAAATGACAGTTTTAGAGTAAAAGCCGTGGACTCTATGAATATTCTCTTCCCTTGAGTAATATAGCCGTTCTCACCCCCTCACTCCAGCCAATGGAGAGGCAAGCTAGAAAATATCCAGATTCGGTTGGGGAAAAAAAACAAAAGCCAGCAGCAGCTCCGAGCCAACATGCCTTCATGAACTCAGTCTAGGTTTGGCTCTGTTGATGGGCCAAAGCCTTTGCAAAAGAAATAAAAACCCCCACAGGAAAAAAAAAAAGAAAAAAGAAAAAAGAGCCTTTGCTCCCAGCCCCGTACACACCCCATTGCAGTTCTCTTCTGCTGAACCGCAGCCACAGAACAACAGTGGATATGAAGAATGGCTAATATTCATAGCAGGTATCCTGAGGGGCCTCACGGGGGCAACGCCACAGAGTTCAGCGGCAAGTCACAGGAAGGAGCAACTGCTGACGAGGAATTCCAGAGCGCGCGGTCGGGTGGAGCTGGTGGTGGGGGAGCATGAAGACCTTCCCTGAATTTATTACTCCCAGATAAGTCTCCCGGGTCTTGAGGTTCCAGAAACTTCTCAACAAAGTAAAGAAAATAATAAACAATGTGAGTGAAGTGAATAAGGGGGCGGGGTGAGCTGGCGAGCTGAACTAGGGAGGGGAGCCTTGTAGAGGGAGACGGAAGAGAGGAAAGGTGTCGGTGGTGAGTGGTAAGGATGCTGCTGGCTAACGTCTGCTGGGGTCATAATATGTGCTGGCAGGGGAGGGTCTGGCCTTTGGCAGCTAAGCCTGAAGAGTGTGATGGGCCCATAAATACAGGTGTTTTATGAAGAGGAGGACAGACACCGACAGCCCTGCTGGAAAGGACACTACCAATGTGACACGTATCTGAAGAAGAAGCATAGTATCCAAGTGCTCGCTCTTTGTCTTGCAACACACATATCTAGTCCTGATTTGTTTGCATCCTAATCCTCTTTGACTTTGGTTCTTAGATCTGCCTTGGTCCTTATATATTCCAGAGACTTCCTTGGAGCATTTCGTGGGCCCCCTGAAGACTTAAGGAACAGGTAGTAGGTGCAGATCCCTGGGGCCAGTTCTGACCTTTGAAAGAAGTACCTGGACCGAAAGGCCCTAAAACCAATGCTGTCTCCTTAGAAAACCTGGGATTCTGGGCAATCGAGGCCCCAGGGAGGCATAGCATGTGGTGGTTTGCCGGGAACAGACAACTTCTTGATCAAATTCATTCATTTTGGGCTTCCCCATTCTCCATAGCACTCACAGTTGGTGAAGGGAGGATGTCTAGAAGGGACAATGCATTTTGAAACAGGGGGGCTGACCTAATCTCTGACAACTGATGGGAATGAGAATTTATGTTCCCACTAAGCTTCTTAAAAGGCATTCTAAGTGCAGCAGAGATATGAAAGCCTAAAGGTCCTGGCTTGGGCAGAGCAAGGGCACTCAGTATGAGGGGGGGAGGGGTTATGCCAATCTTCAGTAACCTCATCAGGCACCTATACTTCACTTTAAATTGTGCAATTAGAATTCCATAGAGTTTTGCTCCCAGATTGCTAAAGACTAAAGGTGAGAAATCTCAGAAAACAGAGAAGGAAAGACAACTTTTTCCTAAATTACTGAGATTTTTCCCCCCCTAAAATTCATTTTTGGATTATGACCTGGTGTGTGGGGGGGCATGCTTACAATGAGGTACTCAATGTATTGCTATCTGACTGCTCTGTCAAAATAATTTCCTAAAAACTAAGCGGTAGAAGGATTTTTGTAATTATTGTTAAGAAAGCTTAGAGCAGGAGTTGGTGAACTTTTTTGTAAAAGGCCACATAGCAAATATTTTAGCCTTTTTAGGTCATATGGTCTCTGTCACAACTCTGCCATTTTAAGTTGAAAGCAGCCACAGACAATACATAAATGAAATGGGTATGGCTGTGCCCAAGTAAAACCTTCTTTGCAAACAGGTGGTAGTCTAGACTGGGCCCAAGGGCCAAACTCTGGTCTAGGGTGTGAGATTATTCGAGTTTCTATACACTGAGAACAAACAGTGGAGTAAAACTACAAATGCTTGTGCAAACTTATTTTTACTTTTAAAGACAACTGACATTTTCACGAGAAGAAAAATTTAATATATTCTTTGCTAATAGGCTCAACTTGTTTTAAAAAATACCAATGCATGTTCATTATAGACTAGAAATTCAGAAAAATATAAAAATAAAACAATCCTAACTATTATGAATGTTGTCCTTTCAGTCACACATATGCACATATATCGTTGGATAGATTGATAAATCTTGGATAGTCTCCTCACCAATAAATATAGGTTTACATCATCCTTTTAAAATGCTGCTTTAGATTTATATATGACTGTAACAGAATTTTTGTCAATTCTCTATAGATAATTACATTGTTTCCAATTTTTCACTGATATAAACTATATAAATACTTTCTTAGTATATACATCTCCGTATCCAAATATCTCCTTAGGTTATATCACTGAAGTAGCTTTGCTGGGTCAGTGAGTGTCATTTAGAAATATTGGTACACACTGCCAAATTGCCCTTCAGAAATGTTATACTAATGGGGCAATAATGCATGATAGTACGTATTAACCAATCCTTGGATCATGTGGTTGGCAGACAGAATAATGGCCCCCAATGAAATCTACAACTATGTTACCTTACAGGGTAAAAGAGACTTTGCAGATGTGATTAAGAAAGGCTGTCGGGATGGTGGATTATCCAGGCAGGACTAATGGAATCACAAAGGTCCTCAAATTAGGGAGGCTAGAGGGTCAAGGTCAGAGTCAGAGAGCGATATGAAGGTGCTAGCTGTCAGCCTTGAACATGGAAGAAGGGCCAAGTAATGTAGGTGGCTTCTAGATTCTGGAAACGGCAAGGAAATGGGTTTCCCCCTAGAGATTCTAGAAGTTTGGCTGACCTCGACGTTAGTCCATAAAACTCATTTCTGACCTTCACAATTGTAAGAGAATACATTTGTGTTGTTTTAACCCACTACATTTGTGGTATTTTTTATATAGTACCAATAGGAAAGTAGTACAGATATCATAAATGTCCTTCATCTTTCCTAACTTACATGTATGTATCAAATATTATCTCATTTTTATTTGCTTTTCTTTGGTTACTAGTAAGATGAAATCTGTTTTTTAATCTTTGATGTATAGCAGGTAGTTAATGTTGCTACGTCATGGATCTTTTTGAAGGTTCTGGGTTCTTTCACCAGAGAAAAACCCATTTACACATACACTAGGGGGCTTATAGAGTCCCCAAAGGTCACGGGCTCCAGGTTAAGAACTCCTGAGTAGAGAACAAGAGCAGAAAGGGTATCAGTGATAGCATTCTCTTATTCCAAGTCAGAAACAAAAAACATGGTAGCGCTCCCTGGCACCTAAAGTTTGGTGTCGTGAACAAGCGCCTGGCCGACAGGGCGGTAATCAGGGGCCTGGCTAGCAGATCCTCTTCCTGCAAAAGACGAGTAGAAAGGCTGGGCACTGCCCTGTGCCCACTCCTCTTGTTCTCTACTTGTTTCACCCTCTAGCTTTTAAGCCTGAAAGCAATTTGGTTTCTGTTTAGAAATTCTCACACCACCAATTCTTCTCATTTTCCCCTTCCTTTCTTAAACAATTTAGTCCAAAAGCCATTAAGTGAGGCTGAAGGAGGCAGTCAGTGATCTTAGGGAGAAGGCGGTGTTGTGGTAAACCAGAGTGGGGCACTGAGCCTGAGCGGGGTGAAGAGGGTATCTACCCGAGGGTCGTGGTGACAGCCTGGTGAGGGGTGTCAGAACCTGAGTGGGATGAGACCTGCATCCATGTGGCTGGTAGGAGCGGAGGTGATAGAAGGTTGGTTATATGGAGAGGGCTTTATTAACTAACTAACTAACTAACTAACTAACTAACTAACTAACTAACTAACTATATCAAGGATAGTGGGAGCCAGAGAATTACGAATATCAAACATGTGAAAAATAGAATAAATCCTGTGCTGTTCAATAGGAATTGGAGATACAAGGCAGGACTGATGGGTCACAATATATACATTTAGAAATAGAGCATGTGTGTTTATATGTTTGTGTATGCACATACCTACACACAGATATTCTCTACTTTCATGCACTGGGAGAGCCTGAGAATCGTGACTCTCCAATACCAAGGAACAGACCTGACATTGAGATCTTGGTTTCTAAATACTATTCTCTGAGACTGGAGCAGGGAAAGTTCAAGATGAGCCTGGAATATGTTATTGTGTCAGAAAATAAGTGAAGTTCTCAAAGAATGACATGGGCATGTCGAGGGGTACAGGAGTCATCGTAAAGGGGCGCTCACTGGATGAATCTGGGAAATGTTTTTTACATAAAGATAAAAAAGGACAGCAATAGATTGTAGCCCACTGAGTAAGACAGGAATCCATGAGTCCATTAAGATAAAGTAAATAAATGATTTGAAAGTTCAACGAGGAACAAGGTACTTACCATAGTCTCAAAGCACCTCTTTACAAAATACATATCCCAAGGCAAAAGAATATCTTAACGATGGAAACACCTGGCATATACTACCGGGATGAACACCAATCATGGCACAATGGAAATCAGGACCGTGTGATTGGGTGCAAAGAGAAGAGACCATGTTACTTATGTGAAATTTCTGCCAAAGATGCATTAACTTGAATCTAATCATGAGGATATATGAGACAAATCCAAATGGAGGGACATATTTTAAACTAACAGGCCCATACTCTTCAAAATTGTTAAGGTCATTCGTGAAAGTCCAAGGAAGCCTGGGGAACCATTCCAGATTGAATAAGACTTAAGAGACATGGCAACTAAATGCAATGTGTGATTTGAGCCTGAATTCTTTCACTATTAAGGACATTGTGGGAATAACTGGCAAAACTTGAAGGAGATCTACATTGGGTGATAGGGTATCATGTTGTCAGTTCGGTCTCAAATGGATCAGGTGGGAAAAGTTCTTTGTATACTACTTACACATTTTTATAATTATTTCAAAATAAAAGTATGATAAAGAAAAGAGAAATTCTTAAACTGAATCAAGAAATAAAACAACATGTGAAAGGAGAGCGACAAATCTGCTCTATCCATCAAGACCTTAGGATTTGGAGGATTGGGGAATTGAGAAATATGAGCAACCAAAGCAGCAAAATTGCTGATGGTTCAGAAAATGGGGTTGTTAAACAGAATTTCATTTCACACACGCTTAAGTAGTTTTAAAGATCTGAGAAGAAATCATCAGCATTTGAATAAAACAAAGCTATGTTACAGATTTTGAGTTGTCCTTAGTATTTAATGGCTAGAGAAGACATTTTCAGAGAAGCTGGGTGGAGAAAGGAGGAAAGAACCTTCCCAAGTCATGGAACAGGATAAGTTTGTTGGTTTATTAAATATAAAAAGCTTATATGTAAGCTCTCTAGGAATTGTTTAATAAAAGTTTTGTTTGTTTTACTTTATTTTACCTGCAATTTAACTTTTCAAAATATTTTTTCTATCTGCAACTTCCAGCATTTTAGAAAGGATTACAGTGTGCTTAGTAGAAAAATCTTGAGCACAACCTCAAGGCCCTGTTTCTCACACATGCATTTCTAAACCATGAAGAGTCAGTCTCTGAGCCACGGCTTTGAGTAAGGATCAGAAATGCCGCAAAAGTTCATTAAGGTGAGAACAGTGGGATTACAAGGAGAAGAATTAAGAGGACATGCAATATTTATTGTGCACATAGGAACACTGGTCAATTTCTTCTGGGTCTAAATTCTTTTTCTGGGCTCGGGAAGCTGGCAGGACAACAGACACACAGGCTTGTGCTGGCTTATCTCTCTTGATACCACTTCAAAGAGTCACACATTAGACACAATGGTCCCTGCTATGTTCCAGAAAGAGCCTTGGATGAATTTTTGGTCTTATCTCCTTGGTAACAAAGGTACAGGGAGCTCATTATTTCTGAGCAGGCAACCGCCAACAGAGAAATGGAGAATTTCATAATCATAATGGGCTTTCACATTAAAAAAAGAAATTCTTGACACAATGGTGTTTTTGGAATGAAACTTGTCTTTCTACATACCTTTCAGAGATAAAGTATTCAAGGTGAAGGATAAAAGAGTTTGAACTCAAACAGACACAGACATATTACTAGGTTGTATTTCTAGAATAACAGTACAATTATCATCATCGTCATCATCACTTTTTTATTTGGTCTAACCTAACTCTAGCCCAATCCACTTTCTAAGATTTTCTTTGATAGGCTGTAGAGGATAGGGAATAGCATATGGACAACAAAATCCTTTTTAAGCTGTGTCAGTTTTCAGAGACAGCACAAATCCTTTTCTATTTTCAGCAATGTTACCTGCGATCCTACTAGCCTGGGGTGTCCTGGCAAAATGTCTCTCCCAGGATGTTCATAAAAACATTTGAACAAAAGCAAAACCCAACTATACCAGTGAGTTGCTTACTGGGATTTTAAGGGGCCTGGAATGTGATTCGGGCGCATTCCCCTGCTCTCCTTTCCACCAGTGAAGGGGAGGTGTTTTCCCGAGCCGTTAGGCTCCCGTTTCCATGGACTGTAAGCTGGGTGATGGTCAAGATATCATGGGGTTCTTGGCACATAGTGGAGGTGCAAGAAATATTTGTGGAATTGAACTAGACTTCCAGTCCAGATTTTATTCATTTATTCTTGCATAGTTAATACATATACTTGACTCAAAATCCAAAGGTAACAAAAGGAATGCTGTGAAATTCTTCTTTATACCCCTTTCCCCCAACTACCTGGTTCCCCTCCTCACTGACAACTGGCATTCTCACTTTCTTGAGCATCTGCATGGTACTTTTTTGATATAAAAAAGGAAATTCAAGTGGATGCCCCCCGCCCCAACCATACTTGTCCTTTTTTTTTTCCTTTCAAGAGCAAAGTACAATTAAATGGTTTGCTTTATTATTTTTTTATTTTATTTTATTTTTTTTTTTAGCTCTGGGGGCCTTCAGGTCTAAGGAAGCCCTAAAGTTCTAATGTCAATGCCAATACTCCTGGGGAACAAGGAGAGGAAGTTAAGGGGTGTGTGTGTGTGTGTGTGTGTGTGTGTGTGTGTGTATGTGTGTACACACGCGCATGGTGGGAATGACTTAAAAACAAAACAAAACAAAACTTTTATCTGGAAGACAAAAAGGTATCATAAAGCAGAAGCTGGCTAGTAATTCTCCTGTTTCACAGAGGACAGAAGAAACTGAAGCTAATTATGGTAAGAGGTTAAATAAACTTGATTTTCATTCACCATATCTGCCAAACTCAACTTCTCCAAAACAAAGCAAGGTATACCACATGAAAAGGTGGAAGATTGCAAACCCCCACAAATGGTCATATGCAATTGACTGGAGACAAAACTCTGCCTTAGCTTTGACTCCGTTACACTCTTCTGTTTGCACAGAAAACCGAGGCCAGCTATCGAGACTCCATAGGCTGAGCGCTGGATGGAGATTAGGGCCTGGTCTCCTGCTTCACATTCCTCCCTGTCTCCAGTGCAGGGGCTTTCTAACTCACACCTGTGTTCCTTTCTTGGCCTGTCTAATCCCATGTATCCTTCTCGGTGCTGCTGTGGTCCCATTTCCCCGCAGTCTACGCAGATACCCTGAATTTTCTGCATTTTATGAGCAACACTCTCCAGGACAGTCAGCATCCTCCTGCAAGGTTCCTTAAAAATACAATGCAATTTATATTCCAGTGTGTAGCAAAGAGGAACAAGTCAGAAAACTGCTCTCGGCTAGAAAGGGGAGGCTTTACAAGTGGCCCAGAAATTCCCTTGAGACTTCTCCTTCTCCTTGGGGGTCCTAGAAACCCTACTCTTGCTAACTCCAGGAATATGGCAACAACTAAGTTCTGTAGAGTGCTTTAGAGTTTTCAGAATATATTTACATATTTACTCTCATTTAATTCTAAAATCAGTCCTCAGAGACAGGTGAGCAACCCATTTTACTCATGAGAAAGGAAGACTCATAAAGGATATGGGACGTGACCATAGTTCAGCTCATTTCCAAGTTCATGCTTTTTTCGTCCTTTCACATGTAATTTAAAAGTGGGCAAAAGCCTTTTCCTTTTTATTGCTTAATTTATCTGAGATAGCCTGGAATTGTCAAAGGGAACTTGACTAAAAAGCATGTTAAATTAACCAGCAAATACGTAACAGGAAAAGAAACAGCATAAAATTGGTAAATAAATGAAAAGGTAGGTTGAGGGACGTCTCAATCTAGCTTCTTTATCCCTGCCTCCAGGACCTGGACCCCAAGGACATTCTTTTGTCCCCCAGATTTCCTGAGATATAATCAACATATAACATTGTACAAGTTTAAGGTGTGCAGGTGTGTTGACTTGATACACTTATATATTGCAAAATGATCACCACCTCCATCGCCTCACATCATTACCGTTTCTTTTTTGTGGGGAGAACATTTAAGATCTACACTCTTAGAAACTTTCAAGTATATAATACAGTATCCCAAGGGCATTCTTAAGTCTGGCTGCTTCCTCCACTTCAAGATGGGGAGGGCTGGGGCAACAGTACGTACCGCTAATAACGATTAGTATTAACTGAGCACTTACTATGTGCCAGGGCACCATTCTAAGCACTTTACACATATTACCTCATTTACTCTGTTCACATCCCCTGAAGGTATGTGCAGTTGTTACCTCCATTTTACAGTCACAGGCACAGAGAACTTCCAGAACTTGCCCAAGGTCATGCAGCTGTTAGCATAGGGTACAAAGCCAGGCATTCTGGCTCCAGAGCCTACAGTTCCAATCACTGTGCTATGCAAGCTCTAATGTGCTTGGGAAGGGCCCTCACAGACAGCATGAAACTTAGACGGATAGTTGGGAATCGAATTTTCAGGAGGGGACTCAAACCCTGGTGTTTTGTTATAAATTCACAGAGCAGCCATTCAGTGCTCTCTTTTTATTTATACTTCTTTCTCACCACTCCTTCTGTATTGATGTTTTCTCTCTAACTAGATAAGAAGTTCCTTGATGTCAGAGGGCACACCTCTTCTCTGCTCCTACTCAGAACATGGCCTAGAATGAACCCTTCAATAAGACACCCATCTCCTGAATGCTTTTTCTGTCTGTGATTTACACTCACTATCGCAGCAAGTTCTGATCCTAGACGGCAGGACTTACGGCAGACCAGAGTGAAGAAAAGAACGGATTTCTTGGTTTGTAGATTCAACAGGGAAGTAAGGAATAGACGCAAGATGTGAACACATGTCAGCATTCATTTTGTACCAAACACAAAACTGGGCAAGTTGCATATGAGATCTCATTCAACCCTGAGTATAATTAATTCTGTGAGATGAGGATTATTACAATGGTCTGAGTGTTAGTGTCTCCCCCAGATTCATATGTTGAAATCCTGATGCCCGATGTGATGGTATTACGACATGGGGCGTTTGGGAGGTGGTTAGGTCATAAGGGTGGAACCCTCACGAACAGGTTATTGTTCCTATCAAAGAGAGCCCACAGAGATCCCCAGCCGTTTAAATCTTGTGAGGAGACAGCAAGAAGGCACTGGCCACTAACGAGTAGGAGGGCTTCCCCAGAATGCAGCCCTGCTGGCTCCGTGCTCCTGCACTTCTACCCTCCCGAACTTTCAGAAGTAAGTTTCTGTTGTTTATAAGCTCCTCACTCTGGGGCATTTGTTACAGCAGCCTGAAGAGACTGAAACAGTTCTTTACGAATGAGAAAGCAGAGGCTGAAGATTTAGATACAGGTCTTCTGACTGAGGTACCCTGGTCCTGCCTACAAAGTAAGCAGGGAGCTGAGGCAGGAGGCCTGAGGTCATGATCCTGTCTTTCCTTCTCCCACCTGCCTCTGGGCCCTGGGGCTGCTGGAAAACTGCCTCTAGCGCCACCCACACACAAGGAAGCGCAGAACCAGACCGGATATTTTCAAGAGCTGGTGCAGGGTTGAGGAAGGATTTATTAGGGAAAGTGTACAGTTCCTCATTTTCCCACTGATGGACTTTCAATACCTGTCTATTTCAGGGACATCCAACTCATTCACGTCATTCCTGTTAGACATGGTGGGGAGAACAGATGGGCCTGGGAATTGTGTCCTGGTGCCAGGAAAGGGCAGGGACAAGTGTGAGTGAGTTTCTCAAGGTCCCCCTTTCCTATTTGGAGGCTTAAAATAAACCCGTGCCTGGATGCTTGCTGTGGCTTGGAATAGTGGCTAGGCAGGGAGATTTACTGCCTTGCTTTCTGTGTCCAACTATTTCAAGTGTCACTTATGCTCTGGTGTCTTTGTAAATTTATGGATGTTCACTCCAGTCCAAAGAACCACTGTACTCCTTACTGTGGTTTCCTCATAAATGCCCTCTAAATGCTGACTTAGTTTTACACGACATGTACTATACAGCTTCCTGCAATCCCTATGGGGTCTCTCTTCTCTACTTTGGATTCTATTAAAAAAAAGACAAAGGTGCATAAACGTGCCACAGACAACCACAAAATGCTGACCTCTCTTCTTAAGAGCAAAGCACATTCTCTTTGTGGGCAAAGCTATAGGAAATCAAAAGCATTTTCCTTGTGACATAAAACCTCAGGCATCCAATATAAAGGAGGAAACAGATGTCAACTCATGTCTCTTTGTAAAGGGTCAGGATAAAGTCCTCTTCTTTTCCTCTCCTCATTAAGCGTGCTACCCTCTCCTACACTATTTTTTTTGCCTTTCCTCTGCATCACTTTCTTTGCATGCCGGCAGTTTCTGATGGGCTGGGCCCCCATTGTAGATTAATTTCTACCCCATCTTTGACCATTAGAATTTGCTGTTTTAACAGGTATCTTTAGAGAGGAAGTAGTGATGATCTTAGTCTTCTGAACTGTCACATGAAAAGTGGCTTCCCAACAGATGTGGCCTAGTGTGATCACTGACTGCTGCTGTGTGAATTTCCTCACAACTGGGTTCAGGAAGTGCCTGATCCATTCTGCACCAGGAGAGTCAGGAAGTACACAGGGTGGGGTGAGGGTGGAAGTATGTGGGACTGATGATAAAGCTACAATTAGAATAGAAATAAGAGATGGAAATGACTCAAGAGGCTTTTCCAGCCAAGGCCCAACTACCTAGTCCTGTTTTAAATCACCTGAGAATATTTATGCAGCCTCTTTTCCCTCAGGACCTGGAATCTAGCTGGGAGACATGACATATCCCTAATAATACACGGTGTGGTAGGTTAAGTGGTACATTAATGGTCTAGAGCGGGGGTCGACAGACTACGGCCAGAGTGTGTTTGTAAATAAAGTTTTGGGACCACAGCCACGCCCATTTGTTTACTTATTGTCTGCGGCTGCTTTACAACTGCAGAGTCGAGTAGTTGTAACAGAAACCTTGCATTCAATGCCTAAAGAATTTCCTATCTGGCCTTTTACAGAAAAAGTGTGCCCCAACTCTTGTTTAGAGTGTGTGGGTATCTCAGGCGTTCAGCAGGGGAGATCAAGCCAGGCAGGAACACTTCAAGAGGCTGCATAGAAGGGCTTGAACTATGTCTTGAAGACTTTCAGGGTTTGTTCAGAGAGGATGGGGTGGGAGGGAGTATTCCAGGCAAGGAAGGGTTAAGGCTACGGCAGTTACTAGGAGAAAGTTTGACTGGAAGGGAGGGATTATTTGAACAAGAATAGATGGAAGGATGGAGGTACAGGCTAGGTCTGAATAGCAACGAGCCTTGAATGACAAGCTGAAGTCCTCTAAATGATAAAATGCACCTTTACCCATTCTAGCCTCTACTTGGGTAGTAGAGGATGGAGGGGTGACTTTGAAAATCCATTCAAGCACTAAAAATCAATTTTTAAAAGCACCGATGCCTAACTCCACCCCCAGGACCTCATCTCCATTGCCCAGTGCCTTCATTCTGGCCAGCAAATTTCTCACCTAGATGAGGCTTCTTCTTCTCCAGTCTTGTACCTTCCAAATTCAATTACTATACTACTGACAGAATAATCTTTTAAACGTGTAACTCTGATCATGATAATCCTGTTTAAAAATATTTCTAGGTGCCCCACCACCAACCCCCACTTCAAGAGCACCTAATCCTCAACAAAGTGGCGTTCATAATGAAATCCAAACTCCTTGTACAGCATATAAGACTCGTCATGATCTGGCAGCTGTTTTACGGGCACATTTCTACTTCTACCTCTCACCGAATTCTCTTGCAAACATTCTGGGGCTGCTTTTGCCTTCATTCTTTTCTCCCGCCCAAGACAGGTGCCTCATAAATGTATGTTGGATTGGTCTCAGGTGGAACATTGGGTTCTTTGTTTTGTTTTGGAAAAACCTTCCCAGGTGACTCTATTGGGCAGTTGGGAACCTCTTCCTAGATGAAGGAAATTGCCAGGAACGTGCCTTGCAGAAGCGCCAGGTAGCGTGTGTCCCCGAAAATAAGACCTAGCTGGACCATGAGCTCTAGTGCGTCTTTTGGAGCAAAAATTAATATAAGACCCACTCTTATATAAGACCGGTATTTAATATATTATATTATATTATACTATACTATACTATACTATACTATACTATACTATACTATACTATACTATATTATACCTGATCTTATATTATAGTAAAATAAGACCGGGTCTTATATTAATTTTTGCTCCAAAAGACGCATTAGAGCTGATGGTCTGGCTAGGTCTTATTTTCGGGGAAACACAGTAGAGGCGGCAGGTGCCCAACACATGTGAGGCAAATGAAGTCAGCAATATTGACTTGTCCCAGAGCCAGCCTGATAAGCCTCTGTTTTACTAGAGTCAGCTACATCACATTCAGTTGGCCACATGGTTTCCAATAAAAGAAATCACTTCTGCCTGCCCTTACCTAATCCTGGAAAAGGCCGTGATGCTCAGTGCAATATTGAGTCTGTTTATAAATTGGGGCATTTATAGATTTCTCTCTATTACTGTAACACGACCATTTACAAGGCCTTACACAATTTGCCCTCGGCCTTGTTCCCTCTCTGATCTTCTCTCCCATATACAACCCTGATGGCTTCTCTCCTGCCACACTCCACTGGCCTCTTAGTTGTTCCCTGAACACACAAGGCATGCCCCTACCTCAAGGACTCCACGCTGGCTCTTCCTCTACCCCAGACATATGCAAGTCTCAGGAGTTCACATTCAAGTCATTGCTTAAGTATCACCTTCTCAGTGAGTCCTCTCCTGACCATCTCCGTAATTTAAAACTGCACCCTCTTTCCCACACAGAGACTATCCATCCTCTCATCGTGCTTTATTTTTTCTCCATAGTAGTATGTATCACCTTCTAATATACTGTGTCATTTACTTCATTATGCTTGCTTTTCTATTTCTCCTACTACAATGTAAGCTGTGTGAGAGAAGGGATTTTATCTCCTTCGTTCTCTGCTGCATCCCCAGGGCCTTCAGTGGTGCCCAGAACGCAGGCCGAACTCCAAAAGTATGTGTCTATTGCATCAGTGCTCAGATGCTTTTACTCATCCTTCAAGACTGAGCTCGAACAGTTCCTCTGTAAAACCTCACTGATTTCCCCTTTGACAAAGAAAGCGGTCCTCCCTCCTCTGTTCCCTTTCGCTTCTGCAACTCTTTAGAGCTTTCTCTTTAGGACTCTTCTGTCCTTCCTACGACTTCTTACCTCCTCCAAGGCTGGGGGAAGGCACAGGACGTAGCATCTAGTGAAGACTGAACAGGTGTACATTAAGGAAATGAGCCAGAATTTAGCAACAGAAGCTTTGGACTATTCTCCTTATAAATACGCTTTCTAGAGCTGCACACCTAGGTAGGTAGTTCTCCATTTTATTCTAACATCTTGACTTGAGTGGTCTGGAATGGGTCATTATCACATAGGAGGTACACAAGTTTCAATGAGGAGAAAAGCCTAAAAAAATCGGATGCTTTTGAGCCCCTACTGGTTGTATGGAGTATCTTTTCCTTCCCAAATTAATCTATTTCCCCAGTCTTTGTCAATGTACTTCCTGCATATCCCCAAACCCATTCACTTCTTTTCATAGCCTCTGGCTTTCTAGTCTAAGCCACAGTTATCTCTTATCTGAAATACTGCAACCACTTCCTAAATGGTATACTCTATCTAGTCTTTCCCCCGAGAATCCATTCTTTACACAGCAGCCACAGCAAGCTTTTAGGATCACAAATCAGATGATGTCTATTTCCTGCTTTTAAACCATTCAAAGACTTTCCACTGCACTTAGCACAAAGTGTAAAAATCTTACCATGGCTTACACAGTGCTGGCAGTTGGCTCCCCCTTCCCTTTTCAGCCTCATCTTAGGCCACTCTCCCCTTAGTTATTACCTCTGCCTGAAATGCTCTGGAATCCCTCTGCCTGGAATGCCCTCTCTTCATTTGGATAAATTCTACCCACTCTCCCAATCTCAGTTCAAATATCCTCTCTTCAGAGAAATCTTGCCTAAAGTTCAAACCAGGGGTGCTATCCTGTCACTTGACCCCAATGCACCCAGTTCTTCCGCTGTTTATCACTGTCCTCTTATTTGAATTACTATCCCCACCATACTCAACGTTCCCCTACTAGAATTCAAACTGAGCAAGAGCAGGTACGTTAATCTGTTCTGTTCATTACTTTATCCTCAGTATTTAGAACAGTATTTAGTGCATAGTAAATGCTCAATAATTTTTTTCTTGAATGAATGAATGAATGAATGAATGAGGGGCTAGGTTTATCTATCTTATTTACTGTACATGACTGGCACTAGCACAGTGCTTGGCACATAATAGGCACTCAACAAATATTTACTGAATGCATAAATTGATCTGTTTTTGATATTGCATCTTAGACCCTTTACCAAAGCTTTCAACTTTGAACATTAACCAATTTATTCTATTTTCTGATATACCCTCCTACCTTGAGGGGTTTATCTGTGAACAATGACTGTAAGCTCCACTTGAGATTCCAGACCTGGGTCCTCTGTACTCCAGCTACAGCTCCCTCATTAGCGTGGTATGATTTTTAGGAGCAGCTCAGTCACAACTTCAGCATTGGAGAAAGAAATACATTTTCACCTTTTAGCATGAGATTGTGGGTCAACAAAAGCATTGTTGCTCTTAGCACAGATATCTGGAACTGCACCTCATGCCAGCCAGGCTCTGTAATTCTTAGCACTTCCAATGAGTGAAGAAAATGTGCAAGTTGCCTGTCTCAGGTGGCCAGAAGGAAAGTGCCACCACCTGACTATCCTTACCGCCTGGCTTCTCCAGGGCTGGAAGGGCTCTGAGAAGTGAAGCTGTGATACGCGCAGAGCTCTGGGGAGCATGTTGATGCCGCTGAGTGGCTGCTGTGTGTGTTGGCTGTGACCCTTGAGCCCCAGGCTGGGGAGAGGGGCCAGGCATAATGACTTCTTTCATGGAAAATCTTTACTCTGCAAACTCAGGTTTGAAGGCCTAAATCTCTCTCTCCTTTCAGTATATCACAAGACATGAGAAAATGCTGTGCAGTTTGGCTCTCTGCCCAGCTCTCTGTTTGGCTACCATGACATGAGTTTCTGGTAGAGGTGTCATGAAGAGTCCCTCTGATTGGGGACATCAGAGCTTGCTCACTCACAAAGGAGAATTTGTGACTAAACATAGGAGATGTCAAACCTTATCTATATATTCTCCATTCTAACAGGTTCTGGACCTAAATAAAATATGTTGAGAAAAGGTACTGAACTGCTTCTCTTAAGCCACCAAATATAATTACTTATTTGGTTACTAGAGGCATCTGAGGTCATCTAATTTTGACGAAAATCCATGGCTTTTATAATACAGATTTTTTCTTTTTCCTAACTTCCATGAGGAAGATCTCTACTCCTATAAGTTATGTGTGTTTGTTTCTTTCAGGCTCTTTTACTTCATGGAGAATGTCTAACCCAATGACAGGATCAAGGACAGAGTGACACAGTGGAAAGAGTGTGGCCCTCCTTGGAAACAGGAGATGTGTGATCACCACTATAGAACTTGGTAGCCTTTCTACATAATGAGGTGGACAGATGAGATCAGTGGTGAGCAAACATTTTCTGTAAAGGGCCAAAATTCCAGAAAAAGAACTAAATGAAATGAAGACAAGCAATCTACCAGATACAGAGTTCAAAACACTGGTTATAAGGATGCTCAGTGAACTTCAGGGAAGAATAGATTAACTCAAGGAACTTCAACAAAGACATAGAAACTGTAATAAAGAACTAGTCAGAAATGAAGAATACAATAACTGAAATGAAGACTACATTAGAGGGAATCGACACAGATTAGATAAAGCAGAGGAGGGAATCAGTGATCTGGAAGACAAAGTAGCTGAAAACATCCAATCAGAACAGGAATCAGAAAAAATAATTAAAAACAATGAGGATAGCTTATGGGACCTCTGGGATAACATCATGCATACCAATATTTATGTCACAGGGATGCCAGAAGGAGAAGAAAGAAAGCAAGGGATTGAAAATCTATTTGAGGAAATAATGACCAAAAACTTCCCTAACCTCATGAAGGAAATAGACATATAAGGCCTGGAAGCACACAGAGTCCCAAACAAGATGAACCCAAAGAGGCCCACACAAGCACACATTATAATCAAAATGCCAAAGGTTAAAAACAAAGAGAGAATATTAAAGTAACAAGAGAAAGCAGTTAGTTACCTACAAGGAAGCTCCCATAAGACTGTCAGTTGATTTCTCCACAGAACGTTTGCAGGCCATAAGGGACTGGCATAAAATATTCAAAGTGATGAAAAGCAAGGACTTAAACCAAGACTGCTCTACCCAGCAAGGCTGTCATTTAAAATTGAAGGGCAGATAAAGAGTTTTTCAGACAAGAAAAAGCTAAAGGAGTTCATCACCACTAAACCAATATTACAAGAAATGTTAAAGAAATTTCTTTAAGAGGAAAGAAAAAAATATGAATAAGAAAATATAGGAAAGAAAAAAATTCTTACAGATAAAGGCAAACACTTATTTAAAGCAGTGAATCAACCAACTATAAAGCTAGTACAAAGGTTAAAAGTAAAAATAGGAAGACCACGTGTAATTAAAACAATAAATTAAATGATACATACACACACACACACAAAAGAAGTAAAAAATAATGACAAAAACAAACAGGGAAATTGTGAGTAAAAATTGTAGTGATTTTAGAATGTGTTCAAACTTAAGTGAACATAAACTTAAAATAAGCTGCTATAAACATAGCTTGGTATACAAAGAGCACATGGTAGACACAGACCAAAAATACATACAAGAAATAAAAAGAAATGAATCCGAACACTATCTTATAGAAAGTCATTAACATACAAGAGAAGAGAGCAAAAGAGTAAGAAAGGAATAGAAAAGAATTACACAACAGAAAACAATTAATAAAATGGCAACAACAACATACCTTGAATAATTACTTTAAATGTGAATGGATTAAATGTTCCAATTAAAAGACAGAGAGTGGTTGAATGGAAAAACAACAACAACAACAAAAAACTTATAATATGCTGCCTACAAGGGATACACTTCATATCGAAAGACACATAGACTGAACGTAAAGGGATGGAAAAAGAGATTTCATGCAAATGGAAACAAAAACAAAAGTCTGGGGTAGCAATACTTATATCAGACAAAACAGAATTTAAAACAAATGTTGTAACAAGAGATAAATTAGGGCATATCATAATGACAAAGGGATCATTCCTACATGAGGACTTAACTCTTGTAAACATCTACGCACCCAACATATGAGCATCTAAATATATGAAGCAAATATTGATGGACATAAACGGAGAGATCGACAGTTATACAGTGACAGCAGGGGACTTTAACTCCCCCATTGACATCAATGGATAGATCTTCCAGAAAGAAAATGCTACATTAGATTACACAGACTTAATTGATATTGTTAGGGCATTTTACCCAAAAGCATCACACTATACATTTTCCAGAAGTATGCATAGAACATTTTCCAGGATAGACCACATGTTAGGCCACAAAACAAGTCTCAATAAATTTAAAAAGACTGAAATCATATCAAGCATCTCCTCAGATCACAATGGTATGAAACTAGAACTCAATTACAAGAAAACTGAAAAACACACAAATACATGGAGGCTAAATAATATGCTAGCAAACAATGAATGGATTGGAAATGAAATCAAGGAATAAATCACAAGATACCTTGAGACAAATGAAAATGAAAACACAACCACCCAAAATCTATGGGACAGAGACAAACCAGTTCTAAAAGGGAACTTCATAGCAATAAAGGTCTACCTCAAGAAACAAGAAAAATCTCAGATAAACAATGTAACTTTATACCTAAATGAAGCAGAAACAGAAAAACAATGCCCAAAGTGAATTGAAGAAAGAAAATAATAAGGATCAGGGCAGAAATAAATGAAATAGAGTCTAAAAAAACAAAACAAAACAAAACAAAACAAAAATCATAGGAAAAAAATCAGTGAAACCTAGAACTGGCTTTTTGAAAGATATTAGGCTGATGCAAAAGTAATTGCAGTTTAAAAGGTTAAAAAATTGCATAAACCACAATTACTTTTGCACCAACCTAATAAATGAAATCTATAAACCTTTAGCCAGACTCATCAAGAAAAAAAGAGGGCCCAAAGAAATAAAATCAGAAATGAAAAAGAAGAGACAACCCACACTCCAGAAATACAAAGGATCATAAGAAAATGCTATGAATAATTATACCTAACAAATTGGGAAGAAATGGATAAAGTCCTAGAAACATACAATCTTCTAACACTGACTCAGAAAGGAACAGAGCATCTGAACAGACTGAATAACACTAATGAAATCGAATTAGTAATAAAAACTCCCAACAAACAAAAGTCCTGGACTAGATGGCTTCACAGGTGAATTTTACCAAATATTCAAGAAGTATTAATACCTATCTTTCTCAAATTATTCCAAAAAAACTGAAGTGGGGGAAGGCACCCAAACTAATTTTACAGGGCCAGCATTACCTTGATACCAAAAACAGACAAAGACACCACAAAAAAAGAAAATTATAGGCCAGTATCCCTGATTAACACACATGCAAAAATCCTCAACAAAATATTAGCAAATTGAATTCAGCAATACATTGAAAAGATTATACACCATGATCAAGTGGGATTTATTCCTGGGATTCAAGGTTGGTGCAATATTTGCAAATCAATTAACATGATGCAACACAAACAAAATGAGGTATTAAAATCATGTGATCATATCATTAGATGCAGAAAAAGCCTTTGACAACATCCATTTATGATAAAAACTCTAAGCAAAATGGGGACAGACAGAACATATCTCAACATAATAAAGGCTATAGATGACAAACCCATAGATAACATTAGGCTCAATGGTGAAAAGCTGACAGCTTTTTCTTTAAGATCAGGAACAAGACAGGATGCCCATTTACACCACTTGTAGTCAACATAATATTGGAAGCCCTAGCCACAGTAATCAGAAAATGAAAAGAAATAAATGGCATCCAAATTGCAAAGAAAGAAGTACAACTATCATTTGCAGATGATACGATACTATGTAGAGAGAACCTTAGAGATTGCACCAAAATTAGAACTGATAAATTCAGTAATGTAGCAGGATACAAAATTAATGTTGAGAAACCGGTTGCACTTTTATACACCAATAATGAACCACCAGAAAGAGAAATTAAGAAAACAATCTCATTTACAATTGAACCAAAAATAATAAAACACCTAGGAATAAATTTAACCAAGGAGGTAAAAGCCTGTACTTAGAAAATTGTAAGACACTGAAGAAAGAAATTGAACAAGATCCAAATAAATGGAAGCATATACCCTGCTCATGGATAGGAAGAATTAACATCATTAAAATGTTCATACTACCCAAAGCAATCTATAGATTTAATGCAATCCATATCAAAATATGAATGGCATTTTTCACAGAACTAGAACAAATAACCCTAAAATTTATATGGAACCACAAAAGTCTCCAAATAGCCAAATCATCTTGAAAAAGAAGAAAGTTGGAGGTATCATGCTACCTGATACCAAATTGTACTACAAAGCTATATTAATCAAAACAGCATGGTACTGGCATCAAAACAGACACATAGATCAATGGAACAGAATAGAGAGCCCGGAAATAAATCCATGCCTACATGGTCAGTTAATCTATGACAAAGGAGGTAAGAATATGCAATGGGGGTAAAGACAGTCTCTTCAATATAATGGTGCTGGACAAACTGGACAGATGCAAGGAAAATAATGAAATTGGATCACTTTCTTACGCCATATATTAGGTTGGTGCAGTTTAAAAGGTTGCTAATGACTGCAAAAACCGCAATTATTTTTGCACCAACCTAATACAAGAATACTCAAAATGAATTAAAGACTTAAATGTAAGAAAACCACAAAACTCCTAGAAGAAGACATAGGCAGTAAACTATTTGACATCTTTTTAAGCAATATTTTCTTGGTTATGTATCCCTGGGCAAGGGAAACAAAAGAAAAGAAATAAACAAATGAGACTATATCAAGCTAAAGAATTTTGCACAGTGAAGGAAACCATCAACAAAACAAAAATGCAACCTACTAAGTGGGAAAAGATACATCTGATAAGGCATTAATATACACAGTCTGTACACCCTGCTAGTGGCTGAGCTCTGATTAATAGTCGTGACAATTTCATATAGTGATGAGTCTATTTACAATGCACACATTTAATTTAGAACAAGTTTACCTTTTATAAGCCAAAGAAAATAAGCAGTTTGAAATTTCTATGAATTCTGATCAACATCATGTGGAAAACTCAATGCCAAGTTTGTCTATAAAAAACAGAACAGGGCTACTCATTACTAAATCTGTGTCTTATTTTTATCCCTATCAGAAATCGAGAAATAAGAAGCTTTTTCCATATGTCCATATGCTATGAGCATTCTTTACTAATTTCAGATGATAATGAAAACTGAAGGTTATCTTTCTGTGCTTTAATCCTAAAGATATCAGTCTCTGTGGCCATGTTGATAAGTCATCCCCAGTACGACTGGGAACTCATTGCCTCCTGGACCTTGCTAGTTGGTGGGGAGAAGAGTAGAGAAACTTTTAACTTTGAGTCAAAGAAATAATTCTAGCTGTCATTACCAATGTTTGGGACCACAAAGAGTTAGCATGAAGATTTCCTCCATTTTGTTTTTTAGGCCTTTAAAGGCATAAGAATTCTCCTTCATCTTGACCATCTCTAGAGGTCACATTGGGAATGGAGAGGTTCCTCTGGCATCTCCGTGATTCTAGTGTGAGGAACCCAACTCTCTACTACCAGAGAGCACCAGCCATCGGGGCATTAACTTGGTGAAAGTTCCCAATGACAGATGCCAGGGAAGTTGTACCTGCTGAAGTTATTTAAACATTTGCTTCGAAGAGTCTCTCTGGGTTGGGTTGAGGCCCTGTCTACAGAAGGCTGGCTTAAATAAAATTCTCTGGCTTTTGGGGTCTGCTGATAATTCAGCTTTCTCCTTGAAAGCTGGTTATAGCCCTAGTTGATTTGGGAGGAGGTCATGGGGGAATACTGGGGTATGGTTGGCAAGAAGAGAGGAGACACAGGAGGTGTTCTTTATAGCTCTGTTCTTTATTCATCGTTCAGTGAGTCTGACTGAGAGGATCAGGACTGTGAATGAGCCTAAGAGGATTCAGGAAGGAGCCACGTTGGAATCTAGACAAGCTAGAGTCCAGACTAAGAATTGCACTCACCTCATATGGAAAGTCAGCCAAGTTTCCACTGGTGAGTCTGGATTCTGTAGGCAATTTAGTGATTTCCTGTTGGCCACCCCCCCACTGCTGCCTCCTTCCCACCTGCAAGCAGTCACCCATCCATAAATCTTGTCCAGCCCTGGATTTATGCCCAATGTTCCAGAGGGTTGGACTCACCAAGGAGAGCGGAATTCCCAGGATCCAAGACCAGCTGTGTTCCCAGGGGAGACGTCAGCACCGAAGGAAAGTTCGGTCCAGTGGCTGAAAGCAAGGCTCTGATGTCTTCCAACTGCGTGGGAACTTGGGGAGGATCTGTGAGAAGGCAGACGGTGAATCAGGCAGGTTAAAGCATAAAGGCTGTATTCAGGGCAGAAAGAGAGGTGAGCATGCATGGAAGTGTGTCTGTGTCTAAGGCAGGCATTACTCTCGCTGCCTTTTTAACATCATTTTTCCTTTAGAGAAGGTGTGCCTATCAAGGTGAGTCTGAATGTCACACTTCACATTTGGCACCTGAAACAATAAGGTCAGTAATGTAATCAGGCATGTTGATTTCAGGAGCTCCTTACTAACGGCACTTTATACCACAGTGCCATTGGGTCCCTGTAAATGTGTAGGTAAATTAAACCATATTATAAAGACACTTAAAAAAAAAAAGCCAACACTTCTTTGGCATTTACTAAATGCCAAGTCCTGTGTTAAATAGTTTGCATTTCTCTTTTCATTTCTAACATCCTTCAGAGGGAGGCGCTCTGTTACTGTTTCCACAGATGGGGATCGTCCATAGAAATTCTTATTTAAAAGGAGCCTGTGAGTGGCTTTTTCTGAGGAAAAAGATCCATTTATGAAACTGATAAGTTAATTTGCTTTGTGGTCTGAGTGTTTTTATGCCCAATGGGCCATAAATAAGATAAGCAAGACAGGAATGATGTGCTATTTAAAATCTGATGAAGAGTCAGGACTCTTTATCTGGGTCACAGTTACTCAGAGCCAAAGTGACAAAAATGGGAAATATAGTGGCTTGCTTATTATTTCCACTGGGCAAATAAAGAGCAAGCGCCTAGTAAACCGAGTGGTGGGATGACCCCAGGTTCTCCTGGAAAAGCAGCAGAATCCTATTCTCCCTCTTCCTTTATCTCCTGATGCACTGCAATTCACATTCCCAAGGCCAACTTCCACCCTTTTCTCTATACCAGTCCTTTTTGGAGTGGAAAGAAAAACAGGAATGTTGCTCTTATAATTGATGGTCATTTCAACAGTGTTCAGTTAAAGCCTACTATGTGCCTGTCACCTTGTTAGGTACTCGTTAGGTATGGCAAATAAGTCATGGCGATGCCAGTCTATTTCAGAAACATGTCTTTGTCTATTCTGCCTTGGACTGCAAAAGACCATTGCGTACAGACAACAATGATGACCTTGAGATTCATATATATATATAGTTAAAAATTATAAAGACATTATATATATTACACATAACATAATTTAAAGATATTCTTTACATGGTATAGAGTAAGAACACCGTATTTGGGTTCAGGAACCCTCAGATGGAGCTGTGGCTCTGTCGTTCACTATCTTGGGTAAGTCTCTTAATCCCCCTGAGCCTTGGTTTCCTCATTTCTAAAATGGAAACTTATCATTTCCAAGATCTCTTTCTACTCTGAAACATCACAGTTTTAGGAATCGATGGTAGCAGTTTCCTCAAATCTAGACTCTCTTCCTCCCATCTTTTTAAATATTACCTTAAGAACACTGAAAGTGAATAATGAATATTGAAGGAAATTGAATTCGCTCAATATTGCAATTGAATATTCTTTTAAGAATATTAAACCTCAGGAAGCCTTTGCTTATTTATTAAAAGCTAAAAGGGTTACATTATGTTCCATCTCCAAAACCATCAGATCTCCTTGGGCCAAATATTGGCACCTTCTCGTGTCCTCATAGCTTCTACTATATTTTTTCTTTTTTGGTGCAAATCCATTTGATCTTCCTAGAGAAACTGCAAATTCTGCAAGGACAGAGGTCACCTCTTTATCTTAAAGCTTTACATGGAACTTAGAGGCAACACTTAATGAATATTCATCCAGTGGCTATATGAATAATGAATACTAATCTGTCTCATTACACTTCAAGTCTCCATGCGACAGTTAAGTCACAGAACTTGGCATAAAACCCCAGTTTTATGCATGAAATCCTCGGTTTAAAACTTAAGGCACATTTTTGGCTGATTAAAAAAAGGAGACAATACTTCTGTGTTCATAAATTACCTAGAAAACTAACAAACTTTGATTAATAAACCAAGACTTCTGATCAAGAAAAGCCCTAAACTCGAATCTAAATAGTGATTCCCCCCGTCATCAAATTTGATTAAAACGGGAAGATGTTATGCTCTTCAAACCCCATGTTCACAGTCACACTGTATTAGAGTTGGAATGCTGCAAGAACTGGCTCCCAGAACATACACACTTCATTGGCAAAGCTACAGTAGCAGCTACATATCCTAGGCTTTCATCTCTGTTAGCAGAGGCAACAAGGAAGGGCTATTAGGGAGGAGAAAGCAACAGCAAGCACCATAACTCAGCATGGGGCAACAGTCTCTGGGTCTTGGGCTCCAGACTAGCTTCTCAGCCAGATGAAACCTTCACTGCACTGATTTTCTGTGACTTCCTAAGATGACTGGAGGTTTATGCAGCCACTGGTGAGATGAAAACCCATCTGGGTCTCTCTGAAAGCTGAGTGGGCAGGGGCTCGAGACCTTATGCTTTGATATATCATCAATTTGGGGTGTGAAAATACAAGTACGAAGTTTAATTATTTTTCCCTGAGGAAGCTGATGATGTGTAATTAGACATATTTCTCACATTCTTCCTTTTTTTAAAAATCTAAAATGATAGCTTTCTCTTGGTGAGAAAGCTAGCATAAATGCTCCAATAATTGCTGTTTTCTTTTTAAAAGTAAGACAAAAATAGGCCTTTTTCCTCCACTCCACCAACTCCTAGACTCTGTGGGGAAGAGAAGCAGAGGGTCCCTTGTTCAGGGGACAAAAGGGTAATAGCTTTCGAAATGGTGGAGTCCAGCACTGGGCAATAGCGAATGTTGGATGGTGTTCCAGCAACTGTTATTTTTAAACACCTATTTTATTCCAGGAACGGTGTCAGACTCTTTAATCAGGGGTTCTTATGCTTAGGCGTGCTAATGTCTGCATGTTTGTGTCCCCCCAAATTCATATGTTGAAATTGTACCATGCCCCTCCCCCCCCCCGCCATAGTAATGATAGTAGAGAGGTGATTAAATCATGAGAGGATTAGTGCCCTTATAAAAGAGACCCCACAGATCCAGAGTGCTTGCTTGCCCCTTCTGCCACATGAGGACACAGCAAGACGCCAGCAGTCTGCAATCTGGAAGAGGCACCTCACCAGAACCCTACCAATGTGGCACCCTGATCCTGGACTTTCAGCTTCTGGGCACCCTGTGAGAAATAAATTTCTGTTGTTTGTTAAGTTACCCAGTTTGTAGTATTTTGTTACAGCAGCTCACATAGACTAAGACAGTAGGGTACATGTGCGGACTTTATGTGGACTAGACTATGAAATTCCTGAAACTATATGAAAAAATTTGCGTGTGTGAAGTTTTCAGGAGGGGGTAATCTACAGTTTTCATGTGATTCTCAAAGAAGTTGTTGACACAAGAGTTAAGAGTAACTGTTTTACTCCTGTTACCTCCGTTTGACTCCCTCCCCTTACACCCCTGCCCCAAGGGGGCAATTCTTGTTTTGTAGGTCTCCATACAGGGACCAGCATCTAAACTTAGCAAGGTGAAGTACTTTGCCCAAGGTCACACAGTGAGTAAGCCGTAGAGCCAGGGTTCAAACTGATGTCTTCCTAGCCTCAAAGTCTGTATTCTCTCTTTTGAAAGGCCCTGAGGTGGGGAGATGGGAAGGAATATTGATTTTACCTTTATGTTCTTAATTAGATCAGGGCAAAGAGGAGGTGCAGGGTGAGTTAGACAGTCACGCCCAATGGGGGTGCCAGCCTCGAGGTGTTTACCTAGGATCTGAAGCTGGCTGTTCTCAGTCAGCTCTCCACGCACATTGGCTGCCCTGCAGGAGTACAGACCCTGATCCGAGAAGGACACGTTTGTGAGCAGCAAGGAGCCCTCATGCAGATGGTGAGGAGAGCCCAGTTTGCTTTTATTCCTGAACCAAGTGACTTCAGCTTCAGGCACACCTAGGAAGAAAAAAAAATAAACTCATCAGCCAAACACATTCAGGTGTTTCTGAAGGCATTTATAGCCTCTTGGCGAGCCCTCCCAGGGGCTGCTTGGCAGGAAGCATCTGCCTGGGCGTCTTCTACCATCCTTTGGCCAAACTAAATAATGCCTCAGACCTCTCCATTGTCTGGAGATCTTTTGCCTTTTCAAACTTACAGTGATGAGGTAGGAAGAGGGAGCCAGTTGAAAGAAGAGGAAGCCGGAAGCTGGTAATGGGTACTTCCAAGGTGGAAGGTGAGTCTGAAGAGTCTTTGGAGACATCATTATAAAAACAGAAAAACCAAATCTATATACGTCAGTGAATTTGAGTGACTGACAACTACATGAAACAAACAAAATGTTGAATAAGAAACATCAAACACAGAAGAGTACGTACTGTATGATTTCTTTTCTGTAATTAAAAAGAAAAACTGGTAACATCAATCTATGCTGTTAGTTAGGATGGTGGCTCCTCTGAGGGGGGACAAATAGGGTGGGCTTGTGACTGAGGGGCACAAGGAGCTTGGCTGCTGGTAATGCTCTGTTTCTTGACCTGGGGGGGCCGGTTTGATGCACTTTTCTGTATAGGTATTACACTTCAACAAAACGTCAAAAGCCACAAAATGTTAATTTACTCATGAACCAGACAAAGGAAAGCTGCTAGATCCTTACCAGAGTTGACACTGCATGTTGAAAACATGACTGTATTTTTTGAAGTCTATGTATTTTTTAGGACAAGAGAACACGGAACTATGGTATTAGTATCACCACAGAAAAAGAAAGATGAGAAGAAAGTACTCTACTCTCTCCTCAATCCAAGTTTACTCTGTGAGAAACAGCTGGGGAGAATGTGTGCGTATGAATTGGTATGAAGTACCTGATTTTGGAAGTCAAGCTCTACCTTCTAGGGGTATTATAGACTGAATGCTTATGCTCCCACAAATTGATATGTGGAAGCCCACTGTAATGGTAATTGGAGGTGGGGCCTTGGAAGGTATTTTAGGTTTAGATGAGGTCATGGTTGGGGGAGAGTGGTCCTCATGATGGGATTAGTGCACTTATAAGAAGACCAGAGAGCTAGTGCTTTCTGCCAGGTGAGGACACAGCAAGAAGATAGCTGTCTGCAAGTCAGGAAGAGAGCTTCTCACCAGGAACTGAATGGACTAGCACTTTGATCGTGGAATTCCCAGCCTCTGGAACTGTGAGAAATAAACTTCTGTTGTTTAAGCCACCCAGGCTATGTTATTTGTAATAGCAGCCCAAGTAGACCAAGACAAGGGGACAGCCTTAATTCCTTAGGCAAGTTTCTTTGTGGTTGACATGCTGGTAAGCAGGCCCTAGTTTAGCACAAGCCATCTGAGATGGTCTGCAGAGGAGGCTTCCTAGGAGGCTGAGCTCTGACTGAGCTGGGAAAGTCTATGGCAGTAATTCACAGGTCTCCAGGGAACAGAAAGTACCATCCCTTGCACCACCCAGCCTGGTGACCCAGCTCACAGAGTGTATTCATTGGGCATTTATTCAGGGCATGTTTAGCATGTCAAATCCTGGTAAAAAGGGCCAAACTAGAAATAGTCAAAGAGCCACAACTTTTTTCCTGTGCTTTCCCTGAGTTGGGGCTGGATTTTGCCCTAGGGCAAGGGCAATGTTGTCCTTAATGGGCAGCCTACTGTTTAGGATGCAGACACACCTTCAAGGAGTTACTTGTATACCTGTTACTTGTCCTTGAATCTGATGAACAAAATTTGCCCGCAGTCTACTCTATGACACCCAGCTAAACTGCCCTCATTACAGCCCCTCATGAGCTTGCTGTCACCCAGCTCCCAGTGAGAGGGAGTGGGGTGGGGTGGGAAGGTAGTCTCACACTCCCTCGCTAACAATGAGCTGCCTTATGTGAACTAACTGGTGACCTGGCTGCTCTGTTGCCTCAAGTGTGGTTTTCCAGGTTTGGAGGGGTGGCCTAAGGTGGGTGGCCAAAGTGTTTGGCCCATCTGCAGACCCTTTCTCCTTGTTATGAATAACACAGGTGTGACTCTCTGGTCTTCTCTTTCATTCATATTACCCATAATTCAAGGCAACTTACTAGGGACCAAGCTGAAAGGAGTTAGGGCTGTTGAAAGAGGGTGGAAACTCGAATACTGCATCCCTGATCCATCTGGGAGAGGCACACATCTTTATATTTGAAGCTCAAGTGCATGAGAGGGGCCTGGCTGGCATTGTCTCTAACTATACCTGGAGAAAAGATGCAGGTGAGAGGCTGAAAAGCTGATTTTTCATTGCAGCACCACTAGGGAGAGCAAGAGTATCATGATGCCCGAACATGCCCATGTGGACTTTGGACCCTGAGCTCAGTTTTTATGTTAAAAAAAAAAAAAAGCACATCATTCAGGAGAAAGCCTCTGAAGAGTAAGTTGAAGAAAGTATCCTCAGTCATTTCTCTCCTGAAAGCTCAAGAACAAAACGAGGTTCTACAAACCATTTTCTGCAGGTATTTCCCTTGCAACAAATTGCTCACAGGTAGCAGCATTTCTGGCACCTTCCTTGGAGGAGGGCTGTGGGCAGCAAGCACACAGCCCCTAATAGAAACTAAGGCTGCTCTAGAGCAGGAGGCAGAGTAAGAGAACTGGACTAAACGGCTTTCAGTTCCACCAACAAAAATGTGGTGACGAAGTGAATGGGGGAGCGAACATTCTTCATGATCGTGCCATCGTGGAAATGGGTTGTGGTGTGTGTGTTTCCAGAACCAACACTCTTGGGGCTCTGTGTGCAACACATACAGTTCCTGCAGCAAGATGCTTTATTGCTCACCAATGTGAACCTCTCCAGTCAGGACCTGTGCTCCTGAAGGGGTGCCAGAGGCAGAGAGGGGCCGGAAGAAAGAGAAAACGAGAGGGGAGGTGGTGAGAAAGAGGAAGAGGAGGGAGAGGGAGAGAACCCTAGGATGGAACGAGACCTAGGAGCCATTTCTCACTTGCCCAGGAAATGGTGTAAGCCTCTTCCATTCCCTTCATCACTCTTTGCCTCATGCCCTCATGAAATTGGGTCTGTTTAACAGGACAAGACGGGGTGTTTACTGAAAGGGCTGAATTTCTCAGGTGAGGGCAGGGGGTCATGGGAGAAATGGAAATGCTCAGGAAAGTAAAGGGTAGAAGGAAGCAACCCTCAGTCTCTGTAAAATGAGAACTATAGAAGTGACAGCAGTGCCAAGGCAAGAGACCTCACACAGGAATCGTCCTAATATATTTATTAGCAAACCTCTCTCAGGCTTACTCGAGCATGTACCTGCATCACGAGGTTGCCAATGGAGGTGTCATGGCTGGTGCCACACTTTGGGGGCTTTCTGCCTGAGACTGCAGGTCTTAGGCAGAGAATGACAACAGAAAGATGCTTTGAAGTGATAGCCAGTCCTTCCGTGACTGGCTCTGACATATTACAAACAATAGCTGGAATAAGGGAAGAGGAAAAATAAATGAGACATTATATAAAGCTCTTTTTTTCTCTTTCTGTCCGGAGGTAACAATGGTGCTTTAGAAAACTCCACCAGCCCTCGCATGTGCCAGAGTCCCTTGAAAAGGTTCCAGACACACATACTTAATACTGACGTTCAGAACACCTAAACATTGGGAGAGCACCGAGGTCAGGAGCTATGCAAAAATGAAATTTCCTGAACACATTAGAGGGAAAGAAAACATTTACTGAACATTTCTTATAAGCCAAATATTTTATAAACATCATCACATCTTTCACAGTGATCCTATGAGCTACTATTATTAATACCATTTTATAGATGAGAAAAGTGGGACTCAAAGAGATTAAGAAATCTGCCCAAAGTCACATTCATTTGGATCCCTGAGTGATTACATGTCCCCGACTGTTCCCCTGTCCCCGACTATTCACTCCACAGCCAATCAGTGACCTACAAATGGCAGGGTGGGCAGCCAAACTCACACATTTGATGCCACAGATCCCCAGCTTAACAGGGATAGTAAGTCCTCACTTAACATTGTCGGTAAGTTCTGTGACTTTAAGTGAAGTGAGGTATAACAAAACCAACTTTTCCATAGGCTAATTGATATAAACAAGAGTGACGTTCTTACGACATCAAATCAATGTTATAACAAAATGATGTTTCATAAAACGAAACCATTCCAGGACCTGCTGTATACAACAGTGCCTGCCATTATACTAGACTGACTCCTTGGAGAAGATCGGAATTGCTGCACTATTATTTCTGGTGTCAAACCCTGAAATACTTTCTACTTTTGGAATGAACCTTTCTGATGTAATTCTAACACCAAAGTCATTGTTAGAAGGGGGGTTTCTCGAATCTGTGTGTGCTGGCTTTGTTGAGAAGCTTGGTCAGGTTGTGGGAGATTTTTTTCCTAGCATGTTGTGATGTGACAGCACATTCTACAGAAAGAAACGTATGAAAAATGACAGAAAATACACTCTATCACAGAACAAAGTCCACAGCTATGTTGTTGACAAGTTACTTGGTTAGGCTCTACACTCTGGACTCCCTGGTATGATTTGTGTCTAAAAAAGGGAAGGGAAAGAACCTACCTTTACTGTTTCCCCTTTGTGGTATATCTTATCAGCAATACAATGCTCTCCTTGTTGCTGGAAAGAATCAATAAAGGAGTCTGGCCAAAATGGGTTGTAACTTGATATGATTATAAAGATTTGTGCCTTTAATCTCCCCTGAACTGCTAGGTAGGGTGATGTTATAATATTCTTTTTTTAAACCCAGACAGGATATTCTTGTTAACTAGAATACTTGTTATATTTGGAAGGCTGCTTGTACCACGGCAGCTTGTCAACATCTCAAGGTGGGGCGTCCACTGGAAGGTGCACCTTGATGTGGTAAGTTTGATGGCTTCGTGCAAGAAAACGAAAGGATACAGTAACTTAAATGTCAGCCTTGGCAATTATTCTCAAGTACAATGAAAGTCTGGAAAGGAGGTCTTCAGCCTTCCACATTTCTCCCTGACTGTGTAGATACTGATAGATGTTCACAGAACCTATTTTCTTCTACTCAGCGAGGCTACCCTGCCCAACATCCCGTGTAGTTGTGAGTTGCCATGTGACTAAGAGGGAATGTGAAAAGTAGTAATAGGTGCTACTTCCAGGTGTGGCTCTTAAAAGCCTTCCCAACCATCCTCTACACTTTGTTTCCTCCCTCTCTGCTTGATAAGATAGAGATAACCGCCAGGGAGACCTGGGAAGGCATGTGTTCAAGGTAACAGAGGCACCAGCACTCTATGACCATGAATGACTGTGTGGGGAACGTCTTCTCCAGCTGACCAAGAACACTCCTTGGACTTTTAGGTAAGCAATAAAACACTTCCATTGTGTTTGACTCATTATATACTTGGAGGTCTGTTTGTTACCAGAGTCTAGCTTACCCTGACCTACTCTTTGACAATTTATTTCTGCATCACTAGTCCTGACAATTTTATCTACTAAGTAAGTCCTTCAAAAGCTTCCCTTGCTCTTTGGATAAAATCTCAAATTGTACCATAATTTTTGAGAGTGTGTAACATTGAGTCCCTACCTACTCTCCCCTACTCCCCAGTCACATGTCATGACGTTTCCTTCTCTGCTCTCTGTACTGCAGCCACACCTGCCATATTTCACTCCTTCAGATGCAGCATGCTCTTTCTACCACCTCAGGCCCTTTGCACATCCTATTTCCACTGTCTGAAACACCCCCTCCTCCCCCAACCCTTTATCTCCTACTCCGTTTTCTGAACTCTTCTCAAATAGAGAACACGTATGAGGGTGGTACAATGGATTGGATCACTGTTCAATAAGAAGCCTCATTACACTCATTGCTTAATGCTTTTTATGCTTAAGGGTTGGGAAGAATTTTTGAGGTTGCTTTTTACAAGTTGAAAGCATATGTGTGCAAAAGTTATTTAATGAAAAACTGCTAACAAGTCAAACATATCAGGACATGAGTTACTCTATGTAAACTATGTAATATTCTTAAAATAGATGATTATATATCCATTAAAATTATGTCATAAGAGCCACTTGTAGCAGCAAAGTAAAAGCAGTTCCTTCTGCCACTTAGCATTTTAGCTGTCAGGATTTTGACGGGAGACTCAGATCAACGATGCTTTCTTTGTCCAGTAAATTCACAGACCAACTGTGTAACCAAAACTAGGCTCATTCCCACCTGCTTCGAATACATGCCGTATTTAAGAAAAGGCATAATGACAGAGACACAACTTTATTTTAGTTAACCATGATTAATACAAACGGTTCTATGAATAAAAATAAAAACAAGGAATGTCATGCGTAGGGCCAGGCAAAAACTGGACATGACAACCTAGGATCTCACTGTAAGGTTACCAAGAGTCAGTCTGTGGATGAAGTTGGGGAGACAGGGCCCTAGAAGGCAAGAAGAGTTGGCCAAAGCTGGTTTTACCAGCTCCCATGGTAAACACTTCCCCACCTGAATTCTGGGTCTCTCAGTCTTCCTCAAGTGCCCAGCTCCTTGTTTTGCTGCCTTTTGCTCCCCATTCTCTTAGTCCTACTGATCCCAACTCTCCAGAGGAGACCCCTCCTCTTCCCTGTGACTTTCTGGTCCCTGTAGGTCTCTGAGTCTGCAAGGCCAACCCGAGAGCACTGCCTATGTCACAACTCCTAACAGCACCGGCTATTTTCTTTAATGACTTGTACCCTCTTCTGATATGAGTAAGCTCCAGGTTCCTGATGGCCTTACCTCTGCCACTCCTTACCTGTCCATGACCACTGCCCCACGTTCAGGTCCCCACTATCCCTCCTCTAAATTACTGTGATGGCTTCTTAGGTGGCCTCTCTGTTCCAGTGTTTCCTTCCTTCAATCCATTTTATGCATGGTGGGCAGCTTTCTCTATTGCAAGTATGGCTCCTTAATGTCCCCCTCTGTCTGCCTTTGTCTGAACTCCCTGGCCAAACATTCAAGGTCTCTCACAGCACAATTGCAACCCACCTTACTAAGGTTTAAGCCCCTCTATGCCATTTCTGCACTCAGCTCCAGCCAGACCAAAGCACACACTATTTGTTCCCTTACCATCCTGAGGCTTTCCTACTCCCTTGAATTTTTCTCACACTTTTTTGTCCACCTGGAACACCCTTTGCTTCCATCTTTGCACGTTCACATTCTATCAGTATGCAAGGCTGAGATAAAAACCACCTCTTCTGTCCCAGTCAGAATTAATCTTTCCCTCCTCTAAACTTCTGTAGCACTTTGCACTGTCAGAATGACTGAGGTTCCTCCCTGAATCCCTGAGAGCAGAACTTGTATTATCTCTTTGGACATCCCAACCTAGCACAGGATCCATTGATATTTGAACAAATGAATTAACACATGAGTTACTTTCTCACCTGCAACTTGGCAGTTAATTGTCACATTCACTCCCCGCACTGTCTTGATGGTGCTTCCTACATCGGCTGTGATTGCAGGCTCCTTGGTGTTGATCACAGTTATTCGTGATGTTTTCACTAATGGCTTTCCTGAAGATGAGAAGAAATGGGAAATTATACTAGACAGTGGCTCTAGACTTGAAGCATTCCCTTGAAACAAGGATGATGAACAATGAACAACTGTTTACACACGCTTTTTCCACCAACCATGTTTTCCTTAGAGAAAAAATTGTAACTGCACAAGGTCCTCATTACTGCTGGGCAGAGGTGGGACTTCTGGCTACCTACATGGTCCTCATGGACACCACCGTGGGAGGGGCCTTGTTATCACTGGGTGGTGGGTGAAAGTCCTGCCTCACCAGGAGGCTTTCTCTATCAGCCCCCAAAGGGAAGGGTAAAGGGGGCACTGCAGGGTGAGGGTGAACTCCAAGCTCCCCGTATGGTCTCCACATTATGCCTTGGTGGGGATGAAATCTGTCTCCTTTGACGTGGCATCCATGGTCGGTGTTGGGAACTTTATTTCAGTCTGACAAGGTGAAGTCTAGTCTCACCACTCAGCCTTTGCTGGTGTGGGTGACAGTGGACCACAGTAATTTCTGTGGTGTTTGAAGTGGAGAGGTATTTTCCAAAAGTTTTCTGTCTTGCTAGGCTGACTCTTTCCTGGTCCTCTGGCTAGAGAAAGCAGACTTCAGGTGAGGCATTTTTTTCCCCCTGTTCTCATTGCATTTTCTGGTGGCTGCCTTTTTTAGCTCCAAGTTTAGGATTTAGGAGGCAAAAAGAAAACCCAAAGAAATCACAGTTGTGTTGTTCCTCAATTCCTAAGGTCCCTATCCAGTCTGTTTACTCCTTTCCACTTTTCAGCCTTCTTGTGTTTGTTTTATATATAATGTCCATGTGTTTCAGTTGTATTTAGTAGGAGGAACGGGGAAAAGTATATCTATGCCATCTTCCTGGAAGTGGAAATTTTGTGTACATTACATTTTAAAAGGCCTTTATCAGCTGGGGATAAAAATCCAGCACTTTGTGTACCCGACCACAAAATACAATGAAAAATTCATTTATTGAGTACCTTGGGGAAATAAGGGTCCACATGAAATCATTTTCATACATGTTAAGCTTAATTTTTTGTAAGTCAAATGGATTTAATTTTGTTTCAATCCTTTTATAGGTAGGATATTCTACAATAATATTTATTCGTCCGCGCCTTCATTAGCTGTGAAGAAAACCATACTTCAATACTGTCTTACATCTGCTTTTTTATACTTTTTGTTTTCTCCCTCATCTATCCTTTAGTCCAGCTTGCACTGACACACAGCCTTATATTACAAGCGGTTCCTCTTTCTTCTCCTCTCCACTTTCAATTGCCTTCTAGACATAGATTATTAAACTCATTAGAGCTATGTTTAAGGGCAGAAACTGAGTAAGGTTTTGAGGCGCTCCCCTTTAATATATGCATAGACTCTCCATATCTGTTTTGACTGTCTAGGGGTCTTTTCCCTTATCTCACCTATATTCCGTATACTTGAGATTATATATGACCTGATGTGAAGATGAATGACTTTGTACTATGATGGGTTCTGAGACTACTACAGGGTGATAATGGGAAAAGCAGTTGTAATGACATTGAATTAATACGGGCATATTTACCTTACCTCCCTACCCATAAGAGGCTCCCAGCTCTAACTCCAGTCATATCCTAAATTTCACCAGCCTCTCTGGTGCTGCCTCTTCTCTGGCTGGACCACTGCAGAGCCTAACTGGCCTCTTTGCTTCCACTCTTCCTCCACTACAGTCTCTTATGATGGCCGGAGTGATCTTTCTATAACATGAGTCAGATCACATAACTCCTCTGCTTAAATTATCCAGTGCCTTTTCAGTGCAATTAGCACATGATTTCAAGCTCCTTTTCAGGACCAACCATTCCTATAGGTTCAGGTCCAGCTGTCTACCTCTCTTACCTCCCTGAGACCACACGCCCATCAGTCACTGTGCTTCCGCCACACTGGCCTTCCCTTCCCTCCTCCACAGCATCAGCACGTTTGTCCCGGCTGTTCCTTTTCCCTGACATCCTCCACCTACAGACATTGGCACAGCTGACTTCTTTTGGCCGTTCATGTCTCCGTGCAAATATCACCTCCTAGTGGGGCCTTTTCCAACCACCCCATCTAGAACATGCACCCCTTCACTCCCCTGCCAATCATTATGTATCTCAGCACCAATTTTATTTTCTTCATAAGCACTGGAACTATCAGAATTTACCTTATTTGTGTGTTCTCTGCTTCCCGCCCTTCACCATGTAACCTCCATATTAATAGGGATCATATTCTCTTGTTCTCTTCTTTATTCCTACCACCTCATCCTGGCACATAGTAGGTCCTCAATAAGTATCCAGTTAATGAATACATATGAAGGTTGGGCAATTAAGTTTGCCAACTTTCCACCATACACTTACACAGTGGAAAGTTCGTGACCTTTATTGTCCGACTTTTGTACGTGCATATGGTGTGCTACGTGCATTATCTGAACTTGTTTTTGCTGTCATAACAACTGAGAGGCAGGTAAAGATTTTCTGCCTTTTATACAGACAAGGAACTTAGGCTGAAAGGCCTCAGGGTTTGTCCAAGGCCAGAGAGCCAGCAAGTGGTCGGGCTGAACTAGACTCCAGAACTTTGACCTAAAGTCCAGTGCTTGTAACTGGGGATCCCAAATCCATGTCTGTGGACTGGCTGCCTCAGAACCCCCAGGGCACTTGTTAAAAACATAATCTGTCCTGTTATAATACAATAGTTGCCTCACTGTGTAATAAAAACAACGGTGCCAATGGGGAAAAGCAGGTTAGGGACCAGAGAGTTTCAGACTCACAATTACCAAGTTATTTTTCCTATAGGAATTTTAATAATAAAGGTGGTTTTTATAGCTGCAAGTGTATAGCTATAAAATTCAAATGTCACTGAATTAAATCCAGCCCTTAATTAATTATATTGAGCTTTTGCTGAAAAGTAATGGCCTTTTGTCCTGTCACTAGAGGTGCTAATGTTAGCACAGGCTACGTATACGTGCTTATTACCTTCGTGATCCATTGTTAAGACAAAGCACCAAGTTATCCAAGTATTTATAATTAATAGAAATTTATAATGAAAACAATGTTTGGTAATCAATTGACTCTCTTACATTTATTAGAAAAAAGCTTGTATATATTATTGAGTCCCACTCTAGACCTATTAAACCCAAATCTCAGGTGGTGCGATGGAAGCTGTAATCTCTATTTTTAACAAGTTCCTAGGTGATTCTGATATGCAGCCAGGTTTGATAATCAATGCATTACATTGTTTCAGTTTTTCTTGAACTGGTTTCTCTGATTCTTGGTGAGAGCTGAGATTTCCTTTGAGAGACTACTCGTTCTCTATTAGAAAGCTTCAAGGTGGAACCCTTATTTCAATGGCCAACTAAAAACAACAACAAAATAAGGCCTTTGTCCAGTCCCTATAGGTACTAATGTTAGCACAGGCTACGTATACATTCTTATTACCTTTGTGAGCCATCGTTAAGACGAAGCACTTGGCTGATCACCTACTGAGTGAGCACTGCTACGTGATGCCCTGCCTATGCGTGTGTTCGACTTCAATCACATTCACTAGTATTACTTTAATTATGGAAGTTAACTAAGAAGACAAAAGTTAACTAAGAAGACAAAAGTAGAGATGCAAGAGGCAGTGAAATGGTAATTTATGCATCTGAGCTAGGAGAATGCTAAAGAAAGGTCATGGCACACCCCACCAAAAAGGCTTCACAACAGGCAAAACAGAAAAAGTGCTTAGAGTGCGAAGTCACGATCACAGAGCCTCTGTACTGAGTTGCGCCTCAGCCATCAGGACTATGGACGTGTTGCAAGCAGCCATTTCATTGCAGCAAATCAGCCTGTGCCAGCAGATTAATTTGGTGTTAATTTATGGAAATTGACAGGGTTTATATATTACTCTTCCATTTCATCTCTAAATGTGCGTCATAGTTGAATGAGAGCTAGACACAGGAGGAGACGATGCCTAGTTTTACAGCTGCAAAAATTTAACAAAAGCAAGGAGATGGAAACAAAGGCAATCTTTTCAATTTATCAGGCCCAATAGGAGGAATGAAGCCCCACTGAGAGTCAGAAACAGAAACACTGAAAGCATCACTCTTGTTCAGTTCCTTCAGACCTCATCCAACCCTTCCCCTTAGCTTTTAGATTATGGTTCCTATTAGAAGTTACAGAGCGGGGAAAATAGAGCCTCCCTCGTACTGTGTTTCCCCGAAAATAAGACCTCACTGGAAAATAAGCCCTAGCATGATTTCTCAGTATGACATCCCCTGAACGTAAGCCCTCATGTGTCTTTTGGGGCAAAAATTCATATAAGACCCGGGCTTATTTTCGGAGAATCATGGTAAGCAAGGGCAGCCCTTGTACAAAGGGTGAGCCTGAGGTGTAGCTAAAACGTGTGTATGCAGATCCAATGGTGCCATCTCATGGTGCCTTCACAGTAGAGGTACTCAGTCAAGCCGGCACGGTCCTGATACTGAAGGATGAAGTCATGGGGAGTCAGGCAGGGACAGATGCAGCCCCAGGAGCAAAGGCTCGGAAATACGTTCCTGTGCACAGTCTGGGCTCTGGCTCACGCCTCTTTCCCTCATGTGTGACTCCGGGTAAAACCAAAGCCCAATGGGAAAAAAATCTGAACATATGTGCTTGAAAAATAACTTTGGCCCAGTATAAAGGTAATCGAGAGAGGAGCCAGAGGAGATGGAAGGTTTGTTTTTTCGCGTGCAGCCAAGAACGGAGAGCACTGTAAGCAACTTTTTCTTAGGGCCAAAGTCCAGACCTCTGCTAATAGAAACTTTGTTTTCAACAGCACGATGCTTTCCATTTTAGAAGTCATGGCAGAGACGGACCTACTGTCAATCCAAGTCTTTTCTTCTTCTTCCTGGGCACCCAGCAAGGTCATTTCCCAGCCCCTTCGCTTAGGTTGTTGGCAAGGTACTGCATTCTAGCAGATGGAATGTGAGCAGAAGTGAAGTGTGACATTTCTTGACCAAAACCACAAAAACTCTCTTGTGCAATAATCTGTTTTAGACTTTATGTGAACAAGACATAATCTATCATGTTTTAGCCATCATCTATTTATGATTTTGTTTGCTATAGTAGTTATCAAATGTGAATGAATCCAGGTTTAATGAATATTTGTTCACTCATTGAATGAATGGATCAAATGGGTCTTCTTTCAATTCTTCTAATGAGTCACATCATTTGAAAGTGGGTCTTTACTATCTTTAGCCATCAAAAATCAATGGTACTTCAAAGACTTGAGATTCTCCCCATTCAGCTAGAGATAATCTATGCTAGCAAGCGTGCATGTGTATTCATTCCCCAGGAGAACGAGGAGACCTGTTGGTGATTACTGGACACTGGGCAATGACAGAAAGAGGGCTGCAGCAAGCACGTTTGGAGATGACTGAGAGCTCCAGGAAGGATGCATAAATGGCAAACGGGTGTGAGATTGGGACACCTAAACTAGCGCCTGGCAGAGTCTTCCTGGAGTACTGCTCTGATACAGATCCCGGGACACAATCATGAGGACTGAGCAGCATAGACAGCAGCATAAATGATAAACTAGTGATGCTTGCAGTGGGCATGGGCATGAGAAGTGCAGCCTACATGCCAGGTGCCTGGATCTCTTCACTTAATAGCTGAATGACCTTGGGAAAGTTATTTAATCTCTTTGTGCCTTAGTTTTCTTCTTCTATGGTCGTTGGGAGGAGTAAGTACATTAACGCATGCCAAACTGTTAGAACAGTGCCTTAGCAGAGAGTGAGGTTTGAAGAAATGTTGGCTATCAGAATGCTAATATTAGGGAGAGAACATGCTAGGAGGAACTAGCAGTATTAGGAACTTATGAAAACACACAGAAAAGGAAACTTTACAGAAAGGAAAGAGGAAAGGGAAATAATTTGTTATTGAGAAGGAACTCAACAGCTTCTATTCTGAAGAACCATGAGGGTTAGAATAATTTAAATACAAGAGATAATTAGAAGAAATAATTTAAATACAATGGATTCTCCTGAAATTGGAATCAGTACCTGGTCAGACATAGAGAGCTTCAAAGTCACACTGAGGCTGACCACATTGGAGAGTCTAACAGTTGTCTACTACCAGAGAAGTTATGAAACAATATATGCTAGGCTCGCTTGCTGGCGACTCCCACGAGACTGCTCAAAAAAAGAGTTGTCTTATCCATGGCAGATCCAAATCGCAATCCAAGAGAAAGTTGAATAAAATAGTGATGCTCATTAATTAAAATATTCGAGTATACAGAAATGAGGTGTTAGAAATCTCACATTGTTCAATACCTAAAACTAAGAAAACTGTATTAACTCAGAATGAATCAATGGATAATGCACTGTAATCGGTGAGAATATTATCAAAGCAATGCCTTGAGAAACGCTAGCCTCTACTTAACAATGCAATTAGCCTAGGTCCCTTACAAGGGACCCTAGAGTTACATCTGCAAAAATTCCCTGAAATGAGAATTCCCTGTTGGAAGAATTTAAGACCTTATGAGTTAAGCAAAGTTTAAGGGAACCACAATCAGAGTGAACATACGAAACCCTTATAAATAACATCTTATACATCTGAAATCACTAATGATGGATACTGACTATTAATATTCAGTTACCATTTCTTGCTCGCCAGAAACTTTTCAGGATCTGGCTACCTGGCAATTTCAACAAGAGTGGCTTTGTTACAGATAATAGTCATATTAAAATGCATGATTTTTTTTTTTAGTCTGGTTCTCCTTCCAAATGCCTTTTGCATTTTGTAGCTCAGAAATTTTTAACTCCATCCTGTCCTGCTGTCTCTCTTGCAAGGTCTCCTTCACTTCCATCTTCTGCTTCCCGAGTCAGCATTTGGTCTTTCAGCCCACTCTGTTTACTCTGCACTCTTTCTCCCTACCAGTCCTCTGAGAACTTTTCCTCTCATCTGTTATTTTTCCAAGACATCATTGCAAAAGCTGTACTTCTTTGCCACGTAGTCTTCTATTCTCCCAAAGATAAAGGAAGTAAATCTGCAAATGTTAGAGTTTCAGGTAAGGAGAGATTATAGCTGGTAGTGGTGGGTGTGGACCACTGTACTTTTATTTGTGTATAAGAGATCCGCAGAACTCTTAGGTCTAAAGGACACCCAAGTGTGCCTCTGTTTACATTAAGGACACAGGTTTATACTAGTTCTAAATCTGTTTCTAAATTTTGCAATGAGGCAAACACTTTCCCTAGAATTTTACTTATTCTATTGTTACAATAAACTTCCCTTTTTAGTAATAGTAAAAACAAATGTTTCTCTCCCATCCAAATCATTACATGGTTTTAGTTACTGTAATCTAATAAAATAGACTGTTATTACATTTCAGGTAATACTCTGACTATATCTCGGCAATGAGGTATACAATATGAGCTGGGAATATAGAATGTGGAAGATTTAACCAGAGTACTGGTAGCTTCCAGTTTACGGTCAGAGCACAGAGATGTTTAGATTGAAACAGAATTTTAAAAAATTTGAATTAGTTGGGCTCAGTTAAAAAGGGAGAGATTAAAAAAAGTGTGAGTGTGTGTGTGTGTGTGTTTTGGTTGGGCATACTTGGAAAAACTGGAAGGTCTATTAACACTAGATTTGCATTTGTCTTTGGCAATAGTCAGATGAAAATAAGCTGTCTTTTAGACAGGGTATGGTAGGCAGAACAATGGCACTCAAAAGATGTCTGAACCCTAAACCCTGGAGCCTGTGACTATGGTAGATTACATGGCAAAAGGGAACAAATGTTGCACATGGAATTATGTAGCTAATAAGCTGACTTTAAAATAAAGAGATTTCCTAGATTATCTAGGTGGGCTCGGTCTAATCACACAAACTCTTAAAATCAGAAGACAGAGACAGAAGAATTTGTCAGAGAGACAATGTGAGAAGGACTGGACCCACCATTGCTGGCTTTGAAGATGGAGGAAGACGGCTACGAGCTAAGGAATGCAGCGGCTTCTAGAAGCTGGGAATGATGCTCGGTTTATCACCAGCAAGAAAACAGGGAACAGGGTCCTAGGTCACAAGGAACCAAATTCTGCCAACAACCCGAATGAGCAGGAAAAGCATTCTCTCCTAGAGCTTTCAAAAGGAATGCAGCCCGTTGATACCTTGATTTTATCCTGGTGAGACTGTGCTGGACTTGTGACCTACAGAACTGTAAGATAACATGTTTGTGTGGCGTTAAGACTCTGAATTTTTGGTGATTTGTTATGGCAGCAATAAAAAATGAGTCCACAGGCCCTATGCACTGTCTACTTCACCAAAGTTATCACGTTAACAAAGGTGATGGATACATGACTAATAAGTACATGGAAAGATTTCTGACACCATGAGTCATTGGGGAAACAAATTAAAATCACAGTGAATTATCACTTCACATCCCTGAGAGTGGCCAGAATAAAAGAAAATAGATAAGTGTTGACAACAAATATAGAGAAACTGGAACACTCACACAGTGCTGGTAGAAATATAAACTTGAGCAGCCACTTTGGAACATAACTGGCAGTTTCTTAAAAAGTTAAACATACAAGTGCCACACGACTCAGCAATTCTACTTTTAGGTACATATACCTGAGAGAAATGAAAACATATGTCCACACAAAAACTTGCACATGAATGTCCATTGTAGCATTATTCTTAATAGCCAACAAATGGAAACAACCTACATGCCCATCAACTGATGAATGGAGGATAGAATGTGGTATATTCACACAATGGACTATTATTCCACTACAAAAAGGAACCGGGAATCCATTCTACAACACAGATGAACCTTGAAAACATTATGCTAAGTGAAAGAAATCAGTAACAAAGGACTATGTATTGTATGATGAATAGGCAGATCTACAGAGACATAGTAAATTAGTGGTTGCCCAGGGCTGGAGGAAGTTGGGGGGTTGGGGAGTGATGGTAAAGGGGTGTGGAGTTTATTTCTGGGATAATGAAAATACTCTAAAATTGAGATTGAGTATAGTGATGGATGCATAACTGAATGTATAAAAAGCCACTGAATTGTATACTTTTAATATCTGAATTGTCATAGTACGAGTATGTGAATTATACTTCAGTGAAATTTTTTTGAGGGGCAGCCAGTTAGCTCAGTTGGTTAGAGTGCGGTGCTCTTAACAACAAGATTGCCGGTTCAATCCCCACATGGGCCACTGTGAGCTGCACCCTCCACAACTAAATTGAAACAACTACTTGACTTGGAGCTGATGGGTCCTGGAAAACCACACTTAAAACACACAAAAAAGTTTTTTTGAAAAAATCCCACCACCTTAGATTGTGTGATAGTTACAAGACTTAAAATATTTGCTTAAAAAAAAAATCACTGAATTGCACACCTACAACGAGTGGATTTTATGGTATATAAATTACACCTTGATAAAGCAGAAAAAAATAGTTTTAACCTGATTTAACCTTTTCTTGATGAGTCAGTGTCAACATTGTGATTATTTATCTTGCATAAAAATTGAGAAGGAATTGGAATTTCTTTGCTCTTGTTATTCTGTTAAGTTGGTGTGCCTTCAATATACATATTGCAGTGCACTTAGTACCTAAGGAAGTGGGTAGCCTGCCCTTTCCTGAACGTTCCCAGGCCACATGGCTGCCCTCTTCTCCACTCATTTTCTAAAGATAATTTTCACCTATGCCAGTGTGTCAGGTTGCTCAAGTTACCTCTTCTAATCATTCAATTGAAGCTGATGATTCCTCGAGAGACTAAGGTGGCAAGTGGGGCTGTCACAACTTCTTTTGCAGAGTCCTGGACAAGGGACCCCATACCCAGTATGGCTGTGTGACACTGCAGCCTCTCCTAGAAGCAACCAACCAAGGATACGATGTGCCCCACTACCTGTCCCACCACCCATTCCTTCCTCATTCCATTGGATTGATGTGGGAATTCCTTTTTTCAGGATTCGAAATGAGCTAGCTTGGACCATTTGTGTTTCCTAGTTTGTTTACTCTAGTTTCCTGGGGAGCAGAGTAAATTGGATTCTCCTGCTATAACTTTATCTATTTTATCTAAGTTCTACAAAAGCTAGGGGTCTTCAGTGGGCAAGCTGCACAGTGTACGTATTGAGGAAAAACCTAAGGACCTCGGCTACTTGGTATTCTATCAGACAAGGAGGTCCCCTAATGGCAGCTTGAAGTCCATGGCCATCAATTATCCTGTGGTTCAGCATACCATCAGGGACACACACAGCCAAACTTGTCTGCCTTTCCCTCTGTCCTAGGGAACTGGAGCAAACCTTTCTTTGTCAGTCTCTGCCACTGGTGACAAGGCCCTCTCTGAGTCAAACTCTCTATGAAGCAAAGCCTTCTGGTTAACAGAACTGCTGGATGAAAAATCCAGAAATGCCAATTTGAAATGACTTACATTATGAAAAGTTTACAAAACTGCCTGTCTTTTATTGCAGCTACTAAATCATGATGGGGAAGGGAAAGAAAAAAAATTTCAAAAGCAACTGCCTTTTATTTTTATTCTCCCAGAGAGGTTTCTGTGATCTCTTTATTAGACACAATATGTGTCAGCTATTCAACTCATAAAAACGCAGAAAAACATGCCAGGGAAGGAGAAATATTTTCTGTTTCTCCTTTGCTGTCGAAACTTTGAATGAGCTCATCTGTGTTCTCTCCTTTCAATGAAAGATCTGCTCATCCTTCATCTTCTTCTCATTTTCCATTGGTGATGTCAGACAGGCCTTACAGTATCCCTTTTGTGATCTTATAAAGTCAGTGACAACCAAAAACATTTCCCTTCTGGCTATGACCTCATCAGTGGCCCACACCTGGGCAGGCCTCATCTGCATTGGTAAGTATTGCTCAACTCCACGGATCCAGACTGAAGCAATTTATCAGGGAAGTACCGCCTTCCTTCAAAATGCTGCCTACACCATTCAGATTCAGAAGATTTCTGAGCAACCTGGCTGAGTGCTGAATATGACTCGTCAATGGCTCTTCAATCTTTATGCCTATCTTTGTTTACACCTGAAACGCTCCTGTACCTAGCCCTGTTTTTGCCTGGACAAAAAGTAATCAGTACTTCCGAATGTTAGGTAGGTGACATTTTGGTGATATTCTTAGAGTCCCCTCCCCCTGCCCCCCTCTCCTCTACTATGTGCTACTCTCTGTCTACACTCTCAGCAGTGAAACCGGCGTCCAATTAAGTCAGTTTAGGACAGGAAGGTATTTTGTGCCACTGGGACTACATGGCTGTGAGTTTCCTGAGCCAGGGAGGTGGAGAGGGAAGCACTGGCTATCTCCATGCTGAGAGACACTCGCAGATTACTCTCAAATCTCTGAGACTTAGAAAATAAAATCAATACAGAATGGATGAGTTTGGGGAGAAGCAAAATTTTGACACAGAGACAATATTTTACAGGCCCAAAGAGGGCAGAGCAAGGAAGGTTTGGCTGTATTGGTATAACTAAAACTAAACCGTGTTTACCTGTTTAAATGCAAATTGGGGAGAGTAGTGAGCTTACAATGCACCTGAGAGGCAGAAGAGGCAACTCACTGAATTCAGAGCACAGGGTGACTCAGCGGGAGAGGTCTAGCTGTGGGTCAGGGAGAGTTCATCAGGCCTCCCTTCCTGAGGCCCATGGGAAATATTCCTTATCACCAGCCACCTCCCTTGCTCTGAATCTCGGCACTCCTTCAGCCTCCCCAGTTGACACTGAGACACAGAGGGTCTGTGAGCATTCTGGTCTCTGAAAAAGAACCTTCCCTACTGTAAAACTAACTTGGCTTTTGTTTTGTGCATTATCCTCACAATAATAATGATAGCTAATAAATATTAAGTGCTTGCTATATGCCAGGCACAATTATAAGCATTTTATTATGAATGCATTTAATCTCCACAAGAACCCTCTGGGTCCAGCACTATTTTAATCACCATTTTACAAATAAAGAAGCTGAGTCAGAGAGTGTGAAGAAGTCGCTCAGGGTTATATAGCTAGGAAATGAGTGACAGAGCCAGGATTCAAATCGAGACCATGAGGCTCCAAAGCCTGCAGGCTTAACTGCCATGCTATGCCTGCCTTTGTGAATTATTATGAACAAATTTCCCTGCATCTGGTCAGCTCAGGTGCATTGGCAAGACCAAAGCCCATACACATTCCTTACAAAATCATGGGGATACCTGAGCACTCTGAGCCTCAAAATTTTTTCACTTTTAGCCTACGTTCATACTGAACCGAAGATAAAAATAACAAACAAACAAACAAAAAACAAAACCAAAAAAAACCACCAAAAAAACCTAAACTCTGTAGTGTCTTTAAAAGCACAGAAGCACTGAGATTTACCATGAGGATCTGATTGCAAGTGAGCTGACTCAGCTGTTGAGTCCGTACTTGAAGAATTTCAGTGTGAAGACTTAGAGTGAAAAATACATGGAAGCAAGGTTGGGCTAATGTTTTACACATTTTAGAATTGCTTTCAGGATGTGTTTCATTTTAGAAGAGCTAGAGAAAAAACAGAAAACATTTATTGAGTGTGAACTATGTGCCTGGCATTGGGCTAAGTGATTTTTCACACATGCAAACTTATTTAACCTCACAACAGTCCTGTAAAATATTATTAATTTCATTTTTACGGATGAGAACAAAGACTCAATGAGGTTTTACATTTTGTTCAAGATCACACAGCTAATAAGTAGTATAATTGGTAATCAAAATGAGAAATGCATGATACCCATTTCCCCCCGTATTTAGGTTAGATTTAGGTTGTATCTTATACAGAGCTACATAGGACCTTGATGTGGATATCTGAAGGAAACTAACTATCTCTCAATTCCAACTAATCATGGGTACATCTATTGCCTTCACTAGTCTGGCAGTATTATGGAGCACAAAACTCAGGTCTTGTTTCTGCTGGATGTTGACAATATTTGGCAGAGGGTATTCTTACAACAGTAGCTACTGAGCCTTAATTCTGCGAGTGTAGACAATGACACAGGGGTAGATGACAATCCCAGGTAAAGACACAAATACAATCTTAAGGCAACATGTCCATTTTGGTCCTTAACTTTCAGAGGGCTTGCTTGCCAGAATTTCCAGCAGACCGGAAAAAACCCCATCGCTGAAGCACAGGACACAGCTCCCTGGGCCCTGTGTGGTGTTTGTGATCTACCTACTCAGGCAGCCCCTTTCCTCCCTTCCCCGGTGCCTCTCTGGCTGCTCTGTCTCTCTTCCCTGGCTTTGAACCTTTTGGCAGCCTCCAATAGCTCCTCTTCAAAGAGCCGAAGACAAGTCTGATGTTTCAATTGCCTTGCTTAATTCCACACAGGTTTCCATTAATCATATTAAATTCAGGTGAACAAAGGGTATTTAGTTTGTGACAGAGCTGAAACGTATCTGGATAAATATAAACAAGAGAGTTAATCCTGTAAGAGCCACTATTTGCCCTCAATTGGAAGGATGTCAGCAGTGCCCTTGCTAAAGGAGGTTGGAGGGTGGAAGCAGAAGAGATTTAACAAGACTGGTGCTGAGCATCTGGGCTCTGTATTAAAAGAGGGGAATAAAGCTTGTGACTGGAATACATTAGGAGAAAAGCAAATGTTCTATTCACACACAAAAAAATAGGCATTAATAATATGTCTTTAATCCACCCCAGGGCTCCTTAACTTGCCTTATTCACTGTTGACTTTCATCTTCTCTGTAAAGCCTCCTGCTAAAGGTCCCTTCTCAGATCAGCTTTAGGTCATGGGGGCAAAAATACTGTTGCTAAACAGATATGCAACGGAGTAGCATGTGTGACTGGAAAACAATGTGACAACATAATCCCGGCATGGACCGATGAGGTCAGTGTGGGGTGATGTTGGCTTTTCTAGCATCTACTGAATCATCTGATGGGAGCAGCAATTGAAAAGAATAAATACAAACACATGCAACATACCGCCACAAAGACTGCATGGCCCAGATCTGAGAAAAAGGATCCTATTTTGGTAGAATCAGTGGGGAAGTGGAGGGAACAATGAGCCGGGAGTTAGGAGACCTCAGTTCCCTTCTTCCCACCACTAGCTGAGTGGCTGTGTGACCTCAGGTGGCCTGGCCTCTGAGAAATGAGGGCACTGGTCCAGCTAGTACGTATCTAAGGTCTTCTTTAGTTTCAAAGGCAAGGATCTGTCCTATGTAAGAGGTTTTATAAAAATGAACTTCAATTTAATATACATAGTCATGGGATATGGACTGTAGCAGAGAGAATAGAGTCAATGAAATTAAAATAGATATATACGATGTCAGAGGGGCAGTAGATTGGGGGAAGAGGGTTATCACTTTGTGAGGGGTGAAATGTCTAACTAGTGCATTGTTTTGTACACCTGAAACTAGTTAAAAAAAATTAGAAGAATACCTGAGAACCTCTAGAATAAAAGAAAAAAGACAAAGTGGGGGTGTGTGTGGGGGGGGAGAACTTCTACAAGACCACAACCTAGGGGAACTCTAATCCAAATCTCAATTTTCTTAAGTCACCATGTGTAGAATGTTTTGTCTAAGGTCCATGATGAAGACGAAGTATTGTCAGGTGCATTAGAGCAAGAGGTTGAAATAAAACAGAATCAGAGAGAAGAACAATTCTGGCTTTCAACCATGACCACAGAATTTCAATTCCCCATGGGCCTTAAACCCTTCTTTGCAACGGGTGTAACAAAGAGCAATGACAGGATCCCCGAAGAACATTCCATACTCCTAGGTCACAATTATGTTTCCCAACATGCCTCTTATTTGTACATATCTCCTTTTCTCATGTTGTGCTTTCTGTCCAGAATAGTTCCCCCATCTCTGCTTATCAAACTTCTACTCATCCCAACGCTACGACGTCCCAGATGGAATGAAATGCCCTTGCAAACTCTTTGGTTATTTCATTCTACTTCATACTACACATCACCTTCATTTAATTATGAGTATTGTTTGTAAGCTTCCCGAAGGCAGGGTCTGGATCTCATTTGTCTATGTATCCCTGGACTTGCCTGGCACATTGTAGGCACCCACCCAATAATGGTTTCCGAATGGAACTGAACAGGGATTTTCATGTTACCTGCTAATGTGACGGCAATGGAGACCGAGTCATATCCCAAAGCATTTGTGGCATTGCAAGTGTAGAAACCCACATCAGCTTCCACTGGTGCCAGGATCTGTAAGGAATCATCTGGCTGTAGAAGAATCCTGGAATAACAGAAAAGAAATGCAGACCCAGTCAGATCAGTTGAGTCCTTTTTGGTCATCAATATTGGTAAAGCAGGAAGGAATCTAAGAGATATTTAGACTCCTGTTTTAACAACAGGAACAAAGCAGCCACAGTGACACTCAGGAACCCAGGCTCTCTTACATACTGTGATTGGTGTGATTCAGGTAGCAATCCCAACTAAGGAGGTTTTGACTGTTTATGCTGCTTGTTGATTACTTGAACTAAATGCTACCAGTTGGAGTGGACAGCGTGTGTGCAGTGAACACATATAATACACACAGCAGGGGTGAGAGAGGCTAGAATGAATGGTGCCGATGGATCTGGAGGAGACTTAGTAAGGAAAATGCAAAGTTATAAAGGAGGAATGGGACTTGGTTGGATGTGGAAAAGTAGGCAGGGCTTCCAGATATGAAGAAAGGCATCTGTCAAGGCTTAGAAGAGGGAGAGAGGAAGCCAGAAATCAAATATCAGTGAGAGGACTTTGTGTAAATTTGAAGGCAATTGGAGGTGTACTCACATCTCAATTCCAGGTAGTCATACATACACCCACTGCCTTCATTCATTTGCAAACATTCTCAGGCACAAAACTCAGATCTTATTGTTTTAGTTTCCACAATACTTGGCAGAGGGCCCTCTGTACAGAAGGTGCCCAGTAGAATGAAGGTAAAGGCTGCCCTTCAGGGTCATGGTAGAGACAATTCCAGAATAATCACTATCTAGTTCAGACACTTAGCTTTACTTAATAAGAATGACAAGAATCAAACTGTGAGTGCCTATACCATGAGCTTCAAAACCCACTCCAACCTCAGTCTACTATTTGTTCTTCTCTCGACTTAGGCCATTTCTAAGAACTACCTGCTACGTCATGGCAGTCATGCAGATTGATGATTAAGGACGACTTGAAGCTGACATCTTGGTGACTTGGTGAAGGATGGTAACTGGACTGTGCTTGTGGAGGTAGGAATTCAGAAAAGCAGTGGGAAACTCAGAGGTCCTGTGCCTGGCCCTGGTAGGGCCTTGGGTGATAAATCATTCAGCAGCACAGAAATGGGTTAGAGTTGGGGTTTGGATTCTTAAAGTCTGTCACTTCCATCTTCATGATTATTTCCAACTCCCTAGTTTCAAAAGGCTCAAAGATCTGGTCACCTAATACCATATTAACATCCATCTGTAGAAGGCAAGCAGGAGCAGGGGTTGTTTTTCAGGAAAGGGGGAAAATATCATAAAAACGTCAGGAGAACTCACAAGACTTGGTGGTGAAATTAAGACTAGGAGTCAGCTCTCCTGCCCAGCAACACATTCTCCCCACTCTACAATTCTTTTCTTTCTTCACCATTTCTCCCGACTCTATGATATTTGCAGTTCAGCACCGCTTCTAGTCAGCTCTTAATTATTCTGAGGTGGGTGACCAGTCTGGCAATGAATCAGGTCTCCTCAACGCTGCTTTTGGCCTGGGGCCTATTGCATTGCTTATTCTTACCTCCTGTCAGAGGAAAGGCAGGAAAGAGAAAAAGCAAGGCTTGCATCAATCAGTCTTCAATCTACTTATGTACGGGCAGTTGTGGTAAAAATGGGGAAGGAAACAGAAAACCTTAGCTAAAGGGAAGTTTCTGGATGGTTTGTGTTTGATTCAGTGCCATTCCAGACTATCACTGCTATTACTGGGGACAGTTAGCTTTTGTGGCATTGAATTAGAGCTAAAACTTTGTGAGGGATGACAGAGAGTCTGTAGAGATTGTGATAGAAAATCATGCACTCATTCAGTCACTCGTCCAATAGATATTAGGTGTTTTCTCTTAAAGTCAAACAATTACATTAGCTTGTTAGTTTATTTCAAAGAAGCTAATAAGAGAAAGATGACTACACAATTCACTTATCTTTGGTAAGCTATACAATATTTAAGTAATAATGTAACTGTTTTCTAAAGGAATCTTAACAAAGCATCATTGCTAGGTCTCTTTAGGTGTTCAGGCTGTTTCAGATTTTAAAAATTAAAAATTGACTTTATGACTTAAAGCTTTATGATGTCCCAGGAACATCTATGTCTCCAGAACAATTTCCAAACAGGAATAAGGGAAGCAGGCTTCATCAAATTTCAACAGAACTGACTATTCAGGATGATTGAACTTAGATCATCACTCGCTTTTACCACATTCACAAGGCAGGGGTTAAAATTTGCCAAATTCCAAAGTTCATTGGGACAGTTGCTTCCCTAAAACTGGCACTATCTCTGCTATCTCTGTCTTCTCTACAGAGAGGGTTCATGAATTGAACATTCAGAGCAGGAGGCTAGAAGATAGGTCTTCTGAAATTTATTTTGGTCCTGCTATGATTTAAGTAACCACCATTGGCAAATCCCTTTACCTTCCTGCATTTCAGTTTATCTACTTCTAAAACCCAGTTGAAGTACGTTTTCCTACTCAGCAGAGAGAACTGTTGAAATGAGGTTGATAAGTACTTCCAGGCCATCATTTGGTATTTCCAATGACCCTTCCATTGATAATGTGGGACACTCTGAATGGAGAATTAAATGTGAAGGAGAGGGGATGAGAAAATTGCGAGGAAAGAAGAGGAGTGCATGATATTGGCCAATTCCCCCCCCCCAATTTATTAGATTGCCATATTCAGATCATTGCCCCCCACAGAACTACTGTATTTGCCTGATCTCATGCACAGTAGGTAAACCCTGCTCCCTCACTGGGCCTGTTTTTTTTCAGGTTGGGATTAGCTTTTGTAGCTACATGAGTTCCTCCAGGCACTGGTGTTAATGACTGAGCCATAACACTCTCTGCTTGTCTGAAGCCTGGAAAAGAATTCTCACAGAGTTGGTGAAGAGAAGAGATCCATCACACCAGGCTGAAGCCATTAGGGTTTGAACTAGGATGGGAATAGTGGAAATGGAAAGGAATCTGGATCTTGAGATTTAGCATTCACGTATTCTTTTATTCCATAAATTGTCTGTACAAAGATAAAAAAGCTAAAGTATTTGTCTGCATAAAAAAAAAGTTTAAAATATTGTTTTAAGAAAAAAATCTACATGGGGCAAAATCTAAATTTGTCATTTATTGCATATACTTATAAATTATTTATATTCATAAAACTGAACTCGTTAGCTTAAGGGTCCATAGTTATTTGGTGGCAGAGTCAGGATTTGAAATAGGGCTTCTTGGTCTAGCACTTTTCCCCCAATCTATCACGTTTTTAATATGCCCGTAAAATTGGTAGATGGGGCTTGGAGGCTACCACTAGGGGGAGCAATAGTTCTGGAGAGGGTGCCCATGCAGGGTTCTCTAGGAAACATGACAAGGCAAAGGGAAGGGCTTGTTGTGGAGACTGAGGTTTGCTTTAGTCTCACTATTCAGCCTAGCATCTAGAGAGAGAGATTCTTGGGGAAAAAACATTTCCTTTGTATTTCAGGCATCTCCTCTATTAATTTAACTTAATTTGTTAGTAGCTGATTTCTGTCAGCTTATATTTAGGTTTCAAGTTTGACAGGACTGTTTTAGAATGCACAGGCACAGAAACATAGTGCTGCTTTCCAAGCAAAACCAGAAAGATTTCTCTGGGGTTATTTCGGAATTTAAGGAATCAGAGGATGAGGGGATATGGAATGGGGCATAATTAAAACCTACACAGCAAATGGTACTGTGGTCATATTAAGTGTATTAATACTCGCTGCTTTCTTCCCATACCCATACCACACTTCCCTTTTGGTTTACTGATCTAAAACTTAATGTTTTATTTATTTGGTCATACTTTTAGCCTGAAAACGAAGGAATAGTTTTGCTTTTCTGGTGGCATTTACTTGTAAGTTTCTAAGCATGTCTTCCCAAGCATTTTGCACATTAAGTAAGGAGCAGTTGAGAGTATAGGGAACTGTTTAGTTACATAAGTAAAGCCCTTGTCACCCACGTGAGCAGGATATGGACAAAGTACTTGTGGGCCATTTCTATGAAGTACAAGCGCCATGAGGGGACGTCATCTCCTCTGCATCTGCAACGTACAGTGAGAAAGTACTCTTATTTGAAAAGAAGGCAGCTCTGGGTGTCTAAAGGAAAGTTTCTAGCAATTCTGCGAGTCGGGCTCAACTGTGACCACCACTGAATTCTTGGCTCAACTCTGAACACCAATGTCTTGTTCAGGCCTACCTCTCAAGACCTCCACGACCAACCACGGTAAGCTGCAGTGTGGGGAAAGCCTTCCCAACTTCCCTCAAGAGACATGCAATCGTGTGGTGGTCTTGGGTAAGACTTTCAAGTCTGTGAGCCTCTAAGTCCCTTCTCAAAATTGAGGATAATACTGACCTCAGAGAGTTCTTATGAGGATCAAATAAAGGAATATATAGACCCATTCTTATTGTTTTCTAAGTAAATGGGTGTCAGCTTAAACATTGGATGCATCTAATAAATTTGTGTGTATGTATGTGTGTGTGTATATATATATATGTGTATATATATATATGTGTATATATATATATATATATATATATATATATATATATACACACACACACATATATATACACACACACACACATATTTTAATGGTACAAGTGGTGGTAACCTATGTTACCATCTTGGAATTCCTCCTTGAAATTTCCAGTTGTCAGAGGAAATTTTTGAGTTCTGTATACAGAAATAACCTTCTGCTACGTGGGGCATGATGTTGTACCATCTCAGGCCTCTCACCCTAACAGGTAAGCATTCTTAAACCCATTTTAGGCCTCAACACAGGACTGAAAGCTGGAAATCACAGGTACATCCTTTCTCTTTAGAACAGTATCTTCCTCATCTGTTCAACACAAACCACATCCCAACACAAACTTATCTCCCTAGTCAAGATGGCCTTTTTGACTCTCCTTGTCATTAGCCTGGGGCTGAATTCAGGCTCTCTTCTCCTGTTGATCCTTCCAAATTCTCCCCGACCCTTAAGAATGAGTTCAAGTTCTACTCTTTTGTTATCAGAGTCCACAAAAATCCCTCACTTTCCTGATATTGCAGAGTTGTTCTGAGCTGTACTGCAAAGCCCTTTCCATTCTACAATGTCTCACTTCTTCAGTTAGAGTGTAGAGTAAATACTTCAAGGACTGGAACTCTTTTACTTTTTTCATAGTTCTGTCTTCAGTATTTAGCAAAATGCTGGCTGGTACGCTGAATAAATACTGAACAAACACTTGTTTAGTTACCTTCAGAGCAATGGAACTAAAAAGAACTATAGTGACAATATAGCACAGACTCCAGAGCCACAGTGACTGGAGTCCAGTGCCAGCTATACCACTTCATAGATGTGTAACCTTGGTAAGTAATTTACTTAAGATCTTAGTGACATAGTTTCCTCATCTACAGAATGCAGAGAAGTACAGCACCTCCCCAGGGTTGTTGTGAATATTCTACATGAGTTCAGGTATTTAAAGAACATAGAAAAGTGCCTGACGTGTGGTAAAAAATCATGGAAGTGCAGGCTATTATTTTGTTGTTGATGTTACCACCACCACCACTGTCACTCACTCTCCATGTCTGAGCCTATGTATTCTGGATGTTGTGAGAAACTGTTTTGACACAGGCAAATAACTGAGAAATGTAGGGGTTTCAAGGAAAACCAGCCTCAATCAGGGCTATGAGGAGGGAGCAAGGGGTTTGCTGTGTGGGAAAGCAGGGAGTGAGCCACGGTGCATTCACCTTGCTGGTAGCACTGGGAATGGAAAAGAGGAGCAGAGGACCAAGGTCACATGGCGGGCACGCTGGGTTGGCAACCGCCTCAATTCTATTCTTAACTCAGGAATCGCTGAAGAAAGACAACTACTTAATTCCATCACTGCTTTAACACTATTAACCAAATACTGAAATCTTAGAACACACACACACACACACACACACACACACACACACACACACACACACACACCAGGATCCTGCAATGGCAAAAATGTACATAAATAAGAGGAAAAGAATGGGAGTTGGAAAAAGTGGGCTTAGGAGCAAATAAGCAAAGTTGAGGGAGGCTGTGCAGAGAACGTCAGCTCCAAACTCCTAGCAGGAGCTGTTGAGGACTTTTCCTTACCAAGAAATGCAGGGTTTTTTTTTTTTCTTTTCCCCCCCTGTTAGGGATTCCTTAGATTAGGAGAATCAAATGTACCACAAAGGGAGAATGCAATATTTGTTAGACAAGGGAATGAGCTTTACATAATTTTATTCTTACGATCATGTTACTAAATTGACATTGTTCTCCCACTTTAGAGGGGAAGCAAAAGCTCAGAGAAGTGACTTGCTCAGCACATGGTGGAATCAGGAATGGGGAATGATCTTTGACTTTTTAAAAACCGACTATATCCAGGCATCCACTGGGGTATAATAGGAAGGCATGTGGTTTGGCTTCATGTTTTGTGGGGGTAATTTGTGCTAAGGTTTGTAGTTAGGGAAATGGATGATCACTAACAAGAATATTCTGGATTTTAAATAGCTTGAAGCTGAAAGAAAAAAAAAAGTGCTGTGAGAAGAACTCTATGAGCAAGAATTTTTTCTGAAATCAAAAATTATAGTAGCCCAGAGACTTGCAAGGGAGAGTTTTGTTTTGTACAGATATTTTGGGGAAACGATTTGAGGTTCATGAAGAGTTTCATATCACTATTTGGCCAGGGCAACTTTTTAAATCTTTTGCTGTTTTTAATGTAATTGCCAACTATAAGTTATTTAATGCCGGAAGCTTCATGATTGCTCCAGGTGGAAGTATAGAAAATATTTTTGGAATGGGAAAGGCCACCTGACCACACATTCTTAACTCTGTCCTAATACTTCTTGCCAAACCCTTCAGCTTTCTTCTCTACAGAAATTGATGAAGTCTTGAATTTGCTAATATTGGTAGTTTTATCTGCTTACTGGATAGTTCATTTCCAACGACAAACGTCTGCATAAAATGATTCTGATGGGATTTCCTATTCACCCAGAGTGGGGATCATCAAACTCCAGTCGGCTGTCACCTGTGTTTGTAAATAAAGTTTTATTGGAACGCCACCACACCAGTTTCGATATTTTCTATGCCTGCTTGCATGCTTCAGTGGCAGAACTGAGTGGTTGAGACAGAGACAGGATGGCCTGGAAAGCCTAAAATGTTTCCTTTCTGGCCCTTTATACAAAAAAATTTGCCGATCCTGACCTAGAACATGGAGGAATTTTTACTTTTGCTTTGTTTCAGTGCTTTCTTCATTTACGACAAAAACGTTCATTACTTTTTCGAAGCTCTGCCATTTGCTAGCACCAGTTTTCTAGGAAGAATAAGTTAACTGCTAGGGGGATCTTTTGAGACCTTCTAGCCTTTCAGAGACTACACCAGTGAGGCCTGATGCTAAGCCGCACCTGTGTGGCCCGATTGTCACCGATTGTCTCATGTCCTCTTGTTGCTTGATTAATGCTGCTTATTTCTGTGTTCTTTGCATTTACTACACCCCAATACTTTTTTTTTTCTTTTTGGCTGAGGCTTAGTATCTAATGGGATGGTGCCTTTTTTTTTCTGACTTGTTACTCTTACACTTTTCAGCTGGGAAAAACATGTGTCATCTCCATTTCCTTTAGTTCTATAAAGGAAACAAGCCACATCAAATTGAAACTGGTTTCTTCTTCCTTCCCTATCTGCCCTGCCTCCAGTATTTACATTATCTGCAAACTTGGAAACTGCCTTTCATATGCTTATGACTTTTACATATAGCATTATTCACAACCGTGGTGCTGAAATTGACCCTGGAGGCATTTCCCATCTGATCATCTCTTCCAGTCTGAGAAGTTTCCATCTGTGGATACTCTGTGTTGCCCAAGTCTTCCAACTACTCCGTAATTCATCTCCTATTCAACACCATTTTGGAACATTGTCCAAAGCTTTCTGGAAAGTATAAGCATTTAGAACAGACATATTTCTTTCCTACCAGATCAGAAACAATAGCAAAAAATTGAATATAAGCATCCTCTCCGATTGCCTGAATTTAGGCTGATAATGCTCCATCACACTGTGTTTTCCTAGATAACTTCGATCTTAACTCTTTGAACAACTGCCAAGGTGTTCCTCAAAATAAGAATAAAGCTCCTTATTTTGTGATGCCCTGGAAGATGGTGTGATTGGCCCTATGTCTACATGACAACAAGATAGAATAACAATGAATGTCAACTATAATTTTATATATATATATATATATATATATATATATATATATATACACACACACACACACACACACACACACACATATATAGTTACAAGAAGTGGAGTACAGCATAAGGAATAGAGGCAGTGGGAATGTAACAGCTGTATATGATGTCAAAGGGGTAGTAAATTGGGGGAGGAGGGTTATCACGTTGTGAGGGGTATAAATCATAAATGTCTAACTATTATAGTGTTTTGTACCCATGAAATAAAAAAAAATTTTAAAAAAGATAGATACTGACAAATAAATACCCATTGTGACCCTGGAATTTTACAGATATTTCTGTTCTTTAAACCCTTGCTCTCCTGCAGGGTGGGTATGATCCTTTAAACTGGAATTTGAGCCTAAGTTGCTCTGAGTCTAGTCTTACAGTCGTTCCACCATTGTTGGCTGTCCTCTGTGCTACCTGATGCACCATTAGGTGGCTCCTCCTGACCTAATGTTCAGAAATGATCAGCAGGAATCAGGCAGACCCAGAATAGAAAGAAAACAGGAACAGGTTCAGGGGTCACAAGGCAGAAACTCCTTGGCATTAGTCCTTTCCCTAGGATTCCACGTAGATGGAATATCACCTGTGAGCTGCTTCTCCTCCCCTAAGAAGGAATCAGTGTTTTCTTCAAAGTACCTAGTTTCATATTATTCTTCACGTTCACTGGCATTCATTTTGAAAAAATGCCATAGCCTTTAGGAACGTCCCGTTTAAATGCTACAAGACTTCTGCCAGCTGAGCTATGGGTAGTACGTGACTACCGGGTCATTCTTGGGTCAATAGTGCTGAACAGCAAAGCGGAGACTTCCGTGCCAGTGTGGTGCTATCAGCAGGATTTAGATGTTTCTGGGAGGAAAGGAGCAATCTTCATCCAGCTTTCCTCCCCAACTTGGCAATTCACCTTCCAGTGCCAGTTTTGGGGAATCTGGCTTTTGTTTTCTGTAATGAAGTCCGCAGTGTCCTTATAGGTATTGGTTCTGATGTTGGATTCAGATGTAGGAATACCGAACATGTATTTGCCTTTATTATGTGAGCGTCTTGGTATTAGATGTGGGGACAAGTTATTTCCGAGATTCTTTGGCTAGGGTTGCACCCTGTCCAAATGCAAATTGGAGTTAGCTTTTGCCCGAATCTTAACTCAAAACGTAGTGAAGAGTAGGAGGGCCCAGTAAGGGTTCAGAGTTTATACAGAGTAACTGAAAAGCAAGGAACAGTTTGTTTCATCTTGCTTGTGGTCTAGGGCTCTAAACACACACATACACACAAACAAGCCATCCACATTGTAAACATACACAGTAAGAGACACAAACACAGATGGAACAATCGTAATGTTTACTGAGTGCCTATTATGTGCCTAGCACTGTGCATATTTATAGCTGGGCATGTATACATACACAAAGGTACAACGACCCATAGAAGAAAAGGCTCTCCCTAAAACAGATGTGCCAAAATAAAAACAAAAGCCTCATAGATTGGAAGCCAGATGGCCAGAAGACTGAATGTTAATTATGCTGGTCTAGCTGACCTCAATGGCTTCTTTTGAAAACAATGGCAAGTCGATGTATTCAATTGAGGTTAAAATCAATGAAATGAAATAGTCCGGGGAGCCAGGCTGCCTTGGGTTCAAGTCCCAGCTCCCCTCCTTACTAAGTGTGAACTGTAGAGGCAGTGACTCTAGCATGTCTGTGCTTCAATTTCACCATTTGTAAAATTGCAATAGCAACCTCAACGCGTTGTTGTAAAAATAAATGAATACCTGTAAAACACTGAGAATAGGGCCTAGCTCAAAGCAAGTGCTCTTCAAATGTTAGCGATGATTCTGATGATTTCTCCATTGGCCTGGATGTGATGGGAGATAGAATGCCATAAGGTATTTACTCTCTGCACTTATTCATTCTAAAGCAGTGCTTTTCAAATTGTACAGTTGTAAGCCATAGATTCTTAAACTTCTAGAGCAGAGAACACATGGGCAAGACAGAAATGTTTAGCTGGGAGTGGGGGCCACTCTGGAATGCTGCCATAATTGCACATTGAATACCAGAAATCCAGATTATGTGAAAGCATGCAAACTACAGTCTTCAGCAATTAGGAAACCTCCCTCCTAATCCATCATTTCTCTATTCATTCATTAATCAGTTTATCATGTGTTGAGTGCCTACTATGTTCTTGGAATTGTGGAAAAAATAAGACATTCTTAAACATCTGCCCTTGCGGAAGGTTAACGGAATCCAGAAGGTAATGTGGAAAAACTAGCCACTTTTAACACACAGTGCTAGGGCTGAGATAGAGTATTGTGCATAGGATACTATGTGGGTTGTGGAGGGGCCTTGGCGGGGCGGGCAGACTTCCTGTAAGGAAGGGTAGGTTAGGCAGACAAAGTGGGTCAGAAGGCCCCAGGCAAATTCATAAACAGCAAGTAACTGGTTCTACTGATGGGCAGAGCTCAGTGGGGTGAGGTGGGGCGTATGGCAAGAGATGAAGTGAGACAGACAGGTAGCTGTCAGATGATAAAAGGTGTTCTATATCATGCCAAGGCATTTGGAACATATCGTCAAGTGACATCAAGCCATTAAAAGAATTTTAAGCATGAGTGCAGTATGGACAGGTGTGCTAAAAAGATGCTTTGGCAGTAGCATGTCGAATGATCTAGAATAGGAGTTAGTAAACTTTTTCTATAATGAGACAGATAGTACTTATTTTAGGATTTGAGGGCCACCTACAGTGGTCTCTGTTGCATCCTATGTTTTGTTTGTTTTTAAAATCCCTCTAAAAATGTAAGAGCCATTCTTTTAATAACCCTTTAAATAACCTGGGTTCAAATCCCAGCTCTACCACTTATTAAGTGTGAGACCTTGAACAAGTTAGCCTAACAGCTCTGGGCTCCATTTCAATGGCTCTTTTAATAACTCTTTAAAAGTCAATCTTAGTAACACTTTAAAAAATGTAAAAGCCACTGACTGTAATTTGCCAACCCCTGGTCTAGAGAAGGCAAACAGAGTTAGGAGGCTGTTGCAATCATCTGGAACTTACAAAGTTAACCCAAAGTAGAGGCAGTAAGAACAGAGAACAGTGGAGGGATCAAAGAGCCACAGAAAAGATAGAAGAGTCTAGCAATATTTTGGCTCAGAGAGCTGGATGGATGGGGCTTTACTGAGATAGGCATTGAGTTGCCTATTTGATATATATTTAGATATATTTAATTGACCTATTTGTGGAGCATCTGGGTTGGTATGTCCAGGATATAGTTGTACGTATGAGTCAGAAAAGAGATTTGGTCTGGTGCTTGGTATATGAGAATCATTGCCACACAGGGGAATGCTGGGGCTGTAGGAACCATTAGTGTATGTAGAGGGAGATTCCTAAGAAGGGAGGTAAGAGTTGGGTAGGGGAAGAGAAATCCACACAGATGACTGAGAAGGAATAATCAGAGAAGTGGGAAGCAAACCAACTGTGCGTACTTTCTAAAGTAGCAATAAACTGTTTTTAGGAAGAAGTGCTTAGCCTGTATAGAATGCTGCTGATGGGCCAGATTTGCTAAGGAATATTTTGAGAGACAACTTTCTTTTTTTGAATGAACAAGAAATAATCTTTTGGGGGTGAGGTGCTTCTCCCAAGAGAAATGTATGTTACATGTAGCCTTAGACTACAAGGTGGGCAAAGAGATGCCAATTGTATAATAAACTGAATGGAAACATTAAGTAGGACTTAAAAAAACTCGTAATTAAAACCTTGGCGGCGGTGACTAAGATAGCCTTCTATATGTGAAATATTTTCAGGGTAAAAGTTGGCTACTTTAGGGCTATAAATGTTTCAAGCCACTCAGGTACAATTAATGCACTGGGCCCATGAAGTGAGGCTAGAAAACGTCCCTTCTGATGGACTTTTCAGGATAGCAATGTGGTAAAACCAGTCAGTTACAGATCCACAAGAGCTGCAAGGATTCAGCAATGGAAGCAGAGAGAAAAGGAGGCATTGCTCTCTTGTTTTCTAAATCACAATTTTCTAAAAGAACTTTTCTAACTTACCCCCGCTGGCTGTGCTGGAATGTCCAGTTCTACTTCTTTGTTCTTAGGTGGAACCAGGTGGCCACACTTAGTTATTTTACCTCTAGCCAGCCCAGAACTTTCCCAGAAAACTGGCAGATTTGGAGTCTGTTAACTTCCACCCTGTCTACTCCCTTCACACACACAGGCACTCTTCGTTTTCACAATCTGGTCTCTCTCGAATCCAAGGCCCAGTATGAGCTACATCTAACTCACATGTAAGTACGGGGTAGGAGGGCGTCTGGGAGGAAGGGCAGGGGGACAGAGAACCCTGTGCTTGGAATTTCTAAGTGTCATTTTAGCGCAAAGATCTAGCTACTTCCACCGAGTCTTTTTAACAGAACTAAGAGCAAGGGCATCATTCTACTCCGAGGTTTGCCTTCCTTCCTTTTGCTCTCTCAATGCTTCTTAAAGGACATGCTTGAACCTCAGGCCACAGAATCACCTGTCGAGCTTGCTATAAAACAGATTTCTCGGGTTGGGTAGGATGCAGGAGCCAGCATTTCTAACAAGTTCTTGGTAATATTATTCACACTGAATTTGAGAACCCTTCCTCTATCCACTTTTAAAAGTTTAGTTTAGAAGTTCAAAGAGAAGTATTTTGTCCACTGGAGTTTAATACAAACTTGGGCCCTAAGTTATTTTATCCTACACGAGCACTTGAGTGTTTCTTAGTTTCTGGAGAGCAGTGATCTTGCTGCCTCACGGTCTCACTGTCTGGTACCAAGCAGGTCTCTGTGGAGTTGAAGGGATGACTGCAAAGGACCCCTTACTAGCCTCCCCCACAAGCCCAGCTTCCACTCATGCTCCTCTGCACCCTTCACAAAACAGCCAGTGTGAATCTATAAAAATGGCAATGCAATCATTTCACTTTCCTCCCTAATATCTTCCCAAATCTCCCTGCTCGTAGACTAAACCCTAAACGCCTTCTCTTGGTCTCCGGTTACCCGCATGGCCTCAGACCGTACCACCGCTACCTTCTGCCTGCCGCACTTCTGCCAAATGAACTTCTCTTGGATTCCTCGAACACACCAAACTCACTTTCACTCTGGGGTTTTGCACTGCTTTTCCCTCGTGGAAGAGTGCTCTTCCTCCTGAGGTCATGTTGCTGGGCAGTGGGCATTATCCAGAGCTTGGTTTGAGGTAGCTCGTCAGGGCACCCGTCTAACGCGGTCACCACATCATTCCCTATCACACCTGTTTTGATTTTCTGTCCAACACTCATCATCTGATATTTTTCTTACTTTTCCGTGTCTACTGTCTTGATCCACTCATTCATGAACTCATTCACTATTTATTTAGTTCCTGCTTGGTGCCTGGCACTATTCTCTGCACTGGGGATACAGCAATAAAGAAAGTCTCTACACTCATGGACAGACCATCAATGAATACACATATATCAGATGATGATAAAACTTTGGGAATAAAATAGCAGAGTTAAAGGGATAGAGAGGATGAGGAACGCTCTTTTAGATACAGTGATCAGGGAAGGCCTTTCCAATGTGTGCCATTCGCGTAGAAATCTAAATGTATGTAAACTGCAAGAGAACACAGCCTTCTATTTCATTCTCCATATCCCCAGGGAGTAGGTGTGTATCTGGCATAGAATAGGTGGATTAATAAATACGTATGGAAGGAATAAATATACATAGCCCTGTCTTAGCACTTAAACCCTGCATTGACTTCTCTGGCTTCCAAACTAGACTTTTCATTGACAAGGAATGAGTCATTTTCTCTTCCATCCCTAGTTATCTAACATAGGGTCTGGCTGAGAGAGAGCATGAGACTGTTTGTGAAATAAAGGCAGAAGTAAGGATTATGAGGAACCAGTCTGTCATAATACACTGAGGGGCATCCTATAAACCCGCACTGCTTGAGAAGTTCATATGTTCTTTTGAGAATCATGTGAATTCATTTCAACTAGTAAATTAGATAGATAACAAGATGTAGTATTAGGTTGGTGCCAAAGTATTTGCGGTTTAAAAGGCTGAAAATAATTGCAAAACTGCAATTACTTTTGCACCAACCTGATAGTAACTAAATTCAGAAAACTAGTTTCTTTCAAATCAAACATTGGCATGTTTAAAAGCCAAGGAAGTAACAGATTTCCTTCAGTCCCTTTCTTGCTACCTTGACCTATCTTGCTGGCTCAGGCTGTTTAAAGTATACTTGAATACACTGTGAAGTACTACAGATCAATAGCCAGCTGAATCTTGCAGACTTTTTCAGAAAGATAGATTTGGGTACTAAGCAAAAACAGACTAACTGAACTATAACACTGGGCATTTCAGCACTTCTCTGTTTGAAGACAAATGAGCATTTCTGAACCAGACACAGTAATGATGACAAGCGATGAAACCCAACACAGAAGAGGTCACCGACAGCCCAGAGCCGTGCAGTCCCAATGGCAGCTCTGTGCATATATATTCACTTTCTTTTCTCAAAAAGTACTTGGAAAACTGTATAGAAACTAAACTCCAGCCACATTTCTTACTGGCCATCTAAGAAAAATGGAAAAATTATGATGTCAAAGATCAGAAGTGGAAATCTCTTCTTTTTCCCTACTGTATCCCATTAGCTTACATTAAAAAGCCCCCTCAAGACTAGATCTAGAAAAAATTTTGACAGTGGCAAAAACTGTAAATTTGCCCATGACCCTCATGCACTTTCGCTCTTAATGCTACTCCCCACTCCCACTGCCACCAATGCCCTGGTGACTGAAGATCCAGAATTTGCCCTCTGCTGTCCTAGGCCTAGCACCTTTAGTATCTTTAGCACCTGGATGCCATATGTCTTTTCCCAACAAGATTCTGCTGAAACTTTTGATCTGAAAGCCAGTAGGGTTAGACTCTCAATGCCCATTAAGGTGAAAATTAAAAGGCTAAAGTAGTGTTTCTAAGTGGTATTTCAAGAATTATTGGTGTCCCTGAGCTTACTAGGCCAAAAAATTGTTCATTGATCAAAGAAGTACTTGGACAAAACTGCATACTATATTGTCTACCTCGAAAGTCACAACACACATTGGAATGCTTAATGGAGTTAAAAAAAAATGGAAAAATCAAAATAATTTCCAATTGGGGGATAGTTAAATGCATTCAAGAACAGTAATCAGATGTGAAAAAAGGTGATATAGATTTCTACATACTATTCCAAAATGTCTCCTACACATGTTGTTGAATAAAAACCAAGCCAAATTTCTCAACATGAGTAATATCTCATTAAAAAAAACAAATCTTATGTGTGTATGTGTGTTTTATATATAATACAATAAAATATATAAAAATTCCAAAAGGATGTATACCAAATTATTAAGAGTGACAGCATGTTGGGAATAGATTTGGGGGGCTGAGGGAGACATGCATTTTTACTTTATAGATTTTGGTATTATTTGAATTGTTTTATAGCCTCTTTATTACATTTATAATTAAAAATTATACTTCTATAATTAAAAATATAGAAGTAAAATCTAGCAGTAAATACATCTGTTTACCTTTAAGAGAGAGCACATCCCAAACTTATATAATCAATGAACCCATTGTGTGGAACACTCAGAAACAACTTGTGCAACAAATTTTGAAGTTACTGCACTCAAGGCTCTCCCCACTCCCTGCCAGCTATGGGTTTTCACCTTCTGTGACCTTCTATAAAAGAATGAAGGAGGTAGAAGGAATCTCAGAGATGACCTGGGACAACCCCATCTCTTTTCAAATGACTAAAGGTCATGAAAGGAGAAGGACAAGATTAGCCTGAAGCCCTCAGTATTCATCTAGCTCCTTCTATATCTTTCCTTTCCTGTAGTCACCGGGTACCTAGATGGGCTGTGACCCTTGGATTTCATTTAAAAGTCATTAAATTAAAAAAAAAAATCATTAACAATATCTCTAACCCTCAAGACAATTGTCAGGACCCGTGAGTCAGCCCTGGCCTCAATATTCTCCCTGCAGTTTCATGACCCCTCCCCCTTCCCAACAGCCTTTCTTGTTCTACAGCTTTTTAAGGAGGAAGTTGGTGCTATTCAAATGAAGCGATCCTGGAAGAAGCTGGTAGAAAACAGCAAGAGTCTTGAGGCAACTTGGGATCCATTGTGAAGTGCAGATACATAGAAGCATGAACTTATTTATTCCCTGGAACAGCATGACCGTGAGTTGGGCAGAACTGGGTTTGAATCTGCCCTCTTGATTCCGCCCTCTTGATTTCGCCTTTTATTTAGCTATCTAACATTGTCAAGTTCCTTAATTCCTGTGAGCAACGTTTCCTCATCTCTGACACAGGGATAAGAGTGTATATGTCACACCTGTGGTGGATATTAACAAAGATGATGGCTGTTCAAGTTGCTAGCACGGGGCACAGTGTATGTAGCTAATCAAGAAAGGTAGATTTCCACCGTTTCTCTCACACAGCCAACTGCTTACTTCCTCCAGTCCTAATGGTACCAACCCTGGGCAACAGGTGCAGAGGTCACAAACAAAATGGTACCTATGCTTGAAAAACTGACGGGCTGGTCGATGAGACGACATGATTTGGGCACGATAGGTGTGACAGGTGCACTGACAGAGGTGAGTTCCAGGGTATCCAGGGTATCACCCACCTGAGCATCAGGGCACCACTCTCAATCAGCACCCATCAACTTGGGGGCCTGATACTGGAGCTGCCTCTCAGTGACCCAGTGGCCTCAAAGGGATTTACTGCAACTTTGGCTTGACTCACAAATTTGTTATAAAGATTTCTGGAAAGAACCGCAAGGATCACAGCAGTTAAGCTGCTCAGAGAAAGGAGCAAACAGGTGGAGAGGTTATGAGCACAGACTCCCAAGACATGCTGCCTGTGTTCCAACCCTGTCTCCAGTGCTTCAGTGTGGGTCCAACATCTGTGCCTCAGATGTCTTATCAATGATGTGGTAACACTCATGGTACTTACCCATAGGGTTTTATTATTTTTTTTCTTGAATATTAAACAAGATAATGCCTTTGAAGCATTGAGCACAGTGTCAGGTATACAGTAAAAGCACAGGGAAAAATACTTAGCACTATTATTAAAGATATTTGGTCTGAAAGCCCTAAGGCTGAGAGGCAATACTACTGACAATTCAAAGGCACAAAAGGCGTGTGTGGGATGGACGTCACTTTTGTTCACCAAGTCACAGAAGAGTAAACATAACTGCTCTTTGGGATCATATGAACTTGATATCGAATCCTTGGTCTGGCTCTTACTGAAGTGACCTTGGGTGAGCTGCTGAACCTTGATTTTCTGTGTAAAACTGGAGGATAATGATGTCAATCTTGCAGATTGACTGTTCGAATCACAAATGCAGTTACATAGAAATAAACCTGGCATACTGCCCGGCACAATAAATCCTGGCTTCTTTCCTTCCTTACCCAAAGCTAGCAAATCAGACAAGAGGATTAGCTAAACAATAGTGTTTAGAAATATATTTAATGAGAAGAGCATTCTACATGGATTCAGAGGTGATAAAAAGTAAAAATGAGGACTCTGGACTGGAGGACCTTAAAGTTTCCTCTCGCGTTCATAGTTTATGATTCTCCAAGTGACTACCTATCTTATTTTTGTCACATATTTTGGCTCTGTCACTTAATAAATATGATCTTTAGGAAGTTACTTGACATTGTTTTCTCTTCCATAAAATGTGGATAAAAATTATACCCACTTCTCAGGGCTATTGTTAAAATTCAGTGAGATAAAGCACATAAAGAGTTTACACTTGCCTGGCAGACAGTTACTACTCAATTAATGCCAGCCACTGCTGTTGTCAGGGACGCTATCAAGATTGAGAGAGACAATGTATGTAGAAAGCATGGCACACGCTTTCAAAAAATAGTTATTATTATTATTTCTACAACCACTACTGATTTTACATTATGAATGGCTATGGCCCGGGGAAACCAGTAATTAATACACTGTCATTCCAGTAATGACACATCAAAATAGAGACCCCAAGAGATATTAGGATAATTAATCACAGGTCCAACCGGGAATAAAAGCTTTCTGGAACAAACAGCCTCGTCCAGCCCAGACAGAGGTCTGGCTCACCCACGGGGAGCAGCACGGACTGGCTGCACCCTCTCCCTGGCCCTGGGGACCACACACATGGAGATAGTGTCCGGGTGTATAATGGTTCATCTCACAAAGTGGTAATGTAATAATGCCTTGGCCTGGAATGATAGCTTTTGGCCAAAAGTTCAAAGCTATCCAGTGAGTGTCTCATTAATCTTTGGGGTCCTGTGGGGATCGCGGTGGGTAGGCATTGTTGCTATTACCTTATAAAGATGAGAGCATATAGTTTAGAGAAATGAAATACCTTGTCTTGGCTCCAGCAGTCCATCAGTGCTGACACAGGGCTTGAAACGCAGAGTGCATCCCCTGAGGCCCAGGGCTCTAAGCCCTACCCTTGGAAACACTTTGAAGGAAGAGTGAGTAGGGTGCTTTCGACAAGATGTGGCCCTTGTCTCCCTCCCTTTCTACACCACGTAACTGCTAGGCTCACCTGTCACTGAACTGAACCTCTTCTCCGTTCCTGGCCCAGCTGATGGTAGGTCTGGGGTTGCCGACGGCCTCACAGTGCAGAAGGACACTCAGTGTTCCGCTGGCCAGGGCCACAGTCTGCCCGAGGTGGGTGACCACTTCGGAGGCGGAGAGCTGCTGGGCCGCTGAGATCTTCCGCAAGATGGTGGGCTTGCGGTGTGGCCGGCGAGAGCCGCTCCCAGCCTCCCCAGACGAGGAGGTCCGGAGCGAGCTGCTGAAGCCAGACACGTGTTTATGAGGCGGGATGGCCACGGGGGGAATCCTCCGCTCCGATGGCTTGAGGAGCATGTCCTGGTGCTCAAGGTGGCTGCGGAAGATGTCCTGGGCCAGCTGGGCCACCAGGTGCTTGCTGTACACGTCACGCAGCTCCTCGGGCTGCTGGGAGAGGTTCCGGAGAATGTCGTCCAGGCGCTGCTGCTCGGTGACAATGGTGAAGGGCAGGTGCAGGAGGGCCTGCTCGGCATTCTGCTCCTCCTCTGAGGATGTGTTCCTTTCCGTGGAGTCTTGGACCTCCCACGAGGCCAGGAGCTCTCCGGGCCAGCCCCCCTGCTCCAGCAGCCGAGAGACAAGGTCATCATAACGGCTCCCCGGGTCAGCAACAAGGCCGCGCTTCTCCGCTTTGCTGCCATTAGCGAAGATTCCGTTCTGGTGTTTGTGGGTCTGCAGGGCCTCCTTGGGGTGGGCCTTCCTCACTGGGAGCGCCTCTTCCTCGCTCCTCAGGCTCAAGGGCCGGGCCACCAGCTTCCGATTGCCTCCGATGAGCTTAATCACAAACTGCTCTCGGGCTGGGCCTGCAGAGCAGGTGTAGATGCCCGCATCAGAGAGCTTAAGCCGGTGGATCTTTAAGTAGCCAAAAGGGGCCACGGTGACGTGAGCGGAGCTGATAAGGTGCTGGCCGTCTTTCTCCCAGGTGATGAGGGGCTTGCGGAAGCGCCGTGTGGGGCATCGCAGCACCACTGCGGTCTTGGGGAGCAGGTATGCGAACCCCCCTATGACGAAGTGCAGCTTCCTCTGCCTGCGGGTCTGGATGTAGATCTTTCTTGCTGCCGCAATGTGTGGGCTGTGCTTTGTGGACGGCCGTCCTGGCCCTGGAATGAAAGGGAAGGTGGAGGAAGACAAAAATGAGAGTGAGATGCAGTGACAAGAGAGAGGGAAAAAGAGAGGGAGAAGAGAAGAGAAAGAGGGCCAAAAGAGAGAAGAGGGGAAGAAAGTGCTTCAGGGTTTTTTTTGGCTAGGGCCTTCACTGACCTCCTTATGTTTTATTGGAGGAACTGGTTACCAGCTGTGGACCGTCAAGCTGCTACCACAATAAAAAAACGAGAGAACTAATCAGGTGCAGAGGGGCAACCTGCTCTCATCCCGCTGGGTCTTTCTGTCCCTAGAAACTGAGATGCAGGGCTCTAGATGGAGGGGGATTCCAGGGGAAAGGCAGTCCCTCTCATCAAAAGGACTTAAGAAAAGAAATTAGCATCATTAAAAGAGGCAGAGGACATAGGGAAGGAGAATGTCTCCCTCTCAATGTTTTTATCCTTTGGGTCCTGCAGAGCACCAGGGCCCTCATGTACGCAGGGGAGGGGAACCCAGAAATGTTACAGCTCTAGAGATTAATATTAAAGAGCACAAATCTGTTTAGAGTAGTTTAAAACCCCAGACTGGATAACATTAGACTTCATTAGTAATATGCGGCCTCCAGCTTCCAGATCTCTACATGCCAACAAGTGAACTTTGCTCTACTTCCTGCAAACTGTTTTTCCAGGGGAGAAGAGAATTCCACCTGGCCACATGTAATTAAGGTTCCTTTTCCATCTCCAGCTGAGCTCACCAGCCTGCTGCCCTCCAGGGCCCAATAATCTCTCATTGGTCTAGGTTTAGAGAAGGTTACCGTGTGGCTACTTCTGCTTTCATGTGGGGTTCCATCTCCCCATCTCCAGAGCTCTGACATACTCACTTGCACAGGTTGCCAGCATACAGGGCCTGATGGATGAAGAGAACGGCAGGGGAGGGCATAAGGAGGAATTGACAATAGCTGAGACCCCGGTTTTCAGCACCTTCCGGCAAATGGCACTTCGAGTCTGGGTGCCCTCCCCGCAACTTGTGGAACACTGGTGGGGAAAGAAAAGCCAAATGCATGTAAACGCAGGGAACTACGGCTAATAGATTTTTGTATGAATTCTCAACCTCATCACACATGAGAAAAACTGCTTGGAAAAGCAATAGCCACTAAGAGAGAGAGAAATATTAATTATGTGACAATGTCATGTCTATATTGCGTAAGACATGTCTATATTTTAGCCACATTCTACTCTAAGACTTGCTACTCTAAGGTTTCCTGTAGTCATTCTACTTGTTTTTACTTATATGGCCTGGATTTTAGAGTTACAGAGTTAGAGAGTCCTGTGTTCAAATGCTAGCTCAATATTTCACTACTTGGCAAGTTATCTAAATACTTTGAGGCTGTTTCTACTTATGTTTATTTTGCAAGATCGGGAATTAAATGAGATAATATATTTTAAATGTCACACACAGAAATAACACTCAGTTAATGTTAATTCCTTTCTCCTTCATTCACAAATAAAATATTTTAATGTCAAGCATCAGATAATTGTTACATATCTACTTTGTCTGAGGTGGGGTGCTACGTATTAGGAAAAAAAGATGTGCAAGATGGTTCCTAACCTTAAGGAGCTGTCATCAAACGAAGGGGAAAAGTCTAAATTCATTATTAAAATGAAATAGTATATTAAGAATATAGAAATCAAAACCACAATGAGATACCACTTCATATCCACTAGAATGGCCATAATAAAAAAGACAGACAATAATAAGTGTTGGTGAGGATGTGGAAAACTTGGAGCCTTCATGCAGTGCTGGTGGGAATGTAAAATAGTACAGCCCTCTTGGAAAACAGTTTAATAGTTTCTTAAAAAGTTAAATATAAATTTACCATATGACTCAGCAATTTCACTCCTAGGTATCTATCCAAGAGAAATGAAGACATACACCCACACAAAGCCTTGTATGCAAGTGTTCATAGGAGCATTATCATAATAGACTAAAGGGGGAAACAACTTAAATGTCTATCACTGGTAAACGGATAAACAAAATGCGGTGTATCTATACAATGGAATATCATTCTGTCATAAGAAGGAACGTAGTTCTGATATATGCTACAACAAGGATAAACCTTGAAAACTATGCTAAGTTGAATTTTAATAGTATTTAAATTATATCTCAGTGAAGCTGTTTAAAGAGTTAAATAGTAATAAAATAATTCAGTAAAAATATAAAAGATAAGTGAAGTATTATAAAATCAATGCTAGCAATTGTTGAATACTTATGGTACATTAGGGATTTCCTGACCTAGGTCCTGAAAGTGGGTGGACGGGTATAGAGAACCAGGGAAGCATGGGAAGCAGGAAAATATCCAGAACAAAGGTAGAATAGTTCAGTGCAGAAGTCCAAGGCAGGCTTGGGGCAGAGCTAAACCTCTTCAACTGAACAGAGGGAACACGTCGAGAGTGTCAGGAGTTCAAGAGGTAGTTTGGGACCAGACGTTTGGAGACTTTTAATTTTTAGACAGGAGGTTTGGAATTGGTCCATAAAGCAATGAGGAGCCATTGAAGGGAGGAGTGAAATGATGAAAGAGGTGTTTTGAGAAGGTTAATCTGGCAACAGTGTCCGGGAGGGATGGGAGTGGGAGATGGATGGCAGGCAGGGATATCAGTTAAGGAGGCTGCCACAGTAGTCCAGGCTTGAGATGATAAAACCTGAAATAGGGTCATGGCAATGTGCCACGTTAACTTGAAATATGACAGTAAAAACCAAAAAATATTATATCTTCAAATTTTATACGCTAGCCCACTGAAATAAACTATTCAATGCAAAGTTCTATGATATACACCACCCTGAAAGACATTTAAGAGGCAAAAAATGGGGATGAGAGTCAAACCAATGGTTTCGTTCCCTGATCATGGATTCCAGATTCCACTCATCCCTTATTTTATTGTAAATGACGCACCAAATCCAGGGATCAGGTAGAGTAGAGGTAAAGAGCCTGGAAATTTTAAACGAACGGTCATTTTAGTGCTGCCAAGTATAAAAATAGACTGGATGTCAGATCGATTTATGATTTTGGTTAAGTCTCGTTCTTTCTCTAGGCTCAATTTCCACATCTCTAAAATAGGGAAACTAAGCTAGAGCAGAGCTATTTAAACTGTGTTCTATAACTATGTTGAGGAAATGATTCAAGGGGCTTCTCGGGTGAACTGGAGACCCAACTATTGGAAATCTGGGACCCCTACCTGCACTTCAACCAAAACAGCTCTAATTTGATGTTTTTTAGCTTTTTGGCTTCATAGTAAACTTTCAATTCAAAAAAGGGTTCTGTGGCTTTAATTTTTAAAAAAACAACTGGGCTATAGGATCTTCTAAGTTCCTTGTAGCTGTAAAATTTACTACTCTGACGTTAATTTCTTTTATATTTTTTTTTGGAGGGGAACAACTTCCCTAAAACTATGATTTAAAAATATTTAATAGCTAACTCTTTTGGGAGATGGAAGCGTTTCTTAAAGAAAAGAGGTAAGGCCGTTTGAGAGGTCTTATTCTCAGAATAGAATTCAAGAGTAATTTTATTTGAAGGGTCTAAAACTTTGGCTGAATTCTGCCTCTGAGGGATTCTGTGCAGTAACCATGGGAGTGAGCCAGATAGTGGAGGATAAAACACCATAGATCATACAGGTCTTCTTTTCTCCAAGGGGTCTTGTGGGGGGTGTGGAATGCACATCTCATCTCAGGCACAGGGCCAAGGGAAGGGCTGCTGGGATGACAGGGCCAGCTGGAGCCTGTGTGACCACCCCCAGGAGCACGTTAGTATGGCACCATTGTGAGTTTCATCCCAGTGAATTGGTGATTACCTGTCATCCTTCCCAGCCCCTCCCCAATGTTTGGACTCTCCATTCATCAACCCAGATAACTCAGAACCTAATAACATTCATTGGATAAGGGCTAATGATTCCTAGTTCCTAAAATGTAACGTTCTCCTCATCGGAAGACTGGCAAAGGCGGGGGAGGTCAATGTCACGACCCTGGGTCCAGCCAACCCAAGTAAGTGCTTTTTTTATGTCTTCTCTTTCTCCTGACAATGAACAGGGATGGAAGAGAATCATTACAATAAATAGGATTAACTTTCACTATGCAGAAAGCACTTTACATGCATCATTTAATTTAAGTCTCCCAATAACCATAAAGGTGGACAGCATGATTATTTCCAATATTCGGATAAGCATACTAAGGCCAAGAAAGGTTAAATAACTAGCCTAAGATTATTAGAGCCTTCATACATTGCTGGTGGGAATGTACAATAGTACAACCAGTAAGTGGCAGAGTCAGCATGAGAACCTAAGTTTGCCTGTCTTTCAGTCGCAACTTTTTTTTTTTAAATTAAATTTGATGGGGTGACCATGGTTAGTAAAGTTACGTAGGTTTCAAGTGTATGATTCTGTAATTCATCACCTATATATCACATTGTGTGCTCACCACCCAGAGTCAGTTCTCCTTCTATCACCATATAGTTGACCCCCTTCTACCATCTCCCCTCCCCCCTTACTCTCTGATAACCACTAAACTGTTGTTTGTGTCTATGAGTATTTGTTTCTTTATTTGTTTGTCTTGTTCCTTTGTTACTTTCAGTTTTATATCCCATACGAGTGAAGTCATATGGCTCTTGACTTTTTCTGTCTGACTTTTTTCGCTCAGCATAATAATCTCAAGATCCATCTGCATCACAATTGGCAGTCTGAACTCTTAACCACATATGACAGTGTTCTAAAGGTCTGCTTTATTTAATGCGACCCATGAGACCTCAATTTAGCAGTCTCTTTTCCTTAGTGCCTAATCACAAGGGTCCCTCCTTCAAATCTGTAGGCCGAAAGAACTTTTTCTGAATTCTCTGTGTCCCATATGCTCAGTGACTACAAAGTCCAAGAACATGGGAGTACAATTATAATCATACAATCAGCATCCTATTCATGGCAGACTATCACCAATGGACTTAGGAGAACGATGCCTTTAACAATATACCCTGGGACAAGGTCTTCATCTAGAGCCACTTACTTGGCAGGTACACCAGTGCTCTCTCCTGCACTGCTATTTTTGTTGTGATTTTCCCAAATCTTTGTTATGATAACACCCAAATCAACATTCCATGGAAAAACCATCATTACCATGTTCATGCATGCGTGCGCGCGCACACAGACACACACACACACACACACGCACACACTTGAACACACACAGGCTCATTCTATACTTTTATCCTTTATCCTGTGGAAATAAAATTATTTATAAAACATGACATTTTGCTTTCATGAGACATTTGGGGTGAGAGATACCACCAGAAGGCAATTTTACAGACAAATTATAAAACCTATGCTAATGTAGGTTAACTCTCAATTGCAATGCCCTTTAGCAGGCACCATCTGATGGAACTCTGCATGGGCTGATTAAATATGGGGCAAGAATCCTAAGAACCTATGATGATAGAGCTGGCATCTTAATTTTCAGAGGTAGCTTTCCCCTCTGTGGAACCAAGTATCTCTGTGATGTATTTCAACCAGCAGCAGCTCCGTCCTGTGAATTGTATATTATATTACAAAGAAGGCAAAGGGATCAGCAAAGCCAATTCAAATGATGCTTATATGCAAGATGGGGAGGGTGTCTTGAGTCTGTTTTTACGCTTCACTTCAGGCCTAGTGATTCTGTTTTTGGCTAAATTGGCTTGTGAGGCAATAATACGGGGTGGGGAGGAGCTTCTCTGTGGAAGACACACAGACCTGTTATATGCAAGTCAAAGAAGTGTAGGAGCTGAAAACTAATAAGTTGAAGCTGTGTGTTTCTGGATTAATTTATGCTAGTATTAGCATAGGAATTTCGTAGACAAATAGGCTAGCTGGGGGTGTATCACTAACTTCTGAGGTAAGTCAGGAATGGTGCAATCATGCTGATGCAATCATCTCCCCGAACGCAAGGCAACAGGGGAAATCAAGTTCTCTTGCTGGGAAGTTGTTGAAGTTTTGGAGCCAGGGAATTGACAGTAAGAGGCAAGATTTCCTCGGCCTTCTTTTCCTAATAAAGTCATGTTCCTTATCATCCAGTAACTTGGAAGAGAAGAACTAGAGAGGATTGGCCCTTCCTGAATGGAGACTAGAAACATCTGGGAGTAAGAGGTGCAGGCAGGTCAGGAAGGCACGTGTGGAGATAGAGGGAGAAGAACCCGGTGTCCTGAGAAGAATCCTGGGTGCAAACAGCACGAGCGAGGCTTGGTTTCATTCCTGTTTAAAATTTCATGCTTCCGGCTAATGAGTATGGAAGGGCTGCCTGCCTAACTCACGTCCCTGCAGCCTAGTTAAAAGTTAGTTACTATGGTATAAATGGTGACAAAAATACTGCTCAATAATTTTAGGACTATTTTGTTCTGTTCTCACCTTCTGCATGTATACATTTGGGGTGCTTTCTTTCCTCCTTATTTATACTTCCTTCATTCTCCTTCAGAGGATCATACGTACCTCTGTCCAGTCAGAGAGAAGCCACTCGCTGGGACAGTCATCTTTCTTGCAGGGTTGCTGGGAGGCCAGTTTGGAGGCTGAACAGAAGGTCTCAGGAAGCTCCAGGAAGCTGCCATCGGCCATGCGCTGCTTGCAAAGAACTTCACGTTTCTGGATGCCCCCTCCACAAGTCCTGGAACACTGGGGGAGGAAGAGAAAGTCGACCCAACACAAGAAAGGAGTGTATTTGAGTGCCAATTTTTACCATCGCCTTGGCGGAGTAAACATAGAGTGAAAAAAGAAAAAAAGAAAAAGAAACAGAAGAAAAACCAGAAACAGCCCAAAGGATTTTGCCTCCTCTCCTTGAAATGAATTTTGGAACAAGATCTACACCCTCTACTCTTAATCTCAAGTACTTAAATAGCGCATCCAGGAATTTCAAGAGCCTTTAAATCTTAGAATGTTGTTTCTCAACTATGATTTGCAGCCACCCAGGACAACTGGTCTAAAAGGTTAGTATAATAGAGTGTTAAACATATTTACGATCCAGTGAAAATAATCTGTGCTGCTTCCTGAATGAACAAGCGAGCTCCTGCCATCAGTGTAAATCTAGAGGAATTAATCCGTAGAGAAGGCAGCCCTTTCTAAGTGTAAACATCCACTCTATTGCTTTGCAGGGGTGGGAGTGGGTGGGGGCTAGGGGAGGTGAGTGTTAAATTTGAGGCCTGGTTTTCTGAATAAATCCCTGGAACACTTTTCTTGTAGGATTTGTGATTTCTTAGGGCAGTGGGAGCAAGAGCCACTGAAATTTGGGATATAAGAAAAATAGCCTTATTTCAGTGGTTTTCAGCAGGCTCCCAAACACACTGACTTCATGTAACTTAATAGTTATAATCCAGCTGCCTGAGGGCGGGAGGCCCCCTGCAGCACAGAGTGTTGGCTGTTATTCCAAGTATCTGTCCCCTCCCTGGCAACAGGAGAGGCGCCCCTAACTTTTAGCTGGGCACATGACTTTTCAGCATGAAGACGAGATTTATCAACCTCCCTTGAAGGGAGACACTGCCAGGTAACTAAGGCTGGCTGATGGGATACAAGTGGAAGGGTTGTGTGTAATTTTAGGGAAATGCCCACAGAGAGTGTGACATTTCCCTCTTCCCCTTCTCTTCTTTGCGGGCTGGAATGTGAATGTGATGTGTACAATTTAAGCTTCCTTTTTTGGACTGTGATGAAGCAAAAAGATGGGAGCAACCTGTGTCCCTGATCGTGAAGCCACCATACCAGCCCTGGATGGACTGTGTTTATGTGAGAGAGAAATATTTTGCTCTCTTATTTAAGCCTCTGTGACTTGGTGTTTTCTGTTATGTTCAGGCAGATCTAACCTTACCGAATCCATAAACCTAAGACTGTGCTGCAGATACATTTTGTAAAAATGCTAAGGAGCTCTCTGCTTTCTTCAAGAATAACCCCCTTTTTTAACCTGCTGCCCTTGGGCTGTCTGGGAAATTAGGCCTGGGCGTAAAGCCCCAGAGTTTGGGTTGAAGGAGCTGCAGCAGTGGCCTCTTAGAACTCAGTCTGTGCTCTGCACCGTAGTCAGAACTGCAAGGAAGACGTGTGCCCACAGCTGAGGTTAGGATGGTGATACAATATCCTCAAGTACAGGCAACATGCTATATGGAGCAGCTGTCACCCTCTTCCTCAGTGATCCCAAACTTGGAAGCATTTTTAAATCAGGCTTTTAAAAAAAGTACTGAGTTCTTCAATTTAAGCAGAAGTATAATATTAAATCAGAAACTCTTGGAGATGGGTCCCTGGCATCAGCTTTTTAAATGAAAAAAATTTAATTCTCCCAGGTAATTCTGTGAGACTAGGGTTGAGAACTACCTCTCAAATGAACGCCCCTCTACCATTTCCAATGGGAATAAGGTAAACACAGAGAGGACGTCCTGGGACCCAGAGAGGTCTCTGTCAGAACCAGGGGTTGTTTGGACCCCATCTGAGCAAATCTGCCCTTCGTTTGAGTTGTGAATGGCTAGAGGTCACAGAGCTACTTGATAACAAAGTTAGGAAAGCTGTCAACTTAGTTAGGCCTTTGAATCGTAGAGCCTTTCAACACACTATCCAAGCCAGTGGTGAACAACCTTCATTTGCATTTTAAATTAAAAAATTTTGAAATGAAAATGACCTTTTTGAGTCCCATAGGAAAAAATGTATTTTCTTATGGCTGGATTCAACTACCTACTCACAGAATAAAAGAAGGCTGAAGATAAAGAAGACACTACCCTATGAGGTAGTTCTTGTCCCCACTTTACAGATGAAGAAGCTGAGGCTAGAGAGGTGAAGTGACTCAACTAAGGCCACACAGGGGTGAGAACTGGTTTATTTCCATTCTGTGCAATATTCCCCGTGCTCCTACTGAGTATATGTTCTGGGCTGGAGTGGTAGACACAGCTGGAGAATGAGCCCAAGCTCAGCTTTTCCTTCTTGTGGTTGTAGGAACGGCTCTCTGCTTTCGATGGAGGGTACTCTGACTGCTGCTTCGTGCTGCGGGTCCCAGGCCTTGTAAGCCCCAAGCCTGCTAAGAGCCTGGTCTCCCCACATCTTCACTAGAGAGGCAGTGCTTTGAAATTCATTCATCAGCCTCCACGCTGTGACTCTCTGACCAGCATGAGCCAGCTCATGACCCGGGCTGGGGACCGACATTCTAAAATGGCTCATTTGCACCGTGGAGGTCCTGGAAACGTGTTCTCCCTATACCCTTTGACATCTGAGCGGTGACATTGACATTTGGCATTTGAACATAGCTTCAAGGCTGTGCCACAAGCTGGGTGGGTGGACGGACTATATTTGGTGGTTGGCAGCCAATTGTTACTCATCACAGATTCAAACAGTTTCTTCCAAGGGTTTGCCTAGCATGCCATTTAGCCTTAGTTAAGGAAAAGATCTATGGCCTCAAAGCTAATGATTCAAGCTATGTATGGCCCAGGCCTTTGGCTTTTCTGGCTCATTTTCATGAGATCCTGGCCTTTTGATTTATCAGAGAAGCAAACTTTTATTTTAGTTCTTGTTTAGCAGCAGTTCAATAAACTCTTGAAAAATTTTACTTCTTTAATGCATTCTGTACTCACATTGCATAGCACAGTGCCTTCTGTGAATGTAAATCCTCACTAAATATTTGTGGAATTGAACTGAAGTTGGTGGTTGGGGGAATTTTAAATTAGTGGCTAAGAATTCCATTTATTTAGAATAACCCTTCTTGTTACTAGGAACGACTATGGTTTTAAATTTGGTTTTATAGTCTTTCGTAGGATTTCTTAGGTTCAGCATTCTCCTATTTCTGTCAAATTCTAACTTCGAACCAACCAGTTATTCTATCATCAGATTTGCTATAACCTTTATTGTCCTTCTTTAGAACTCATTTATAACTAGACGACTAACTGTGTGCATTACTGATTCCAAACGATTTGCCAAACTTTGGGGACTCTATTGTCCACAAGTCTTTCCATTCCATGAATTATTAAAGTTCTTTCATGAATGGAATGTAATTTTGTTCAAATCATAATTGTCAGAAAAAAACAAGTTTATGCCGATAAATCAAAACTATAAATCCTAAGCTCTGACTTCTCCCCTCTCCTTACTCAGCATGTCCACTTCAATGCAAACAGGTACCCCGACCTTAGCATCTCTAAAATCGAACTTATGATTCTGCCCCTCCAATATTACCTCAAATCTAGTCTCTTCTCAATCTTCCTCACTCATTTAATGGTGCCACACCCAAGGCAAAAACTTAGGAAAAGTTCTCGAGTTTTCTTTTTTATTAACATCTCTCCCCTGAGAATCAATGAGCAAGTACTTTCAGATTTGCCTGTAAAATAAGGAAGCTTTACCTTCACAATAAATAATAAATTGGGATACCATCAGCTCATGCCTAGACTACTACGAAGCTTCCTAAGCAGTCTCTCAGTTTCCAGTTTTCTCAGTTAGTTTCTAGCAGGATATAGAGAGGGCGCTCAATTTGAAGAGAGCGCCTCTCTCTTTCTGATGGCCTGCAGGAAACGCCATTAGTTGAATACAACTAGAAGCCAGAGGGTGAAGTCTATCTAGGTCAGCCTCCTGGACACGGGTGGGGAAGGTAGAGAGTAGCTGTAGAGGAGGAATGGAAGATATTCAACCTACTGTCTTACTAAGAGCGATGTTTTCCAAAGCATAAATCAGATCATGCTTAACACCCTCCAATGGCTTCCCCTTGTGATTAGAATAGAATCCAAACTCCTGTAACCCGGCCCAGCAAGGCCCTCTATGTTCTGCTCCCTGGCCTGACGGAACTTCAAGACTGTCTAACTCAAATCCTTCCAAGTTCATTCATTCATTCAACACAAAGTTATTAAATACCATTCTTGGACCAAGCATCGTTCTAGGTTCTAGCAATGAAAAAGGAGCTTCACACTCCTCTATAATTTTATCTCATACAACTCTCCCTTTCCCTGCATAGTCCAGCCACACTGTTTTGCTTTTTTGCTGTTGTTGTTCCTCCAATGTCAGCTTGGGTCTCCCACTGGGCATTCACCCCTGTTCTCTCTATTTGGACCCTTCTTCCTTACATCTTCATGTGGCTGAGAATTTCTAATCATTCAGGTTCAATTCCATTCTCACTTGCCTGGAGAGGCCATTCCTAACCTCCCAACGAGAATAGCCCAAACAACCTCTATCCTATTAACTTAATTTTATTTTTACATAGCTCTTTTAAGTAGCTCTCATCCCTTTCAGAAATGATCCTCTATTAGCTCTATGAAGGAAGCAATTTTGTTTCTCTTATTGCTCATACTAATGTTTGAGAATTGCATTCAAAACATTTCCTCAGGATGATATCGTTTCATCTTTAATAAGAAATCTTGGGATTGGATGATTTCATCTTTAGTGTTTTTTTTTTCCTTCCACATCCTCTCTGATTTATTTTCCCTTTAAAGTTAATGATTTGTTTGTTTCCCAGTAAAGAAGTGGTCAGGATATGAGCTAAACCGTGGAATGACATTTTACACCAGCTGCTGGAGGTATGTGATGTTTGGGTATGACCTATAAATATGTACACTGCAGCGAAAATGCAGTGTGTTTTTCTATGAGAGAAGTGATGGCTGGTTCATAAAATCATTATCCCCTCAACCTCAAAATGACATCAGACCACTTTTCTTCTAATCCTTTGATTATGACTCAGTCAAATTCCCCATGGGTCTTATTGAGTTTGTCAAGCATAAGGAACATGCTCTTGAAGTTTCTGTTACCTGTGACTGACATTTTAGACACTTCACTAGTGATGTCGGGTTTGTAGGAGTACAGATCTCTTCAGGGCTTGATGGCTGAAATTTTATTTTTCTAAATACCTTACGAGGCACATGGGCTTCTATTCGATTTGAATAAATGCTACAAAAATAAACAAGAAGTGGAATAAAAACAGCTCTTAAATTCAAGCTGTCAGTTAGAGCTTCTTAGCAAATATGGCAATAAGGAGAGGTGCAGGTTAATTTACTCTTTCAAATGGAGGAAGTAGATGACGAAAATAATTGGTCTTATTTCAAGGGTAGAGATGTAATAAAACTGTGCTATAGTGTGGCCACTCACTTAAAATAACATAGCTGGGTTATCGATTTGCAGATAGGACCTGATTCAGGGGACAGCTCTTCAGATGATAGCCCCCAACACTGTACAGAGTCTGTGACAATATGATGACAACAGAGCTGCCAGAAAAGTGAAAAAGAAAACAAACCAAAAAACCCTGCTTATTGTGAAGTTTGACGTACAGTAGTCCCCCTTTTATCCATGGTTTTGCTTTCTGCAGTTTCAGTTACTCATGGTCAACTGTGGTCCAAAAAGATTAGATGGAAATTTCCAGAAATAAACAATTCGTAAGTTTTAAATTGCACACTGCTCTGAGTAGCATGATGAAATCTCACGCTGTCCCACTCCGGATGTGAATCATCTCTTTGTCCAGTGAAGCCAGGCTGCATGGAGTCCCCCTGCCCGTTAGTCACTTAGTAGCCGGCTCAGTTATCAGATTGGCTGTTGTGGCATCACAGTGTTTGTGTTCCAGTCACCCTTATTTTAGTTAGTAATGGTCCCCAAATGCAAGAGTAGTGATGCTGGCAATTTGGAAATGCCAAAGAGAAGCTGAAAAGTGTCTCCTTTAAGCGAAAAGGTGAGTACAGTACAATGAGATATTTTGAGAGACCACATTCATATAACTTTTATTACAGTATATTGTTATAACTGTTCTATTTTATTATTAGTTATTGTTGTTACACCCTTACTGTGCCTATTTTATAAATTAGACTTTATCATAGGCATGCATGTATAGGAAAAAACATAGTATATATAGGGCTTGGTATTATCTGTGGTTTCAGGCATTCACTGGGGGACAGGGGGTCTTACAATGTATCCCCCTCAGACAAAGGGGGACTACTGTACACATAAAGCTCCTAGGAAATTCTCAATGCCCAGAAGGTGAGGTCCAGACCCCTGAGAACATCCTTCAGGGCCCTCATACTCTAACCTCCATTGAGCTTCGCCCCCACAGTCCTTCCCGACCTGCCATGGGCCAGTACTTTAGCTACAATGGACAATTTGCCCATCCTGGGCACACAGATGCCTTCTCTGTTCAGACCTTTGATCATGTTTTTCACTCTGTGAGCGATACCCTTTGCCCCCTTGTCCATGGAGAAACTTCCAACACATCCTCAAAGGCTACTCCTTCACTAAAGCCTCTTTTAGGGCCTCCACCTCATGGTAAATGAGTCACCTCTCACCCATCTTGACTTGGAAGGGTACGGCATCTCTCCTGTAAGGACTAGTCATTTGTGTCCTGCTATTTCCCTGCACCTCCCTGCATGCACACAGAATTATGCATCTTTTGAAGAAAGGCAATGTAGTCATCTTTCTATTCTCCAGTGCCTTTTGTAGCATCTGCCAAAGAACATGCACTTCATAAAGTTTGCTGAATTGATGATTGGATGAATAAAAGAGCCCCAAATCCAGATGTTCCAAAGATGTAAAACAAACATCCAGCTGATGGGCTGAACATCCACCTTTTATCGGACTGTTTTATCGTTAGCCAGAAGCTGTTTCTAAGCAAGTCAGCAGTGGGTTTCAGCCAGCGGCAGCCTGTGCTCTGCTGGGAGCCTGACCCTGCAGGTATAGGAACGTCCAGGTAACTGAGTTAATATGGTCAGGGTTTCTTAAGAGCCTGTCTCATCTTTGCTCCAAAAGTTTCCCTGGTGTGTTTACATTGATGAAAAGGTGTTTTTAGATTTTTTTTTAAATTATACAAGATGAAATTTCAAATTAATAAAGATTCCAAAGCCTGTGAACATGCTGAGATTGCCTGGTGAAGTTGACATTTGTGAAGTGAGAGGTAGACTGCAAAGAAGAAAAAAATTTAAAAGGAGGGGCAAGAGAAATTTAATAAAACTAAAGGAAAAATGTTTGCCTTTGTAAATCATTTAAAATAATATTGTGGCATGAAGAGGTAGATCTCTGGTATTATTTTATTTTAAAATATATGCCATACACAGAATAAACAACAAAAAATAGTATTTATATTCGTTATCCTAGCTAGCTGCCATACATGTTTCATTATATAAGGTCATGGGTTCATTAGTTTTATAAGAAAAGTAAAAAATATACAATAAGGGGGACACTTAAAAGTTATGATTCTATAGAAAAATACAATGGCTCAAGGGACTTAGATTTTTGAAGATTTTCCCATAATAATCACGTTAATAAATTCTGCCCATATTGACACTTTTGGTTTCATCTTGGTAATTTACTGAGAGCTGAGTTCATTTCCTTGATACCTCAAGTCATATTATTGGGCCCGACATAAAGTGATGTTCACATTCTATTTCTTTCCAGTTTTTACACAATATGCTCTGTTTATAGCTTCTAACTCATTTCATTCATTCATTCATTCATTCATTCATTCACTAAATATTTATTGGGCACTTGCTGAGTTCCAGACACTGTATTAAGTGCTGGGGATTTAAGATGATAAGTAAATGGTTACTATGCCTCAGGTATTTGCAGTCCAGTCAGAGAGAAAAAATTACTATAAAATGTGATTAGTTTTATAAAAGAGGTAATACACAAGAAAGCCCAACAAGGTCATTATGGAAAAGTTGGGGAAGGCTCTATAGAGGAGGTGACATGAGGGGTTGGCCAGGGAGATGAGGAGTGCTGACAGAGTCAGATTACATGTTCACAGGCCCCGGTATGAAGGACGTGGCGTGCTTAAATAGCTGAGGAGTCCTGAGAAGGTGAAGCATAGGTTTCGTGGGGAAGGGTCGTTGGGAAATGAGATAGAGAAGTCAGGTGAAGGGCCACCAGTGGAGGGGCGTGGACATAATCTCAGGACCATTGGGGTGTCATTAAAGGTTTTAAAGTAGCGGGTAACAGGACCCAATTTGTAGAAAATGACTCAAGCAGGAAGGGCCAATGGGTTCCAAAGATGTCTGCCCTGTGAGATGTTAAGATGGGCCATGAAGAAAAGATTTTCTGGTTAAATAAGTCTAAATACCACTGTATACACACTTCATATCTATTTGGCAGTTCTCAGCACATATTAATATTTTAAAGCCTCAACAGGGGGCCTGTAGTAAAGAACCACCGATCCAAGTTGGGAAACACTGGATGAGAGTTAAACAAGACATTACAGGGAGACCAAGTGAAAGATTTGGTTAGTTGTGAGGCCTGGAACCAGCACAGTAGGAGAAGGACTAGGAAAGAAGAAAACAGTTATGTTGGAAAGATACGGAAGGTAGGGTCAACAGGATTTGGGTGTTGACAGAATGTGAAGAACAGACAAGGCTGAGATGGTTCTAGTTTCCAGCTACAGACAGGCTAGATCGTGGTGTCACCCAAACCACAAGATCCATGAAAGAGGACTGGGTCTGCTGGGGAAGGTGGCAGGTAGATATGTTATTGAGCTTGGTGTTAGACCTTTAGAATTTGAAGTAACTGCAATATACAAGGCTGAGAAATTCAAAGACAGTCAGGCTTTGCTTGGTATATAGCAGAGATCTAAACTGAGCCAAATTAATTAGGACCCCACACAAAGAAAATGAGGACTGAATCTCACTTACTAAACAAAACAATAAAAAAGAGGACAGAATTTCTAACCCCACCATTTTGTGGATTAGAATTACCTTGTAATATCAATTAAACTTTCTTAAAACTAAAAGTACGAGGGGTGTACAGTGTTTCTTCTGGGTTTAATATTTCTGTTACTAGGTGAAGCATGGGGTTGCACACCCATTAAAATTGAGAGCAATTATTACACAGAGTTTTATGCTAATAAAACAAAAACACTACACATGTGAAATTTGACTCCTGATCTGTTTCACTTACATTTATTGTTGCTTCTAAAGGTAGGATGAGGTGGCCATTTCCTTATGAAATATACTACTGAAAAGGAGATAAACATCCTAATAGATTGTTTCCTCTCCAGATACATTTTAAATAAACATGGTCTCTAACTTACAAGGATTTGTATTTTAGTTACAGTAATATAATAAAACTGATGACAAAATTGACTCTTTCTGCCAGAATTCAGTCCTGTAATCCAGACCAAAGTTATTCTTTTCTTCTCTGTGTGATAAAATCTACTAAACAACAAATTTAAGTCTCAAGCATTTAGTTGTCATTAAAATTCCCTCTTTTTAAAATATTACGAGCAGGGACTCTTTTCTCACACACCTTTTTATGCAGCTAAACTATAGGCATTTTGAATTGTAACCCTGATTTAAAAAAGGGAAATGGCCACATAATCACAGTTTTAAGTAAGGGGGAAAAGACAGGCTATGGGGCATGTTTCAGTCTCTGCACAGATGTTTGCAGTATGTGTGTACATGTTGGGTGGACCCCATCTTGAACATAAGACATATGTAATAAAGAGAAATATAAATTATGCTTCAGAGTGGACTATCTAATTTATTTTAGTTTAACTCTTCTAGCACCTTTCTTTTTTTCTTATGTCTTACATTTTTTTTTTAAGAATAAAAATGAATACAGAAAGAAGATGGATGCATACAAAGCTCATAGATAATGGTGAGGAGAGTGGTAGTAGAAGGCAGATTTTGAATCTCAAGGACCTTGTGCTAGTAGAGAGTAATGCTCAGTCAGCCACAACACAGCAGATTGTAGTAGGTTGAATAGTGACCCCAAAGACATCTATGTCCTAATCCTTAAAACTTGTGAATATGTCACCTTACATGGTGAAAGGGACTTTGCCAATGTGACTAAGTTAAGCATCTTGACATGGGAGATGACCTAGGTTACCCAGATGGGCTTGATGGAGTCACAGTGGTCCTTATAAGAGGGAGGAAGGAAGCTTAGAGTCAGAGAGAGAGGATATACAAAGGGTTGGACAATTAAGTTCATGAACTTTCCACTGTGTGAGCACATGGTAGGACAGAATCAGAGGTTGGATAAAGCACTTTGAAGGAGCCAGGAGCCAAGGAAACAAGCAGTCTCCAGGAGCTGGAAGATGCAAGGCAACAGCGTCTCTCCTAGCATCAGCAGAAGGAATGAATGCAGGCCTATTAACACCCTGACGTTAGCCAAGTGAAATGGATTTCAGATTTCTGATCTCCAGAGCTAGAAGATAGTAAATCTGTGTTATTTTAAGCTACTATATGTGTGGTAATTTGTTACAGCAACAATAGGAAACTAATACACAGATTAACTGCCCTGGTTATATATAAGCAACCAATACTGAGTTTTATGTAAACTGCTGATTTTGGAGGCTGGTATCAGATTTCCTCACAATTTAATGCTTTAAAGCAAATGGTACAGAGATCTTGGGAAAGCTGCACTGCATAAAGGAAAAGAGAATGGGTACTGAAGCATACAGGTCTCCCTCCCTCCTGCCCTCTTTTCTTTTATCAACTTTGTGACCCAGGGCAAGCACAACCTCTCTGTTCTTTCCTCACAGAGCTGCTGTGGGGATTAAAAGAGAAAATGAGTGGTAGAATGAGTTCTACCACATGAAGTTTGAATTCCTGTTAACCTCACAGTGCCTCAGGTTCCTCATCTGTAAAACGGGGATAATAGTAGTACCTATCACACTAAGCACAGTGAGAATTAAATGAATCAAATATATAAAGTGCCTAGAACTGTCGTGACACACAGTAAGTGCTGCTCTTGTTAAAGAGAAGAAGCTCCTGAAAGGTAGCAAGTGCTCCATAAATGAACCAACGGACTTGTCATGCACCTTTTCAGCACCATCCTTCTATGTTTTATATTGGGTGTTATGGGGTCTCATTGAGACTTGGTCTCTGCTGTCACTGATCTGATGGTCTAACTCAGAAGTCATAGCAAAGCACCTGTCCAGGTAAGGTGGTATATGACTGTTAAATGAGCAGCACTGACCGTGAACACCAAGTGACTTGAGTGTGGGAGGATGGTAGAGGAGTGATGATGGAAGAGGTGGGACTCCTGTTTGACTCTGACAGGTAGAGGGAAGGGGAACTGTGTGTGGGCAGGGAGAAGCATGGGCAGATAGCAGTGTACCAGCAGGGATGGGAGAACCGTGGCTGGAGATGGGCGGGGGCAGACTGCAGGGGGAGGAAGGCCTCAGGAAGCCATAGGGCTTTATTATGACAATGGAGAGTCACTGAAAAGAATCTCAGAAGAATCCTGTCATGATCAAAGTGTCTTAGCTGGACTTATGGCATATCTATCAAGTGGTTCTCAATTATGGTGCTGTAACATACCACTGTGATATGGTCTCTTGTGAGGGGTATATAATATGTAACATACAGCCAGCATCAAAGTTGTCGATGATGACATGTGTATGTTTAATAAGTTAGAGAAGATTCAGGAGGCTAATGCACTAAATATATAAGTGTTTCAAAAGCCAACTAAACAAAACCCAACAAGATATTAAAGCTAAACTGATAAAGATAAATATTACATGAATCTTTCAACAAGACCGGAGATAAAACCAAGGGACAGAGTATTGAGTGAGAGGTAGAACTGAAATAAAGAAAGCCCCCTAAAAACCAAAGCTAGAATTAGATTTCTGCTTCATATCTTCCTAATTGTTTCTAAAATAAAATTTTAACGTAAATACTTAGATTCCATGCTAGTCCCTTCCAGACCTGCAGAATGTATAAATATTGGCTGTTTGCCATTTGTCAGGCAAATGCTCTATAAGGGACAAAGAAGGTTGCATTCTTAGTAGGCAAATGATGATTAACCTAAATTAGCCCCCCCCCCCCCCAAAGAAAAGCATACTGCATGAGGTCAGCGTAGTTCAAGCAGCAAGGAGGGAGAGTTTCTCCCTTCAAATGGGCCAAAGTCCATGTCCATCCTGTTGTTATCTGTCTTCTTTAAATGAAGCATTTGATCGACTATCTCCTTTTCTTTCATATGCAAAGACTGTAAGCTGGGTGTTGAAGGATTAGAGACCTCAGCCCTATCCTCTGCTAGATCCACGTAGCTAAATGGAAAAGATCCTGTGAGTGCACAGCAACTTTCCTTGTACTAACAGCATGGCCAAGAACCAGAGGCTAAACAGACAAATGGATGCTCTATAGCTGGTGTCTTAACTAAGTAGTTTCCTATGACAACAGTCAACTAGCATGCAGACACTTAAGTTACTCTTGGCTTATTCCATATAGCATAAATAATAACTTCCTTTCTTTTAATAGGTGGTCAGTAATAGCTCATTTTGCCCAACAAAACAACTAAGAAAGTAAGGTTCTAGGAAATGATGTAAGAAAAATAGTCTATTGTTTCCTCTAGGTTCAGAGAGGTTCCTAGAAGTCATCCAGAATTCTTAAAACATACCCTATGCATCAAATGTTCAACAGTGGTTTGTTTTCACTGGTGGCTTTCACTCTCTGTGTTCTTTATTTCTTGTTATGTTTTAATAATTTTCTCAGTTATTATGAATTGAGTATGAAATACTCAAGATATTTTTAAAGGTCCCAGTAAAGTATAGTCAGTGGCTCATGGGATGAACTTCAAAGAGCTGTTTACAATTAGTTTCCTGATCTGAAAAATGTACTTGGAGATATTGCAGGTTCAGTTCCAGACCACCACAACAAATCAAGGTGTTTTTTTTTTTTTTTTTGCTGGTGGAGGGTCTTCAATTTGTAAAAAACACAACATCTATGAAGCACAATAAAACGAGGTATACCTGTATCTAACTTATCCCAAAGGCTTCTCCCTAACGGCAGGAAATAGTAAAAGTTTTCAAAATAAATTCACTTAACAGGCCCAAGGTAGATAGAAAATGGAAGAATAATTAACTCTTTGGAAATCCACCATTTTAAATAGGGAGACTGGGCATGAGGGTGGAAGTGTTGGCATACACCAAAAAACAAAACAAAACAAAACAAAACAACAACATGTATATGGATGAGTTCTAAAAATTGAAAACAACGTCATAGGTCACTGCCCCTCATCAGCAGCATGTGCGCCTATTGAAAAGAGGCTGGTGTTTCACTTCACAGCTAGGTCAACATTATGACCTATAATGATATAACAAACAGATCAATAAGATATAAAGTCAGAATTTCAGGGCTTGTAGGGCAATACTCTTGATTTATTTATTCATTTTGTCATTCAGATAATGTGCTATCCAGAACTTACTATGTGCTTAATATATAGGGATGTAATACTTTCCAGTAGAGGTTCATTTGGACTGAGTCCTGGTCTTGTCTTAGGGTTGGCATGGGTTAGTGGTGTAGTTTAAGGTCATGGATTCACTTTAGTTAAAGGTAAAAGTATAAATGCATTAGAAATCAGGAGATCTGGGTTTTGCTCACTCATTACTATTTGATTCTTTGAGCCCTTTACTAAATCACAGCCCCAAGATGAGCTGGGAGCAGGCAGAGGGTTTGCCAACTGATTGTGAAAAACCATGAAGGATGTGTGGAAATGGCAGCTTTTTCTCTCAGCACTGAAATAAGGAAGGGGACGATCATATAATTTATCATTCTAATTGGGAAACTTTTGAGAGTGAAAAACTATATCAGTAAAACTCGGATGTATGTCCCCCTCACCTTTCAGGCTTATTTTCTGTGACTTTTGAGGTCACTTTAAGCTGCATCTGATATCTTAATGGGAAGGAAATTGCAAAATAAGATCCTATTCAAATAATCTAAAATTTTTGTTGTTGTTAAAAGGCATCCAAAAAGATTATTTAACTAAAGTATGATAAATATAATTTTAGATAGGATAGTTTGATAAAACAGTTGTTTGTATTATTATAATGTAGGTTTTAGAGTGGGGTCAGCGAAGTTTTCCTGTAAAAGGACAGAGTAAACATTTTGGGTTTTGTAGGCCATATAATCTCTGTCACAACCACATAGTCCAGCCCTTGTAGGGTAAAAGCAGCTATAGATAATATATATAAAAGAATGGGTGTTGCTGTGTTCCAATAAAACTTTATTTACAATAATTGGTTGTGAGCTGGATTTGGCTTTGGGCTGCAGTTGCCAATCCCTGCTTTAAAACAATAGTTTCCAGACCTTTGGAACTCATAGGACCAGATAAATTTTTTAAAAAGTCTGGAATTGACTCAAGATTTCTAACTATTTTTTTTTTGCTAAGTAATTATGTATTTTAAAAAAGAAAGAAAAATGATTTCCTAGTACCTTCATCTCTTAGAATTTTAATTAGCAAAAAACTAGAAAGGGCATAAATTCAGAACAAATTTAGCTGTACGGAAAAATCCATCATGTTGTCTTTATTTAAAACATTTTTCTTTAGCCTGGTGAAAACTTTGTTGTGAAATATGTTCAGGTAACATTATGGTTCATTTGAGTTGCTTTTGGAGGTTACTCTGTGTGGCACAACAGAAAGAACACGGTACATTAAAAGATCTGGATGTGAATTAAAAGATCTGGATGTGAATAGGTTGGGGGAGTACTAAGAAAGAAGGGACGAGTTGACCTTCAATATTCCTTTAGAAGGACAAAAGTACTCAGAGACAGCGTCTCCTGTCTTGAATCACTGATACAAACACACACTCCAATATTGAGAAACCCCAGAACTCACCGGCTGCCATTGCGCAGGGTACCAGGCTGGGGGGCAGTTGAAGCGGTTACAAGCTTGCACAGTGCTGGGCTTAGGCTGGCGACACAGCTCATCAGCCAGGATTACTGTCTCATTCATTTCTCTGGACAGGAGGTGGGAGCAGAAGACGTCTCTGGTTTGCAGGCCAACCCCACAGGTGAGACTGCATGGATTCCACTTGCCAATTTCCCACCTGGGAAGAAATCAGAGAGGAAGAGGACACCCTGAGCACCTGGGCAGAGAACATCTCCCATGATGCCAAGGGTGTTGCTAATAGAATAAAAATGCCTAACTGGGAATGTGGGAAGTTCTAGTACAAGATCGGTTGGGAATTCTATCCCAAGCCTAGAACCCATCCTTTTCCATACTCTAGAATTCATTTAGAATATAGCAAAGAAGGTAATAAAATGGAACATCTAATTTTGAGCCACAAAATCATCAAGAATGGTCACAATCATGTTTATTTTGATGGAACATATAAACTTCATCAAAATAAGGGGGTATATTAGATAAGACATAGGTTGACTATATAAAGGCTTTGGGCACCATGTATTGAATAGTGGGTCTAAAAGAAGCCTTTCTGCTAATCTCTGTCGTCCCCATTCTTAGCAAAACTGAACAATTTGTGCTCGTTTTTCTTTGGCTTCAAAATGAAAGGTCGTTGGCTCCAACTTCCTTTAAACTTCCATCATAGTATAGAAACGTCTCTGTCTTATGTATAAATATCATCACTACCTGGGACTGGAGAATGTAACAAAAGTGAAGGTTGCTAACTAGAGCTGTCTTCCAGAGGGGAAATAAGTGGAGAGAACTGCTCGTTATCTGGAAGTGGAAGTCAAATATACACAGATGAGTTGAGTGCATAAATTGGCCATTCCAAGTGGCCAAGTCTTGAGAAGTACATTTATAGTGAGCTAAGGGCCTATAAAAACAATCCCACTGCATTTCCCTGTTGATGCAATGCAACCTCCAAAATGGGAATGATAAGGAAAAAGCTCAGTTGCTTGGGCTCTGAGTCAGAAGCGTTCTTTAATGATCAATTTTAGAAATTCTGTTTACAAAGTGAGGCACAAAGAGTCTCCAAATACGAGTTCACCAAGAAAAGTATCACAAGTAGGTCTTCGGTAGCTAGCTGCCCCCCACCTTCAAACTTCTATAACCAGCCCTGAAAATTGGTTTGAAATCTTTGGCCTTAGTGTTTTTTTGTCAGACTGTAAAACTGAGTGTATACTTTCAATCTCTTCCTGCTACTCTGATATGTAACTACCTTCCCACACCCTATTTCCCCTACCTCCTTTTGCCTACCCTATGCTGAAGTCATATCTCTCGTGAACTACTTTGTATTTTTAATTCATCCCCTCCTGCCCCCCACTCCAGTTTTCTAGCTCTGTCTTTACTCGAACTGTTATTCCTAATTTGGAATACTTTTGTTCCTTTCCTTGCCCTTCAAAATTTATTCCACTTCTATATATCCAAATTTGATCCATATTTAAAGGATTGCATCCATACCTGCTCCAGACACTATCATTTTCTCATTGTATTACAGTATTGCGCCTGTCAAGGCAGAATATACACCTCTTGAAGGCAAGGTCTGTGTCTGAGTTCATTTTGTGTCTCTCTCAGGGTTCATCATAGCACCTTCTAGATACTTAATGTATATAGTTAATAATTTCCCGATAAATTAGCAAATGGAAGGGGTCTACCATCATAGTGGGCACTTGATACATATCATGTCATTTAATAACCTTCAGAACAACATGAGATGCGCTCTACTGATATTCTTCACTTTACAGTCGAGGGAATATTAGAGTCCAAGGGTCTGACTTGTCCAAATACTCATAATTAATATGTAGTGAGTCCAGGATGCAAACTTTGTGTGTGTGGTTTGTATTTTCTCTTGTGCCATGCTGTCTCCAGCAAACACCTTGAAAATTGTCCTACAAACATTCGCAGAATTGTAAATGAATAGAAGAGGAGAGGCTGGGATGAATATATTTCTTTTAGATCCTTGTGTGAATTTCCAAAAACTTATTTTCATTTCCTAGTTTGGGTCAATCCCAAGCTTTAAAATATTGTGGGGTTACTGGTTTTAAAATACATCCACATACTCTTTGCCTTTCCTCTCTTTTAAAGATGGAATCTTGAGTATGGGCTGAATTTAGTGGCTCCCTTGTAATGAATAGAATGAGGCAGGAGTGATGCTGTGTCATAAAAGGCTAAATCATAACAAAAACTATAGTTTCCACTTGGCTCTTTCTCTTTGACTGCTCACTCTGGAGGGAAGCCAGCCATCATGTCATGAGGACACTCAAACAGTCTTAAGGAAAGTCCACTTGCAAAGGAGCTGAGGCAGCTCACCAGCAGACAGCAAAACTTTCTAGTCATGTGACCTTGAAAGCAGATCTACCGGACCTAGTCCGGCCTTCAGGTGACTGCAAGTTCATGAGAGACCTTGATCCAGAACTGCCTTTCCACGCAGCTCCCAAATTCCTCACTCATGAAACCGTGAGAGGTACTAAATGTTTATTCTTGTTGTGAGCTACTAGGTTTTGAAATTTGGCATGCAACAATAGACAACTAATATAAGCATATACGCCTCCCCCCTCCAAATGTGCATAGGTTTATCAAAAGACATATAAAAGAATATTCAAAGCAGCACTATTCATTATAGCTCAGATGGGGAACAACCCAAATGTCCATCAACAGTTGAATGGATAAAACATTATGATATGTTCATAAAATACTATAAAACAATGAGAGTAAAGTACAACAAGCAACCTGAATGACTCTTACAAACAAAATTGAGTAGAGAAAGCCATAAATTCAAAAATTCACACTGTGATCGAATTCATATAAAGCTCAAAACCCAAAACTAACCTAGTGTTAGAAGGGCGGCACATCTCCTTGGTGGATAAGACGAGAAGAGCAGTACGTGCTGGGGGACTCCTGGGGTGTTATTTTGATCTGGGTGCTGGATCTACTTTGTGAAAAGTCACCAAGACATAGATGTAGCATTTGTGCACTTTTGTTTATGTTTCAAAACAAGGTTCTTTGCCCTGACTTTTAACTTGAAATAATAAATACTGTGGATGTGAAACAAAATTCGACAACCATACCCAATGCTGATGACTACTCTATGTATATCTCCTAAAGAAGCTGCCTACACAGAGAATGCTGTCCCAAGGTTAAAACTTGTCATAGCAGAGGCTCTACACCTCCACTCCCTCCACCCCTGCCCCCACCTCTGGAAGAAATTCAGTCACTGGGATCTTGAAGCAGAGGCATTTTGCCCGCCATACGCCCCTTCAATGCTGCTCGGAGAAATCCATAGAACAGACTTTTCTGCCTACCCATGATAAAAGTACATTACATTCTCAAGGGAGGAGGTCAGCAGAAGCTATCTGTGCATCAAGCACTTTGCTGATTCTGAGTGGAAAGCATTTGAATTCATTTAGGCAAAAAAAGGAAAGCAAAGATGGTCCCCCTACTGCTCCCCTGCATAGAGGCTGCAGTTATGAGCCTCAGGTCTCCTTGCAAAGTGTACCGTTGGCTCTTTCTGAGGTAGGGACTGTGGGCCAGGGGGAGCCAGCCTGGGTGGGCAAGAGTGGCCCTGGCTGGCAGCCTGTGCGACACTTACAGGCCTTCCCCGCGATTCTGGGCCAGGCTTCCACAGACGCCCAGTGCTGAGGAGGACAGGCGCTCTGGTCTAGGCTGCAGGGTGAGGGCATTAGTGCTTCTTCCCCCACCTTACCTGTCTGACTTTTACTCATCTTTTCATCTTCACTGAAAACATTACTTCCTCAGGGAGGAATCCCTCAAGTGGGTAAAATTTTCCTCTACTTTATGGCTCCATTTAATACTTCCCACTTTTGGAAATTCTTAAAACACTTGTTTTTGTTTGTTTTGTTTTATTGTAGTAAGAACATTCAACATGAGATCTACTCTCTTACCAACATTTTAAGTGTGCAATACAGCATTGTTGACTATAGGTACAATTATGTACAGATCTCTGGAGCTTATTTACCTCGCATGACTGAAACTTTATGCCCTAAACTTAGTAATTCCCCACATACCTGAACCCCTGGCAACCATCACTCCATTCTTTGATTCTATGAATTTGACTACTTTAGATACCTCATCTAAGTGGAATCATGCAGTAATGGTTCTTCTGTGTCTGGCTTATTTCACTTAGCGTAATGTCCTTAAGGTTTATCTATGTCACACATTGCAGAATTTACTTCTTGTTGAAGGCTGAGTCATATTCCATTGTATGTATTATATATACCACATTTTCTTTATCCATTCTTTTGTCAAGGGACATTTAGGTTGTTTCCACATCTTGGCTATTGTGAAGGCCACAGTGTACATGGGAGTGCTCACATTTCTTCAAGTTTCTGACTTCAGTTTTTTTGGAATAAATACCCCGAAGTGGGATTGCTGGATCTTATGGTAGCTCTATTTTTCTTTCTTTTTTTTTTTTTTGAGGAACCACCATACTGTTTTGCATAGTGGCTGCACCATTTTGCATTCCCACCAACAAAGTGCAAGTGCTCCAATTTTTCTACATCTCTCCAATACATGTGGTTTTTTGTTTTTTTATTTTTATTTTTATAATAGCCACTTTGACAAGTCTGAGATGATATCTCATTGTGGTTTTGATTTGTATTTCCCTGATGATTAATGATATTATTTTTCATATGCCTGTTGGCCTTTGGTATGTCTTCCTTGAATAAATGTCTATTCAAATGTTTAGCCCATTTAAAAATTTTTTTTTCTAATTAAAGTTTATTGGGGTGACAATGGTTAGTAAAGATACATAGGTCTCAGGTGTACAATTCTGTAATACATCATTTGTATATCACATTGTGTGTTCATCACCCAGAGTTGTTCTTTTTCCATCACCATATATTTGATTCCTTTTACCCTCATCTACCAGCCCCTCCCACCTTGCCCTCTGGAAACCACTAAACTAATGTCTGTGTCTATGAGTTTTTGTTTCTTCCTTTGTTTGTCTTGTTCCTTTGTATACCACATATCAGTGACACCATACAGTTCTCGACTTTTTCTGACTTATTTCGCTTAACATAATAATCTCAAGATCCATCCACATTGTTGCAAATTAGCCCTTTTTTTTCCCCCAAAGATTTTATTGGGGAAGGGGAACAGGACTTTATTGGGGAACAGTGTGTACTTCCAGAACTTTTTTTCCAAGTCAAGTTGTTGTCCCTTCAATCTTAGTTGTGGAGGGTGCCATTCAGCTTCAAGTTGGTGTCCTTTCAGTCTCAGTTGTGGAGGGTGCAGCTCAGCTCCAGGTCCAATTGCTGTTGCTAGTTGCAGGGGACGCAGCCCACCATCCTCTGCAGGACTTGAGGAATTGAACTGGCAACCTTGTGGTTGAGAGCCTGCGCTCCAACAAACTGAGCCATCTGGGAGGCAGCTCAGCTCAAGGTGCCATGTTCAATCTTAGTTGTAGGGGGCGGAGCCCACCATCCCTTGCAGGAGTTGAGGAATTGAACTGGCAACCTTGTGGTTGAGAGCCCACTAGCCCATGTGGGAATCAAACCGGCAGCCTTCGGAGTTAGGAGCACAGAGCTCTAAACGTCTGAGCCACCAGGCCGGCCCTAGCCCATTTTTAATTGGTTGTTAGCTATTTTTTTGGTATTGAGTTGTAGGTGTTCCTTATATATTTTGGAGATTAACTCCTTATCAGATATATGGTTTGCTTTTTCATTCTGTTGTTTCCTTTGCTGTGCTCAATATACTTGTAACCTATTGCCTTTATGAGAGCATAAGGCTATGGCTATTTTGGTTGACCAGTTGTTATGGGTTGATATGTACCCCCAGAAAGATAAGTCAGAGTCCTAATCCCCAGCACTTCAGAATGTGACATTTGGAAGTAGGGTCATTGCAGATGTAATCACTTAAGATTCATCTAAGGTCACTTAAGGTCAATCTAGAGTAGGGTGGATCCTTAATCCAATATGACTGTTGTTGTCATAAAATGGGAGGGACATACCAAAGAGGAGATGCCATGTAATGACAGAGACAGTTACTGCAGTGACGCATCTATAAGCCAAGAGATGTTAAGAATTGCTAGCGAACACCAAAAGCTGGGAGCGGCAAAGAAGGATTCTCCCTCATAGAGGAAGCATGGCCCTACTGACACTTTGATTTTGAGCTTGATTTTTGCCTCCAGAACAGTGAGGGAATAACCTTCTATTGTTTTAAACCACCCTGATTATGTAACTTTGTTACAGCAGCCCTAGGAAACCAACACACCACTGTAATCTCACTGCTAGGCATGGTGCCTAGAACACAGCAGATACTCAGTAAGAACGAGGTGACAAACTGAGTGGAACCCCAGTGAACTGTGTGTAAACCTTTGGATTAGTCACTGCTGGTCAACCATCTCAGTTGTGTCCACTAAACAACTGCCACCACCAATTTCGAAGTCCCCAAAGCTCTGAACAGCACAAAGTTTTCTTCAATGTGGTGCAAACTATTTGGTGACAACACTAGACCTGAATTGATATGATGCCTTTATAGGTCAGCCCAATTTCAGTAACCTAATGTAAACAGTTACACGTTTAACTGTAGCAATATGAGCCTGTTGGATGATGGAATTTCACTTTATAACTTACTAAGGGTATTATACAATTTATGGCTTAGTAATCCTAACATAGTCCTAAAACATAAAATTCTGAATTCCAAATCACATCTGTTCCAATGGTTTTGGCTAAAAGATCATGGCCTTGTATGAGGAGGATGGTAAATGTGATCACTATGGTTTCTTTTGGCTTCTACGCTTCAGGTGTTTAGCTTCATGGTTAGACCCTTGGCCAAAATGTTAGGGAGACTCTGGATCCCTCAGAATTCTCTTTCCATACTGCTTTCTTTCCTTTCAGTCCTTCTTCTCTACATTCCTGTCCCTTTGTCAAAACCTGCTTGTAGGGAAGGCTCTGTGAACTGACAGGTCAGAGCTGATGCCCTGTAGCTTTAGGCTGGACCCTGCCGGGGTCCTAAGTGATTGACCCCCAACCACAAGCAGGCAGGAGACAAAGGGTTATCTCCCATCCCCCACGGCTGGAGTTCGTCTTCCTGCCCTCTGCCAACTTCAGGTAGACTTGGGTTGGCCGGTCTTTATAACTGCATTTTAGATTTTAGCCTTGGCTTCCCAGTTCCCTGACGGTGCCGGGGCTCTGTTCAAAGTCTAGGCTGCTGGACTGTGGTCCTGTCACTCTGCTTGGATCTGGCCAGTCCATGACCTTGGCCTGGGCAGAGACCCTTAGCCATGCACCATAAGCCATGATGTAACAGCAATCTAGCTGGCATGACACATTATCCCCAATAACAACGAGACAGGTACTACGCTAGTTGCTTTAAGCGCATTGTCTTCTATAATCCTCTCCACAGCCCTGTGACATAGGTTCTATTATCATCTGCATTTTAGGAACAGGCAGCTGAGGCCTGGAGAAATTAAATGATTAATTAGTCACGGCCTAGAATGCCTCTTGCCAGGTCTCACACAGACGTCAGTGACACGTGCATTACCTTCAAGTCTACCAAGACCTGGACACATGGGCCCTGAGAATGGGGTTGCTCTCTATCACTGTGGACTTGTAAGCCGCAGCTCTGCACCATTTCAGCTCCTTTTGCTGAGGTTCCAGCAAAACTCAGGACTAAGCTCACTCAAGATATGGGATATATAGATGCATCACTCTATGAAGAAGGTGCTATAAGTTCCCTCATTTTACAGGGTGACTTAACAGAGGCTCTGAGAGGTTAAGTAACTTATACAAATCACACAGCTAGGAAAGAAGACAATCAGAATTCAAATTCAGACAGCTTGGCTCCTGAGTGCCTAATTATTATATTAATATTATTCTGCTTCTTAGGGTCAGGATGAGGAATGCAGCAGTACAATGTAGCTCTGAGATGGAAATTCTAGGTGCTTATAATTTCAGAAAATGACAAAAGACAAAATGACAGATCTATTCCTGAATAATAAAAACAAACACACTAATGCCACTCAGGGTTACCAATACACTTGGCGTTGTTATTTCAAAAACACAGAAGTGGTACCTGGCAGCCAAATGGGCAAAGGCAGAGTGTGGTCCCCCCAAGGACAGGTTTGTTTTTTAATTAATTTTTATTTTTAAAATGCAGTTGATATTCAATATTATTTTATATTACTTTCAGGTGTACAGCATGGTGGTTAGACATTATATAATTTACAAAGTGAAGCCCTGATAAGTCTGGTACCCACCTGGCACTATACATAGTTATTATAATATTATTGACTATATTCCCTATGCTTTACTTTATATCCTCATGACTATTTTGTAACTACCAATTTTTACTTCTTAATTGCTTCACCTTTTTCACCCTGCCCCCCCAGCCTCCTCCCATCTGGCAACCGTCAGTTTGTTACCTGCATCTATGAGTCGGTTTCTGTTTTCTTTGTTCATTTATTTTGTTCTTTAGATTCCACATATAAGTGAAATCATAAGGCATTTGTCTTTGACTTATCTCTTTCAGCATGATACACTCTAGGGCCATCCATGTTGTCACAAATGGTAAGATTTCATTCTATTTTATGACAGACTAATATTTCAATATATATGTGTACCACCTCTTTATCCAGGTGCCCATTGATGGGCACTTAGGTTGCTTCCATATCTCGGCTATTGTAAATAATGCTGCAATGAGCATAGGGGTGCACATGTCTTTTCAAATTAGTGTTGTGGATTTCTTCACATAAACATCCAGAGGTGGAATTGCTGGGTTATATGGTATTTCTATTTTTAATGTTTTGGGGACCCTCCATACTGTTTTCCACAGTGTCTGCACCAATTTGCAATCCCACTAACAGGGCACCAGGGTTCCCTTTTCAGCACCTGTTGTTTGTTGATTTATTGATGAAAGCCATTCTGACAAGTGTGAGGTGATATTTCATTGTGGTTTTAATTTGCATTCCTCTGATGATTAGTGATGTTGAGCATCTTTTCGTATGTCTATTGGCCATCCATTTGTATGTCCTCTTTGGAGAAATGTTTATTCAGATCCTCTGCCCATTTTTTAATTGGATTGTTTTTTTTTTTTGGTGTTGAGTTTTATGAGTTCTTTATAAATTTTGGATATTTACCCCTGAGTGGATGTATCATTGGTGAATATCTTCTCCAAATCAGTAGGTTGTCTTATTGTCTTGTTGATGGTTTCCTTTTTAGTTTGATGTAGTCCCATTTGTTTATTTTTTGTTGTTGTTTCCCTTGCCCAAGGAGATAGATCAGAAATAATATTACTAAGAGCAATGTCAGAGAGTTTACTGCCTATGTTTTCTTCCAGGAGTTCTATGGTTTCGGGTCTTAATCCTTTTTGTGTTCATTCTTGTACATGGTATAGGAAAGTGGTCTAGTTTCGTTTTTTTTTTTTTACATGTATCTGTCCAGTTTCCCCAACACCATTTATTGAATAGACTGTCTGTACCCCACTGTATATTCTTGCCTCCTTTGTCATAGATTAAGTGGCCATATAGGCATGAGTTTATTTCTGGGCTCTCTATTCTGTTCCAGTGATCTATGTATCTGTTTTTATGCCATTAACATGCTGTTTCGATTACTATCGCCTTGTAGCATAGTTTGATACCCGGTAGTGTGATGCCTCAAATTTTGTTCTTTCTCAAGATTGCTGTGGCTATTCAAGGTCTTTTGTGTTGCCATATAAATTTTAGATTTGTTCTCATTCTGTGAAAAATGCCATTGGAATTTTGATAGTGACCGCACTAAATCTATAGATTGCTTTGTGTAGTATGGACATTTTACCTATGTTAATTTTTTCTATCTATGAGAATGCTACGTGCTTCCACTTACTTGTATCTTCTTCAATTTCTTTCTTCAATGTCTTATACTTTTCTGAGTATAGGTCTTTTACCTCCTTGGTTACATTTATTTCTAGGTATTTTGTTTTATTCTTTTGATGCATTTGTAAATGGGATTGTCTCCTTAGTTTCTTTCTGATAGTTAGTTATTAGTCATAAAAATGCTACTGATTTCTGAATATTCATTTTGTATTCTGCTACTTTACTAATTCATCTAGAATAGTTTGTTCTATAGTTTTGTTTTTGGTGAAATCTTAAGGGTTCTCCATATATAGTACACGTCATCTGCAAATAATGGCAGTTTTACTTCTTCCTTTACAATTTGGATTCCTTTGATTTCTTTTTTCTCTTTTGTCTGATATAAGTATTGTTATTCCAGCTTTTAAAATTTCAATTTTCATGCAATATCTTTTTCTATCCCTTTACTTTCATTCTATGTGTGTCTTTCGATCTGAAGTGCTTCTCTTGTAGACAGTGTATGTATGGGTCTCGTTTTTTTCTTTTTTTTTAATTTTATTTTTAAATTAAATTTATTGAGGTGACAGTTGTTAGCACAGTTACATAGATTTCAAATGTACAATTCTGTAATACATCATCTATATATCACATTGGGTGCTCACCACCCAGTCGGTTCTCCTTCCATCACCATATATTTGATCCCATTTACCCTCTTCTACCATCCCCCATACCCCCTTACTCTCTGGGGTCTTGTTTTCTTATGCATTCAGTTACCCAATATCTTTTGATTGGAACACTTAATCCCCTTGCATTTAAAGTGATTATTGATATGTATGTAGTTGTCATTTTATTATTCATATTTATATTCTTTTTCCCCCTTCTTCTTAAAAATGTCCCTTTAACATTTCTTGTAATACTGCTTTCGCGGTGATGAATTCCTTTAGCTTTTTCTTGTCTGGGAAGCTCTTTGTCTGTCCTTCCATTCTAAATGATAGCTTTGCTGGGTAGAGTCACCTTGGCTGTAGGTCCTTGCTTTTCATCTCTTTGAATAGTTTGTGCCAATCCCTTCTGGCCTGCAATGTTTGTGTTGAGAAATCAGCTGACAGTCTCACTTGTAGGTAACTAACTGCCTTTCTCTTGGGTCATTTAAAATTCTCTCTGTTTTTATCTAACCTGTGGCATCTTAACTATGATGTGTCCTGGTGTGGGCCTCTTTGGGTTCATCTTGTTTGGGACTCTCTGTGCTTCCTGGACTTGTATTTCTATTTCTTTCACTAGGTTAGGGACACTTTCAGTCATTATTTCTTCAAATAAGTTCTCAATTCCTCTCTCTCTCTTCTCCTGATATCCCTGTGATGTGCATGTTGGTATGCTTGATGTTGTCCCAAAGGCTCCTTAAACTACCCTCATTTTATTTTTTTGGATTCTTTTTTTTTCTGTTCCGGTTGGGTGTTTTCTGTTTCCCTGTCTTCCAAATTGCTGATTTGATCCTCTGCTTCCCCTAATCTGCTGTGATTCCTTCTAATGTGTTCTTCATTTCAGTTATTGTATTCTTCATTTCTGACTGGTTCTTTTTTAAATGGTTTCCATGTCCTTTTTAATGTTTACCATCTCTTTGTTGAAGTTGTCACTGAGTTCACCTATTCTTCCCCTAACTTCCTTAGCATCCTTATAACCAGTGTTTTGAACTCTGTATGTAGTAAATTGTTTGCCTCCATTTTGTTTAGTTCTTTCTCTGGAGTTTTCTCCTGTTTTTTCATTTGGGATGCATTTCTTTTTCTAGTCAGTTTGGCTGCCTCTCTGTGTTTGCCCCTATGTACTTGGTAGATCTGCTACATCTCTCAGTCCTGGCAGGGTGGCCTTATGTTGTAGGTGACCTATGGGGCCCAGTGGCATAGTCTCCCTGGTCACCTGAGCTGGGTGCTCCACGTGTGTCCCGTGTGTAGGTTGTATGTGCCCTTTTGTAGTTGAGCCTTGATTGCTGTTGACACCTCAGTGGGTTGGGTTGACCCTGAGGCTGACTGACTGTGGGCGGTTGTCCATGACCACATTGTATAAGCTGCTTTATGGAAGCTGATCCCCTGGAGCAGGATTGGCCCCAGAGGGCTCTTGTGCCTGCCAAGACCACACTTGGGTGTGCCGCTTGTGGAGCTAACTGGGTGGTTCTCTGTTGTGGTCTAAGTCGGCCAATGGGTGTATTGCTTCTGGGGTCTCTTGGGAGGTGCTCCAGTGCAGGCCAAGGTCAGCTGCTGCCTATGACCGCCCTTTGGGCTATTTGTTAGGAGGTACAAAGTGATCTGCAGTTGGTTGCTGGCTGTGCTGGGCCTGGAGGCCTTGTGGAAGAGGCCACGCTGCAAACTGAGGCCAGTTGCCATCAGTACTGGGCCTGGGGCTGCTGAGCAAATGGCACAGGGCATCCCAAGGCCTGTCACTGCCTGCTGGCTAAGTGTAAACCTAAACTGCTGAAAGAGCATTAAGTAGTGTGCAAGCTAGGTGGGACCAGGTCTCAGGGAGTTGTTAAGGTGGAGAGAGTGGTGTTCACCAGTCTAATGCAGATTCAGATTTGGCAGTGTTAAGGAAGAGCTCAATATAGTGGCAATGGTGGCTGTCCCTCCAGCTCTTGCCCTGAAGCCACACAACTCAGTTTCTACCTGTATGTCTCTGGCACCCCCCTGCCCCCAAAGGTGCTGTTCCTCAGCTGGAGACCAGGATGAGTGCCACTTGGGTTTCTAGTAGCCTTTTTTTTCCACCCAGATAGATGGAATCCTTGTCAATTTTAACAGCCAGATGTTGTGGGGTCTCCTCTTCCTGGCACTGGTGCTCTGGTCTGGGGAGCCCAGTGTGGGGCTGGGACACCTCACTCCTTAGTGGGGGCCTCTGCAGCAGAGATAGTTCTCCCAATTCTTTTTTATATATTTTTTTTTGGGGGGGACAAGACTTTATTGGGGAACAGTGTGTACTTCCATTTTTCCAAGTCAAGTTGTCCTTTCAATCTTAGTTGTGGAGGGTGCCATTCAGCTTCAAGTTGTTGTCCTTTCAGTCTCAGTTGTGGACGGAGTAGCTCAGCTCCGGTCCAGTTGCCGTTTTCTAGTTGCAGGGGGCGCAGCCCACCATCCCTTGTGGGAGTCAAACCAGCAACCTTGTGGTTGAGAGGACGCGCTCCAACCAACTGAGCCATCCCGGAGCTTAGGGGCAGCTCAGCTCAAGGTGCCGTGTTCAATTTTAGTTGCAGGGGGCGCTGCCCACCATCCCTTGCGGGACTCGAGGAATTGAACTGGCAACCTTGTGGTTGAGAGCCATCTGGCCCATGTGGGAATCGAACAAGCAGCCTTTGGAGTTAGGAGCACGGAGCTCTAACCGCCTGAGCCACCGGGCCGGGCCGGCCCCCCTCTCCCACTTCTTAACCATCACACATGGTTTTGGGGCCAGCCTGTTTTGCATCTCCACCCCTCCTACCAGTTTCAGTGTAACTTCTTCTTTATATCGTTAATTATAGAACTTCTGTTCAGCTAGTCTTTAGATGGTTCTCGGGTTGATTTTTCTATAATTTAGTTACAATTTTGATGTAGTCATGGGAGGAGGTGAACACAGAGTTTACCTATTTTGCCATCTTGACCAGAACTCCTATATTCTTCAATAATACCCAGGCTGTGAAAGACAAAAGACTGTCCCAGATTGATGGAGTCTAAAAAGAAATGACAGCCAAGTGCAACACAAACCTGGATTGATTTTGACCTATAAAAGACATTGATGGAACAACTGGCAAAATTTGAATAGTCTGTGGATGAGATGGTGATACTGAATTAATATCATTTCTTGATTTTGATGGTTATACTGTAGTTATTTACAACAGCATCCTTGTACTTAGGTAATAAACACTGAAGTGTTAAGATGCAATGGGATATCATTTATTCCCAAACGGTCCCAAAATGTTAACAACTATGGTATCGAGGGGATGGAAATAAAGGAGTTCTGTGTACTATTTTTGCAATTTTTTAAAAACTAAAATGATATCAAAGTAAAGGTTATTAAAAAACATCCATTGGTTCCCAGTTACCCACTAGCCAAGGTTCAAATCCTTGGCTGGCCTATAATTGCACTTCAACAAAGACGTTTGACTGTATCTTTCTGGTTTAATCTCAGGTCACCCCTACACTCAGCTTTGCTGAGTATCTAGCAGAAGAGAACCTGCTTCTCTGGCTGGCAAACTCTCTGCCTCTCAGTTTGGATCCTAAAGATCCCCCTCCTCTCTGAATTTTTTCTGAGCTCCCTACCACAGGGCAAAGCTAGATCTTTCTCCCTGAAGCATGCAACTGTCTCCTTCTTCCTAATGACATTCTTTACTTCCCTCAAGTTCACCTTCACTGTAGTTTATTTGTCTACTTATCTATCTCTTACACTAGACTCTCTACTCCACAAGACAAGCAATGGCTTGGACCTATTCATCTTCATATCTCCAGTACCTACTCCAGTGCCCGGTACATCACAGATGCTTCTGGTGGCATTGTGACATAATGTGGAAGACTTTGAGCTCTGGAATTGGATTATCCATGAATGAACTGTGCCACTTTCCAATTGCATAACCTGGGGCAAGTCACTTAACAATTTATTCACGTTTAAAATGGGAATAATAGCGATCCCTACTTCAAAGGACTATTATGAGCTTTAAGTGAGAACATCTAGGTAAAGGGCTTAAGCACCACGCCTGGCACAGATTAAGGGATCTGTAAACATTAGCTAATATGAACGGTAATTACAGGGTGCTCAGTAAATATTTGTTAAATACATGGATGATTACTGTGAGGATAGACATTAAATGAATAGAGTGAGAATTCTTCCTGGACTGAGTCAGACAAAGTAGTCATAGGTTATGGAGATTAGAGGAGAGAACATTTATGACATGCCAACTTATCATTAAAGCATTCATGCCAAGCTGTGACAGATACAGAAGAAGTGGGAAACGTGCTCACCACCTTCAACATGCTTTCAGCAAAGATGGGGAGAACTGACAAACACCCAGGAGTCATAGTAAACCATGTCAGGCAGTAGTGATGAGCTAATTGCTAAACGATTTGGCTAACGCACGAGTATTGCAGAATTTCAGAAGATAGGCAGTGTGGTACTTATAACCACTTGCATTTATGTGACAGACTAAAGTTTACGAAGAATCTTCATCTGCGTAATCCTTCTAACTCTGAAGTAACCAAAGCAGGCATCCCTAGCTCCATTTTATAGATAAACTAAGTCTCAGAGAAACAAGCACTTCCCTAAAGTTGGGATGGGAACTCAGGTTACCTCTTCTATCCTAGTCACTAAGGACAGAGGTATGAATCAGAAAGGGTCACAGAGAAGAAAGACAAGATTGGAAAAGCAGCTACACTCAGCCTGAATAGGTGGATTTGCTACCCCTGATAAACAACCTCTTTATTTTAGAAAACTCTTTAGAGGGGCCTAGAAAAAATTAAAGGAGATGTTAGACAATAGAGAGTAAAAATATGTTTGAAGGCCCAAAATTAACCAAAACCATATATGATAAGTAGCACTGTGAGAATCAGGGCTGTCTATAAAAGGGCAGCTTGTGTGGCTCAGGAAACAGGACATAGAACCGTGCTTATCTTGGAGGTCACCTTGCTTGGCATGAAGTTTTGGTCCCTAAAAATCATTGTAGTCAGGATTACAACACACTTGAGATGGCAAAACACTCATTTCCCCTGGAGAAAAATGTGGTCAAAGTGACTATTTCAGTGTGCCTCACCTTCCAAATCGTGTCTTAAAAAAAAAGAAAAAAATTGAGGTTGCCAACACTGCAAATGATTCTTGTGAAATCTTCTTTGCTATTAAAAAAAAAAGAATAGCTTTTGGGAAAAAAATGGATATACATTTACCATCTCATACAAACATGCCATTTGCTTTAAAAGTACTTCCTTCACAGAGCATGTCAAACAGTAGAATGGCACCGAAACTAGGCCCAGTTGTACAGAATAGCTTCTGCCTTCCCTCCCTCAGCCCCCTCCCTAATTCTCTATTGACAGCCCACTGTCTTACAGAAATACCCAAGTGCTTGTTTATATACAGGCAGCTTGATTTACTTAAAACTTCTAAATTCTGGCTCCTATTCTCTGGTCACACCATCAACTAGGTGATAGTACATTAAAATGATGCAGAATTCCTGTTGGCTGTTATAATTCAGACATGAGCATCCTGTTAGGGTAGATGATATGCAAAATCACTTTTGCCCTTAGGAGTTTGAGATTTCAGTTGGCTTGCCTAGAATTCTAAGATGGAAATTCCTCATTAAAAATAGCTGTAGAGTTCTTTTCCTTGAGGTCAAGATCACAGAAGGAATTACTTCAACCATAAACACGTGTCATCTGTTGTTTTTTTTCTCCCTGTCATACCATCTTTTGGCTTTTATTCCAGTGTTTCTCTATTGTATGATAACTGATTAGCATCCTTACACCAAAGGTTTTCCACTAAATGAACTCCTTCCCTTTTCCAGAATTACTTTCCTGAAACAGAGTGAGCTTCTGCCAGGCTCAACCACTTGTTGGCTTCCCAGCACACCATTTCCCTATGAATCTGTTTCCAATTTTTTTCCTTCTTGGAATGCTCTCCACGTTTCTACCTCAGGTCTGATTCAAACCTTTCTTTTTCTGGGAAGTTTCCCTCATATCCCAACCCACATCAACTGTACCCTCTTTGTAATCCTATTGCATTTAGTGTGATTTGGATCTGGTTTCTAGTCTATAATACTGACCATGTAGCTGTTCTAAGCCAAAGTTAGAGTACTTTATTTGACACAATTCTATTTGCTTAAATGTTTTTCTCTAGTTATCCCAAGTATAATACAAAGCATCTATTGAATCATGCTATTAAAATCTCTATCCATTTGCTGATTTGCAGGTGGAATTCCTCACAAAAACCTTATAAGCCTAAGAATTTCTCCCTGTTATGGGTTGATAATGTCCTCCCCAAAAGATATGTTAGAGCCCTAATTCCCAGTACCTCAGAATGTGACATTATTCGGAAACAGGGTCTGTATAAAGGTCATCAAGTTAAAATTAGGTCATTAGGGTGGGTCCTAATCCAATATGACTGGCATGCTTATAAAAAGGGGAAATTTGGACACAGACAGGAAAACGACCACATGAAGACAGAGGACTAAGAGAGATGCATCTACGAGCCAGGGAACAACAAAGGTTGCTGACAAACCCCCTGAAACAAGGAAGAGGCAAGGAAGGATCCTTCCCCTGCCTGTTTCATAGGCAGCATGGCCCTGCCCACACTCTGATTCCAGACTACCAGCCTCCAGATCAGGGAGAGAATAAACTTCTGCTGTTCTAAGACACCCAGTTTATGGTACTTTGTTATAGTAGCCCTAGCAAACTAATACACTCCCTTGAGTTAGTTCTTTTGAGCAGTTTTTAATCTATTTATTCGTGTTGTACACAGAAACCTTTCTGGACATTTAGATCCATGGGTTTTTTTCTACAAGAGAAATGCCTGGGAAGGTCCGTCCTTTATGTCAGAATCCACAGATTTTGTTATCTCTTACAAGCTTGTGCCTCCTCTTTCCTTTCATCATCATTGCTTTTGCAGGTATGTAGACTTAATTTTCTCTTTCACCCATGTATTTGGCCCTTTATATATACATATGTATGTGTGCCTACAGCCATGCATTAATCTGTTGAAAACCTACTACCCTGTTTCCCCGAAAATAAGATCTAGCCAGACCATCAGCTCTAATGCGACTTTTGGAGCAAAAATTAATATAAGTCCAAGTCTTATTTTACTATAGTACTGGGTATAATATAACATAACATAACATAACATAACATAACATAATATAATATAATATAATATAATACCGGGTCTTATTTTACTATAAGACCGGGTTAATATAATATAATATAATATAATATAATATAATATAATATAATACTGGGTCTTGTATCAATTTTTGCTCCAAAAGATGCATTAGAGCTGATCGTCTGGCTAGGTCTTATTTTCGGGGAAACATGGTATGCACCAAGTATTATGTGAATGATGGGGATGCAGAGATTTAAAAAAAAATAATTTTGATCTTAAGGATTTTCTGAGATAACTACACTGACATTGTTATAAGTGCCATCCATCCATCCATCCATCCATCCATCCATCCATCCATCCATCCATCCCTTCATCTAGTGTTGATTGAGCACATTTTGTGGCCAGGCTCTATATGAAGGAACAGAGTAGTAAATGGGACAGACATAGACCATATTCCCAAGGGGCCCACAGTTTAGTCTATGAGATAAGTATGAGGTGCTAGGGAAGCATAAAAACATACATTGGGAGTAAAGAGGGAAGAGCTAGACTCATGGGAAGGCTTCCAGGAATTGGTGATGTCAGGATGAGTCTTGAAGGGTGGCCCGCCAAAGGAAGACAAGAAGGTATTTCGGGCAGAATGAGGTGTAAGAAAGCAAGAGACATTCGGGAACTCTAATTTATCTATTTCCATGCTTGAGCCTGGAAAGACTATTAAGTAGAAAACCTAGTAAGTCCTTGGAAAATTCTGGTTCTCACTCCTCTCTGTTTTCTTTTTATTAAATTTATGGGGGTGACATTGGTTAATACAATTATATAGGTTTCTAGTGTACAATTCCACAATACATCACCTGTACATTGCATTGTGTGCTCACCACTCAAAGTCAAGTCTCCTTCCGTCACCACATATTTGACCCTGTTACCTTTTTCTACCTCCCCTCATCCACCTTTATCTCTGGTGACTACCAAACTGTTATCTGTGTCTATGAGTTTTTATTTGTCTTGTTTGTTCGTTTGTTGCTTTCAGTTTTATATCCCACGAGTGAAATTGTATGGTTCTCAACTTTTTCTGTCTGATTATTTCACTTAGCATGATATTCTCAAGAAATGTCGCAAATGGCAGTAATTCAACTTTTCTTATGGCAGAGTAGTATTCCATTGTATATATACCACATCTTCTTTATCCAATCATCTCTTGAAGGACACTTCAGTTGTCTCCATGTCTTGGCCGCTGTGAATAATGCTGTAATGAACATAGGGGCACATATATCTTTACAGATAAATGTTTTCAAGTTTTTGGGATAGACATCCAAAAAAGAGATTGCTAGGTTATATGGTAACTCTGTTTTTAATTTATTTGAGGAAATTCTATACTGTTTTTCATAGTGGCTCCACCAGTTTACATTCCTACCAGCAGGGTATGAGGGTTCCTTTTTCTCCACGGTCTCTCCAACACTTGTTATTACTTGTCTTGTTGATAATAGCGATTGTGGTTTTGATTTGCATTTCCCTAATAGCTAGTGATGTTTAGCATCTTTTCATATATCTGTTGGTCATTTACATGTCTTCTTGGGAGAAGTGTCTGTTCAGGACCTCTGTCCGTTTTCTTAGTTGGAGTGTTTGTTGTGTTGTTGAGTTGTATGAGTTCTCTATATATTTTAGATATTAATCCCTTATTGGGGGTGTTGTTTGCAAATATCTTTTCTCATTTGGTTGGTTGCCTTTTTGCTTTGTTGATGGTTTCCTTTGCTGTATAGAAGCTTTTTAGTTTGATATAGTCTTATTCTTTTATTTTTGCTTTTACTGCCCTTGCCTTTGACTCAAAAGGGATCAAACACCTAACTAAATATAAGACCTGTAACAATAAAATGCATAGAAGAAAACATAGGTACCAAACTTATGGACTTAGAGAGGATTTTATGAGTATGACCTCTCTATTTTTTTTTAATGTAATTGTGGGTAGGTAAGGGATCCTGGGAAACAGAGACACTGTGGGCAGCCAAAGCCCTAATGATAAAGGTGACTTAAGCTGACTGCAGTCCAAACTCTTAGTCCCCAGGACACTGTTGGATGGCACACCTCGCATCAGTTCAGCATGTTCCCATTCTGTCCCTCACTGTGTATGTCAGGCTTTGGTGAGCATTCCAATAAGCCCATGGCAAAGGGTGACGCATGGCTTCACGCAGGTCCTCCACCATGTTTAATCGGACCCCAAGTTCAATTCAAACCTGGCTTGGCTGAGGAAAACAAAAGATAGAGCTGTTCCTCCTGGAGAGAGCGCCCTGTTCCAGTCTCCAGAGTTTGATATGTGGAGTCAGGAGAGGAAGCAGCTAGCGATTGATGCAGGGTGCGATTAATTCCCTCAGTGCCAGGACGGACACACACATGGACACGGACACACACACACACAGCTGCAGGCAGGGCCTGCTCTTCATAGATCAGGAATGTTTCTATTCACACAGATGTTCCATCGCCAGGATGTGGAGAGCTGCAGCCCATGCCTCTCTAGTCCCGAACGGTGTTTACTTGAGGAGCAAGAGTGAGGCCCTCCATTAATGTTCTCATATTTGACCCCAGAAAAATGACCTAAAATTATTTTTCAAGTTAGGTTCAAAGATCTTTTCATGTAGATGTATGTTTTACTCTTTGATGTTTTGTTATCTCAGGATGAGTTAAGGGATTATTACCAGGCTAAAGTCTGAATAAATTTAAACCTTCATATTAGCATTTATATTGGCTTACTACATCTCTCATTTGCTTTTGATTATCCATGATGCTCATTTATTGTGAGCACTTTTAACCCTGGAACACTATTTTTAAACACACTTGGATCTGAATCTCACTGATGAATTGCCCTAAATCCTTGAGTTATGTTCAGCAAGGAGGACACACATGAGCATGACATCAAAGCATCAGACTGACCCAGAACTTCGGATTCCAACAGACCAGGATTGGAATCTACTTCCACCTGTGTGTTTTAACCTTGCGAAAGTTACCCACTTTGAACATCAACTTCTTTATCTGTAAAATGGGACAATAACTATAATAGCTTTTAATAGTTATTGGATGCTTGTTATGTAGTAGGTATGGTTGAGAGAACTTCACAAGTACTGACTCATTTAATCCTCATGGCAACCTAAGATAGAGTTAATATTATTCTGCCATTTTACATCTGGGTTAATGGGAGTAACGTACCCAAGGTCACACAGTGAGCAGGTAAGAGATCCAGGATTTAATCCTAAGTGGTTTGCTTCCAGAGGTCTTAATTGTGTTCTTACCTGCTAGCCTCTCACTTGCACAGGCGCTGGGAGCAAAATACCACACATGGTAGCTGACATCATTGTTACTGTTGTTATTATTGTTACCATATGATTTCTTATACACAATAGAGGCCAATAGAAAGAATGGGTCTTTGGGGTTCCTTTTGTTTTGTCCTATTTGTGGTTTCCTGGAATTACTGCTATTTATTATACCCAAATTAGAGGAACTATTTTGCTGTTCAATTTTACTTGCTTTATCCCACACTTACGATGATAAGCAGTTTAGCTTCATTCAGCCCAACATTCCCCAGGCCACAGAGAACTTTCTAGCTGCCCTATGATCCTTAGAGCATATTATCCATTTTTCCAGTTAGGAAAACAGAAACAATGGGACTACCTAGTAACTGAATTCTGAATAAGAACATTGGAATCCATATGACTTCCAGAAAACTGCGGAGAAGGTTTCTATCCCATGCTACATAGAGGTCAGCTGGATTCCTAATTCTTGACTATCATTCATTCACAATAAATTATTAGAAAAATCCTCATGCTTCATGAAGGCAGCTATTTTTTTTTTCTTTCCCTTTCACGTCCCACTTGACTTCTTCTTACCCTCCACTCGCAAAGAGTAAGGAATGCTTTTCTTACTGACTGATATGCATAGCTTTGGAAAGGATAAAATATTTCTACCTGAGGTAACTTGTATCTTTCTAGTTGTACATAAAATACTCAACTCGTTTCTACATTGTTAATTAGATGTATAGGAAGAATAAAACTTCCTTCAGTAGTTTGGTAAGAAAATTCTTTCTTATCCTAACTAAAAGTATTATGTCCACTTTTGACCATCTACGCCCCCATTCTGTCACCTGATTCCAGCTCTTAGTGCATCTTTAGCACTAGAAAACTCTTATACAGAGACTGTTCTTCAATAACCAAGCACTCATGAAAGTACCTGACATATACTAACTCATTAATCTTCACAGAGTCCATATGAGGTAGGCATTATTTCATCCTTATCTCACAGATAAGGAACTAAAGACAAAGAGGAGTTAAGTAATTTGCTCAAGGACATACAGTCCATAAGTGGGAGAGCCAAGATTAGAATTTAGGAAGTCTGGCTCTAGATCCTACATTCTGATTCACTACACAAGTTTCTGGAGCTCACCTGTTTATGATAAACACTGAGCTCAAAGTTGGGAAACTACTTTTTAGGCACTTAGTTTGAGCTCTACGAGCCATGGCTACTTGGGCAAGTCACTCAATACTTTTGGCCTCTCTTTCATCACAGATAAAATGAGGGAATTAGACAAAATTACATCCTGGGATTCCACAACCCCTGTCACTGAGGGAGACTCATATGTCAAATTTTTAGATTCTAGACAAGTCTGTCAGCCAAACTCCTTACCACTCTTGGCCTTTTTAGAGTATAAAGAATGAAGCCCTATAGTCTGTTGCTGATATAACTAATAGTGCTGACAGAGCTGATGGGGAAGTGATGAGGATTCAATGTCCAAGTTCTTCATGTGACTATGATCCCTCAATCACAAGAAGTAAAAGAATCTAGCTTCCAGTAACTGGTTGGCAAAATTGTTGCCTACAGCAAACATGGATTCCTAAGGCTACCTGAGGACTGTGGACTCATGGTGACACCTCTTGATCCATCAGCATTGTCTGCAAATGGGCACAGGCACAGGGATTTGGAGTGAAAACCCACCCTGTGCGTCACCTTTCTACTTTATTTTATTATTTTAATTTTATTTTTTATTTTTCAATTACAGTTGACCTACAATATTATATTAGTTTCAGGTGTACAATATAGTGATTAGACATTTATATAACTGATGAAGTGATCACCCTGATAAATCTAGTACCAATCTGACACTGTACATAGTTATTACAGTATTATTGACTATGTTCCTTATGCTATACTTTACATCCCCATGACTATTTTGTAACTACCAATTTGTACTTCTTAATCTCTTCTACCTTTTTCACCCACCCCTCAACCCCCCTCCCACCTGGCAACCATCAAAATGTTCTCTGTATCTATGAATTTGTTTCCATTTTGTTTGTTCATTTATTTTGTTCTTTAGATTCAACATATAAGTGAAATCATATGACATTTGTCTTTCTCTGTCCGACTTACTCCACCTGCCACAATGTTTTGCAGATGTCAAGATATCAGTCTTTTTCATGGCTGAGTAATGTTCCATTGTATATATGTACCACCTCTTTATGCATTCATCCATTGATGGATACCATGTTTTCTCCACATCTCGGCCATTGTAAACAATGCTGCAATGAACATATAGATGCACATGTCCCTTCAAAGTGGTATTTTGGGTTTCCTCAGATAAATACCCAGAAGTGGGATTACTTGGTTCTTCTTTGTCTCTTATTATAGACTTTGTTTTAAAGTCTCTTTTGTCTGGAATAAGTATTGCTACTCCAGCTTTTAAATTTTCATGAAATATATTTTTCTATCTCTTTACTTTCAGTCTGTGTGTGTCTTTCTTTCTGAAGTGAGTCTCTTGTAGGCAGCATATGTAAGGGTCTTGTTTTCATATCCGTTCAGCAACTCTATCTTTTGACTGGAACATTTAATTACGTTTAAAGTAACTGTTGACAGATATGTAGTTATTGCCATTTTATTATTCATATTTTTGATATTCTTCTTCTTCTCCTTCACTTTCTCCTTCTTCAAGAAGTCACTCTAACATTTCTTGCAATACTGGATTTGTGGTGATGAACTCCTTTAGCTTTTTCTTTTCTGGGAAGCTCTTTATCTGTCCTTCAATTCTAAATGATAGCTTTGCTGGGTAGAGTCATCTTGGTTTTAGGTGCTTGCTTTTCATCACTTTGAATATTTTGTGCCAATCCCTTCTGGCCTGCAAAGGTTCTGTTGAGGGATCAACTGAGATTCTTATGGGAGCTCCCTTGTAGGTAACTAACTGCCTTTTTCTTGCAGCATTTAAAATTATCTCTGTTTTTATTTAACCGGTGGCATTTTAACTATGATGTGTCTTGGTGTGGCCCTCTTTGGGTTCATCTTGTTTGGGACTCTCTGTACTTCCTGGACTTGTATTTATTTCTTTTACCAGGTTAGGGAAGGTTTCAGTCGTTATTTCTTCAAATAGGTTTTCAATTCATTGCTCTCTCTCTTCTCTTTCTGGCATCCCAAAAGATGTGAATATTGGTATGCTTGATGTTGTCTCAGAGGCCCCTTCAACTATCTTCATTGTCTTTTTTCTTTTGTTGGATTCCTTTGTTTTTGTGCTGTTCTGTTTTTTTTTCTGCTACCTTATCTTCTAAATTGCTGATTCAATCCTCTGCTTCATCTAATCTCCTGTTGATTTTCTTTAATGTATTCTTTATTTTAGTTATTGTAGTCTTCATTTCTGACTGGTTCTTTTTTTGTGTTTTCTATCTCCATTTTTATGTTTACCATCTCTTTGTTGTAGTTCTCACTGAGATCACTGAGCATCCTTATAACCAGTGTTTTGAACCCTGTGTCTGGTAGATTGCTTGTCTCCATTTTGTTTAGTTCTTTTTCTGGAGCTTTGTTGTTTTCTTTCATTTGGAACATGTTTGTTTGTCTCCCCATTTTGGCTGCTTCCTTATGTTTTTTTCTATGTATTAGGTAGGGCTGGTATATCTTCCAGTCTTCATAGTAGGTGTCCTGTGGGGTCCAGTAGAACATCTCCATGGTCACCTGAGCTGGGTGTTCCAGGTATGTCCCTCATGTAGGTTGTGTGTGCCCTCCCACTGTAGTTGAGACTTGCACATCAATGAGAGGCACTGACCTTAGGACTAATTGGGCTGGGCTGTGACTACAGTGGAGGAGCTGCTGTGTAGAGGCTGACCTTATGGAGCAGGATTCACTTTAGCAGGGCTCTGGTGCCTGCCCAGTCTTCCCTTGGGAGACTTGTCTATGGAGGCAGCTAGGTAGTGCTGTGGCTTGATCTGAAGCTGGCCACTGGGTGTGCTGACTCTGGGGCCTCCTAGGAGGGTCCCTGCCACAGGGGAAGTTCAGCCACAGCCTGTGCCCTGCCCAGGGCAACATGGCATGAGCCACAACACAATCCGCAGATGGCAGTCACCTGTACTGGGCTTGGAGGTGACTTGAGAGGCTAAGCTGCAAACTGAGGCCAGCTGCCACTAGTGCTGGGCTTAGGGCTATTCATCAAGAGGTATGGGATATGCAGAAGTCAGATGCTGCTTCTTTGGGGTATATGAACCATTGACAGATTTTAGGAAAGTTTGCAACATGCACCAATATGGGCTGTTTGTATGGAAAAGCCACTGGAGGAGGCTTGGGTGGATCTATAAGTTTGAGGGGGTGAGGTTTCAAGGAATACCAGGACTGGGTGAATGGTGTTAGCCAGGATGATGAAGACTCAGATATGGTGGCTGCCTGTGTCTGCCTAACAGGAGGGGAGAGCATTCAACAAAGAAATAATGGATTCGGCCTGCCTTCTTTCTGGGAGAAAGCTGCCCCTCCAGTACTTGCTCTGAAGTCAAGACAACTCAGTTCTTCCCTGTATGTCCCTGGTGCCTTTGGAGCTACTGTCCCAGTGCTGGAGCTCAGAGCAAATGAGTCTGTCAGCAAGTAAATCTGCGCATAGACCCTTTAAGTGGAGCACCTGGGACTCCAGCTGGTTTTCACAGCCAGAAGTTGTGGGGACTTCTCTTCCCAGCACTGGAAGCCCTGGGCTGGGGAGCCTGGTGTGGGGCTGGAACCCCCTGCTCCTCCGGAGTACCTCCACAGCCAAGATATCCCCCCAATTTTTAAGCCCCACATGTGGGTGTGGGATCAGCCTGTTCTGCGTCTCTGCCCCTCCTACCAGTTTCTATGTGGCTTCTTTTGCATGTCCTTAGTTGTAGGACTTCGGTTCAGCTAGACTTCAGGTAATTCTCAATGATGGTTGTTCTGTAGTTTAGTTGTAATTTTGATGTGGTCATGAGAGGAGGCAAGCACAGCATTTACTTATTCCGCCATCTTAACCAGAAATTTGTGTGGCTATTTTTAAATAGATATCTTGAAATCTGTGAGCAGCTGTCCCTCCTCCTCCCCACGTGGTGCAGGGCTCACTGGACAAATCCAGAGACAGTCCAGAAAGTTTGTGCCCCAGTTCTGAAGATGCAGATCCCGAGCTGCCACCTATGCTGTTCTACACAAGAAGGGGAGCTGGCTCTTCTCTCAAGACTTCACAGATCTTGGCCTGGGTCCAACTCAATAGCAGGGCCGGGGAACAAAGCAGGAGGCTGAAGAAGGTCTGAGAGCAACTTTTTTTAAAAAAAATTTTTATTGGGGAATATTGGGGAATAGTGTGTTTTTCCAGGACCCAACAGCTCCAGGTCAAGTCATTGTTTTTAATCTAGTTATGGAGGGCGCAGCTCACCGGCCCATGTGGGAACCGAACTGGCAACCCTGTTGTTCAGAGCTCGCGCTCTAACCAACTGAGTCAACCGGCTGCCCCAGAGAGCAAGTTTTTGATGGATCATCAGCGGGTGGCTGATGAGCGTGGGTCACAGGCTCACCCTCATCCCCTACTACCCCCCACACCCTTGGGGAGCGCTGGGCTGAGCTACGGTGTAAAAAGCTTCACCTTTTTAATCGGATTGTCAGGTAGAGAGAGTTCTTTGTGAACAAATGGGTATACCTGATGTTTTGAAAACCCATCTGTTTCAGACAGTAGTCTGTCCATAGAGGAGGGCTTGTGTGTCCTAAATCTGACAAGTAAACACAATTAAATTATGGAACTAGCATCAATGTTGGGGTAGGCTTACCTTTACAGTTTACCTATGTCCAGAGAGACAATGGAAAGGGAATTTACACATTTGAAGATGAAAAGATGCAGCAAGATGTCATAACCAAGTATCAAAGATTTTAACACACTACCATTCTATGTGTCAAGAGAAAGGAATGCAATTGATGGGACCACTTTCTAGACACAGATAGAGACACAGCTGTAGAAAGACCACGTGTGATGAAAAGTAGTCTACTTCTTGCCAACTTTGTTCTGCAGAACTACCCTCCTGTAGGAGTTAGGTATGCAAGGGTGAGCTGGAAAACAGCATTTTTCTTTTCTAGATCAAGGGAGGGTCAATCCAGCTCACATGTGGTTTCACTTCATTCCACCATGGGTCAGTTATATCGTCAACCTCCATTAAATGAAAGATAAAGTGCATGACAGTACCCATTTTCACAGAAGGTGTTTCTAGGTGTGCCTGGAATGTGCCGTGAGAAAGCCTGTGGAAATGCCTAGCAGGTAACATAGAATAAAGAGGAGAGAAATAGAAGCTTTCCTGGCCTCCAAACTGTCATCTTCTCCCCCCCAGTTGCAAACAAACAGCCTACCATTAGTGCCAAAAAAAAAAAAAAAAAAAAAAAAAAAAGTCACAAAATCAAGCTTGACAGTGGGGTGCACCTTGTGAGGAAGATCTGGCTCCACTATCAGCCTCTCCCACATCATAATTCTGGCACCATTTTCCTCACAAAAAGAGCATTGATAAATGGTATCTGTCTAGTCATGGTGGATTTTACATCAATAAATACCTTGCTTATAACAGCTTCCTTCTGTGATTTTCCATAGCTTGATGAAGCTTAAAATTGTACAAGCTCTGGGTACTGCAATCTTTGCTTTTGTTGGCTTGCTAGTCTGGGGAAGGAGCTGAGGCAGAAAAAAGTACAGTAGATAGGTGGGGGTGAGGTGGGCTGTAGACTATGTATAAACACACACACACACACACATATATGTATAATTATATTATAGCATAAATATATATTAATTCAAGGAAATTTCTCCAGTAAATGCATCAGTGAAGCATAGGCTTCATTTTCTATCATTAATAACTTTAATTCAATTTCTCAAAGAGCGTCCTGGACATATTCAGCAATGATCTACAGAGTCCTCCCACATACACTTTGACTCTAAGAAAAGAGAAATCCATGTTTGGCATGTGGGGCTTTACCAAGGCCAGAGTATAAATTTTCTTTTTGTTTACTCCTTAAACTTCAAAAAACTTGAGTGTCAGCTCCCAAGCTGAGATTTCTCTGTAATGTTGCTGTCTCTGTGTGTTAAGCAAATCTCCAATGACATCTGCACAAAAAGCAAGTATTTGGAAGACTGATTAGATAGCGGGATCCTGAAAACTAACCCTCTGAACTATCTCATGTGGCAAGAGATGAAGCAGTGGCTTAAAAGAAGAAATGAAGAAAGAGTAATAATTCAATATCTTGTTTTTACAAAATACCAAGTTTCACAGAACTCAGAGAACTTTATAAAACTGTCTAATCCAAGAACTCTTGACCCTGAGTTTACAGCTGAGGGAAATGGCAGGATATTGGGAATGTATGAGCCAAATGGCCCTTCTGTTTTCCATTGTTCTCCACCATTGCCTGAAGATGCAACACAAACACAGTGTTATATTCTTGGTCCCTTTCTTGAGCCATCAGAACTGTCTGAGGGCAGCCTGGTACCCTGCAGAGGACATAGAAGTTACAGATAAATGATCAGACTTCAAGTTCCAGTGTTACCCATAGGGATGGAGATCCAATACAGCTGACAGTAAATTAATCTGACCCATTTAAAATAGTTGGCATGATTGTTATGCATTACATGGTTGTGGGATATAAATGTATTAGCTCCCTGGTAATTAATGGAGAGCAACCAGACATACTCTTGTAACACAGGGAAATTAAGCATTTTCAGGCTCATCTGGAAGTCTGAAAGGGGACAAAAGGTAGGACATGAAGCTGTCCTTCGGGCCTTTGAGAAATCTGGATTGG